>NC_137772.1:163232061-163832061 GCF_963455305.1 Plecotus auritus | reverse complement strand
GTAAAGTGCTTCCTTTCAGTGAGAAGGTGGGTATGCATAGGAAATACTATAGTATCTATAGGTTTTGGAACTATTAGAGGTTTCAGGCATCCACTGTGGGCCTTGGAACATGTCTCCTGAGGATGAAAGGGATGCTGCTGTTCTTACAAAAAAAGAAAGAGTTAATGAATGCTTTTTCAAATGGCTGCTCCGTTTTAATTGAACTTCCATTACAATTGTATTGAAAATATTTATGGGAACTCTCACATGTTTCACCAAAAGTCCATGTTTGAAAGATTTCCAGATACCTAATCTACAAATAAATACCTCCTGTTTGAAGCTGGGAACTCTACTGCTTACAGTTTGGTTAGCATTGTTGTCTTTTCTGTCAAGCATCTCATTGTGAAATAATTTAATGAAATAACTTAGACACTGGGGTTTGAATCCTGGCCCAGCCAGTCACCAGCTATTTACCTGTGGACGAATGGCTAACTCTCATCCTGCCTTACTCTCCTTGCCTGTAAAACGGAGATGATAATAGTACTGACCGTCAGAGAATTGTTGAGACAACGGGTGTGTTGAACCCAAAGAACTGCCTGGCACACAGTGATTGCTCAAAAAAAAAAAAAAAAAAAAAAAAAAAAAAAAGTTAGTATGTGAACTCTGGCTCTGAAAGCAATAATAATAAGCTTTAGGTTACAAAAGACTTAATAGCCAAGAGGAGCCTATGGGGACATGAGAGCTAAATGTAATATGGTGTCCTGGCCGGGGCCCGGGAACAGGAAAAGGATAGGTAAAAACCAAGTATGGGCTTTATTTCATTTTAAAAAATACCGAGGAAGAGTAGGAAAATAAAACATTTTCTGTTTTAAAAAATCTCACTCATATAACTTCTATGGTTACAAAAAACTTGCTCTAAAGTACAGAATTTGTAAGGCAAAAATAGAAATTCTTGCCTCGTCTGGGTGTCTCTGTTGGTTGGAGCATTGTCTTATACACCAAGAAGTTTTGGGTTTGATCCCTGGTCAGGGTGAATGGGGGGAGGGGGGCAACCGATTGATATATCTCCCTCCCTCCCTCCCTTCCTCTTTCTCTAAAATCAATAAACATATCCTCAGGTGAGGATTAAATAAAAGGGGACATTCTCAAATGGATTAGAGTATATTCTTCCAATAGCATCATTTCTATTTCAATGTAATATTTATATATTTACATACTGAACAAATGTGACCATTTGCAGAATAGTTACTATAGACTTTCTTTTTAAAAATATGTTTTTATTTATTTCAGAGAGAGGGGAAGGGAGAGGGAGAGAGATAGAAACAATGATGAGAGAGAAACTTAGAAGAGAAACACAGAACAGCTGTCTCCTGCATGCCCCCTACTGGGGATCGAGCCTGCAATCCAGGCATGTGCCCTGAGCAGGAATTGAACCATCGACCTCTTGGTGCACAGAACGATGTCAGCCAATTGAGCCACCCAGGCTGGGCTAGACTTTCTTTTTGCTCAACAATATATCACCTATATCAGGCTCCATAGAACTGGTTCATAGACCAGTGTTGTTCAGTAAACACTTACTAGGAGATAAGATGAATCATGGTACTGCTTCCTTTATCCAGAAAGGTTTGCTACAAAAGAATGTCAGCTAAGCTAAACAGTGCTTCCTGATGTGATGATTTAGGTTCTGGCACAAGCTCTTTATCTCATTGGGGATCTGCCACAAATACTTCACTGATCTTCGTTCGAGTAGTATATAGAGATCAGCCTCATCCCTTTCCTAGCTATTACTGTTACTTGTTCTTTGTTGCTTTAGGGACAAGATTGTCCTTGTAATTCACCATGGGCCACCTGTGTACTTTAATCTTCATCAGTTTCCATGATTGGGTCTCCTGTAGGAAGGCAACATGTGTAGAGGCTAATATTTTAGATAAATCCAGTTCAAAGTATGGTTTCTCTTGGAGCCTCAATCTTCTAATTTGAAAATGAGTATGATGATTGCACCTATTTTATAAGATTGTTGTGAGATTATAATGAGCTTATACTTATAAAGAGCCTAGCACCACTCTTGGCAAATAGAACTCAATGAAAAGTAAGCTGCTATTATTATTAATTATTATTATTATTATTACTATTACTAAAGGCCCGGTGCATGGGATGTGTGCACTGGGGGGGGGGGGGGGGGGCGTGGCCTGCGGTGATTGGCCCACTGTGGGAGCAGCTGCTCATCCCGGGCAGCCCAGCGGCGCTCCCCCTGTGGGAGCACACTGACCACCAGGGGACAGCTCCTGCGTTGAGCGTCTGCCTCCTGGTGGTCAGTGCGCATCCTAGTGACTGGTCACCTGGTCGTTCCGGTTGTTCGGTCGCTGGGCTTTTATTATATAGGATTACTTACTACTACTTGAAGCTATTGTCTTAATTAGTGACAAGTTTTGTTCTTAAAAAATTTAAAACTCATCTCCAGAGAGACTAAAATCACTTAACACACTTTAAATCTTACAAAGCAAACACTAAAAATACGAATGTTAATGGTTCTTTATAAAAGCAATGGGAGACATCTAACCAACCAGCAGAAACTATACTGAGCCCAATCTTAAAAGAATTGTGTTGGTTGGCTTCCTATGACAGTTAGCCTCAAAGAGACACTTGGTTACAATTCCTTGCATCATTATTGTTAGCCTTGAGGGCTAATGAATTCTAGTTTTTATGTGTATGATTGTAGCTATAGATGTAGATTGCTTACCTTTAACCTGCACTAGTTGCTAGTTAAGGTTTGCCAAAAAGAAGTCATCTGCCAAACAACTGAAGATATTTTAGTTATTTCAGCCACTGTCAAAGGCATAATCCTGTCATGTGCTTCCAGAAAGGGTATATCTGCAGGATATATATATATATATATGCATTGTGTTTCTGCTCTCCCTTGGGGCAGGGCAGCACCCTTCCTAAAGAACACCCAAGGTGGACACTCACTGCATGTCCTTGGTCAGCAGCTTACCAGTCTGCCAGTAATGTCACTCTGATGTTTCCTCCGTTCACCTACAGGTATTACTATGCTATTAAAGTCTTCATAGTTTGGTTGTTTTGGAGGTAAGATCTAATCTCTTCTAATAACGAGTCAGTAAAAAGCTTGGGTCCAGACTGATACTTAGGACCTGATGCGGAATGCCTGGTTATAATGTAGATGTTGCTTGCAGTTACCGCCTGTAGTACCAGCAGCTAACATTTACAGTGGGTAGCATATTGGTATCATTTTCATATTTATAAGGAGAATGAAACTAAAAACTTAGAAATCTGAAGTCGTTTCTCCAACATAGAAACTAAAAGTTACAGCCTCCAGGGTTCAAACCTGTGTTCCAACCATCCCGCAGAGGCAGGTCAGGATGCCGCCTTATGAAAAGTTAAATGGTTAGATTTCATGTCAGTTACTCTCGTTAAACTTCCCAAAAGCTAGGAAGAATAATTACCATATTTGTCTTAATAAAGAGTTAATATCAATTCAGATAAAAGTGCTTTTTGTTCAACGATTGTGTGTGTACTGACATTAAATTGTTGCCTTATTATTATCTCAAAGGATTACTTGATGAGGAAACTCATGGTGGAGTTGCCTCTTTGTATGCAGTAGAAAAGGCTTTTGGGGGGAAAGAAATATTTTAAAAGTCCTAAACTGGAACACTTGCTAAATTTAGTGCTCTGTTCCTGGAGGCAATAAAAATCATTGCCTTCTCCTTTGTTCCTCTCACTGAGAGGCCTCGCTGGTTCCCAAGGGAAGAAGCCCCTCCCGGTCTTGATTTCTTCTGGGAAAGAAGTTGTATCTCTTTAGCTAGTTCTCTAAATTTACTTAAGACTTTGCTTTTGGTTGCGGTTGTTTTTCTGTGCGTGGCGTTAGCACTTCTGGTAGAAACACCAGTGTCAGAACCACCTGGAGGGATGATTGAAGCTGCGTGCTGGGCCCCACTCCAAGCCCTAGAATTTGCATTTCTTGCACCTTCCCAGGTGATGCTGATGCTGCGGGTGGAGCCCACCTTTGGGATCCATTGCTATAAAAATCAAAGCAGTTTTGTAACTTCCTTAAGTTAGCTAATTTAGATGCAAAGTTTCCTCCTAGTTTTCCTAAGATCTTTACCTTTCTTACAATTGCACTCCATGGACATCAAATCATGGCAATTTAAACTAAGATTGTAGAAAATGCATGCAGCCCCCTGCTTCTAGCTTTGCTACCCCCCTCCCCAGTGTGTTAGTATCTCAAATTATAAAGAGCATTTTCACATCATACCTGAGTGAACTGGAAACTAAAAGTGGGAACATAATGAGCCCTTGTGGAATAAAGGTTCAAGTTCCCTGCACATCTGCGCATGCTTTTGAACTAAGGAAAAAGAAGACAAGGCAAGGTACCCTTTTCAGGACCTCCTGTAGCACATCTCATTTTCTTCTGTCACTACCAACTCTTAGGACGGGCCAGAGCAGGGGTCCTCAAACTTTTTAAACAGGGGGCCAGTTCACTGTCCCTCAGACCGTTGGAGGGCCGGACTATAGTTTAAAAAAAAACTATGAACAAATTCCTATGCGCACTGCGGGCCCGGGACAAGTCGGCTGCTAAGCAGGACAGGCAGCGGCACCCGGCGGGCCGGATAAATGTCCTCAGCGGGCCGCATGTGGCCCGCGGGCCATAGTTTAAGGATGCCTGGGCCAGAGACTTGACACCTGCCTGTGGAGCAACCAGTGTGCATTATCTTCTGTGGGTTATGGTTAATTTGAGTTAGTGTAAAGATGCGAGTTTTTCTATAAATAGGTAATTCTATTATGTTTCATGAGAACTTTTATTTGATTTTTTTAAAAAAAACCTTAGGTCCATTGACAGTTTATGAAATCTCTATAGCAATAGTTACAAGGGAATTGCAACTTATGTGAGAGTTAGGATCTCAAGTCAAACAATAAGGAGAAAAATTAAACAAAATTATACTCTTGAAAATCCCTAAGTCACCAGGCTACGAAGAACTACATCCATGAAAGCTCAGAAGCCAAAAGTTAACTTACATTTCTCTTTGCTTATAGCATAGGCCTCACACTTCCATATGGCCAAGGTCTAGTTGAAAGAGCAAAAGGATGTTGAGAACAATAAGATTTTCCCTTCATCCGTCAGTCAGTCCCTTCCAAGTAAATATGGACATGTAGTTAAATTCCAATAAATTAAATGTGCTTATAATTCGACTGCATTATATTGTTAAGATAATTGAAACATTTGATTCTGAGTTACTGGTTTAAATTCTTTTAAAGTCATGCAGGAATTAAATATGATCCTTTCATTCATTCAACAAACATCCATTGAATATCTCCTTCATCAAACTATAGACGCCCCTAGGGGCAGGTTTTTTTTAAGGCACCTGCTTTGGCTTACAGTAGTTGCTCAGGCAGAGTTCATTGAATTAATAACTAATGAAGCACAGCCTGTGTCTTTTTATGTATTGTGTCCTAGCTTTATTTTATTTTATTTTATTTTATTTTATTTTATTTTATTTTATTTTATTTATTTTATTAATCCTCAAGAATGTTATTCATTGATTCTAGAGAGAGAGGAAGGGAGAGGGAGAAACATCGATGTGAGAGAGAAGCATCAATCGGTTGCCTTCCGGGTGCATCCCGATGGATTTGAATCCGCAGCCTGGGAATATGTACCCTGACTGGGAATTGAACCTGCCACCCTTTGGTGCATGAGAGGACACTCTAACCAACTGAGCAACACTGGCCAGGGCTCGTTTCCTACCGTTAGAGATGGAGAAGTAAACAAAGATTTGCTATACTAGTATATTATGTTAGAGGTGTTTTAAAAGTATGGGAATGTTGTGCAGGAAAAAAATTAGTTCTGCCTGGGAGAGTATAGACCAGGGGTGGGCAAACTTTTTGACTTGAGGGCCACAATGCGTTCTTAAACTGGACCGGAGGGCTGGAACAAAAGCATGGATGGAGTGTTTGTGTGAACTAATATAAATTCAAAGTAAACATCATTACATAAAAGGGTACGGTCTTTTTTTTTTTATTTATTTCAATAGTCTTATTCATTTCAAACATTTTAACAAGAAGAATGTAAACACTAATTATTATAATTTGAAACTTCAAAAAATGGAGGAATCATAGCACAATAACATACCTTATATTGAAGATGGCAAAGGCAAAATAAAATTGCCTAACAAAGAAAAGGTACAAAAGCCTTTCAAATTAAACTTAAATATAATAAAATAATTTAAAACTAAAACAAATAGAAAAGAACAAAATGTGTAAACAGTAAATGAAACATTTTCTTTAGTGCAACTTCCAAATTATGCCCGGGACGTAGATGTAGATGGCAATGTAGACTGGGTTGAAAGGTTTTTGGTCTTTAAAACATCAACTTCAGTGGGAACAGTGTTGTTGGTCTCCTTTTTTAGCTAATGCATCAAAGTCTGGAGTTATTTTTGTTGTGGCTATTCTCAGGATAGATCTGAGGTGTTCGTCAGTTAAGCTGGATCTGTGAGGGGCTTTGTTGATGTTCATGACGCTAAATGTCTGCTCACAAACATAGGTTGACCCAAACAGCACCAGTATCTTCTGTGCCATCCTCCGGATGTTTGGAAAAGTGGCTTCATTAAGTGAAGCATAAAAGTCTCTTAGTTCAAGAGAGCTGAATTTCTCCTTTAGGACAAAGTCAGACTGAAGATCGATGAGTTCCAGTTGCACCTCTTCTGGTGCTGTTTCAGGGTTTTGTGACAAAGGACAGGCCACCAGTTGAAGTGACTGGTCAGTTTTTTCAACATCAGAAAACTGACGACAGAATTCTGCATGCAGGTCATCCAGTGATTTGCTGTATTTCTTCACGTTTGGATGGTCTCCTTCTGTGTGGCTAGTGTGGCAAAATGAGTGAAGACTTTGTCTGAAATTTGTCTGGAAAAGAAAATCAGCTTCGATTTAAAGGCTTTCACATTAGTGTACATGTCATGTACATACTGATCTTTTCCCTGTAGCTTCACATTTAGCTCATTCAAATGTGAAAATATATCTACAGCAAATGCAAAGTCACACAGCCAGTTCTTGTCACTCAGCTCAGTAAATGCGTCAGACTTCCCCTTTAATTTAAAAAAATGCACCAATCTCTTCTTTGAACTCCCACACTCGTTGGAAAACTTTGCCCAAACTCAACCAGCGGACACGAGAGTGGTAAAGTAAGTCGTGGCAATCCGCATCAGTTTCCTCCAGAAACTTACTAAACTGATGGTGCTGAAGTCCCTTTGCTCGAATGAAATTAACAAGCTTTACGACTGGATTAACAACATGATTAAGTTGTAATATAGACTTGCACAATGATTCCTGGTGAATAATACAGTGAAGAAAAATAACATCTTGGTTAGGGTTCTCCTCTTTCACTTTATCCTGAATTCTTTTTAGCAGTCCAACATTTTTTCCAGTTAAATTTGGAGATCCATCTGTCGTGACATTAGCAAGTTTACTCCATGGTAGCTTCATTTTCTCGATGACAGTAGACACCCAGTCATACAAGTCCTCTCCCCGTGTTTTTCCTTTCAGTGGCTCCATGGCTAAAAACTCCTCCGTAATTTCAAAATTGTCACTAATCCCTCGGATAAAAATTAAGAGCTGAGCAGTGTCCTTTACGTCATTACTTTCATCCAATGCTAGTGAATGAAACTTAAAGAACTCTGCCTTACTATTTAACTTGCTGGCCAAGTCTTCATCAATCAGTTCCACTCGACGAGTCACTGTCCTGCGCGATAAGCTGAGTTTTTCAAACTTGCCTTTGCTCTCTGGACACAAGAGACCTGCTGTCTCTATCATACATTCTTTCAAAAACTCGCCTTCAGAGAGAGGTTTGCTAGCTTTTGCTAATTTGAATGATAGCATAAAACTTGCTTTGGTAGTTGTCTCTTGAATTGCAGTTTGTCTGTGAAAGACATTTTGCTGAGCCTGTAATTTCGCCATCAACCTCTGTGCAGTAGCCTCCCGTTCTTGAGGTGACTGCTTGCTAGCATAGTTGCCATGCTTTGTGGCAAAGTGACGGCTGAGATTGTACTCTTTGAAGACTGCAAGTGTTTCCTGGCATATCAGACATACCGGCATTGATCGGACTTCAGTGAAAAAATATTTTGTTGTCCACTCCCTCTTAAACACTCGGCATTCACTGTCCACTTTCCTTTTCTTTGGTCCACTCATGTTTAATATTGGGCTAAAACCAACAGTACCGTTCTCTTATTAAATACTTTACTAAAATAAGACAGTAAAGTATAAAAACAAGTGATTAAATTTGCTCTACTATAACATTTTTGGTCTTCTAAAAAATATATATATAACAAAATCATCTGAAAAAGTTCAGACATGGGACAGAGCCACACCCTGACCATAGAGAACAACCCCTTTCCTCCATAGGAAACCTGTGTATCTTTCACACAGGCCCTTTGTTTATGGTAACACACATAGCTGCACATTGCTGTGTCTTCCAGACACACTTGTATGGGAGGTGCTAGGGCAGTGCAAAACATGGGTAACCAGTAGTTACCACTAGCACTTCCGTTACTGGCAAAAAACAGCCGCAGTGCACATAGTGTGAAAGAGCCCATTATCAATGTCAGATTGCATCCACTGGACTCTATAAAAACAACCAAGTGCCACTTTTAAATGCCCCTTGCAACAGTTTTTCTTATTAAAAGCTGGAAATGGCAGGATATTTATATATATACCCCTACTGTGACAGCCTGGCAGAGCATTACAAAGGAGAAAACCCAGCATCTGGTGATGTCCATAAGTACAAGACTTCAGGCTGTCATTATCAGGAAAGGGTTTCATCCAAGTATTAGATATGAACATTTGATTTTCAGTTTTTCATTTGTCCAATTACTTCTGAAACCCTGAAATTAAGCGATTTTGTAATAAAATCTTTAGTTCATCACATTTCTATACAATCTTTTTGTTCAACCCACTGAATTAGGGTTCGTTCACACTAGCCGTGCTGCCGTTGCAGTGTGGTGCAGTACTGCAATGCAGCGCAGCTAGGGTTAATGCAGGGTACACAGGTTTCCATCATGTTTGCGTTGATGCTAATGTGCAGTGGTGCATGTTAACACAAATGCCCTGTAGCACGCATTTTTACAGGCGCAAGGGGGAGAAGCAAACGCAGCGCAAAATGCATTTGTTTTGCCGCTAACACATGCGGTTAGTGGCCACGATAGCGTTACTGATACCGCATCCGTATCAGCAAAAAAATGCAGCCGCAGCATGGCTAGTGTGACATGTCCTCTGTGTGTCTTTTTCCCTGCTGCGCGCGTCCGCAGTGGGAAAAAAAACTACAGTGGATACAAGCCCTAAAAGCTGAAAGTCTTTGTTGTTTTATTAACAAGTCATTGTGATATACAGAATGTGGGAACAGGAAAAAATTGTGTTTGAGTAGAGCTCTTAATTTTACCTCAGAAAAGCTCTGATACTGTGCTCTCCAGGGGCGTGTCTCCCTACATCACCACGATAACGTGTCTACGCATTCCCAGGGTGATGTCGGGAGATGCGTCCGCGGGCATTACAAGGAGCCTCTGGAAGATTGAGAGGTTGTTCCTTCTACTGAATGGGCGGATATAAATCCGCCCACTCAGAAGAAGGAGCTGTGGCCGTGTTTCCCGTGTTTCCCGACATTGCCATGTTAACACTGCTGCTGGTGAAGGAGCGGAGGGGAGAGCAAGAGAACCCTGCGCTCTTTCGGCTCCGCGGGCCAGATAGAACAGCCGAACGGGCCAGATCTGGTCTGCGGGCCGTAGTTTGCCCACGGCTGGTATAGACTCATGGGGGAGACATTTGAGTTAGCCTTGATGGATGACTGAGAGTTCTCCTGGGAGGGAAAGGCTTTCCAGGTAAAGGAAAGTCTCCTTGAATGATTGTTTTTCCATGTTAGAAATTATTAGCTAAGTGTTTTAAATGCTTTGAGTGTGCAGGGGTCCTCAAACTACGGCCCGCGGGCCACATGCGGCCCGCCGAGGACAATTATCCGGCCCACCGGGTGCCGCGGCCTGTCCTGCTTAGCAGCCGACTCGTCCTGGGCCTGCAGTGCGCATAAGAATTTGTTCATAGTTTTTTTTTTTAAACTATAGTCCAGCCCTCCAACGGTCTGAGGGACAGTGAACTGGCCCCTGTTTAAAAAGTTTGAGGACCCCTGGTAGAGAGATAAGAATAGAAAGGTAATGCTGATAATAGCCAATAGCTACTTTGGGCCTGGCAGAGTAACTATACTTTGCAGGCATGCTTTTGTTTGCATCTCACAAGAAACACTGAGGTAGACACTGCTGATTCCATTTTCCAGATTAGAAAATTGAGAAAAGTTTATTTTGCCAGAGATGACATAGTTAGTGAGATGACCACCATGATGTTTTATGTTCTTAGATGGCATTCAAGTAGTTTAGACTGTCTTGAAGAGTGGGGAGCCATGGAGGGTGATATGGTCAGAAGTGAGAGTAAGAAATCTGGAGTGAAGGGAGGCCAGTTTAAAAGACTTCTTGTACTCTACAGTGACACTGAAGGCCTTGGTTCTTGACCTTGGGGGTGGAAACATTGAGAGATATGAAGGAGATAGGAGAGGTGGAATCAAAAGCACTTGATGACTCACAGGAGAAAGAAGTGAATGGTAAGTTTACAAAAGGGAGAACAAGATATACACAGTGATGTGCTGGAAGAAAATACCATGTGGTCTGTTTGTTTTGGTCTCCTTGAAAACCTTGGGTGTTTTTTTGTGTGTGTATATAATAACCAAAATATATTAGCACAGTAGTACATGCACATAACTTATAAATACAGAAATGAAAATACATTGAGATTCTGCTCATTTTTTCTTTATGGGATATATCATCAAAAAAGTTTGGAACTGCTCTAGCCAGTTTGTCTCAGTGGATAGAGCATCGGCCTGCAGACTAAAGGCTCCCAGGTTTGATTCTGGCCAAGGGCACATACTTCGGTTGCAGACTACTCCCAGCCCGGGTCCTGGTTGGGGTGCATGCAGAAGGCAACCAATCAATGTGTTTCTCTCACATCGATATTTCTCTCTGTCTTTCCCTCTCTCTTCCACTCTCTCTAAAAATCAATGGAAAATATCCTTGGTGAGGATTTAAAAAAAAAGTTTGGAGCCTACTGATTCAGATGTATCCAAGAGCTGCATCACCATCCAGAGGTAAGTAAGCCACTGGGGCAAGAAAGATTGAATAGGTGCGGTGAAAAGATGACTGCCTGTAATTTTCCTTCTGCAGGTGATCCTCTTCCTTTCTCTTTTTAGAATAATCAAAACATCTTTAAAGTTGGGATAAAAGGATCAAAAGGGAAAAGAATTTCTTTCCTGTGGGAAAGATTCTGTTCTAAGCTGTTCTTGGCATTGAAGAGTGTAGAAGTGGAATGGACATTGAGGCCATCCAGTCCAACTTCTTCCCCATCCAGAATCTCAGCCAAGTAGTCACCTTGCTTGAACCCTTTGAGAGGTAGGCAGCCCAATCTTTCACAAGGGGCAGTTTGCTCCCCTATATGCAGGCAGCTTCTACACATTTGTCCTCTTCCTTCCCTTGGAATAGTTACAGAGCCAGTAACATCATACGTGGTGTTTTGGAGTTTACCAAACACGCATACGTGCACAGTCACACTTGATGCTCATACTTCTTCTCTGGCGTGGGCAGGTATGTGTTTGTTCTGATTAAAGAAATGAGGCAGTTAAGATTAGAGTTCATGGAAGAGCATCTTAGTTGTTTTCCGCATAAACATAGGCCATACCCGATTTGCATATTTTGTATAGGAGGCATTGCAACATCAAGAGCCTTCTGAACTGAGTTTCAGTTCTGGTTCTACCATTTTCCGGTAACAAGAACTTGGGCCAGTTATGTTGCCTTTGTGTACCTCAGTTTCCCTATCTATAAAATAGGGACACTGTTCTCCATCTTAGAGCACTGTTGGGGAGAGTAAATTAGATAACTCTTGTAAAACCGTTGTAAAAGCTTGGCTTAGAATTAGATGTGCAACAAACGTGAAATTACTTTTCCTATCTTATTTCAAATATATTTAAAAAAATCTATATACACCATGATGTTTATCTTTAAACATTTAATTTTATATATGGAGTTTATCCAGTTCCTCCCCTCCCCCCAGCTATATTGAGCTATAACTGCCATAAAACACTGTGTATGTTTAAGGTGTATGACACAATGACTTGATATATATTATGAAATGATTACCACAGTAATGTTAGATAACACATCCATTACTTCACATGTTAAAAGCTTTTATTGTGTGTGGTGAGAACATTTAAGATTTATTGTCTTAGCAACTTTCAAGTATATAATATAGTAATAATAAAAGCATAGTATGCTAATTAGACTGGACAGCCAAATGACCTTCCGGACATCATTCTGGACGTCCTTCCGGATGAAGCCACAGCAGTAGGGGCCAAGGCAGAGGCAGTTAGGGGCGATCAAGCAGGCAGGGGAGGGCAGTTAGGGGGCAATCAGGCAGGCAGGGGAGGGCAGTTAAGGGGCAATCAGGCAGGCAGGGGAGGGCAGTTAGGGGCGAACAGGCTGGTAGGGAAGCGGTTAGGGGTGATCAGGTCAGCAGGCAGAGGTGGTTAGGGACGATCTGGCCAGCAGGGAAGCAGTTAGGGGCACCAGGCCAGCAGGCAGAGGTAGTTAGGGGCGACCAGGCCAGCAGGCAGCCGAGCAGTTAGGAGTCAGCGGTCCCGGATTGTGAGAGGGATGTCCGACTGCCGGCAGTCAGTCATCCCCCGAGGGGTCATGGATTGGAGAGGGTGCAGGCCGGGCTGAGGGACCCCCTCCCCGCATGAATTTCGTGCACAAGGCCTCTAGTTAACTATAATACAGTATCATCATGCTATACATTAGTTCCCCAGGACTTACTCATCTTATAAATGGAAGTGTGTACCCTTTCACCAATATTTCCCCATTCTTCTCCCACCTAGCCCCAGGCAACAACCATTCTAATATCTTGTTTCTAAGAGTTTGATTTTTTAGGTCCCACGTGTAAGTGAGATCATACAGTACCTGTCCTTCTTCATTTGACTTATTTCATTTAGCATCATGCCCTCACATCTATTCATGCTGTGGTAAATGGCAGAATTTCCTCCCTTTTTTATGGCTGAATAATGTTCTATTTTGTGTGTGTGTGTGTGTGTGTGTGTGTGTGTATGTGTGTATCACATTTTCTTTATCCATTCATTGGTGGACACTTAGGTTGTTTCCATGTCTTGGCTATCTTGAATAATGCTGCAATGAACATTGCATATGTGTGTCTTTGGAATGAAATATTTGAAGAGAAAGGATCCGTTACATTGGACTCTCTTCATTCCTTCATTCTTCTCATGTTCTGTCTGGAGGAAAAAAATAACATTTTTATTTTCATCCTGAGAAACCTGCCACTTCCTGGGGTTTTAAATCTTGATAATGTGGAAGCACTTTGACAACTGCTAGCTCATATTTAAGTGTATACTTAGTCTGCCAAACTGTAAGCTTTCTGAGGACTAGGGGCCAGGGAGGACTTTTCCCTGTTACTGGCACATGGCACTGTGCTTACTAGTATAATGACTCACTAGGTATGACTGACTGTATTAAATGTTACATATTGCTATATCTGTTGAAATTTAGTGAATGTGGGTTTATTAATATACTAGTGGCCCAGTGCATGAAATTCGTGCATGGGGAGGGGTGTCCCTCAGCCCAGCCTGCACCCTCTCCAATCTGGGACCCCTCGGGGGATGTCCGACTGCCGGTTTAGGATCGGGCCTAAACCGGCAGTCGGACATCCCTCACGCAATCCAGGACCGCTGGCTCCTAACTGCTCACCTGCCTGCCTGTCTGATTGCCCCTAACCACTCTGCCTGCTGGCCTTCTCACCCCAACTGCCCCCCCTTGCCAGCCTGCTCACCCCCAACTGCCCCCCCGCCAGCCTGCTTGCCCCCAACTGCCCCCGCCCCCTGCCGGCCTGCTCACTGCCAACTGCCCCCCCCTGCAGGCCTGATCGCCCCCAGCTGTCCCCCCCGCTGGCCTGATTGCCCCCAATTGCCCCCCACTGCCGGCCTGCTCACCCCCAACTGTCTTCCCCTCCTGGCCTGATCACCCCTAACCACCTCTGCCTCGGCCTCGCCACCATGGCTTTGTCTGGAAGGATGTCCGGAAGGTCTCCTGGTCTAATTAGCATATTACCCTTTTATTAGTATAGATCTTAGGAGTTTACTGCTATATCTTTTAGTTCAGAAACATACACTTTAGATAAAATATGTAAATTTAGAAAAAAAATTTTAATGTACAGAATTATATTGAGTGCCTTTCTCTACATAGAGACAGTGGAAGTGATTAAAATACTTCATTATCAAAGTTGATAGCACTTTGGACCTCCCTAGAATTTTTCATCTTGAGGAATGCATGTTTTCATTGGTCCCCTAACACTTTGGGTATGCGGGTGGTGCCATGAGCCCTAAGTAAACTTACTTATTCAGTCCAGGGTACATATGAGATGTCTCATTTCCAGAATTCCATCTCTCCTCTTCAGATTTAGCCCAATAGCATATTTCTACAAAGATGAAGTCTTTTACCATCTCTTTAAAAAAAATTTTCTCCCAGCTAATTTAGCTATGTAGGGGGACTGTTATCTGTTGCATCTATTTTTTTTTTTTTTTTTAATCAACTTCCTGGGCTCTTGAGGGATATTAAGCAGAGAAGAATTCAAGACCAGACACAGTGTGGGTGAGGGTATCTCCGGATATGACTTTGACTTTTTTCCAAAAGTTGTAGTGAATCATTTGGGAATGATTTATTATGCATTCTGTGTATTTTTCTGTCTCTGTGGTAGAGTTGCTTGTGTATCTAATTTTTGTTCTGGCCAGTTCTTCTCTGTAGCAAATATTTCTTTCTTCATTTTATTTCATTTTAGTCACTATTTCCAAATTCATTTTTCTGTGTGCTGAATCACAGGTCTTTCAATTTTCTTCTGCCATTTTGGCATTTAGGTGCCTCAACATTAATTTAATTGAGAAAAAAATCCTAACGTCCTGAGTTTGGCACAAAGTGTTTGCATTAGGGGGCTCCACATTTACTGACTTTTCCTTAAGTTCCAGAAAAATATGTCTAATATTTGCCATTTTAGCTTTTCTAAATATTAATGCTATTTAATGTAATTAAATTGTTTTTAAAAAACATGGCACATAGCACCATAGCCAAGAGGGGTTTGCTGCGCAAGAGGACCACACCCAATGAGATGTGATAGGACTTTTCAGTTGGAAACTATTTGTTGTTGTTGTTGTTAATCCTCAACATATTTTTCAATTGATTTTTAGAGAGAGTGGAAGGGAAGGGATTTGTTGCCTTCTACATGTGCCCCAACCAGGGGCCAGGGATTGAGCCTGCAACGAAGGTACATGCTTTTTTAAAATTATTATTTCAGAGAGGAAGGGAGAGGGAGAGAGAGATAGAAACATCAATGATGAGAGAGAATCATTGATTGGCTGCCTCCTGCACACCCCCTACTGGGGATTGAGCCTGCAACCAGGCATGTGCACAAGTTAACTAGAGGCCTTGTGCACGGAATTGAACCCAGGACCCTTAAGTCCACAGGCTGATATTCTGTCTGCTGAGCCAAACCAGCAAGGGCTGGTTGCCTCTCTTAAGAGCCCCAACTGGGGCCCGGATCAAGCCTGCAACCCAAGTACATGCCTTTGACCAGGAATCAAACCCGAGACCCTTCGGTCCTCACCCTGACACTCTAGCCACTGAGCCAAACTGGCCAGGCCTTATTATTGATTTTTAGAGAGAAGAAGAGAGAGAGAAAGAAGGAAACATCCATTGGTTGTTTCCTGTACACACCCTGACAGAGTATTAAACCTGCAACCTGGGTATGTGCCCTGACCTGGAATCTAACCTGCCACCTTTCAATACATGGGATGACACTCCAACCAACTGAGTCACAACAGCCAGGGCTTCATAGTTTTCCTTTCTTTTTTATGCTTTTATTGATTTTTAGAGAGAGAGGAAGGGTAGAAACATCAATGATGAGAGAGAATCACTGATCAGCTGCCTCCTGCATGCCCCCTACTGGGGATCGAGCACATAACCTGGTCATGTACCCTGATGGGAATCCAACCATGACCTCTTGGTTCATGGGTCAACACTTAACCACTGAGCTACACTGGCTGGGCCATAATAGTTTTCTTTAAAAAAAATTGTAAGTCATATAAATATCTAAGAAGTAAATCAGTTATGGCATGTGCAAGTGTTGGAATATTATGGGACCATTAAAATTATAACTCTGAAATGTATTCAGAGATGAGAAACTATTCAGGTCATACCATTAAGTGTGTGGGGGGGAGGGGAATATATGGTGAATAAAATACCTTATACATCAGAATATTACAATTGTTATTTCTGAGTAAATGAGACAGGTGACTTAAAAATCTTCTTTGCATATTCCTGTATTTTTCAAGTTTCTTGTAACAAGTATGCATTACACTGATGATTAAATGAATGAGTACATGTAAAGCACTAGGATGATCCTCGCCCTATAGCAAGCTCTCAAATCCAAGCTTTTGCTATTGCTGTGAGGTTTATTTTTATAAGAAAACTAGTGGCCCGGTGCACAAAATTCGTGCACTGAGGAGGGGGAAAGGAAGGAGGGTGTCTCAGGGGATAACCGGCAGTCAGACATCCCTTTCACAATCCAGAATTGCTGGCTCCTAACCGCTCGCCTGCCTGCCTGATTGCCCCTAACTGCTTCTGCCTGCCAGCCTGATTGTCCCTAACTGCTCCCTGCTGGCTTGATTGCCCCTAGCCACCTCTGCCTCGGCCCGCATCTGGGACCCAGGATTTCCTCCTCCAGCCAACCACAGGCACCCGGGATCCAGGCTTCCCTCCCTCTCAGCCATAGGTGCCCAGGCCGGCTGCAGCTGCAGGGGATAGTGGGCAGGTGGCTTTGCCTGGGCTGCAGCCACAAGTGCTGGTGCCCGGGACTGCAGGGTGGGCGGCTTCTCCGTCTCCCGGGCCACAGCCAGCCCCAGGTACTGGTGCCCGGGACTGCGGGGTGGGCAGCTTCTCCGTCTACCAGGCTGTAGCCAGCCGCAGGTGCTGGCACCTGGACCGCAGATGGGCAGCTTCTCCGTCTTCCCTGGGATGCAGTGTGGGCGACTTCTCTGGCTGGCTGTGGCCTGGGATCACGGGGCAGGCGGCTTCTTCATCTCTCAGACTGCACCCAGCCTCAGGTGCTGGCACCCGCTTTCTCTGTCTCCCCCAGGACATGGGGCAGGTGGATGTGAGGCTTCTGCTGCTGTCTGCGGCCTGGGATCACGGGGCAGGTGCCTTCTTCGTCTCCCGGGCTGCAGCTAGCCTCAGGCGCTGGCACCCAACTTCTCCGATTCCCACAGGCCGGGACTGCCGCCATATTTTCAGGTTAATTTGCATACTCACTCTGATTGGCTGTTGGGCATAGCAGAGTGATGGTAATTTGCATGTTTCTCTTTTATTAGTGTAGATTATTATTTTTTTCTTTTTTAAAATTTTATTTTTTTAAAATTCTTTATTGTTTAAAGTATTACATATGTCTTCTACCCCCCACCACCACCATTGACCTCTCCCGAGCTGCTCCCACCCCCCATGAGGCTTTATTCTTTTTTTTTTATGTGTGCTTTAAATCATTTTTTTAATTTAATAAATCTTTATTGTTCAGATTATTACAATTGTTCCTCTTTTTTCCCCCATAGCTGCCCTCCAGCCAGTTCCCACCCCACCCTCTGCCCTTACCGCCCCCGCCCCGCCACTGTCCTCATCCATAGGTGTACGATTTTTGTCCAGTCTCTTCCTGCACCCCCCATACCCTTTTCCCCCCTAGAATTGTCAGTCCACTCCCTTTCTATGCCCCTGATTCTATTATATTCACCAGTTTATTCTGGTGAATATAATAGAATCTGTTCATCAGATTTTTTTATTCACTTGACTTTTATTTTATTTTTTATTTTTTTTAATAAATCTTTATTCAGATTATTACAATTATTTCTCCTTTTCCCCCCCATAGCTCCCCTCCACCCATTTCCCACCCCACCTTCTGCCCTTACCTCCCCCCCACTGTCCTCATCCATAGGTGTATGATTTTTGTCCAGTCTCTTCATGAACCCCCCATACCCCTTTCCCCCTGAGAATTATCAGTCCACTCCCTTTCTATGCCCCTGATTCTATTATATTCACCAGATTATTCTGTCCCTCAGGTTTTTAATTCACTTGATTTTTAGGTTCACTTGTTGATATGTATTTGCTGTTCATAATTTTTATCTTTACTTTTTTCTTCTTCCTCTTCTTTAAGAATACCTTTCAGCATTTCATATAATACTGGTTTGGTGGTGATGAACTCCTTTAGCTTTTTCTTGTCTGTGAAACTCTTTATCTGCCCTTCAATTCTGAATGATAGCTTTGCTGGGTAGAGTAATCTTGGTTGTAGGTTCTTGCTATTCATCACATTGAAAATTTCTTGCCACTCCCGTCTGGCCTGCATAGTTTCTGTTGAGAAGTCAGCTGACAGTCGTATGGGTGCTCCCTTGTAGGTAACTAACTGTTTTTCTCTTGCTGCTTTTAATATTCTCTCTTTGTCTTTTGCTCTTGGCATTTTAATTATGATGTGTCTTGGTGTAGTCCTCTTTGGATTCCTTTTGTTTGGGGTTCTGTGGGCTTCCTGGACTTGTAAGTCTATTTCTTTCACCAGGTGGGGTAAGTTTTCTGTCATTATTTCTTCAAATAGGTTTTCAGTATCTTGCTCTCTCTCTTCTTCTGGCACCCCCATAATTTGGATGTTGGTACGCTTGACGTTGTCACAGAGGCTCCTTACACTATCTTCATATTTTTGGATTCTTTTTTCTTTTTGCTTTTCCGGTTGAGTGTTTTTTGCTTCTTTGTATTTCAAATCTTTGACTTGATTCTTGTGATCTTCTGGTCTGCTGTTAGATCTCTGTATAATATTTTTTATTTCAGTCATTGTATGCTTAATTTCTAGTTGGTCCTTTTTCATATCCTCGAGGGTCTCACTAAATTTATCGGCCTTTTCTAGGAAATTCTTGAAAAACCTTATAACCGTGGTTTTCAACTCTATATCCAGTCGTTTGCCTTCCTCCATTTCTTTCATTTGTGACCTGTTTCTTTGTCTTCGCATTTTGGTTGCTTCCCTGAGTTGATAGAGTGGCTTTGTGTGCTAGGTGTCCTATAGGGCCCAGTGGCTCAGCCTCCCCAGTTACCTGAGGTGGACACTCTTGGTGCACCCCTTTGTGGGCTGTGTGCACAGTATTGTTGTAGTTAAGCCTTGATTGTTGTTGGTATCACTGGGAGGAATTGACCTCCAGGCCAGTTGGCTGTGAGGATCAGCTGAGTCTATGCTGGGAGAACTTCTGTGCTGGAGACACCCTTATGAGACAAGACTTGCAAAAGCCTCTGTGCTCAGCTTGGATGGGGCAGAGTCTCAGGGCAGAGCAGACAGCATTGGTTTTCCATCAGCCCTGCCCTTATAGGCCCCTGTGTCTCAGTGTCCCGTGGTAATCTCTGCAAGCACCTCTGAGAGAAAGCCGCCCTCGAGTTCCGCTCGCTGCCAGACAGTCCAGTTTCTCCCCAAATGAGTCTGGGTCCCCAGAGTCTCGCCCGGAACTGGAGTTCAGAGCAATTGGGAGCTTTTATCTCCCTCCTTCTTGAGAAAGCCAGCCGCACTCTCAGTTGCCAGTCATCTCCGCGCACACGCCTCGGTACCTCTGCCTTCCGCAGTTCCTCTAAGTCTCAGTGTGCTTTTCTCTTTCCTGACAGTCCAGTTTCTCCCCGAATGAGTCTGGGTCCCCAGAGTCTCACCCGGAACTGGAGTTCAGTGCAGTCGGGAGCTTTTGTCTACCTCCCACTTGAGAAAGCCAGCTGTGCACTCAGTTACCAGTCCTCTCCGTGCGTGCGTCCCAGTACCTCTGCCTCCTGCAGCTCCTCTGAGTCTCAGTGTGCTTTTCTCTTTCGTTCTAGTTGTAGAATTTCCACTCAGCCAGACTTCCTGTGGTTCTGGATGATGTCTGTTTTGTCTTTTAGTTGTAGTTTTGAAATTGTTTTGCGAGGCAGCAGTTTAGGTGTTTACCTATGCCGCCATCTTGGTTTCTCCCTAGTGTAGATTATTTTTTAAGCTTTTTCTAATTGAACTTAATTGTTTGTTGAACCACCTGTTTAAAATCTGCCCTCCATTGGCTGTGGTCCATTATCTGTTATATAGTTATATTCAATAAACAATTGTTTAGACCCTCAAAGATCAGATTTTTAAATGTTTTCTGTTATTTTGGTTTCTTAGCAGGAAGGTCACCAGTGAGAAAGCTGTTAAAAATTCTCAGTTAGGCCCTAACCCGTTTGGCTCAGTAGATAGGGCGTCGGCCTGCGGACTGAAGGGTCCCAGGTTCGATTCCGGTCCAGGGCATGTACCTTAGTTGTGGGCACATCCCCAGTGAGGAGGGGTGCAGGAGGCAGCTGTTCGATGTTTCTTTTTCATCGATGTTTCTAACTCTCTATTCCTCTCCCTTCCTCTCTGTAATAAAACAAGAAAATATATTTAAAAAAATTCTCAGTTAGGAACAGCTAACATTTAATGTTTCTGTGAGTGTTGAAATGTATGTGAATGAAGAAATTGCATGTGTTAATTTAGTAGTATGTTGCTAACCAGAAATATGTTTATTGGCATATTTTATGTATAATTTGGTACTGAGATGTCTTCATAAATTTTCCAAAAGGACCCTGGCTGGGTGGCTCAGTTGGTAAGAGCAACCAAATGGCTGCAGGTTTGATTCCTGGTCAGAGCACTTACTTAGGTTGTGGGTTCAATCCCCAATCAGGGCGCTTACGGGAGGCAATGGAATGATGTTTCTCACATCAATGTTTCTCTCTCTCTCTTTGTCTCTCTCTCTCTCTCTCTCTCTCAAATCAATTAAAAATTTTCCTCCAAAAGTTACAGTTTTCTAATTTAGAACATGAAAAAAATATGACAAAGCTACCTCAGATATCTTTTTAGATTGGCTCTAAGGTCACAGGTGTAAGCAAGAATAGTCACTTGGAATAGCCTGGAAGGTATTTGGAGGGACAATAGGAGTGTGTTTGGTTATACAAAGATCCATCTATCTATATAAAACCCTAATATGCAAATTGACTAAACGGCAGAACGACTGGGGGAACAACCGCTTGCTATGATGTACACTGACCACCAGGGGGCAGACGCTCAACGCAAGAGCTGCCCCCAGCCCACAGGACCGAACCAGCAGCGGTGGCAGTGGGTGGGGCTGATGAATGGGCGGTGCCAGGCCAGCCAAGGCAAGTGTGAGTGGGGGCCCCCGACTGCCCCACCGTTTGCCCACACAGGGAGGCGACCTGCAGCGGCGGCAGGGGGCGGAGTCAGTGAGCGAGTTGTGGTGCCAGGGCAGCCAAGGCGGGTGCAAGCGGGGCCCCTGATCATCCCCCTAGTCACCCCACTGGTTGCCCTGAAGAGGGAGGTGACCGGTGGCAGTGGCGGGGGGCAGGGCCAGCAAGCTGGTGGTGCCAGGCCAAGGTGGGTGCGAGTGGGGGCCCTGATCACTCTGCCAGTCACCCCACAGATCAGCCCTGATCACCGGCCAGGCCTGGGAACCCTACCCATGCACGAATTTTGTGCACTGGGCCTCAGTGATTCTATTAAAGGACATAATTTAAGGCTGTAGTTGGTTACAAGTTGTAATATGCAAAGTTCCTCTGTAATATACAATGTTTTTTAATTGTAGATAGTCACTTCCCAAGGCTTGCTGATCACTATGAGGGAGTAATGAAGTTTAGCAAGAATTACCAGCTGCTGTTTATGAAAGCAGCTGATAAAACCTACTTAATGAAAGTAATGTGCTGACAGTAGTGTTTATTGTTTAAAGCATAATAATCATTTTAAAAATCTTATTTATTGATTTTAGAGAGAGAGAGGAAGGGGGGAGAGAGAAAGAGAAAGCATTGATTTGTGGTTGCTTCTTGTATGTGCCCTGACCAGGGATCGAACCCGCAACCTTGACAAATGGGGACAAAGCTCTAACCCAGTGTTCGGCAAACTGCGGCTCGCGAGCCACATGCGGCTCTTTGGCCCCTTGAGTGTGACTCTTCCACAAAATACCATGGCCTGGGCGAGTCTATTTTGAAGAAGTGGCGTTAGAAGAAGTTTAAGTTTAAAAAATTTGGCTCTCAAAAGAAATTTCCATGTTGTACTGTTGATATTTGGCTCTGTTGACTAATGAGTTTGCTGACCACTGCTCTAACCAACTGAACTCCCCGGCCAGGGCACAATAATGTTTATTGTATCTTTCTAAGACAGAATATATCTTAAGTGTACCAGAGGAAATAGAGAGTAATGTGCTTTTTTTTTTTTTTTTAAAGTGCCTTTATTTATTTTTTAAAAATATTTTTTTTTATTAATTTCAGAGAGGAAGGGGGAGGGAGAGAGAGATAGAAACCTCAATGATGAGAGAGTATCACTGATCTGCCTCTTGCATGCCCCCTACTGAGGATTGAGCCCACAACCCAGACATATGCCCTGACTGGGAATCGAACCCAGGACCTCCTGGTTCATAGGTCGACGCTCAACTATTGAGTCATGCTGGCTGGGCAAAATGTGCCATTATTTATATGGAAGAAACATAAAAGTTTGAAGAACCCTTTCCTTTATCAGAGGTCTCAGTTTTATAGAGTTAAGCTGGAGAAATTGCACAATGGAAAGTTTTGGAAATAGAAGTAAATCAGAAATATGAACTCAGAAAACAGGCACCTGGAGAAATTTTTAATTTCATGAACTATAGACCTTGTGAACTTCAAAAGACCTTAAAATCTTAATGATTTTTGGACTCTCAGAAATAATGTTGAAATACCATAAGATAGGAAAGAATAATCAGGGGAGGTAGAAGGAGGTAATTTGGGGATAAATGGTGACGAAAGGAGACTTGACTTGGAGTGGGGAACACCCATAAGTTAAAAGGAATAAAAAAAGAAAAGAATAATCATGAAGTTTAATGCAATCAGAACCTCATAGCCTGTTATGGGAAGTAGCATTTGGCAAAGCCTACGAAGCTACTGTAAATGAATGTTAATCTCATTTTATCAGCTGCTTGTATTATACTTATTACACAATTTGAATATTTATGATCCTATAAATATATTTAATAGTGAAATTACAGCATTTATGGAACTCAGATTCCAAAAAGCATACAACCCTTTGATGTAGAAGAATTATGTTTAAATACTACAAAATTCAAGATGTTTCTACCATTTAGCAGTAGTCTGTATCCTATGTTTCAAGTATTTCTGGTTAAAATGCTGTGACAAACAGAATAAATGACGTATGTCAAAATGGACTATTTAGACAAATGTGATTCAGTTAATTTATTGTTTATGCAAAAATAGATAACCAATTTCACTTTTTAGGAGCAAACACGGTTTACTATATTTTCTCACTAGAGTTTACATCATTTTGGTTGTCTGTGTCCCTATCTGCTTAGAAATTAGTAATGATCCTTTTTTTAAATAATATATATGAACCCAGCTTTGTAATTGAACAGCTCCTCCTAAAGGAGCAGTAATTTTGAAAATGAAAATAATGGATGGGAATGCCTCTTTAATTTTGTAATCTCTACTTATTTTGTGTGCGTGTTTTGGGAAAGCTTGAATCTGTGCCAATGCTTGCTTGCTTCTTTGCAAACATGAACCCACAAAAAAAGTATTCTTCCCTTCTGTAGGATTTAAACGCCCGTTGTTCTTCTGGAAAGTATAATCTAATAGGAAAATACAGTTCATATTAGAACAACAACAGCAACAAAAAAAGCCTGTAATTAAGATGTGTCTCAGTCATATTTTTTTCCTGTCTTTTGTTGAAACAGAAACATGGATTCATTTAAGTAAATAAAATTTTCAAGGGGTGAAACATTGTTTTAGAGGTTATAGTAATGTTACAAATAGCTGGTTACTTCATTTTGATTCTCTAAAATATTAACAAATCCTCCTTTTTTTAAAATTTGGGTATATCTGGTTACTTTTCATTTTAGGGTTAATTTGGATTAATTTCAGTTAATTTGCATGTTGCTGTCCTTTGTGGACACTAGAGAGAAGTGATTAGGAGGGTGAGAGTGATGAAAATAAATTGTAGATCTAGCACTCCCTTAGCTTAGTCACCATCATTCTAATCAGTGGCCTCACTTTCGTGGGGTTGTTGGGAGGATTACCTGAAATCCTCACACATATGTGGAAAGTGCTAAGACTGTCTGCCTGGAGTCGTGGATGGTTCTCATACACCGCTATCACACAGTTGATGATCGAGCCCCTTTATGTTGTGAGTTACTTTCTTTAAAACCCTTTGCCTTTCCACCATCCCCACTTGGGAGAACTAGCTAGTTGGTACCCTCTCCTTTAAAAAGTTGACAAAGAAATATAAATCCAGAAGGCAAGTCAGCTCTCTTTGTCTAATAACAATGTTAGAGGAGTTTTGATAAACAAGATGCTTGAGCCTAATGCCTAAAATGAGATTGGGGCTCATATTACTGATTCATTGTCTGTGCTGTTGTCCGCCTTATTAGTATAGAGCAGGGGTCGACAAACTTTTTTTTTTGCTAAGGGCCAGGAAGTAAAGACTTTAGCCTTTGTAGGTCATTTCACAACTATTCTGCTCTGTCAGAGCCACCAAGCCCAGCCACAGACAAGATGTACATTAATGGGCATGGCTACCTTTAGTGAAGCTGTATTTATGAAAACTGGCTGTAAGCTGGATTTGGCCCATGGACTGTAGTTTGCCAACCCTGGTGCAGATGATTGAGACTTTGGTGCTTTCTTTTTATAATTAGAGATCAAGTTTTGCCTTCAAAGTTGTAGTAACTCATTATTTAGTTTATCCAAATCTAAATCAATATTATAATTTTCTATTCTTTTTGGTTTTATAAATATACTAGAGGCCCGGTGCACAAAATTCATGCACAAGTGCGGTCCCTAGGCCTGGCAGGCAATTGAAGCATGAGCGTCTGGTGTGGAAAGGCAGGTCCCAGCTGACCTCTGGGCCCTGGGCAGCACCTGGGCCCCGGGCCCCCACGTGACCCCCTCCGCCTGAGTCATCGGGCCTCCGCCTGGCTCCCTCAGTGCCTGGAAGCCAGGTGGCAGCCCTGACCTCGCTGTCACCGTTGGTTGTGGCCTGCGGAGCGATCGGGCCCCGCTTGCACCCATTCACCTGCTCCACCATCCTGCCACGGTCCCACTCTCGTTGGGGCCCATTGGGGCCAGCAGTGCCTGCACTGCTGCCCACTGTCAGCTCCGTATCGCCAACTCCCGCCATGTTCCGCGCCACTCCCTGGTGGTCAGCACACATCATAGTGAGCGGGTTGAATTCCAGGTCGAACTCCCGGTCAAAGGGACAATTTGCATATTAGGCTTTTATTATATAGGATTGTAGGGAGCGGTTATAGGGATAAGCCTTGGACTGACCTGCTGGCAAAGCCGCAAACAAGTTCCAGCTTAGAGGGCACAGCCCTCTTAGCATAATTAAGCTTGATCCTGTGACTGCTCCCTAGATCTTTCCTGGGTAGCTAATGGGCTGTGGGAGGTGCAGCAAGTGCTGCCAAAACAAGTGAAACTTACAAGAACATTGTAAATTACCTTGTTTATCTCTGACTATAAAATAAAGCATCAGCTTGCAGTCTGGATCTGTTCTGTGGTCTCAGTCACACACAGAATATCCACCTAGACCCAGCTTATTCTCTTTGTCTGTCTTTTCTTCATCCTTCGCCAGCCCTCCCTCAGGCTCGCCGAACCCTTGGCTGTGCTGGTGCAACACATATGATATTTGAATTTAGAGAGAGAGGAAGTGAGAGGGATAGAGTGAGAGAAACATTGATTGGCTGCCTCCTGCACACCCCCTACCAGGGATGAGCCCACAACCTGGGCATGTGCCCTGACCTGGAATTGAACCAGTGACCTCTTGGTTCATGGGTGGATGCTCAACCACTATCCACACCAGCCAGACAAGGCTACATGCTTTTTAAAAAACTGTTTTGTTATTTTTGTGTTTTTTTGTTCATACCCAAAATTATTTGGAGTTATGCCTCTCAAACAATTTGTGCTGGAAGACTACTTTTTTTTTCTAATCTGTCACGGACTAATGCTTTTTTAATATATAATACCATAGTCTCCACCTATCCACGGGGGATATGTCCCAAGACCCCCCACATGGAGGTCTGAAACCATGGATAGCACTGAACCCTATATATACTGTTTACTCCTATACATACAGACCTGTGACCAAGTTTAATTTAGTAAGATTAATAATAACTAAGAATAAATAGAACAATTATAACAATGCACTGTAATAGAAGTCATGTGCATGCGGTCTCTTTCCCTACTAACTGATCTGATAACTAAGATGCTACTAAGTGACTAAGGGGCGGGGAGCCTATTCAGTGTGGATACGGGGAACAAAGAGATGAATCCCTTCCCAGGCTGCACAGAGCAGACAATGTGAGATTGGATCACACTGCTCAGAATGGCACGCGATTTAAGAGTTGTTAATTTCTGGAATTTTTCATTTAATATTTTTGGATCATACATTACAGGTAACTGTAGAAAGTGAAACCTTGGATAAGGGGGGAACTACTGTAAATGAATTTATTACAAAAATGAAATAAAGACAAACAGAACACACAAAGCCCCATTTTCTTTTAATGAGACCCAGCAAACACATAAAGCTTCTAAATGCTTACTCTAATGTCCCTGCTTATTTCTTTGGGGACCAGTGGTAAACAATTGGCTGACTGCTGCTGGTCCACCAGCCACACTTTCAGGAGCACTGGTTTAGGGGGAAGCCAGTTAATGGGAGTTCTTTTAAAGTACCCACATCAGTCACCTCTTGAATAGGCTTAGTCACTAAATAGAAGGCTGCCCCTTCTTAAAAGTTAGTCACCAACTGCAAGTGAATTATTTACTTAATCAAATTCATCTTCAACCCAACCCCACTCCCCTGCTAATACCAGATGGTTTGGCGTAAGGTAACTCCTAAGGGAGTAGGCCTTGATCGTCTGCTGTAGACCAGGATAACCCTGGGCTGGGAGTCCCTGGCTGGAGTGCTGACCCTGAGAGTGCAGCCCTCATGGAGTGTGGATGTAGGAATCTCAGGTCCTCCAGCTTCCCCTCCATTCTCTGTGATCTAACCGCACCTCCCATTGTCTCTATTAAGCCATATATTATATTGCCATTGTTTTCCTGACACCCCCCCCCCCCAAATTGTGGGCTTTACAAGGATAGGGATTATTTTATTCTTTTGGCTCCCTGGCTCTTGGCACACCCTAGATCCGTGGTCGGCAATCTGCGGCTCGCGAGCCACATGCGGCTCTTTGGCCCCTTGAGTGTGGCTCTTCCACAAAATACCACAGCCTGGGCGAGTCTATTTTGAAGAAGTGGCATTAGAAGAAGTTTAAGTTTAAAAAATTTGGCTCTCAAAAGAAATTTCAATCATTGTACTGTTTATATTTGGCTCTGTTGACTAATGAGTTTGCCGACCACGGCCCTAGATGCATCTTGAAAAAGTATTGATGTGTGAATGAATGAGTGGGTGATGCTGTCCAGGCCTCTCACCAGCCTGACATCCTTTATCTACATGCTCTTCACTTTGCTAGGGTCCCTTTCAAAAACATAACCAGGTTGGGAGGGGCGAGGGAGGAGAAGGGGTTCACTCCCGAACAACACATTGCTGTCAACACTTCTACAGTGCCCGTAATCCAAAAGAGCATGTACCGTGTGTTTTGGGAAGTCGACTTTTTCTCATCCCTCATTTTTTTTGGTGCTGATTGTGTAATAGCATTTTGGCAAGACAGCTAACAGCAGGGCTTCCACTTCGAAGCTGTCACATGGGCTCTCTGGAAACTGTCAAGGCCACACCTTACCTTAGCTGAAATTCAATGACATTGAGCTCTTGAGATTATAGATAGTCATTTTTTGGAGTAGACACAATGGTGTGTGAACATATGACTGGGCTGGAATGTATCACAAGTGATTGTGTGTGATATTAAGGATCATTGACACATAACAATAAGCCATTTATGGATATTTTCTTTTACGTATATGGAATACCGTCACTTTATGATGGGGCTGGAAAAGGGTATTAGAATTTCATTTGCATGGTTATAATCATTTTCGAGGAAAAAGAACTTAACCAAAAATAAGTTGCTAGCCTATAGTATTAGATTAAGGTTTTGGCAGTTAGTTATGTTTTTATTTGGTGGACCAGTGAAGTTCATAGCATATTGACTAGAGGCTGGCTTTGGATCAGGATGTTTGGGTTTTCATCCCAGCTGTCTGACCGTGTTCAAGTTCTGTGACCTCTTTGCGCCTCACTTCCCTTATTTGTAAAATGGGGATAATAATAGTACGGAGGCATAGGTTATTGTGAAGATTAAATGCGTTGATCATGTAAAGCACTTAGTGGTGCCAGTATTTCTTTAGCACTCATTATTACCACTTAATGTGTGTAGGTTATTTGTTGGTGTGGAAACACATTTGAAAAGAAATAGCCCTCGAAGTACCCATAGCAGGTGTCTTTGAAAACTACTTTTATGTGCAGAGTGCTAATTCAACATTTAACCATCTTATATACAGTAATTTATTCTTCTGGAATCCTTCTTGAAATAAAAGTTACTTTTAACTTTTGTACATTTAACATCAAGGTGATTTAAGCTTATTAAAATAAATTACTGAAACCCGAGCAAAAACAATAAGCAAACTATATTAAACAAAGTTGTAATTCAGTGGAATATAATATGAGAAAATATTATGAAAACCAGCAGTATAGAAAAGAAATGAAAAATTGAACACTGAGTTGTATATACAGCATGAACATAATTAAATTTTGTATTTTAAGATGAATAGATAAGTAAGAGCTATAGTATAGTATTGGGATTAAGGATGGCTCTTTTTTCCTTTCCACTTTCCAAAGTTTATGTTGCTGTAAGGTTTTTATAATTTTAAAGACCAAACATCTATTATTCACTCTAATTGCTCAAAATGATAGACATTAAAAAAATTATATTGGATCTCAGTAAGTCTTTTATTATAGCTAGCAAATTTATTGAACTAACTTACAAAATGTTTGTTAAAATCAAGGAACTGCTTTGTAAATTAAGTAACTTCCTAGTTGACTCAGAACAAACAAGGTCTCTTGGGTTAATGTTTAGGTACCCCCATGTTAATTAGATAGCTATACAGATCCCAGACAGTTCCTTTAAAACCCTTAGTCCATGACATTTTGTAGACATTTCATAAAGGAACTTTTCAAGGCCAGTGGGAAGTCAGCAGCAGAAACTTCCTCTGTGATGCATTCAGGGGATCTCCAGAGATCATTGCCGGTTCCTGAATCGGGTGAGGAGATATCCAGTTTCCACCCGGGAAAGTGCAGAACTGGTTCATCATGTGATCACGTTATCCTGCACAGGCAGCCTGCCAGCCTGCCAGGCGACATCTTCCTCCCAGGCCGTGCAGACCCACCTGCCATCGCCATTATTCCCATGTGGTTAGGGACAGGCCAACAGGGACCTTTCTCCTTTAACCCTGAATGTCTTCATTTTCGTGAAGTTTTCAAAGCAGAATGAAAGACTCAGCAGGGAAATGGTGGTGTGATTGAACCCAGGTCAGTGTCTTCAATTGCAGGACTGTTTCTTGGTTACAGATGGGGCTGCCCTTTGTCCATCTGAGGCTATTCCCAGAGCTTCTCTTGAAGCAGAACACGTTGTCCTAGTAGCAGGCTTGATCCTGGTCAGGGCACATACAAGAACCAACCAGTGAGTGCATGAATAAGTGGGACAACAAATCAATTTCTCTCTCAAATCAATAAAAAATGTTTTAAAGTAAACAGAACTTTTAAGGGCCAATACAGGTGGTACATACTTAGAGAACCATATCTATGCTATGAGCAATACCTCATTCGCTAAAAACTGAGTATGCATTAGTTTCCAAATACTGTAGAATATATGTGCACACATAATAGATTAAAATCTATCTATCTGTCAAATATTTTCTCAGGAAATTGTCTTCTGTTTCCCTTGGAAACAAACCTTCTCATTTAAAATAGTTTGTGGGGTTTTTTTTCCCCAGAGTTCATTGCAGTATCTTCAATATCTGTTGTACTTAATATGGAATGACTGCCTAAGAGGTCTTGTGTAGCCAGTTAAGCTTCTTTCTCACTTGATAAATTCAAACATTCTCTAGGACAGGTAAGGCAAATAATAAAAATCAATAAACATATTGAAAAAGCTAGGATCTGCCTTATCTGAAGGACCTGGGTGAATTTCAGCTATACATTTATTTTTATTTTATTTTACTTTATTTTATTTTTTTAGGATTTATTTTTATTGATTTCAGAGAGGAAGGGAGAGGGAGAGAGAGATAGAAACAACAATGATGAGAGAGGATCATTGATTGGCTGCCTCCTGCATGCCCCACACTGAGGATTGAGCCCGCAATCCAGGCATGTGCCTTGACTGGGAATTGAACTGTGACCTCCCTGGTTCATAGGTCGACGATCAACCACTGAGCCACGCCGGCTGGGTTATTTTATTTTTTGATGAAGTGTCCTATGTGGTAGATTCTGACATATATCTCACTGCAAATGCTTTTATTCTTATGATGTCTTCCTAAATGGAAAGGTTTGATACACACACACACACATACACACACACACGCATACACACACTGACTAAAAGTAGATGACATTTTGCATATACAAAATTGTTGAACTTGGTAAAAATGCCTCTAATACCAGAATATGCCTGGAGGCTGACAGCCCTACCCAGGGCTTGCTCATCATTCAACAAGACATGCCTCTATTTTGACATTTCCTATAGAGGGAAATATTTTTGAATATATACAGTAAGAATTATGGAGAGCATTAGTCACTGAGATTTTTACATGTAATAGTTGAATATCATTGTTCGTTTTGATTCCCAAATTATTTGAGTAGATATTTTAAATCAACTACTGTTTATGGAAATCAACAGGGACCATTCACCTTTGTCCTGCTGCTGTGCTGTGTAGAGCCATTGGCAGGAAGAAACACATTTTGCTATTTCAGATGTTCCTGGTTCCTGAACTGCTCGTGGATAATGCATTGTTGAGGGAATAGTGTCTGGCTCATCAGATTCAAATTTGCTGCTTACATTTTCTAGAATGTATAATGTAATGAAAATAATTTAAACTATCTTTCATTAAAAACTGTCTAAAATTTATATCAAGTTGCAATTTGAACAGAAGTAAAAACACGTCTATAAGAGGTTTTTTTTTTTTTTTTTTTTTTTTTTTTTTTTTTTTGACTAATATAAATAATTCAAAAATACTTAGAAGAGAAAGATGCCAAATGACATCAAGGGCCTTTCCATATGTTAGGATTTTAACCAGTGGGGTCACATGAAGGCCCATTGACTCCCCAAAAAGAAGCTCACTTTTTCTGCATGGGGGTGTCCGGGGGTGGGGGGGAAACAGCCTATGAAGGGGGACTAGGAACCCCTTAATGGGAAGCCAGCATGTGGTGGAGGTGACAGGCAGGGGTTAGCTATCCATGCTTTTTGGAGGAGAGAGAACAAGAGGAATCCCTTTTGCCATAAATGAGCCATTTGGATCCCTTGGATGTCGAAGTTGACGATGGAGGGGGAAGGAAAAAGCTTGGCAGCGCAGGAGAAACCCTGAGGGGAAAGGTGTGAGACCCTCCTGCCTGACGAGGAGTAGCAGGCAGTGCCCAGGGATGCGAGCGGGTGTGCCACCTGGATCCTCAGGTGCAGGAGGATCCACTTTTGGAGCACGAGTGTCATCACTCGAGTTGTCTCAGGTCTGCAGCCTCCTGCACTGAGATGAGAAGGTTTGTTCAGCCTCCCCCTGCCCGCACCCAGTCATCATGAGCTTTTAGTTCACGGAACAGAGGCTGCTTTCAGAGGAAGACGTGCTTCTCTCCAGCCTTTCTTCAAGGTCTTCGAGTGGCTTACTGTGTTCCCAGCTCTTTCCCTCTTGGCTCATCTTGTCACCTGCTTTAGAACTACCCCCCTCGTGCTCCAAGTCGTGATCTGTGGGTCTCGAAGGTAGTAGCCTGAGAAGCTCTACTTCTTCTTGAAAAGTTCAGTCATTTCATTTTCCTCTTCTTGAGGTTCTTTTTGACTGAGAAAATAACTCTATTTTGTTCGGGGGAGTGGGCAGGTATCTAGTCTCAGAACTTCTGGAATTGCTTCTTGGTGCTGTCAGCCGTGGTGACATTGAAGTGCCGTGTGTGTGTGTGTGTGTGTGTGTGTGTGTGTGTGTGTGTGTGTGTGTGTGTTTTCATTCCTGGGCATACAGTAAGGAAAGTGTATAGCACCTGATTTTCAAAACCGTGATAAGTGCTTTGTTTAGCTCTTTAAAGCCACAGCTTATTCTATCTTTGAATCCTATCTCGAAGGTGGGCTTGGAAAGAGGCGGTGCGTCTGCTCCAAGCTGGTATTACGGGAAGTGTTACTGAGGAGAGGCAGACTCTTTGAAAACAGACACACTCAGGTGCCTCATTTCACTGCAAAATGGCTGCTGTGGTTGAAACTAAGTTGGTAGGTAGAGACTCTAGCGCATTTAATTAAAAGTACTGTGCTAAAGAAATTGTAGCAATTATATATTATTAACCTAAGTGGTGCCAAGGCTTTGAAGTTGTCTGCTATGGCCCATTATTTTCCTTGACTGCATGCCACCGAGATTGAGCTGGGCTGTTTGGTTATGTGGAAGGCATGTAGCAGATGAGCAACACAGTAAACCCAAGTACAAAACTAGGACTTTGGAACTCTGCGCTGTCCATCCAAGCTATTGCTGAGCGAATCTGCTGCTGCTGCTGTGGTTATTTTGACTGTGTTATACTGCTTTCCCTGCCCACTCCCCAGTCAGGCATTGTTTCGCTTATTGGAAAATACATGTTGTGTATAACAACTAAAAACAGGATGTCATTTCTGGGCTTAAAGGGAGAAGTGTTTAAGATGAAATGAATGAATAAAGAGATTGAAGATTTGAGAACAGTGCTGAGTCCATTATCATAAGAAAACCAGGCTTGGTGAACATAGGGCTTATAAATTACTGTATGTGTGGTGAGCAGCAAGGGGTGGGGCGGTTCTGGCTAAGCTGAGATCAAAATGTACTTTTCTGTGTTAATAGCTCTGCAAGTTGTCAAAGGTTTCAGTGAAAAGAATACAATAAGGTTCTAGATCTGATTTTGTCATTTTAAGCTGTACTCGGCTACACTTATTAAATAGGTTTATTGAGTGCCCAGGACCTATTTGACAGCTAAAAATGACTAGGAATCAATGGGCCAACCCCTTCATTCTACAGAGAGAAAACTGAAACAGAGGCCAATTGACTTGCCTCCGGTTCAGGGTTCAGTCCTCCAAGCCTGACCCCACTTCAGATGCCAACTGTGTGTCTTCGGGGGTCATCTGGGCTTCTAATCAACCAGCTACAAATTTGAAGTTCCCACATCCCTCACCTCAGGTTCAATCATTTGCTAGATGGCTCTCGGGAAAACAGTTTACTAACGTAACTAGATTACCAGTTTATTGTAAAAGGATACAACTCAGGAATACCCGATGGGAGCGATGCTCAGGGCAAGGTGTGAGGAAAAGGGAGAGGAGCTCGCTAGGTGCGCCACCCTCTCCGTACCTCCAAGTCTTCTCCAACTTGGAATCTCTTCAGACCCTTCCCTCTTGGGTTTTCATGGAGGCTTCATCACACAGGCACAATTGATTACATCACTGGCCATTGGTGATTAATTAAACTCCAGCCCCTCTCTGGTCCCCAGAGGTGTGGGGTTGCGGTTGAAAGTTGGTTCCCTGATAACCAATAAATTCACCTCCTGAACATAATCCCAGGTGTGGTTGAAAGGGACTTGTTTTGAATAACAAAAGACACTCCTTTTCACCTTTTTTTTTGCTCTTGTCACTTCAGAATCTCCAAGAGTTTTAGAAGCTTTGTTCCAGGAACTATGGACAAAGACCAAAATAGATTCTTATCATAAATCACAACACCGCAAGTAGCCACCCAGGGGTGGGCAAACTTTTTGACTGGAGGGCCACAATGGGTTCTTAAACTGGACCGGAGGGCCGGAACAAAAGCATGGATGGAGTGTTTGTGTGAACTAATATAAATTCAAAGTAAAGGAGCGGAGGGGAGAGCAAGAGAACCCTCCGCTCTTTCGGCTCCGCGGGCCAGATAGAACAGCCGAACGGGCTGGATCTGGCCCGAGGGCCGTAGTTTGCCCACGGCTGCGACTAGTCACTACCTATTTAAATGTCACAGGGGTCTAGGGAACCTCCCGTTTACCTCCAGTTGGCCAGAAGCCCTGGTGACAACCTGGATTTGCAGTTGGCTTCTTGTAGGACTGATCCCTTAACCTGTGGGATCTGGTGCTGTCTCTAGGTAGATAGTTGACTATTTAAATATAAATGAAAATTATTCTAAAATAAGTATACTTAAAAGTTCAGTGCCTCGATCATACAGCCACGTTTAGATCGGATTGGCCAGCATTGTCCTCCTGGCCCTTTCCATGCCAGAGTTATTTACTGTGAATCTGGATGTGGACTTCAAAGACCTGAATCTGAACTCCACATTCACTGTTCACCCTGTTTCATAAGCTGTAAGGTAAAAGGAGGTTACATATCCCACAATGTCTGTGAATGCTTCATGTTACACCCAATGTGCCTATGTAAAGGCAGGATTTGGGGTTGTTAACTTGGTTACTATTGAAAAATATTAGCACTGGAAGGTCTTTGCCTCTTTGCTTGCTTCATGGGGAATTCAGGGTCTGGATGGTATCCCAGTATAATGGGTAAGACTTCTGTTTGCTCTGCAAGCTCTGCCAGCTCTGCCAAACATACTGAGTGACGTTGGCAATTATAACCTGTTTTCTCGTCAATAAACGGGACAATAAAAGGACATATGCCATAGAGTTACTGAGGGAGTGAAATGATACAGTATCCATGTACTTAGTTTAGTGCTCAGAACTTAGTTAATGCTCAATAACTTGTTATAAATAATAGGATGATGACATTGAGAACTTAGTAGAGAGAACACATTGCAGAATATTCTACTTGAATTATCTGGTAAGAGTACAAAGTCTGCCTAGATACAGATATTTAGCACTCAAGGAGAGAAGATGTGACATTAGAAGTTTTGTGATTTCTCACTATCCCTATAATTGATTAACTGAGGGCAACAGGCTTCTGCTTCCTTTTTTATGTTCCTCTTTCCTCTGCACAGTCTCAAAGGCAAATAAATGCCTAAGAGAAATAAGCAGGCAATGCCCATGCATAAAACCTACTGTGTGAGAGACTGTAGAGAAAGGAAAGGAGAATGCACCAAAATGGAGAATGTATAAGTACCTGTCCGAGTGACCTAAATCCACTGCTAAGCTTCAGCTCCTACTACAGTGAAGGAATGGAGTGTTAGGAAATCTAGACGTGGATATGAAATCTCCATATTCCCAGTATGGGCTCACGTTTTATTTCAAACTCTATACACACTAGATAGACTATTTCTGTCGAGGTAAGAAACATCCAAAACCTATAAAGAATTTTTATAAGAGTTTATTTGAGCCAAAAGTCATGACAATTGCTGGGAAGGAAGCAAGATCTCAACTGCTTCAGTTTCTTTTATGCATTTGAAATTAGGGAGGGATTTTTATGCACGGGATAGTTAATAAGATGAGCTGCTCTCTTGAGGGCGGTCACCCTTTAGAAGGAGGGGTCTGAAAAGAGGCATCGCTAGGATGTGTTTACCTAGATGCACATAAACAATGGACAGGCCTTAAGCTTAAGGTGAAGATAAACCTTTTACCATCCATAACCTGCCAGTTAGGAATTTATAATCAGATCACCATCTACTTTGGGTTAGATTTATTACAGAAACACCCCCCCCCTTTTTTTTTGTCCATAGGAATTAGGATACTATGTTCCATAACAATATGTACAGCCCGATTCAGGGGGGATAATAGTATGAGCACCAAGGCTACTAGAGCAGTGTTTAGGAGAATAATGTTTGAACAGGCCTACTGTGGCCTCACCGTTACTATTGCTGTATGGTTTATGGCTTGCTTATTTGGAACAAAGGGATAGTTTCATTCTTATCAATGAAATCTGTGTACTGTCTATGGTACAAGGTGAAAACAATTGAAAGGAATTCAGTGAGCCTTCTATTTAGGCAGTAACTCTTGAGCATGCTCTCAAGAATTCCTTTGTTAATAACCCCAATTTACCTTGCCTGCTCTTTCAGATGCCTTAAAATAGCACCATTTCCCTGTCTTATTGAAACGGTGGTGCTTCTCCACTTAGTAAAACGTTTCTGCTTTACATTTCATTTAATTGCATTTTCATGGGTTTTTAAAATTCTGAGCCTCAAATTCAACTTGGGAATACAGTTAACTCAGACAAACCTTCCTGAGGATTTCATTTGGGTTAGCATTTGGATTTTAGAAATTTTTTTCCCCCTTGATATTTTTCAAAGGTATTTCTAGATTAATTAATATAGAAATCAGAGAACAATAGGGCACAGAAGGCCTACTCACCGAAACTGAATGTATTTCAAACACTAAGAAAAAGGAAGGTTTGGGTATGTGGGGTGGTGGTGTCTCATCCTCGGCACAGCTGCTCCGCTGTGATAAGGGAGCAGACAGAGCTCAGTATGTGCTGAGCCAACCAAAGTTTATCCTGCAGACTATTGAGGGACCAAAGGAAGAACTTCCTGCAAAATACCAGCTGGTGTTGGCCTTTAAAGGGTTGCAACCTGAAAAGTTGTGATGCATCCTTGCAGGGGGGAATCTAACAGGATTTCCTGTGCTGGAAACGAAGCTTATTGGAAGTCTTTTAATTCATTCACACAAGTGGAGACCAATATGGCTGTTAAGAGCTTTGTTTCGCAGTTATGAAATCTAATCTGCTATAGTCAGCTTGGTACGTGCTATTTCTAATGTACAAGAAAATGATGCATTCTGTGTTCATTCTAAACATAGTATGATCTTGAATGGGAACATTTTCCTTGAACATTTCATGTATTTTTTCTCGTAATTTTAAAATGTAATTCTGCCACCTAAAATGGACTTTTCATTGGGCACTTTAGTCTCTGTGCCAGTATGGGACACTTCCTCAAATTAAAATTTAAATCATGTTGAGTTTTAAACTGGATATGTTGCTAAGACTTTGAAAATATTTACATTACATAAATGTTATAGAACTGAAGTAGACACCAAAAATTATAATTCAATCAGAATAATTTGAAATAAAACTCAAAACAGCAGTTAGGAGCTGATAAATGTATATTGATATATTAGTTAAGTTTTTCGGAATCTTCATATTAACCATTGTTAGATATTGTTTAAAAAATTTTTTTTAAAGAGGAAAGCATATAAGTTTGAATTCAGGCATACTTTTTGGCAAAAGGAATGCTAAGTAAGCCTCACTACTTGATTCTTTTGCTTCAGATTGGTTGGAAGACTTTTGATATATGTAATAAAAACATGCATTGCATTGTATAGGCAAATGGTGAACTGGAGATCCAAACCTAGGCGGGCTAATTGCAGATACTTTAGTCATGCTTTACAGCCTCTTCAGAGGGACTGAATGCACCTGCTCAAAAGTCTTCCCTAAAATGATGGACCAGATTTGGTTATAAAGAGGGGTGGGGAATGCCTGGCTCTTGGGCCATATATAAGGCCCAGGAGATCATTTGGTCTGGCCCTGCCAAGGCATTAGGGGTGAGTTAATTAAATGTTTGACCAAATATAGCAGGCTAATTTTTAAGTTGATAATTTTGTATGGCCCTTGAATGATGTTATAAATATCCAAATGGCCCTTGGCAGAAAAAAGGTTCCCCACCCCTGTTATACAGTAACAGTTAATTTTAACCTGTGAAAGTGGAACAATAGTTTATTTTCTATTCCCTTAAATTGCATTTTACTTGTTTCTAAACTTTGAGACAAATGATAGCCACATGACTGAGGCCTGCACAAATCTTGTAGCTTAAAATTAGATTGCATGTTTATTATTATTTTTGCTAATTGCTTTTACTATATTTGTCACATTTATTTCCAAGGATCATGGCTACCTAATTCTACACCAAACTTATCTCTCCTTTTTCTGGATTCTATCTGTTTCTCATTTGGTCCCTCCATTGTATACAGTATTATTTTAGTCTTGAGCTCACAATTAGATTATGAACATTTTAACATTATGAAAATTAGATTATGTATGTAACACAACATTTAGGACAGTACTTTTTACAAAGTAGGTTTTTAATAAGTATTGTGTGATAGAATACTGTTGAGCCATAAAGAAGATGAAATATTGTTATTTGCAACAACATGGTTGGACCTTGAGGGTATTATGCTAAGTGAAATAAATCAGACGGAAAAGGACAAAGACCATATGATTACACTCATGTGGAATGTAAAAAAAAAAAGGACAAACAAAATAAAACAAAAACAAACTCATAGATATGCTCAGAAATTGTTGTTTACCAGAGGGGAGGACGGATTTGGGAGGGCAAATGGGTAAGGGGGGTCAACTGTATGGGGATGGATGGAAACTAGACTTTTGGTGGTAGACATGCTATAGTGTATACAGATATTGCATTATAATGTAATATCTTATATAATATTATAAACTAATATAAACTTATATAATATTATTAACCGGTGTTATTTCAATTAAAAAAAAGTATTGTGAGTCTTCAAGGGCATTCAGCTGAAAGGATGTAAATGTATATAAAGTGTATGTATGTAAACATTTTATTATAGAATTTATCACATGTACTCAGAAGTAGAGAGAATCCTATCTAATAAAAGAGTAATATGCAAATTGACTGTACCTCCGCTACACCCACAAGCCACACCCACCAGCCAGTCAGGAGCGAGTATGCAAATTAACCCAACCAAGATGGGTGTGGCCACGGAGCAAGCAGGAGGCTTGGGTTTCTCCGGCAATGGAGGAAGCCAAGCTTCCCGCACACCCTGGCCAGCCCTGGACTCCACTCAAGGCCACAAAGTTTCAATTATAGAAGATAAATAAATCCCAACAAAAATGGTGGCAGCCATGGATCTGGAGAGAGCAGGAGGCTTGGGTTGCCCCCAGTAATGGAGGAAGCCAAGTTTTCTGGCCTGCCTTGGCCTCCACTGAAGGCTACAAAGTTTCAATTATAGAAGATAAATAAACCCCAACAAAAATGGCTGCAGCCACAGAGCGAACAGGAGGCTTGGGTTTCCTCAGCCATGGAGGAAGCCAAGCTTTCCGCCCACCCTGGCCTGCCCTGACCTCCGCTCAAGGCTACAAAGTTTCAATTAATAAACCCCAGATACCAGGGCCTCTGCTTGGGTCACCAGGGCGTGTGGCCGGCCTGCAAACCACCACAGGCCTCTCACCCAGGCTGCCCAACGCCCCAAGGGAACTCCCACCCTGATCCGGGACACCCTTCAGGGCAAACCAGCTGGTCCCCACCCGTGCACCAGGCCTCTGTCCTATCTAATAAAAGAGTAATGTGAAAATTGGCCATCACTCCAACACACAAGATGGCTGCCCCCCTGTGGTCAAAGATGGTTGCCCCCATGTGGACACAAGATGGCTGCCACAAGATGGCCAGCAGGGGAGGGGAGTTGGGAGGGACCAGGCCTGCAAGGGAGGGCATTTGGGGGCGATCAGGCCAACAGGGGAGGGCAGTTGGGGTTGATCAAGCCTGCAGGGGAGAGCAGTTAGGGGTGACTAGACCGGCAGAGGAGGGAAGTTGGGGGTGACCGGGCCTGCAGGGGAGAGCAGTTGGGGGGGGACCCAGGCCTGCAGGGGAGAGCAGTTGGGGGGTACCAGGCCTGCAGGGGAGGGCAGTTAGGGGTGACCAGGCCTGCAGGGGAGGGCAGTTAGGGGCAAACAGGCTGGCAGGGGAGCAGTTAGGCATCAATCAGGCTGGCAGGGGAGTGGTTAGGGGGTGATCAGGCTGGCAGGCAGAAGTGGTTAGGGGCAATCAGGAAGGCAGGCAGGTGAGCAGTTGGGAGCCAGCAGTCCTGGATTGTGAGAGAGATGTCATGCTGCCCACTTAGGCCCGATCCTGTTGGGATCGGGCCTTAATGGGCAGTCGAACATCCCTTGAGGGGTCCCAGATTGGAGAGGGTGCAGGCTGGGCTGAAGGACACACACCCCAATGCACAAATTTCATGCACTGGGCCTCTAGTAGTATAATAAATCCCATGCACCAATTCCCAGCTTCAATAGGTAGGTAGACATACATTTAAAGGAAGAACAGTGAAAAATTAAACCACATGTTGTAATTATCTTGCTTAAGAAATAAATATTATTGCCTGGCTGGTGTGGTTCAGTGGTTAAGCATCCACCCCTCAACCAAGAGGTCACGGGTTCGATTCCTAATCAGGACACATGCCTGGGTTTCAAGCTGGATCCCCAGTAGGTAGCATGCAGAAGGCAGCCAATCAATGTTTCTCTCTCATTGATGTTTCTATCTCTCTATCCTTCTCCCTTCCTCTCTCTCTAAAAAAATAAATAAAAACATATTTTTTAAAAAAAGAAAAAAATGTTATTAAAACTGCTAAAGCCCCTGGAATGAGTTCTCTTCTCTCCCACCAGAGATAACTCCTACCCTGAATTTTGTGTTAGTCATTTGCCACATTTTTTTTGTTCGCCAGCCCCTATGCTCCTTTCTTCTATAATAATACAATTTCCCAAGTTCCTGCTGGACTCATGCCTTCTGAGGACTGTTTCACACGTCCCCTTGCAGTTACTAGTACACATGTTGTGTGACTAAGTTCTGACAATTGTGATGTGAACAGAAATGATGTGTGCAACTTCTGTGCTGGGTCCTTAGAAGGACTGTGCTCTCCTCTTTCCCCTTTCTACTAGTTGGGATGCAGATGTGATGGCATGAACTGAAGCAGTGTCTTAGGGACCATGAGCCAGAAGGCAGGTACTGAGGATAGAAAGGAGAAAGATTGAAGAAGTAGGTTTTGTTTGCTCCAGCTCAGGTTAGCAGGAAGTACCTGGCACTTCCCTAATCATTTGGCTAATAGATCCTGGTAAGTTTTCTTTTTCTTTTTTTTTTTTTTAAATATATTTTATTGATTTTTTACAGAGAGGAAGGGAGAGGGAGAGAGTTAGAAACATTGATGAGAGAGAAAGATCAATCAGCTGCCTCCTGCACACCCCCCACTGGGGATGTGACCACAACCAAGGTACATGCCCTTGACCGGAATTGAACCCGGGACCCTTGAGTCCACAGGCTGACGCTCTATCCACTGAGCCAAACCGGTTAGGGCGTAAGTTTTCTAAAATATCTATTTTTGACAAAGTCGTACAGTTACATGTGCAGTCATGCACTACTTGAGGATCTGAGGGTCCCTGCTTTTGCCCCTGGTTCTGGGTTTTAACTTAAGTGACAATTCTGATATTGTTAGTGTCTTTCTAAGGGGTTGTCCAAAGAATTCTGATACTGTATCATATCTTTGAAAGTTGCTAAGAGACTAGATATAAAAGTTCTCATCAGAAGAAAAAAAAATGTAACTGTGTATAATGGTGGATTTAACTAGACTTACTGTGTTGATCATTTTTCAATACTGTACATACAAATATCAAATTATTGTTTTAAACTAATGAAGCTAATATATGCCAGTTTTATCTCAATTTAAAAAAGAATTCTGAAGCATGCTATGTTCAATTACAAAACAAAGTTGTACGATCCTTTATCAGAGTCCAGCTTATCTGATAACTGAGCTGTCATTCTCATTGAGTTGATGAGAGCTGAGCAAAGAGGAGTCCCAGCTAGGGAATAGTAGGTGGTCAACTATCTCAGTAAAGGACCAGCATCTTAGGAAAAAGCTAAATAGATGTACCAAAGCTCATGCAGTTTTCATATGGGGGAGTCTAAAAGCTCTACTCAAATGCCAGCTTTGATTTATACACAGCTCTAAACCAGTAAGTCTAATAAGTCTGCTTCCTAATTCACAGAACAATGGAGTGAGTATGTGGGAAAGGGAAAGGGTGCTTTGCTATATAAGCAGGCCCAGGGACAGAAGTGAGAAGTAACAGCAGACAGGAAGACAACACAGGAAGGACTTAAGCCACGGCAGCCTGGGACAGACACTCCCACATAACTCCTTAAGCCCTTTTGCTGTATTGGAACTATAGCACAGCACAATGTAATACTTAGTGTTTATGGAGATGAGCATGAGTCTTCAACCTTGTGTGCTCAGTACATTGTGTTTTAAAAGATGAGAGTCAATCCCGACGCATGGAAGAATGATGACTTGCCTTGAAACTATAGGGAAGACTGACAGATCAACTGTGTCCACATGAGTAACTCCTACGCGCAGAAGAAAGCAAGCAAAAGAGAACAAGGCCAACAACAAACTGGGAAAACTAGTTTTACTATTTGTGACAGGCAAATGGTTAATATTATAACCTAGAGAGGGGTCCAGAGTTTTTACTAGAAGAGGGGAGAGTCCATGCAGCTGATAAGTTAAAAAAAATTTAAAAATGAAAAGTTTGTACAAAGCTAGTAGAACTATGTTACTTTTAAAAACATGTATTTTTACATTTAAATATGATAATAAGCCCTGGCCAGAAGGCTCCGCTGGTTGGAGTGTCGTCCCATATGCTGAAGGGTTACAGGTTCCATTCCTAGTCAGGCTGCATGTGGGAGACAGCCAGTTGATGTTTCTCCCTCACATCGATCTCTCCCCACCTCCCCTTCCTCTCTCTCTAAAACTCAATGAAAACGTGTCGTCAGGTGAGGATAATAAAAACTAAAAATTTTTTTTATTATCCTCACATATAATAATCACATATGAGGATAAATTAAAATATAACAGAAAGGTATAAGACTTTGTATAAGATATTCTAGAAAGATTGTCAGCTAAATGAGTATGTGACATTTCTGATTCTTCGTTTGTTTTGTCTTTTTGTGTGTACATGCCAAAGGGATAAAAATGTTTAGGTCCCCAGGAAACGTTGCGAAGACCGTCTTATACCATTGGGGCAATTTTTCTCAATAACCCTGTAGGATTTGTGAGAGCATTCTCCAAGGCCCCAAATTCTGTGGAAATTTTAATTTAAATACTTTAGATGTTTTATCTCTGATAGTAAAATGCTGTATTTTGGATTATATGATGAAGACCCCCTGACAGATTGTTACTTCCTATTTACTTTTTTTAAAAAACAACTTTATTGCCCTGGCTGGTTTGGCTCAGTGGATAGAGCGTCGGCCTGCGGACTCAAGGGTCCCGGGTTCGATTCTGGTCAGGGGCATGTACCTTGGTTGCGGGTACATACCCAGTGGGGAGTGTGCAGGAGGCAGCTGATAGATGTTTCTCTCTCATCGATGTTTCTGGCTCTCTATCCCTCTCTCTTCCTCTCTGTAAAAAAAAAATCAATAAAATATATTAAAAAACAAAAACAAAAAACAAAAAACAAAACAACAACTTTATTTAGATATGTCACCATAAAATTCACCCGTTGTAAGTGTAAGTTTCTGTGACTTTTGTAAATTAATATAGTTGTACAACCATCACTCCAGTCTAGATTTAAAATATGTCCATTACCCCCAAAGTGGTTCCCTTATATTTTTGTGTAGTTAATCCTTGGTCCCACCCCCAGCCTTATGCAACCCACTGATCTGCTGTCTGTCTATATAAATTTGCCTTTTCTAGACATTTGCTGTGCATGGAATCAAGCAGCATGTGTTATTTTACATCTGGCTTCTTTCACATATGCTTTTGTAGTATGGGGCAGTGGTTCATGTCTTTTCATTGCCGAGTAGTATTCAATTGTATGGATTTTACATTTTATTACCCAGTCATCCTTTCATTGGCATTGGACTGTTTCCATCACATTTACTTTCTGTGTTTATAATCAAATTGGTACTAATAACCATCATAAGGCTAAAGTTATGACACACAGTTTCTCAATTTGAGGTTTTTATAATTATTTTCCAGGATTTCTTAGTATTAAAAGGGTCCATCCATTATTCAAATTTAAGAAACACAGTTTAGCTATATAATACTTTTTTTATATTTTATTGATTTTTACAGAGAGGAAGGGAGAGGGATAGAGAGTTAGAAACATCAATGAGAGAGAATCATTGATCAGATGCCTCCTGCACACTCCCTACTGGGGATGTGCCCGCAGCCAAGGTACATGCCCTTGACTGGAATCGAACCTGGGACCCTTGAGTCTGCAGGCCGACGCTCTATCCACTGAGCCAAACCGGTTAGGGCTAGCTATATAATATTTATAAGCAGCATCTTAGTATCTTAGTGACTGGAGCCCCCACCCCAAAGTGTTAGATAAAACAATATTTATATCTCTTTGCATGGTTTGCTTAAATTCATCGTGAACACTATGTCTTGGGTTCGGTCTAGTAAAGTTAGAACAAGTTGTTACAGTAACCTATCAGTATCATTAAGTGGGTCCTTAAAGGAATATTTATTCCGTATCCGTTCTTCAAATGAAATTACTTTATATATTGCACTTTACCTCAGTAAATCTCAGGGTACTTGTATCTATCCGCCAATATTCCCTGAATATCTAAAAAAAGCAATCTCCTCCCAACAAACTGACTTGGGATAACATAATAAGCTTTGGGGGAATTTATTGGGATTCTAATAATGGGAGACAGAATTGCAGAGAGTTGAGCAACCAGGATCCAGGGTAGCTCTGTGGAAGAAAGTTATAAGAATTCAAGGATACTGTCTCTGGGATGCTGACATTCAAATAATTCAATTCCAAATGCTTCAGTCCTGGTGTGACTCTGCTCAAATCAAATTCCTGGGAGACTGGGCTATCTGTTTATCCCTGAGGGGTTGAGCATGGAGAGTAGCCACAAGAGACCCATTTTGAGGAAACACCAAGCTCCCACACTTTTCCTTTTTTTCTCTTCTTTTCTAGGAACTTACCTTGGACACATCTTCACTATTTTTAAAAGGTTCTCTGTTATATTTATCTTTCTCTGACTGGCTTATTTCCCTTAGCATAATGCTCTCTAGTTCCATCCATGCTGTTGCAAATGGTAAGAATTCCTTTTTTACAGCCATGTAGAATTCCATTGTGTAGATGTACCACAGTTTTCTAATCCACTCATCTGCTGATGGGCACTTAGGCTGTTTCCAAATCTTAGCTATGGTGAATTGTGCTGCTATGAACATAGGGGTGCATATATCCTTTCTGATTGGTGTTTCTAGTTTCTTGGGATATATTCCTAGAAGTGGGATCACTGGGTCAAATGGGAGTTCCATTTTTAGTTTTTTGAGGAAACTCCATACTGTTCTCCACAGTGGCTGCACCAGTCTGCATTCCCACCAGCAGTGCACAAGGGTTCCCTTTTCTCCGCATCCTCGCCAGCACTTGTTTGTTGATTTGTTGATGATAGCCATTCTGACAGGTGTGAGATGGTACTTCATGATCTCACTCATTTGTGGAATATAATGAACAACAGAAACTGATAAACAAAAATAGAACCAGAGAAATAGAAGCATCGAACAGACTGTACAACCTATGAGGGAAGGTGGGGGATGAGGGTGTAAGAGATCAACCAAAGGACTTGTATGCATGCATACGAGCATAACCAATGGACACAGATAGTAGGGGGGGTGAGGGCTTGTGCTTGGGGGTGGGGGTGGCCAGGGAGGGGTCATGGGGGAAAAGGAGACTCATATAATACTTTAAACAATAAAGAATTAAAAGAAAGGTTCTCTGTTAATCCATCTTGATTATCTAACTACTTCCTGCCCCCCTTTTTACAGCTTTATTGAGCTATATTTCACATAACATAGCATTCACACGTTATAGTGGTTCAGTGATCCTTCATATATTCACAGTCTATGGTGAGAACATTTTCCACACCCCCAAAGAAACTCCTGAACCATTCATTATCAGCACCCCAGTTACTGCTCTCCTCTCTGCCACACCCTACCCCCACCTCAGGCAATCACTCTTCTACTTTCTGTCTCTGTGGATTTGTCTATTCTGGACATTTCATATAAAGGGAATCATGCAATATATTGTCTCTTGTGACTGGCTTCATTGACTAACCATCTTTTCAAGATTCATCTGTATTATAGAATGTATCAGTACTTCACTACTTTTTATGACTGAGTAATATTCCATTATATGTCTGTACCGATTTTGTTTATTCATTTGTCAGTTGATGGACATTGAGGTTTAAAAAAAACTATTATGAATGATGCTGCTATGAACATTTGTGTGTAAGTTTTTACATGGACATATGTTGTCAGCTCCCTTGGGCATATATCTAGGAATGGAATTACTGAGTCATGTGGTTAATCTATGTTTAGCATTTTGAGAAATTGCCATATTGTTTTCCAAAGTGGATGCGCCATTTTACTATGTTCCCAATAGCAATATATGAGGGTGCTAATTTTCTTCACATTCTCACCAATACGTGTTGTTATCTGACTTTTTGGCTTTGATTTGCCTCTCTCTAATGTCTAGTGATGTTAAGCATCGTTCATGTGCTTAATGACTATTTGTGTATCTTTTATTCATTTCTTTGCCTGTTTTTAAATTGAGCTATTTGTCTTTATTATTGAATTGTAAGCTCTTTATATATTCTGTATACAAATCTCTTGTAAAAGATAAATGACTTACAAATATTTTCTCCCATTGTGTGGGTTGTCTTTTCATTTTTTTAAAATATATTTTTATTGATTTCAGAGAGGAAGGGAGAGGAGAGAGAGAGATAAAAACATCAATGATGAGAGAGAATCATTGGTCGGCTGCCTCCTGCATGCCCCCTACTGGGGATTGAGCCCGCAACCTGGACACGTGCCCTTGACCAGAATTGAACCTGGAACCTTTCAGTCCTCAGGCTGACGCTCTATCCACTGAGCCAAACCAGCCAGGGCATCTTTTCATTTTCTTGATGGCGTTTTGTGAGACATAAAAGTTTTTAATTTTTTATGAAGTCCAATTTACCTATTTTTTCTATTGTCACTTTGGTTATGGTGCCATATCTAAGAAACCATCACCAAAAGTAGTAAATATTTATTTGTATTTTCCCTTTTAAGAGTTTTATGGTTTTAGCTCTTATGTTTAGGCCTTTGATCTGTTTTGTGTTAATTTTTTTAAGGTGTGAGGCAGAAGTCCAAATTTATTCTTTTGAGTGTACATATTCAGTTGTCCAGCACATTGGTTGAAAACTGTTTTTCCTCCTGCCTCATACACACTCTTATAAGCAAATAGTAAATGGAAAGAACAAAGGCCATGTCCAAGAGCGCACAGACACCCAGATGATTCCAGGATAATAGTATAACATTGAATTTTCTTGTCACCCTTGTTGAAATTCAATGAGACGTAAACAAAGGGGTTTATATTTGGATTCTTCCTTCCATTCCATTCATTGATGTATACATTTCTCCTTATGCCAGCTTTGTAGTAAGTTTGGAAGCATAAGTCCTCCAACTTTGTGGGTTTTTTTTTTATGTTTGTTTGTTTGATTGGCACCCTGCATGGCTTCCATTCCCATATGAATTTTAGGATTGTCAATTTTTGCAAAAAATTAAACTAGCAGAGACTTTGATGAGGATTGCTTTGAATCTGTAGGTCAATTTGGAGACTGTTTCCTTCTTAACAATATTAAGTCTTTGGATCTATGAACATGAGATGTCTTCTCACTAATTTGGATCTTTAATAATGTTCAGCAGTGTTTTATAGTTTTCAGTGTGCAAGTGTAGTACTTGTTTTGTTTAATCATTTTTCCTAAATATTTTATTCTTTATACTCCATAATATTGTGAATGGGATTTTGTTTTCTAATTGTTCATTGTAAATGTATAGAATTAAAATTGATTCTTGTATATATTTATCTTTTATCCTGCCACATAGCTGAAATTATTCTACTTCTCTTTTTAACTACATTACCTCTACAATAACAATCTAATATAACCCAATAGCATTCATTTATGCATTTATAATATCAACCACAATTAATTGAACTGCTGTGAAATTTATGAGGGCATAAGTGGATTTGAGCCTTGTCCTCCAGGATCTTAACTTTCTTACAGGCAGACATAGCCCTCCATTTGCAGCCCAAACCTTATCCCCTGACCTTCATCCTGTCTTAATTGTGTGCGTTTTTCCTTTTCCTACAATAAATTCCATATGTATCCTTCTTTCAGATCTGAGATATTTTTGACTCTGTGACTGCCCCAGTCAAATATAGCACTCCTGTGTTCCTACTGTCGTTTGTACTTGGCTCCATTACAGAATTTATACTATTATCCTGGAATTATCTGGGTGTCTGCGCTCTTGGACATGGCCTTTGTTCTTCCCATTTACTATTTGCTTATAAGAGTGTGTATAAGGCAGGGTTCTCTAGAGAAACAGAACCAATAGGATATAGAGCAGGCCAGCAGGCGGGAAACATAGGAAGGAATTGGTGCTGCAGTCCTGAGGCAGAATTCCTTCTCTCTGGGAAACCTTAGTTTTTTTTTGTGTGTGTGTTTTTGTTTTTTTTTTTGAAACCTTAGTTTTTGCACCTAAGGCTGACGTGATTGAGGCCCATCTACATTATGGAGGGTAATCTCCTTTACTTAAAGCCAGCTAAGTATAGACATTAACCACATCGATAAAAGACATTCACAGCAACAATGAGATTAGTGTTTGATTAAGTTCCTGGGGTACACAGCCTATCCGAGTTGACACAAAATTAGTCATCAGAGTGTAAATTTCTATGGAAAAGGGTTTGTGTCTTCTGTTCATCTTTTATTTATTCTGGGGAGTCAAATGCAATGCTAATAATTAATAGATGTTTTATAAATGCTTGATTGCATGATTGAATGACCTGAACAAGGTTAAGTCCAAAATCCAGCTTGCAGACTTGAGACAGGTAATTTTGGCAAGATTAGTGCTGCTTGACAGGTGTTTGGTATTGTCTTATAGTGTTAGCGGGAAATTGTTTTCTTCAGTCTCTTGCAGACCAATTATTTTAACTAAGTATATTTATACCTCCTGTGTTCTTTCCTACCTCAAGGTCACTGAAATATAAGCTACTTTTTTATATTCTTTGGTTGACTATCCTTCTAACTGTGTGTGACTATTGACCTTCGCGCTCAGATTAACATAGGACCGCACAATTCCTTGCCCATCTTCTCCTGCCCCATTTGAACTTGCAAGCATTGACATGCCACTCCTTGTATTCCTCTCTCTACGGGTAGAGTAACATGGGGTATTGTGAAATACCTTGAAGTCATGCTACACTGTTGTTAAGAGAAAAAAAAAAGCCTGGAGCCTTACAGAAATATTTTAGTAATATCTATAAGACATCATAGCAAAGCAAAGTTAAGAGTCTGAAACAAGATGAAAGTGTCCTGCCTGGGCTGTGTGCTCAGTGATTAGAGCATCAGCCTGCACACGGAAGGGTTGAGGTTTCAATTCCCAGTCAGGGGCACCTACCTGGATTGCAGGTTCGATCCCCAGCACCAGTCAGGGCACATGTGGGAGGCAACTAATTGAGGTGTCTCTCTCACACATACGTTTCTCTCTCCCTCTCTCTCCTCTCCCTCCTTCCCTTCCATTCTCTAAAAATCAATGGGAAAAAATATCCTCAGGTGAGGATTAACCACCCCCTCTCCCCGCAAATGGAGAGGTTGTTGGTCATGGTTATAGATACCACAGTAATATTTTCGCTTGTTTGTTTGTTTGCTTGTGTGTGTGTTTAAATATGTTTATTACTACCAGCAGGAGGAGCCTGCATGGGGAGGTGGTTCCACCCAGTGCTGAGCTCAGGATCTGTGTGGTCTGTGAGGAGTTGATGGTGGCTGGGAAGCTGGAAGGAAAGGGGTGGGTCTGGAGGCCAGCTCCAAGGGCCCCTCACATACACTAGTACTTCGGGGAACGGCTAAAGGACTCATGCCAGGCTAATGCCATGCCGACAATAAGACTAAGAAATTCTTGGAAATCTAGCTGCCCATCACAGTTGATGTCCAGCTTCTTCATCATGCAGTCAAGGACACCGGGGTCCTCTGGTTCTTTGTGAAGGCAGCAGTTCTGCCTTCATGAGGGCCTGGACTTCATTCTTAGAGGAAGTGCACTGGTACTGTCCTGTCCAGCATGCCTCCTGGCGGAGCTGAGTGAGGCACCCAGGCTGTGAGTGGGTGGACCGCGAGCTCTCTCTTGTCCTTTATATTCTCTCTGTAAGGAACGATAAAACCAATGTAATTTTTTGCTTTTAGGGGACAGTGCTTGTACTAACTTCTTGTAGGTCAGCCTTTTGGCCAATGGGAGCAGTGGTGCAGCCCATCCTGGTCTTCAAGGCCTCCTCCATGGTTGAAGAGATCTAATATTTGTCCTGAAGCTACAGGGTGAAGATGTACTAGTACTATAGAAGTCTTCGGAGAACAGAGGAGAGAGGAGTAGATCTCAGAAACAATACACTTGACAATAAAGTTAAAGTATAAGGGAAAAAAAGCTTTGCCTTAGCTGGCTTGGCTCAGTAGATAGAGCGTCTGCCTGCAGACTGAAGGTTCCTGGGTTCGATTCCAGTCAAGGGCATGTGCCTGGGTTGCAGGCTCCATCCCAGTGTGGGGCATGCAGGAAGCAGGCAATCAGCAATTCTCTCTCATCATTGATGTTTCCATCTCTCTCTCCCTCTCCCTTCCTCTCTGAAATTGATAAAAAATATTAATGGAAACGAATGACGGTCATTAATTGAGGCCTAAGTTAAAAAAAAGGAAAAGAAAAGAAAAGCTTACTAATATTATCCAAGATACGAAATGCCTATTGAATGCCTATATCATCCTTAAGGTGGCCCCTACAACACTGCGGCCTCTAAGTTTTTTTCTTGTTTCTACTGATGTGCCAGCAACATCTAAGGTGGCCTTGGTTCTATCTCTGGAATTTGTGCTGATATTGGGAGCCTCTGTGACGGAGTGTGTAGAGGTGGTGTTTTGTCTAGACACTGGTGCCTTAGGCTGATCCCTTTGAAAAGACCACTAGATTTGGCTGCTGCAGGCTCCACAGCTGCTAAATTAAGATAAACTCTTACATTCCTGACCCCAAATTACTACATCCCTTTGGGTAAGCCTCTGTGTGAAGTGGCACCACGAGGCTTATTCTAGGATCCCCAGTTGTTGTCCAGCTCTCCGTGAACTCCAGACAACCATCCCAGCCTTTACAATCTTGGAGCATCACCCTGATTACTTTACATTTCTCGGAGGTGCTACATGTTTTAAATAACGCCTGCCTAAACAGTCTTGTCTCATTCCGGTTTCCTCTCAATAACCCAAAACTACTGGCTTCTAATTTTAGGAAGAACTAAGGTAGGATCCGGACAGAAAATAAGCTCTTCTCTATTGATTTTCCTCAGTCATTTTACTCCAGAGACCTATCATTAGCTCTATTTTCTCCACCTATAATACATGTTTAGGTGTACAGTGATGTTGGAGAAATAGTGGGTGATGCACATGGTTAGAATTAGGGAACCTACTTCCTCCTACTTTTAGAAACTTATGTGAATGACTCAGGGGTTGGGGGAGAAGAGGAATATTATCCATCCACCCAATTTTATTTCCTTTTACGTTTAATGATATTAATAACTCGGTGACACTTATCAATCACTTACAATTTGTCAGGTACTTTTATGAGTGCTCGACTTGTATTGATTCACTTAAGTTCACGTTATGGTAACCGTGTGAGGCAGAACTGCCACTGTCTCTCTTTTAGAGCGGAAGAAACTGGTGGGGTAAGTAAATTATCCAAGGTCATGAGCAAGTAAAAGCAGCACTAGAGAGAGCCCACACTCTTTACCGCTGTGCCCATATGCAAGGAGAGAGAGAAAAATAAAAACAAAGAAATACAAGGAGGACTATAAACCCTACCCCTTCACATCTGAAAACTCTCTCTAGGCCTGGCACAATGGGAATTTTTCTCCAGTTTTTTAGAGTTAGCCCAACCCTACAATGCCAGCTCTAAAGAAAAAGGAACTCATCCTAGCTAATAAAAAAGTAATATGCAAATTGACCATACCTCCACTACACCCACAAGCCATGCCCACCAGCCAATCAGGAGCAAGTATGCAAATTAACCCAACCAAGATGGCTGTGGCCACGGAGCTGCAGCAAGCAGGAGGCTTGGGTTTCCCTGGAGATGAAGAAAGCCAAGCTTCCCTGCCACCCTGGCTGGCCCAGGCCTACACTCAAGGCTACAAAGTTTCAATTATAGAAGATAAATAAATCCCAACAAAAATGGCTGCAGCCACGGAGCTGGAGAGAGCAGGAGGCTTGGGTTGCCCCTGGTGATGGAGGAAGCCAAGCTTCCTGGCCTGCCTTGGCCTCTGCTCAAGGCTACAAAGTTTCAGTTATAGAAGATAAATAAATCCCAGATACCAGGGCCTCTGCTTGGGTCGCTGGGGGCGTGGCCGTCCTGCAAACCACCACAGGCCCCTTGCCCAGGCCGTCCCACACCCCAAGGGATCCCCGACCCTGATCCGGGACACCCTTCAGAGCAAACCAGCCAGCCCCCACCTGTGCACCAGGCCTCTATCCTATCTAATAAAAGAATAATATGCAAATTGACCATCACTCCAACATACAAGATGGCTGCCCCTATGTGGTCAAAGATGGCTGCCCCCATGTGGAAACAAGATGACTGCCACAAGATGGCCAGCAGGGGAGGGCAGTTGGGAGGGACCAGGCCTGCAGGGGAGGGCAGTTAGGGGTGACCAGGCTGGCAGAGGAGGGAAGTTGGGGCGACCGAGTCTGCAGGGAAGGGCAGTTGTGGGGGTACCCAGGCCTGCAGGGGAGAGCAGTTGGGGGGAACCAGGCCTGGAGGAGAGGGCAGTTAGGGGTGACCAGGCCTGCAGGGGAGGGCAGTTAGGGCCAATCAGGCTGGCAGGGGAACAGTTAGGCATCAATCAGGCTGGCAGGGGAGTGGTTAGGGGGTGATCAGGCTGGCAGGCAGAAGTGGTTAGGGGCATTCAGGAAGGCAAGCAGGCAAGCAGTTGGGAGCCAGCACTCCTGGATTGTGAGAGGGATGTCTGACTGCCCGTTTAGGCCTGATCGTACCTGTATCGGGCCTAAACGGGCAGTCGGACATCCCTTTAGGGGTCCCAGATTGGAGAGGGTGCAGGCTGGGCTGAGGGACACCCCCCCATACATGAATTCTGTGCACCAGGCCTCTAGTCTATATATATAAAAGCCTAAGCGACCTTCCGACCATTTGACCATCCAACTGGTAGCTGTGATGCACAATGACCACCAGGGGGCAGATGCTCAACGCAGGAGCTGCTGAGCTGCCATGACTTGGCAGCTTCGGTTCTCGGGTGATGCACCCAGAACCAGAGAGGAGGGAGCCCGATTCTGGGGTGCATCACCCGAGAACTGCCCTCTCACAATCTGGGACCCCTCGGGGATGCCGGAGAGCAGGTTTCGGCCTGATCTCTGCAGGCAAGGCTGAGGGACCCGATGGGTGCATGAATCCATGCACCAGGCTTCTAGTATAACTATAAAAGGGTATTTAATGAGCTCCACCCAGAGGGATTAAGTTCACTGGTGATTGTCACCGGAGTTGTTTTTGTAATACTATTTTAAATACTCAGCAAGGGTATCAGCTGCTTTCTTTTTTCATTCCTCTGTATGAAATTTCACCAAATGGGGTGCATATTCTACTTCTAAGACCCTCCCTAACTGGCCTCTTCCCTTCCCTCATTACTTAATTATATAGAAGTTCTTGCTTTTCTTACCTCTATTCTTTCTACCCCTTGAAATATATATATATATATATATATATATATATATATATATATATATATATATATATATATTATTTATTTATTTTATTTTTGCAAATCCTACTTTTTTTAAAGACACAGTTCAAGGGTCACATCTTCTAGAAAGTGTTTCCTTAGATTGACTACCCCTCTCCCCATAAATGGGTCACTTCTTCCTATCTGATAGCAGCTTATATACTTCCATGTTAGCACTTGTAATTCATTATGGCAGTGCTTGTCCATGGACTGAAATGTATATTGCTGGTTCTCTGTGAAATAAATACAAAAATCGAAGGTAAGCATTTAGAATTTTTATTTCTTTTTTTATTTTCTCATGTTCAAAAACATATTTTACAAAAGTATGAGTCTATGAAGGATTTAATTTTTTTTAAAAAACTGGCTCTTCACCAGGAGTAGTTGAGTACTTGTCATTTTTCTTCCCTGTCCCTGTGCTAGGCTATCAGCACCTTCAGGGCAAGGTTCATCTTTCCGTGAACAGTATTTTCCTGTCCACACTAATGAATTTGGCACGAAGAACAATGAAACTGCAGTTCTCATGGAACTGTCCTTCACACCGGCCCTTGTCCCTTTGTAAAGACTTAATTATGCTGTTTCATGCCTTTGTCGTTGTGCTTCTGTCAGACTGTAGTTGTCTGTTTATGGTTCTGTCTTTTCCACTAAGTCCTTAAGAGTGGTTAAGACAGGTCTTAATCACTTATATATCCCAAATGCCAACCATAGTGCCTGATACAGAACGAGTGTTCATTAAGTGTTGTTGATTTAATGAACACATGAATGAGTGAGTTCTAGCTGTTTGTTTTTATGGTTTTGGTGACCTAACTTCATTCATCAGCTTGCAGGCTCCACAGATTCCTGATGCTTTAACCCGAAATGTTAAGGCAATGTTTAAAACAGGTCCAGACGAATTTATTTCTACAGTATAACTACTTATGAAGTCGATGACAGTTCAACATTGCTATAAATAAAAACTACCAGCCTAAATTTAGGTAGCGCTATTTTTTTCCACATGAACAAACTGAGATTTGCATTCTTTTATGTATAACTTGCACTAATAAAAGGTCTTTGTATCCTGTTGCCACTGATTCACATGATTATAATCCTGCTGCTTAGGCATTCCTTCCTTTGAAGATTTAAATTTTAGTTTTTTGTCCTTGAGTTGCTCCTCTTTTCAAAAATATGGTAGCTAAAGAAAACCCTACAAATTTCTGTCTAAAAAACGATTTCCTATGATCCATTCACTATTTTTTTCTTCTAGATGTGTTTCCTATTCTGCAGATTTACTTAATTAGGGCTGTGAAAATGCCCTGAAGGATCTATTTTTTAATTGGCATTTGAATTCTAGCTTTCAGGAAAGCATTTAACCTTGCTGGGGTTGTTTTTGGATCTTACACTTAACCTTTTCCCTGGTCGTTAGGCAGCCCCTACTTAGATTTTGTTTTAGTTTACAGCATGTCATGTTCTTTTTCCTCTGATACATTTATAAGAAATAGACATCATGAAACAAAAATTTGAGGTATTTGAAATATATGAGTAATTCATGTAGAATAAAATAAACTTATATTTACGGGTGGTGAGGGCCTGGGGGAGGGGGAAGGACGGGAGAGGACTGGAAGAGGTTAATGGGGCGGGGGGCGGGAGGGAAGAAAGGAGGACCTATGTAATACTTTCAGCAATAAAGATTTTTTAAAAAGTATATTTACATTAACTAGTCAAAGGAGAAATAGAAAAGTTGCAGCCATCTAAAAATTAATCTTGAGATACTCCAAGCCAATATCTTATTAAGAAGAATCAACCAGGTTGGGTATTTTTACGGTCAGGGTTCAGTTTCTCCCCTTGCAGATTAGTATTTTTGAAGAAGAGGAGGTGGGCAGGGTGGGCTGCCATTTCCTTTCAGGGAACCAGGAAACGAAAATATAAATGCACTGTCAAATGCTGTAATCCAAGTAAACGCATTTCCAGAGGAACCGAAAGAATCGGGATATTCTGTTAGTATGGAGTATTATGCGATACCAAAAATTATGAGCAGATTGTATTCATAAAGAAAGAAACTATGTGTGAGAGGAAACCAGCTAATAAAGAGGAGGACAGCGAATAAAGGCAGCGATCCACATTTTGAAGATTTCAGCTGGGGACACTGAGTGGGCATAGCAACCATCTCCAAGGAGACCTGTGGAAATGTGAAAAATGCTGAGGTCACACAGGCGCCCAGGGAAATTCCATATTGATGAACAACTTCTGGATGGATCTTTCTCTCTTCGCCTTCAATGCCTCCCGCCTTTTAAACAGCATTTATTAGAAGAAGAAAGGAAAACCAAATGTGATTTGCCCTGAAGAGAAAAAGTAACTCTCAGCACAGAAACTCTGCTCAAAACATTGTGAGCAGCCTTTCACTAAATGTAAAAGAAGCTGTTCAGAAACTTGGATATTAATGAAGCTAGAAGTCCCAAGGATTAAATGCAGGCTTTGGTCCTAGGTGGTGGTGATGGTTATTGTTTTATTGAAAAAGATGCAAGTGCAGATCCTAGGGCTTGGAAGCAAAGCTCCCTAAGTGGTTCTCTGTGAGTCCTTCATTACTAACCAGGCAGGGTCCACTCCCTTTCCTAACCCTCCCATCCCGCGGGCTCTGCCAGGGCGGATGGTGAGAGAGGATGTGCCGCCCACCAGGAGCAATGGTTTCCTTACTTGGTTCCTTCAGTCAGAAGACATTTATCGCTTGTCGGCAGCAGCCCAGCCAGCTTTATGTCAGACACCGGGAAAGCAAATGTCACCGTGGTGTCAAAAGTTTAAAGGGGAGATGGGCAAAGTAAAATAAAAAGGAGACCAGTGATTACAGGGTATAGGGAACGTGCTCAGGGTGTACTGAGCATAGAGGGGCTAGAAGGAGATGACAGGAGACGTGTTACTCGGGAAGAAATTCCAAGAGTAAGTAGTGGCTTTGTTGAAAGCGGAGAAGAGGATAAGGTGCCCTGAATGGCCCCGTTGGTGTGGCTCAGGGCTTGAGCATGAACCCATGAACCCAGAGGTTACTGGTTTGATTCCCTGTCAGGGTACATGCTGGGGTTGCAGGCTTGATCCCCAGGAGGACTTGCAGAAGGCAGCTGATCAGTGATTCTCTCTCATTGTTGATGTTTCTGTCTCTCCCTCTTCCTTACTCTCCCTGAAATCAATAATATACAGTGATACATATATACATACATATATATACATATATACATACACATATATACGTGTGTGTGTGTGTGTGTGTGTGTGTGTATGCAATTTGGATGATGTAAAAGTCTTGGGACATAAGACAGGTCTGGGAATTGCAAGCAGGCCAGTAGACTTAATGAGAAGTAGTCAGGATGTAGGATGTGGGATATGACAATAATTAAGTACCTCTTCCTCTGCTCCTTCCCTACCTTCCTCCTCCTTTAGTCCCACTTGGTAAATTCTGGAGATATAGCAGTTTGAACTGGAGAGGGAGGTGCTTGATCAAAACTGGAGGCCAGGCCATCGGGAGCCGCTGACTCCCTTGGGATTTCTGCTCTGGTCTCACTTGCTCAGCAAGGTCAGTTTACATATAGAAGTCACATGTTCATTGTCAGGGCTCTCACGGGATTTAGTCAAATTGTAAGCTTCATATCTATTCCATGGAATAGTTATGCAGATTCAATGAGCAAATATGTGTAAAACACTTAGAATAAATGCTGCCTAATACATAGTATGCACTACATAAAGGTTTGTTACTGTTGTTAGGAGTCATTATTAGGATTAATCTCAGATTCTCCCAAGTCACTGGAACCTCTGGGATGCCCTGTATATCTGTAGCCTGGACAGAGCTGGCGCTGAAGGACCCAGAGCTCTCCAGAGGGTATGGTGTGTCTGGAGGGAGGGCTGTCCCGGACCCTTGGCTATAGTCCAGATAGAAAACGTGGGCGACTTAACTGAAAGGTTCATCTTTATTGGGAGTGTGCTGGGAACACTGGGAGCCCACGGCACTGCAGAGTTTGGTCCTTCTGAGGTAGAGGGGTTGCTATAGTAATTTTCAGAAAGGACCACATGGGTTTCACAGCAATAAAGGCCCCTGGGTTTTGATACTATAAAATAATGGTATCATTTACGATGTGAAGGACAGATTTTGCTTTTTGGTTTTGGTTTGGTTTGGTTTGGTTTGGTTTTGAAGGGATGTATTACGGCTGATAGTGCAAATCTCTTCTCAAGAGTTGCTAGTTACTGTTTGAATATCACCTCCACTACAGAACCTGCTCAGTCCCAAGTTGAAAACAGTTTACAATAAGCCTGCTTCTTAGAATTCTCAGACACACAGACTTCCGAGGTAGTTGTGAAGAATTAGCAGGATGACGTGTCTACAGTTTTTTGTCATAGAGAAAACCTTCAATAAATGGCAGGTGCTATTTTTACTCTTCTTGTCTGGCTGGTCTCCTAAACTGGTGGCTAGGGCAGATGCAAATTATATTATGCCATCTTCACTGGAAGTTCAGTGGTTATACGATTTCCCTAGCATACCTCTTTAGTTTGACCAAACTGCAGAAATAAGTAAAAGATTCCATATTGGTCCATGTTTCAAAATTGGGTGTGGAGGAGAGCGGTCCTAGAAAAACTGCCTAAAGCCCCAATCAAGTGGCTCAGTTGGTTGGAGAGTTGTCCCATCATACACCAAAAGGTCACCATTTCAATTTCCAGTCAGGGCACATACCTAGGTTGCAGGTTCAATCTCCAGTTGGAGTATATACCAGAGGCAGCCGATTGATGTTTCCTCTCTCTCCCTTCTTCTCTCTCTAAAATCAATAAAAACATACCCTCAGGTGAGAATAAGAAAAGAAAAACTGCCTAAAGAATTCAAATTGTTCACAGCCATCCAAAAAAAAAAAAAATAGTCGTTTATGGGGGAAATTATGCTGTTATTGCATCATAATAATAATGTGCTGAAGGAAGTGCTAACTTTTTTCTTTAGTTTCATAAACACCTCATTACCCTGTTGGATAGAGGAGGAAATTGATACCCAGTGAAGTTAAGTAACTCACTCAAGGTCACCCACCTAAGAAGACTGACCGGAGTCTGGATTTGAACCCAGAGGTGTTGACTCCAGAGTCCGTGCACTAAACCTTTTCTGTTCTGTTGCTTTGGTTGTGCTGTCTGGGCCATCTATTCATCATTTATTCATTTATTCCGCGAATATTCACTGTGTGTGCCAGGTATTCTTCTGGGTCCTGGGGATACTGTGGTGGACAAGAATGTCAAAGACTCCACAGTTATGGAGTTTACATTCTGGTGGGAGAGACTTAAGGAAATGAATGTGTGTGTTATGTGTGCATATGTACATACATACCTTTGGGAGTAATGTATGCTATGAAGAGAAAGTCCTGAGAAGAGGTACAGTTATTTTATATAGTCAGGGGGAAAGTGAAATGTTACCAAAAATATCCCTCATCTTGGTTCAATGTTACTTTCAATTTTAATGTGTATTACCCAATATTTACTGTATGCATGCTAACATGTTTATAAATTATGAACCATAATGACCTGTGAACTCGCCATCTGAGAACTGAGCATTACCAATTTTGTCTCATCTTCTAGTGCCTTGTCCTATCTCACCCACCTGCCTATCTTGTGCAGTGACCACTTACATTTTTTGTTAATTCTATTGTCTTTTATTAGGGAAAAAAAGTGTTTATCACCTATGAATATATCCATGAATACTAAATATATTACTTAGTTTTGCCCTATAAAAACGGTGTCATCGTTCCACATTTTGTGTGTATCTGTAGTTCATTCATTTTAACAGCTGATTTTTGGTCTGTTGGATAAATGTGCAAAGCCAATCGATTCATTGCCCCGTTTCCAGCCTTTAGTTCTTTGAACAGTGCTGCTACACATTCTTGTGTGTGCCTCTTGATGCACATGTACGTAAGTTTCTCCAGGACATTCCCGGGAATGGAATTGCTAGATCAATGTTCAGCTTCACATGATAATACCAATTTGTTTTCCAAAGGGGTGCTACCAATTTACATTGCCACCCAGAAGTGATTAAGCGTTCCGGTTGAGCCACTGGTTGTTAGGAGACATCTTAATTTTTAGTTCCTTATCAAGGTAGACTACGCCTCCAGGATTACACACACCCCAGACTTACTTTCCAGCATCCATCCCCACCATGCCTTAAGTTATTCATCCCATTCCAGCATTACCCAGCTGTTTGCAATTGCCACAAGTTAGATCAAGTGACCCTGTTCTGTGCTCCTGTAACATTCTGGGCATACAGTGCATGCAGTCCGCAGGCTGATGCTCTATCCATGGAGCCAAACCAGCTAGGGCTGTCATTTCTTTTTTTATACTCACTCCCAGTAGTATAGACCTTGTTACAGAATAGGGACTCAGTCCAATGCTGATGAATGAGTGAATGAATGAATGAACTTGTAGTCAACCATAGGAGTAGGCCTGTTTGGTTACTAAAAGGGGGCATATACCCTAGACTGGCTGTTGGATCTATACTTCCCTGAAGACTTATGTGATAATCAAGAACTTCCTCTGTATTCTATTCTGTCTGTATTTACTCCTTCTTTATGTCCTGGAGATTTCCTTTGCTCTGGGCTGTGGGACTAAACTTCAGTGAGTTCCTATTTAGAAAGCAGATGGACTAGGCCAGTGGTCAGCAAACTCATTAGTCAATAGAGCCAAATATCAACAGTACAACGATTGAAATTTCTTTTGAGAGCCAAATTTTTTAAACTTAAACTTCTTCTAATGCCACTTCTTCAAAATAGACTCGCCCAGGCCGTGGTATTTTGTGGAAGAGCCACACTCAAGGGGCCAAAGAGCCGCATGTCGCTCGCGAGCCACAGTTTGCCCACGACGGGACTAGGCTAAACCATCGGATAACTGGAGAGCCGCAGAACGCTCTGAGACGTCTGCTCTGTGTTTGCCACTACCCTTCCTGAGGACTCACTAGTGGCCCACAAGAAAAGAACTTTGTCACCTTTCCTTTGTAAGTCTCACCCACCTAGGTCTGAAATTATATGTTGGCCAATCCAGAAATCAAAATGCTAATCCTGTCATTTACAGGTAAACTCTGTTAATATTTTATAATACTCTCCCAGCCTTTTTTCTGTGCCTACATGTATTTTTTTCCCCTTATCCATATTACTGCCTCTGCCTGCCTGATCACCCCTAACTACCCTCCCCTGCTGGCCTGATCTCACCCCCAACTGCTCTCCCCTGCAGGCCTGGTCACCCCTAATGGCCTCTACCATGGCCCCCTCCACCATGGCTTTGTCTGAAAGGAAATCGGACGTCCAGAAGATGGCCGGTTGACCCAGTCTAATTAGCATATTACCCTTTTAGTAGTATAGATAGATTATATAGGATAGGATTGCTTAAATGAGGGGGGTGGAAAGCCTTTTTCAGCAGGAGGAGATGCTCTTGGCAGACAAAAATACATAATCCCTATATCTGCACTGATAGTCAGCCATATGCACTATACTGCCAAACCGGTCATTAAAAAATTGAACTGCTTTCTTACACCTTACACCAAACAGCTATTGCCTTTAAAATCCCTCCTCAACCCCCACCTTAGGTTCTGCCTTCGCAGTTCACCCAGGTTAAGTTTTGATTGGTCGGTTTCTATGCCAGTCAGCATTAAAAGCTCCACCTCCTAGGCAGCCATTGGCTCCTCGCACTTCACCCAGATTGGGTTCTGATTGGTCAGTTTCTATGCCAGTCAGTGTCAAAAGCTCCACCTCCTATGCAGCCATTGGCTCCTCACACTTCACCCAGATTTGGTTCTGATTGGTTGGTTGGTTGGTTTCTATGCCAGTCAGCATCTCCAGGCCTATCAACAGGCCTGATCAGAGAGGTGGGGCTGATCAGCAGCCTCAGTAGAGGCCCGAGAGAAAGAGAGGCGAGGCTGCTGGCCAGGCCCCGAGAGAAAGAGAGAGGCAAGGGCTCATCAACAGCTGCCACAGGGGCTATGAATCAGACCCTGCTTCTCTCTCCAGGCCTCTCTTCGGGCCTGATCGGCAGCCCCCTCGGCAGTCAGTGCTGGGTCGTGGCACTTCCGATCAGTCGAGCCTTTGGTCGATTTGGATGTTACAGACCCTGGGTTTTTATATATTAGGATATATCCTTCCATACTGACAATATCATTTTACAAAGTCTTCAAGATATTTTTTCATACTTTTGTAGCTAAGTATGGTATGTTTTTAATTTAAGGGGTGAAGATGATAAGGAAATAGTTCTCTCAGTATTTAAAAAAAATCTTTTTTTTGTTAATCTTCACCCGAGGATATTTTTTTCATTTATTTTTTATTTTATTAAAAATACTAGGGGCCCAGTGCACGAATTTGTGCACCTTGAAAGGAACTGTGGGCCATGAGGCTGCGGTGGGCACGGGGGCAGGTCTTGGCCCATCCTCCGCGCCCTTGCCTAGCCCCTCCTGCAACGGCCCCTGGTTCCCTGTCTGCCAGCATCCCCGCTCCTGCCGCCACCACTCCCACACACTCATGGTGCCGGCCCCACTCTCACCCACTAATGGCGCAGAGTGATTGGGGCTGATGCTAGCAGCAGATGCAAGTGGTGGCTGCTGCCTCGATTGCTCCTCAGGAGCAGGGGGAGGTGGAGAAGTCCTCAGGGGCTATCGGGGCCAGCAGCCACTGCTCGTACCCACTGATGGTGCCGAGCGATTGGGACCCGCTGTAAATGCAAGTGGTGGCTCCGGCACTGGCAGCGGGTGTGAGCGGTGGCTCTAGCACCAGCAGCAGGTGCGAGCACCGGGTGGGACTGTGGTGCACGGGAGCAAAGAATTTTCAGTAACCACTAGAGGCTCGCCCCGATGACAGCGACTGGCGCCCCAGGCTCCTTGGTCTTGTGCCTCTGCTCACCTGCTCCACCATCCTGCTGCGGCCAACGCTCGCCATATTCCATGCTCTGCCGCCTGCTGCTGATGCCCACCATGTTCCCCATGCACCCCCTTGGTGGTTAGTGCATGTCTGAGCTACTGGTTGTTCAGTTGTTCAGTTGTTCAGCCATTCAATTTATTTGCATATTAGGGTTTATATATATATATAGATATTTTTATTGATTTCAGAGAGGAAGAGAGAGATAAAAATATAAATGATGAGAATCATTGATTGGCTGCTTCCCACGTGCCCCACACTGGGGATTGAGCCCGCACCTCAACTGGGAATCGAACTGTGACCTCCTGGTTTATAGGTGGATGACAATCAACCACCGAGCCATGGCTGGGCATCATTAATTTTTTAGAGAGTGAAAGGAGGGGGAGTGACAGAGAGAGAGAAATAGCAATTGGTTGCCTCCCGTTTGCACCCTGGACAAGGGCCCGGGATGGAGCCTGCAACCGAGGTTCGCGACCTTGACCAGAATTGAACCAGCGACCCTTCAGTCTGAGGGACGACGCCCTAATCACTGATCCAAACCAGCTAGGGCTCTCTCAGTATTTTTAACCAGTCTTAAAGAAATTTCATATAATTTTATACTAAGGAAATAGAATTTTGAGGTTATAGCTACTTGGGTACATAATAAAGGTGATATTTAATGGCCTCATTCTGTCTCTCTAATCAAAATTATCTACTTCCAAATGCCCATTTTAAATTTCTTCATTGCATAATATAATCAAGATAATTTTCTCTCTCATTAGACTAAGTAAGACACTATAATAAGAGCCTCCTTTGAATTTCTTAGTTTTATATAAGTACTAGAGGCCCCGTGCACAAAATTCGTGCACAGGGTGGGGGGGGGTGTCCCTCAGCCAGCCTGCACCCTCTCCAATCTGGGATCCCTCTCACAATCCGGGACTGCTGGATCCCAACTGCTTGCCTGCCTGCCTTCCTTCCTGATTGCCCCTAACCGCTTCTGCCTGCCAGCCTGATCACCCCCTAACCACTCCCCTGCCAGCCTGATTGATGCCTAACTTCCCTCCCTGCAGGCCTTGTCCCCCCTAACTGCTCTCCCCTGCAGGCCTGGGTCCCCCCCAACTGCCCTCCCTTGCAGGCCTGGTCACCTCTAACTGCCCTCCCCTGCAGGCCTGGTCCCCCCCAACTGCTCTCCCCTGCAGGCCTGGGTCCCTCCCAACTGCCTTTCCCTGCAGGCCTGGTTGCCCCCAACTTCCCTCCTCTGCTGGCTTGGTCACTCCTAACTGCCTTCCCCTGCAGGCTTGATCGCCCCCAACTGCCCTCCCTTGCAGGCCTGGTCCCCCCCACTGCCCTCCCCTGCTGGCCTGATCACCCACAACTGCCCTCCCTTGCAGGCCTGGTCTCTCCCAACTGCCCTCCACTGCTGGCCATCTTGTGTCCACATGGGGGCAGCCATCTTTGACCACATGGGGGCAGCCATCTTGTGTGTTGGAGTGATGGTCAATCTGCATATTACTCTTTTATTAGATAGGATAGAGGCCTGGTGCAGGGTGGGGGCCAGCTGGTTTTCCCTGAAGGGTGTCCTGGATCAGGGTTGGGGTTCCCTTAGGGTGTGGGGCGGCCTGGGCAAGGGGCCTGTGGTGGTTTGCAGGCCGGCCACACCCCCCGGCGACCCAAGCAGAGGCCCTGGTATCTGGGATTTATTTATCTTCTATAATTGAAACTTTGTAGCCTTGAGTGGAGGCCTTGGCTGGCCAGGGTGTGCAAAAAGCTTGGCTTAAGCTTGGCTTCCTCCATCGCCGGGGGCAACCCAAGCCTCCTATTCTCTCCGTGGCCGCAGCCATCTTGGTTGGGTTAATTTGCATACTCGCTACTGATTGGCTGGTGGGCGTGGCTTGTGAGTATAGTGGAGTGATGGTTAATTTGCATATTACTCTTTTATTAGATAGTATACAAGATTGTCAAAATTTGTTAACTTCAGGAGGAAGTCACTTGAGAAAAGACTACATGGCTCTTAAGGAATTTAATTAATTGGTAACTTGAATACTCGAACTACATAAGACATTTATAAAATTTGATATGTGATAAAAGAGGTATGAACCCTACCAAACCTTTTTATTGCCATGTAATTTTACTTCTGAGGTTCTTAGATTTATTACATTATTCTGATTGCACCTGAGAGAAAGTGGGTGTCTTTCTTCTTTTGGTCTAAGTTACAAATGAATTGGGTTTCTAAAAGGCACTCCCCCATCCCAACCTTTGACCAAGAGTTAAGCAGATTCCAAATTCTCTATTAACTGTTCATGGTTATGCTGTGTTCTCTGATTACATATTTTAATAAATCCTCTAATTTAGGCATTGCACAAGCAAATTTTTTTTTCTAAGAAGTGCCAGGATTTAAAAAATGCCAATAGTAGCCGGTTTATTGTATGACTTTAAAAGTGAATATGTGTAGTCATTCTGATAACAAGAGTACAGGACAGTAAATTTATACCTTTAATGAAGATTGGGGTTCTTGACTTTATCCTTTGGCCTGTGTGACCTCTTACTGAGGACCCAGGAGGGCGCCCTTTGGGGAACTCCCAGTGGGGACATCTTCTTTGATGTTATTTAGTTGCTTTGTGACTTGGTCCTTGAGAACCAACTTGTTTGAGGATGTGAACCTTATAAAATATGTGAACGTCTCTAAGAGACTTCTCACCTTTAGGCACTGTCTTCCCAGTGCTTGGCATATACTAGTCGTGATGAGATGATAAATATTTGCCAAGTGAATGATTGGAATAAGAATGAACTATTTTAAAACTTTTGTTTAAAAAATGAGTTCACAACTTGAGCCAAGTCATGCCATCTGGTCAAAGGCTATTTATAGTTCCTAAGTGGTGTCATTTTAGCATGGTACAGGAGGGTGACTGTCACTGCACTTGATGTTATCCGTAATTATGTGTCCATAATGCTTAAAAGAGCAGATGCTTTAAAGTAGGTGTGATTTGTTGCCTGGATCCTGATTTAGCAGCAGACGCTCTTTTTTAGAATGAGCGGCCTGCCTTCTGTAGCCTAGGATCAGAGAGAGTCTGCCTTAGATACGTAGCACACCAGCATTCATATCCAAGGTGAATCCGGTGCTGACTTCACTCTGTCATGAACTGTTTGCTTCTAACACCACGACTTAGGCTCTCATCTAGGCAGTTGAATGCTAGGCCTTTACATTTTTATTTCATGGCCATTTGGAAAAATAAATGAGATATAGAGCATCTGAATTTTGATGAGTTTTAAGTTACATTAGAAGAAGAAAAATGGCTAGTACTACATCCATTAAAAATCTTCATTGTTAAAATTACACCAGTTAGGAAGATATATCTGCAGTGTGCATTTTATTGTAGATGAATTATCTCTGGGAGAATCAGGCCAACTCAACTGTTAAGAGCCTGGGGTTTGGAGCTGGATTGCCTAGAAGCAAATCCTGGCTCTCCCCATTCATAGTCTCTGGGACCTTTGGGGAATTGACTAAGTGCTTCAGTTTCCTTGTCTGTCAAATGTGACTGAAACTAGAATTTACCTTATAAGGTTGTTTTGAGAATTAAATGAATTAGATTATTTGTTAGCGCTCTTGAGTTCTTGTTAAATAATTAAAAATAAAACACTCTACTCTTTATGAAAATACCTCAAGCTTCTCATTCCTAGCTGCACCTGAGAACCACCTGGGGAGATTTCTAAAAATAACAATATCTGGGCTGTGTTCCAGGGGTTCTGATATGTAGCTAAAGTTAAAAACTACAGCAGTATGTTAGTTTAAAAAAAAAAAAACAGTAGATTTTGATGAGTAATGCTATGCGTTATAACAGTATTCTGAATTTCCATTATGGCACCATGTGACAAGGAGACTCTATTTGATTCATTTCCAATAGCACTGAAAAACCTTCTCAGAGAAAATGAAAAAGATCAGTTTAATAATGAACTTCCATAAGAATGATTGAATTTTCATTTTATTGTATTGCCAAGGAGAAATAACAGAAAATTCTAACATTCAAAGGGAGCCCTGAGACCACCTCTTTTTTGTTCAAATCATGTTTTTTCCTTCTGAGAGTGAAAATTTTATATATCTAAAGTGCATGAGGAAGGAAAGCTCTGTTCAAAGTTAAGATGATAAAGCATAGAAACTTTAAAACACCAAAAATGCAAATTGTGTGGAGCTTGGCCCCTCTATTCAGCAGAGCTCTGTAAATGTTAGGTGTCACTCTTCTCTTGTTTTAGTTGTGAATGCAGGCAGTGCTGGGGGAACCAGATTAATTTGAGGAAATAAGTTATATCAACATTTTAGTATCTCTGAAGAAAGAAATCAAAGTACCTCACTTTTGTTGGGAGTGACTGACTGAATTGTTTGGGATTGTATTAATGGAAAAGATAATAATAGTCTTTGGGATAAGAAGGGAAAATTCAAGTGTCAAGAGTGTCACTGAAAGCCACATATGGCACAGACAAGCAATTTCGGGTAGTATTATAATGCTATTTTTATATCTGAAGATGAATACAGCCAGAGTTTTTGCGCACATGTCTAATTTGTTTCTCTTTATATGACTATTTTTGTTTATGGTCACATGCATCAAACAACTTAATCCAATGCTTTTGTATAGCCAGTGTGTCTCCACCTTCCCCCATCATTTTTATTTTATCTTCACCCCAGGATTTGTTTACTGACTGGGGATCGAACCCACCCTAACTGGGAATTGAACCTGTGATCCTTCAGTGCATGGGACGATGCTCCAACCAACTGAGCCACCCAGCCAGGCCCCCCATCATTTTTTTTTTAAGTGAAAACCCAGTCTTGTAGAGGAAATCTCATAATTTTTGCAATGTGTTTCTTCATCAATAATGAGGTAATGTTGGTAGTTTTTATTTTTGTAAAAGTTTTTGGTAGATGATTCACATTTGCTCTGTGTCTGGGTTGACTCAAAAATTCAGCATGAATGGGTAACCACTCCAGGCCTTGATTTCTACATCTTTAAAATGGATTTAAATGGCTTTAATTTTGAGCAAAAATTTTTTTCTTATGTTTTTGTCTATTCCCATGCATTATTATTTCAAGCTTAAGTTGCCCTTTAGTGCTCTATAATCTGTGATTCTTCCAAGATCCAAGCACAGACCCCTCCATGCGCTCAGTAAATATCTGTAGACTGACAGACTCCTGGACATCTGGAAGAGAGTAATTGCAATAAGTTAATTAATGGAGGTAAAAGGGAATTTGAGGGCCCACCGTAGACACTGCATGTCCCTTTCCTCCCGAACTTTCAGATTGTGCTGCTTATTTTCATGCATTTCCTGTGGAGGCCCCACAACATCCTCTGGCATTTTGAACTTACTACCTCACCCCCAAGTTTTCCCAGTAACTATTTTAACCTAAGTTCCTTGTGTTTCAGTTCAGACTTGTTTGCTTTTGTTTAATTAGTGAAGATGGAGAATAGACAGGCAAAAAGAGAATGTGAGACCAGAGGCTTTGTCATTGGGGATTGTTATTGGGACAAAAGTCTTACATTTCCTATGAACCCTCTCAGCAGTGTCCTTGGCTCTGCACCAGCCTGTGAGCAACACGAAAGCCGAAAGCCGGGTGTGCCTTTGTCTTGCACACCAGTCAGTCACCGGTGGCTGGCATACAGTCTGGCACATAGTAGGTGTTCAGTAACTTATTATTTGTTAAGTAAAAACAAGCCCATGAACTCCAGTGGAAGTTTTGAGCAATGAAAGACTTATCATATGGGTCTTATGCCACATAGAATTGTGCTTTAAATCAAGAAAACCCTGTCAGCAAAATCAGAGGCCAAAAAGCAGATACATTAGATTATTTATTTTTATAAAACTTACGCTATATTTCCTTAAAATAGCCACTTATTCCAATGTTTTGAAAACGTGATTTAAGTGTATACAAACACTGCTTTACACAGAAGTGTCAGCGCACTTATCTCTTTTGAAGTGAATTATCTGAGAACCATGCTTCCTAAAATTATATTTATTCTACCTAATTCATGTCATATCTTTAAATGGAAAAAAATAGCTTAATTATTAATATAAAAGAAATTGCTAAACATCAGGGAAATTACAAAATACTTTCTGGTCTAAACACAACATTAACTCACAGAAAACAGTATATCTTATTGCCAGAAAATTTAATGATATTTCTTATAAGTCTTGGTTAAAAAAAAAAAAAGCATCTGAAAGGTTACTATACATGCTTTGGAATGCTGTTTTATTAAATCTTCCTTCTTAATCCCCCAAAGAAAATGAACAGCTTATCTAAACATTTTGTGTGTGATCGAACTAGCAAGTGTCTTTTGATATCCCTTAACTGGATGGGAGTTTAAATTTTAATTTGAAAAGCCAGGAAAATGTATACCAAAAAGGAGACATTCCTCTCATGTGTAAACACACATAAATAGAAAAGAGAAAAGGGTGGAAGATATTCTGAACTATTAATAATGGTTACCTCTCATGCTGAAACTAGGAGTGATTTTTATTTGTATATTTCTGAAGTTTTCCCCATGAACATGTGTAACTGGCATAATTTTATTAAAAATATTTTTAGAAAAGAAACGGTGTAACAGTGTGCGGTGAGTACCAAATGAGGTGCGGATAGGAAGGGCTCTCTGCGTAGGGGAATGAACTCACATGGGCTTGGGCAGCCGGTACACACAGCAGAATGGGCCCCGAGCCAGGTCTTGAAGAGCAGGTAGTACAATAACAACGATGGTTTCTTCAGCTTACATGTTACTTTTGCAGCAGACTGCATCCTCAGTCCATATTTTCCTTTCTCTGTTGGAAGAGGCCCAGTTTTGTTCAGTTTTCGTGGTTCCTTTCCAGTGGTCAGGGACTGGTTCAAGGTTGGACCTGTGGCCCAGTGTTGGCCAGGGAGATGGGGAAAGGAACTTTTTTTAGACACTAGAAGAGATGATCTTTTATGGCCTGTGCGCTTTGTCTGGTCTCACCTGGCACCTGTAGCTACTGAGGAAGAGGAACCTCCTGTAACCACAAGGGGAACCACACTCAGGATAGTAGAATGTAGGGGTAGGAGGAACCAGGGTCATCAGCACCATTATTCAGCTGCTGTGCTTCGGGTGAACTAGTTTCTTCTTCTCTATTTATAGGTATGTACCTTAATTAATTTCCTGCTGTTTAAAGCCAGTTTGAATTGGGCTGAAAGCATCCTCACTGTTACAACAATTCTCCAATTTGCAATCCTGTTCAGATCCAATATTGATTTTAACATGAACTCTGTGAAGTAGATAAGACAGTATTAGTCAGGGTTCTCCAGATAAACAGAACCAATAGGGTGTGTGTGTGTGGAGAAAGAGAGAGAGAGAGAGATATCAATTGATTTAAGGAATTGGCTTACATGATTGTAGAGGCTTGGTGAGTCCAAAATGGCATAATTCCTTCTTGGTCTTTGTTTTTTTTAAGGCCTTCATCTGATTGGATGAGGCCCACCCACACTAGGGAGGATAATCTGATTTATGCAGAGTTCACTAATTTAAATGTTAATCTCATCCAAGGAATACCTCACAAAAACATCCAGAATAATGTTTGACCAGGTATTAGGGTACTGTGGCTTAGCCAAACTGAAACAGACAATTAATCATAATTATTCCCATATACAGATGATGTAACTAAAGTTAAGTGGCTATAACTTGCCTCAGATTTCAAATCCAAGTTAACTAATTTTAAATCTTTCTACCTTCTCTGTGCTCTTTCAAGTGGAAACGCATCTTCATGCAAATGAAGGGATGTGGTGCTTATAACCAGTCCATCAGTTCTGAATTAAGTGTCTGCTCTTGCCAAGCAACGTTCTAGGAGCCAGGGATCCAAAGTGGAGATGGAGGAGGAAAAGACAACCAGGGGAGAGTGAGAAAGTCATTGGATCTGGCTCAGGAAGTCTCGTATTGGCTTTAGTGGATGATACTCATTGACTAGTGGCCCGGTGCACAAAATTCGTGCATGGGGGGAAGGGTGTCCCTCAGCCTGGCCTGCACCCTTTCCAACCTGGGACCTCTCAGGGGATAACCAGCAGTCGGACATCCCTCTCACAATCTAGAACTGCTGGCTTCTAACTGCTCACCTGCCTGCCTGATTGCCCTTCTGCCTGCCAGCCTGATTGTCCCTAACTGCTCCCCTGCTGGCTTGATTGCCCCTAACCACCTCTGCCTCGGCCCCACAACCAGGACCCAGGATTCCCTCCTCATGCCGACCACAGGCACCCGGGATCCAGGCTTCCCTCCCTCTCAGCCATAGGTGCCCAGGCTGGCTGCAGCCACAGGGGATGGTGGGCAGGTGGCTTTGCCTGGGCTGCAGCCACAAGTGCTGGTGCCCGGGACCGCAGGGTGGGCGGCTTCTCCGTCTCCCGGGCCACAGCCAGCCGCAGGTACTGGTGTCCGGGACTGTGGGGTGGGCGGCTTCTCCGTCTACCAGGCCACAGCCAGCCCCAGGTACTGGTGCCCGGGACTGCAGGGTGGGCGGCTTCTCTGTCTCCCGGGCCACAGCCAGCCCCAGGTACTGGTGCCCAGGACTGTGGGGTGGGCAGCTTCTCCATCTACCAGGCTGTAGCCAGCCGCAGGTGATGGCGCCGCAGGTGATGGACCGCAGGCGGGCAGCTTCTCCGTCTTCCCTGGGATGCAGTGTGGGCGACTTCTCTGGCTGGCTGTGGCCTGGGATCACGGGACAGGCGGCTTCTTCATCTCCCAGGCCGCACCCAGCCTCAGGCGCTGGCACCCGCTTTCTCCATCTCCCCTAGGACGTGGGGCAGGTGGACGTGAGGCTTCTGCTGTTGGCTGCGGCCTGGGATCACGGGGCAGGCGGCTTCTTCATCTCCCGGGCTGCAGCCAGCCTCAGGTGCTGGGGCCCGACTTCTCTGACCCCCACAGGTCTGGAGCGGCGGGGGGCAGGGCTGGTGCCATGTTTTCAGGTTAATTTACATACTCACTCTGATTGGCTGTTGGGCGTAGTGGAGTGACGGTAATTTGCATGTTTCTCTTTTATTAGTGTAGGTGGTTAGTGATTACTTGGTCAGAAAGTTCATCACTAACCATCAGGCTAAAGAGTTAATTCTTATATAAGTGGAAAAAGCTGTGATGTTGATGACAACGTCCCAAAGTCCAGAATCATATAAACAAAGAAAGGAGGAGGATCTTTAAAAGTCCTTTCATCTTGGTGACAGTTTCTCAGTTGTTACATATAATTTGCATATAATCTATCACAGAACTTAAAATAAAGGAATCCAGAAACCATCAAGAACTTATCTTTAGTGTGGGTAATTTAGTATTATCACACTTCAAAATAAATTCATCATTATTTTATGAATTACATAGTGTAAATCAAACTTGTCCATGACATCAGGGCCCCATATGGTCGATTAATTAAAGCTGGGATGCTGAATTTGGATAGTTTGCTATGCTCTTCAAATACTGATCTCCCTTAGGATTAAGACAGAAAAGTCCTGCCTTAACCAGTTTGGCTAAGTGGATAGAGCGTCAGCCTGCAGACTGAAAGGTCCCAGGTTCGATTCCGGTCAAGGGCACATGTACCTTGTTTGCGGGCACATCCCCAGTGGAGGTGTGCAGGAGGCAGCTGATCGATGTTTCTCTCTCATTGATGTTTCTAACTCTCTATTCCTCTCCCTTCCTCTCTGTAAAAAATCAATAAAATATTAAAAAAAAAAAAAGGCAGGAAAGTCCTGACATTTTGATTACTCTGTGTATAGGGACCTTTAACACAAGAACAATAAACAACCTTTTGAAGATTCTTAATGACGTGTAGGGAGCTTGCCTAAAACCAGTCTCCCTCACTAATCTATACTAATAAAAGGGTAATATGCTAATTAGACCGGACATCTTCTGGGCAAAGCCACGGTGGCAGGGGCCAAGGCATAGGCGGTTAGAGGTGATCAGGCCAGCAGTGGGGAGTAGTTAGGGGGCGATCAGGCTGGCAGGCAGAGGCGGTTAGGGGAGATCAGGCCGGCAGTGGGGAGTAGATAGGGGGCGATCAGGCCCGCAGGCAGAGACAGTTAGAGGTGATCAGGCTGGCAGTGGGGAGTAGTTAGGGGGCAATCAGGCCGGCAGGCAGGCGAGTGGTTAGGAGCCAGTGGTCCCGGATTGCAGGAAGCAGTTGGACATCCCCCAAGGGGTCCTGGATTGGGGAGGGTGCAGGCCGTGCTTAGGGACCCCCCGCCTTCCCCCTGTGCACAGATTTCATGCACTGGGCCTCTAGTAACTAATAAAATGAGTGCACTCTAAATGGAAAGCCACAGCGCTTTCTTTTTCTGTATGCTCTTCATCCATGTCAGCAGCCTTTGCTTTGCCTGGTGTGAAGCCCCTGTTTACAGTGTGTGGAAACAGCACACTGGTTCTGGAAGCACCCCTAGGCACAGTGAGCCTGGAACATGCAGTGACCTTCCCACACAGCAGCAGGCAGCCCGGGGCTACCAGGTCAGCCAAAAAGTAAGTTGAGTGTTCTGCACATGAGCACATTAGCACACATGTGGACTAAGCAACATGTAACAGTTTCCAGAGGGGACACCAAATGCTTCCTATTGAGACGAGTGCACCGGGCGGACCGAAAGCTGGCCGTGTGGCCCGAGAAGACCACTTCTTAAAGGAACCAGAGCGGCGGCGATGCACAGGAGATTAGAGGTGAAGCCGCAGGGCCTCGGGGAAAGCCTGTCTTTTAACAAGTGTTTGGATGCTTGAGCCCGGCTCGGTGCCTTCTCTGCTTCTAAATTTAAATGCTTACATTTTAGTCAGTTCACATTTCACTTCTCTTCGAGTCACATAAATTATGTAGGAACCTTTAAGAGCCCTTGCAGATGGGGACTAGCAGGTGCCACCCTGGTTTGCGGTGGAATCTGCCAGGCTTTAAGAGGGGTCTGGTTGTACTCACCTGTCACCTGTTACGGCTGAGCCAGAGTGTGTTCTTACTTCCTGGTTTCTTGTGTCCTGAAGCGTGAATACTCTTACACCCTCCATCCCATCCTCATGAGAAATGGAGTAGGAAAGAGTACTTGATTGCCTTCTCTATTCCTCCTTTTCTTCCCTTTCTAGGTTATGTTGTCAAAATAAAAATGATGACTTAGGCAGTTGAACAGCTAGAGGGTGGTGTTAATTATTATGTTATTTGTGAACGTATGGAAATAGAGTGAAACAATAATTTTTTTTTTTTTACCACATTGGCACTTTCTGCTTCCGTTTGTGAAAATTCCTTTAGAAATGTATTGTGTTTTTCTCAGCTTGTCCTGTCTTTCATGTGAATGAAAATGTTCCTTAAAGGCATACATTTGTGAATGTACTTCTCATTTTAATCTGAGCAAAATACAATTCTTTTTAAACATGTAAAAAATCTTCTGAACTGAGCTTTCAATTAATTTTCACTCAGGAGGAAGTATATTCTCAGGGAATCAGTATGAGAGGGCCAGTCCCGAGACTGATCTCCAACTCTCGGGTGACCATGTAAAGTAGAGCAATCATACTTGCCCTCCCTCCTCCAGGAGTTCCCATGAGAATACCTGAACGCACGCGTGTGCTGCAGCATGCTCCTTGGGAGGGCAGCTGTGAGTGTGAGTATTTGTAATCTCTTTTTGTTCCAGAAAGGGTTTAAGGGAGTTTGCAAGAATCCATAAGTACAACAGAACAAAGATTAAATGGAAGACCTAGAAAGAAAGGAGGAAAAAAGAAGGCGTAAAAGGGAGCTAGAAATGAGTGAAGGAAAATGCACCCCATACTGCCTGGAACGCTGAACCCTTTATTCACAGCACCGTGAAGTGAAAAAACATGTTGTTTCTCAGCAGAATAATTGTTCTTAGTGTTGAGATAGCATTTTCTCCCAAGAGTGCTCACAGAGAAACTCTAATTATGTTAACTGCCTGACATTATGACCTGGGAAGGTAACTTAATGGCTCTACACTTTTATTTCCTTTCCGTGAAGTGGAGAGAATGAACTTTTTAAAAGATCTGTTAAGGCCCTGCAACTCTCAAGTCCAATGAGTGTGTTCTTTTCCCTCCTAATCACTTTTTTGTCTAGAAAGCAAAACTTTCTTTTTTTCTCTCTTCCCTTATTTCTTCCTATGAATGTACAACTCTCCTTCCATCCTCCTTTCCAACCTGCCTTTTTGCTGTTGCCCAACCTGATACGGTCAAACTTGTCTTTCTCAGACAGTTTGCTTATCTATTTTTTCTACTGAAAAAAAAAAAAAAAAAAAAAAAAAAGCTGAGCCCAAGAGCTAGAGCCAAAGAGTGTTGTGTGTCCCAGAGGAAGGGAGGAAGGAGAGGGGGTGGGCCGTGTGTCATGGGGTGGGGAGCACAGTCTGGAATTGAGGTCTGTCAGGAAACAGAAGGCAGTTTTTACATTTCCTTCACTTCCAGGATGGTTGAGGATTCTGCTTGGAAGCTGGGCTTTTTGTTTAAAATGTAGGCCACAAGGAAAACTGCCTTTGGTAGTGCAACTGAATGGCTAATTGTTCTTAATTGTATTCTTCTGTGCTCAGCCGACCACTAACTACAGTATCAGCTTAAACACAGTGTTTAGGGACATTGTTTGTGCCTCCGCTTGTTTCTTACATCCCAGTGTTTTCATCGTTGGAGGCAACGTGCCTCCAAGTGTCACCATGAGGGCCCACATGGGCATCTGGTTTGGCTGGCATGTGGCAGCCCCTATGAATTATGCACAGTCGACATATGGAGAGTGGAGGCTGCAGAACCCATCATCATTGCTATAGTTGTCCCCCTCCTTCAGTGACCTGAGAAGAGGCAGTTTTCCCCTAGATGTGGGCTGGGGTTGTTTTTTCCAGATGTTCTCCAGAGACTGTCAGAAGCTTAATGGATTCTGAATGGGAGTGATACTTTGAAATCGTTTAGTGTTGCTGATCTATGAAAGTTAAGTTCATTGTGGCAAATCAGATATTTGGTGCGGAGTTAATGCCTGATAAATACACATGGAATTACTCAGCATTCTTTCCTTCGAACACCTTTTCACCTACTGTTTGCAGTTTTGTTGCGTGGTTCATCTGCTGAGGTTAACTATAATTTCTTGTCCTTCTGGTTGGATTAAAAAAAAAAAAAAAAAGGAATGGCTGTTAGCTCTTGTCACCATGCCCAAACATGAAGTAATTATTCTTTTTTTTTTTTTAATATGGAATGCTTCACAAATTTGCATGTCATCCTCGTGCAGGGGCCATGCTAATCTTCTCTGTATCATTCCAATTTTAGTATATGTGCTGTCAAAGTGAGCACAGTAATTATTCTTTTTAAACTGGAGACCTAGATGATAGGGCGTTGGTGGTTAAAATAAATTAGTCAAGCCCATTGGGTTTGACTGTCAGCTGGACTAGTAACTTACCTTGAGAATGTCGTGCTGATCTGTAGCTAACACAACAAGCTAAATAATTAAGGGGTGAAACTCGTGGTTTTCTTTAAAATTATAACTGGGATTTTACTTCAGAATGTTACCTAGATTTCATCAAATCTGGCCCTTGACAGTCAAATGTGTGAACATCCTTTGCAAAATCCTCCATGTGGCCCAGTTTTTTCATAGAGAAGGACTTACAGCCCTTCCTCCCAACATACCAGTTCAACAAAAAAGCAAAAGAGTTGATTCCTCTGAGTGGAAAGCTCTTTTGTGGCATATTAGTCTTTTTTTTTTTTTTTGCCTAATATCTTACATTTTGCTGAAAATAATTGAGTGCTATTCCCTGGGGTATTGATGCAAATGAGCCTGGATTCCATTGACTGAATGACCCCACCTGGTTGTGATTTCTGAGCTTTTCTGTCTGCTTTTCATAGGAATGTTATGTAATATTTTCTTATTATGTTATCTTTCCTAGTTGGCACTTCTTGACTCCTACTGCTTCCATTACAGTGTATTAGAATTTTGTGTAAAATAAGAGTAAATGTATGTTAATAATGACCTTAGGGGAACTTCTTTGAATAAAGAACATGACATTCTGTACATTTATAACCACTACATCAATTCTTCAGGCCTTTTCCCTCTTTCAGTTCTCTATATTTGCACTCCAGTAAGAAAAAACTGAAGGGAGCCGTGTTGAAAAGATCCTCTATGGCCCTTCTTCATGGTATGATGACCAGATAATTCTAGCAGTCCTTTACACTGTAAGAAAAACACCTATTGTAGCTCTTTAGTTAATAGAAAGGACAAACTTGAGAATAACTATACACACTGTAAGTTATTATATAGGTAGACTTTCTAAGCAATTGAATGACTGAATGACATAGATGTCTAAACAAAGTATATCATTGTGAGTTACATTTTTATTACCTTTTATTCCAAGCCATCTCACATTATTTGGAAGATTTGGTAATAGTTTGATGGGTAAGATGGCATTCTTTTTTCTTGCTCATTGCTTCAAAATTCTAGACAGGTGTTATTTTAGTCCTAACGGGACCGTTGGTGATTTTGCCAGTTGGCTCAACTGGGCTGGATCTGCAGAAGAGGTTTTCTCACAAAGAGTGTCACAGTTACTCACTAGCTGCCTCAGCAAACATCTTAATGAGCCATTATTAGCATCATTGAAACTTGCCATTGAGCATTATCAGTCCACGTTGTTCTTGCTTTTTTCTTTTCCTCTGAGCCTGTCTTCTTTCCTGTCCTCTGAACCTCCCCATATTGTCTTCCATCTGTTTCTTCATCTCATTTCTTTCATCTCCCAGCATGCACTCTTTCCATTGCCCATCCATTTGTTACTGTTCTTAGCACAATGCCCGACATATAAAAGAACTCATTAGATAGATAGATAGATAGATAGATAGATTGTTTTTATGAATACATCTAAAAATTGTTTTAGCCAGCTTCCAATAAAAGCATTACAATAAGAAAGGTGGGGGGGGGGGGGGAAGAGCCCTTCAAAGTAACTGGGGGAATTATAGGTACCAGAAAATCTAGGCTAACTCTAGTCACTACAGTGAGTCTCAAATTTAATTCTGTGGTTTCTTGAAGTTTACAGAAAGGGAAGCGCAATGAGTTATGCATCACTCATTGTCTGGTGGAAGGAAGCATGCCAAGGCATCAGGAGGAACAGTTTTTTTCTAAGCGCTTATTTCTGTCTATATGGTTGCTCATTCAACAAAATAATTGACAGTCTCATAGTAATTGTACAATAAGCTGCCGAAGTTTTTCTCAGTTAGAAAAAAAAGTATTGAGCATCCAGTATGTGCAAGGCACTGTACCAAAACTGATCATACAAAGATGAGGAAGAAATACACGGGCTCTGCCGTCTTTTATTATATCCTGTGAAGTGAGTTAATAGTAATAATAATTAACATTCATTGACCTGCTGGTATGTGTCTGGCTCCTAAGTCTATACAGGTATTAACATTCATTCTTAGAACATCCTATTGTACCGTTATTTTTCTATTTTACAGTTAAAGAAACTGGGGCAAAGGGAGGTTAAATAATTTGTCCCAGCTTCAATAGCCTGTGCCTGGCAATAGGTGAGCCTTGAACCGAAGTAAGGCTGACTGGCTCCTGAGCCCACATTTTTAGCCATTATTCTGTCTGACTTCTCTAGAGGTATAAGGAAAGGAAGAGAAACAGATTTGTGGAGGCTGGAAGAAGGTAGAGATGATTGGCTTGGAATATGTGAATCTGAGTTGTCAGAAAATATCAGAAATGTGGATGTCCATGGGGTATGCAGTATCCAGATCTGCAGCTGGGCAGAGAGATCTGGGCCAACATTTAAGTGATTTTTAGGCGCCAACCGCACATGGTTGGTATATGAAGCCATAAGGAGAATGTCTATGAAATGTATGAGATGAACACATTTTAAAAATCTACTCCTAGAAACAAAGGTCCGAGAACATAAATTATAGTTCAGTAAAGGCATAAGTACCGGGACTTAGCGTAACATAATATAAAGATATGTAACCCTCTGGCAATTGGATGGGCATATACATGTTAGGTGCTAGGGTTAAGCTCAGCTCATAAGCAGGAAGGAGTGGTAAGCACTTTTCTCATTTGTAATAGCCGGCCATGTTTGAGACACATATACCTCAGGTCTTGCAATTCTTTCCAAGAAGGTGCTCTTTTTTTTTTTTTTTTTTTTTTTTTATATATATTTTATTGATTTTTTACAGAGAGGAAGGGAGAGGGATAGAGAGTTAGAAACATTGATGAGAGAAACATCGATCAGCTGCCTCCTGCACACCCCCTACTTGGGATGTGCCCGCAACCAAGGTATATGCCCTTGACCAGAATCGAACCTGGGACCCTTCAGTCCGCAGGCCGACGCTCTACCCACTGAGCCAAACCAGTCAGGGCCCAAGAAGGTGCTCTTATTCCCATCTTACAGCTGAGGAAACTGAGGCCCGAAAATTAAGTAGCATGCCAAGTTTGCACAGTTGTAAGTGGCAGAGCTCGGGTTGAAAGCCAGAGCTTTGTGACTGCCCCTGATGCATGGAGTCGGGCCACAGGAACAGGCAGGGGTGTGAAGCTTTGCTAGGAAGACACTTGGACTGGTCTCACAGCACAGTCGAGGGCCTCAAGTTGCTTCTGATAGTGCATGGACGAAATAACCCAATCCAAAAAGATTTTGAGCACTAGTGTTCCATCACTCATCATGTGAGAGAACCCTAGAACAGCTGTAGCAATGGAAAATTTGCTTTGAAGCAGGTGCATGCTGGGTGAGTGAGCCACCCAGTATCCCCAGCTCCTTCTCCTGCCCCCCAGCTGCGGTCCTACCCAGGCACTGAGCAGTCTCCCAGGTAGGCTGCATCATCCTCCCTGACTGTGCAGTGACGTGGCCGGGCCACTGATCCACATCTCAGTTACTCAGGCACAAACGATGACTTCCTGGCAGAGCCCTCAGGAAGGCCCCCCACCCCCACCCCAGGAAACAAAACAAACAGAGCCCTTCCTATTCCCCTATTTTGACATCCTCTTTCTGCCCCCTCCCCCCCAATCCCAAGAAGGACAGCAGAAATTTGGATTCAGCACTTTTACGTTTAACTCTTTATTGCCATTAATATTCATGGATGATTCTTGAGGGACAAATGCCTCTCCTCCTTTCCCCTTTGTCGTGTCTGTGTCCAGCTAAGTTCCTAATAGTTGGCTTCTCCCCACGGCTTTTCCTGCTCCACATCTCAGCTGGCTCAGCTATGGACCCAACGCCTTCTAAGTGTCCTTGTCCTCATTATTACTCCAGGGGTGTCTGAATGTTGTCACTATGTAGTATGCACACTCTCAGCTTTGTGGACTTTGCTGTTATTGTCTGTCAATATAATAATGATCGTTTCTTTTTTCCGTTGAAAGTGGTGCTTTCTGGAATGCTTTTCCTTTTCTCTGACCAACTTAAAAATCTTTCAATCTTGAACCCTTTTTTCAGCTTTCTCTATTATGCTGCTTTGGGGAGCTGTCTCAGTCCTCGCTCGCTGGGAAACAGGTGGAGTTCATTGGGCAGTGCTTTGGGAACAGCCCCTCTTAAGAAGCTTGCTGGGATCCCACAGGGAGCTCTGGAGCTGGGGTGGCCCGAGGGAGGGGGCTGGATCTTGGGTGAGGTGGCTCCCTTCAGCCAACCACAAGGACTGGGGAGGAAATCAGCTGTGAGCCATCCACAGCCAACACTCCTGGCAAGTGGGGGAGTGAGCACTTCAGTTCCGGAGCAGGAACCTGAGCAGACTCACAGCATCCTCTGCAACAGCCTCTCTGTCTGGTCACCGCAACGTGGTCTCTTCAAGGCTCTGACGTCTCTTCTGCAGAAGTCATCTGGGCGATAAAAGCCTTTTCAACTAAAAATACCTCCTATCTTCTTTTGCCCTAAACTGCATTATGAACTAAAGGTTTTTGTAATGAACAATAAAAACAAGCCAGCATAATAATGGGGAATGTCTCATTTTCATTTTCTCCTTGATACTATTATTGTCACCATCGTCATTTTGGCCTTAATTACTTCTATTTGGATTCATGGAATGGCTTCTTTAAAAAAAATTTTTTTTTACAGTTTTATTGACATATAATTGACATACAATAAACTGCACATATTTAAAATATATAATTTGATGAGCTCTTGCATGCTTATGACATTATTAAGATAGTGAACCACCCCTAAATTTTGTCATGCTCCTTTGTAATTCTTCCTTTGGTATCCCTCCTAGCTCCACCTGCTCCAGGAAACCACTGATCTGCTTTTTGTCACTAGATTAGTTAGAATTTTCTAGAATTTTATATAAATGAAATCATGCAGTCTTTTTTTTTTTTTTTTTTTTTTTTTTTTTGAGGGTGGTCTGACTTTTTTCTCTTGGCATAATCATTTTGAGATTCATCCATGCTGTTGTGTATATCAGTAGTTACTTTCTTCTTATTGTTGAGTAGTATTCTATTGTTCTTCCACTGACCTAGTTGATGGACATTTAATTGTTTCCACTTTTGACTACAAATAAAGATGCCATGAACATTCGTGTACACGTTGTTATGTGGACAACCACTTTCACTTGTCTTGGGTACTTAGGAATGGAATGGCTGGATCACATGGTAGGTCTGTGTTTGACTTTATAAGAAACCACCAAGCTATTTTCCAAAATCATGGCACCACTGTACAATCTTACCAGCAGTTTACAAGAGTTGCATTTGCTCTACATCATCACTGACACTTGGTATTGTGGGTCTTTTCAGTTTTAGCCTGTCAAGTGTGCAGTGGTATTTAATTGTGGTTTTAATTTGCATTTCTTTAACCCAGGGTCACTAAAGTTTTTCTCTTGTTTTCTTTTAAAAGTTGTATGTTTTTAGCTCTCACATTGAAGCCTCGGGCCTGTTGTGACTTATTTTGGTTTATGGTGTTAAGGGCTTAAGTTTTTTTTTATATGTAGATACTTGTTGTTCCAGCAGTATTTGTTGAAAAGATTTTTCTTTACCCATTAAATATTTTTTCAAAAAACGAGTTGCTGAGAGTTTTATAACGAATGGCTTTGAATTTTGTCAAATGATTTTTTTCCCTGCATCTATTAAGATGATAATGGTTTTTCTACTTGATTCTGTAGATGTCACCTTAGCAATATAAGAAGTCATTTCAACTGAAAGTACTACTTGGTTCATTTTGCCCTAAATTGCATAATGAGATGGAGGTCTTCCTAATGTAAAACCAAGAACTACTAGCACAGTGAAGAAGACCTGGATACCACCTTCTCCTTTATCTCCATCCATCCGGTTGCCTCCTGCACACACCCTGACCAGGGATCAAACTCACAACCTAGGTATGTGCCCTGACCAGGAATCAAACCTGCAGTCTTTTGGTGCACAGGATGATGCTCCAACCAACTAAGTCACCCAGCCAGGGCACCATCCTAATTTTGGCCCTTAATCACCTCTAATTCAGATCAATGGATTAGCTTCTTTTTCTTTTTTTATTAGACTTTATTGGAGTGACATTGGTTAATAAAATTATATAGGTTTAAGGTGTACAATTCTATAATACATTATCCATATATTGTATTGTGTGTTCACTACCCCAAGTCTCTTTCCACCACCATTTATCATCCCCTCTTTACCGTCTCCTGCCTCTCCCACCCCCATTTCCCTCTGGTAATGACCATACTCTTGTCTGTCTATGAGGTTTTTTTGTGTGTTTTTTAAATATATTTTTATTGATTTCAGAGAGGAAGGGAGAGAGAGAAAGAAACATCAATAATGAGAATCATTGATTGCCTGCCTCCTGCACGCCCCACACTGGGGATCAAGCCCGCAACCCGGGCATGTGTCCTGACCAGGAATCAAACCGTGACCTCCTGGTTCATAGGTCAACGCTCAACCACTAAGCCACGCTGGCTGGGCTGTTGTTTTTGTTTTGTTTTGTTTTATGGTTTATTCCCTTCACCTTTTTCACTCAGCCCCCTACCTCCTCCTCTCTGAGTAGACTAGTTTCTTAACTGTTCTTTTCTCCCTGTCTCTTCCTCTTTATGTCACTAACTGAGAAAAATTTTCCTAAAGGACATCTCTAGTCATGGTGTTAGTTGTTCTCATGACAAAAACTATCACTGGCTCCTCGTTACCCTCCGCAGGTAGGTCAGTGTCTCCCGAAGATCATCTCCCTCTAGGGGCAGTCCATTCCATTCCTAGCCTTCTTGATCCAGTCTAAATGCCTTCACTTCCCACATCAGTGATTTTATACCTTAGGACACTCATTACACTGTGTCTTATTTTTTTCTTATCTATTTCTGTTTCATATTTCCCACAAGATTGTAGCCACTGAATATACTAGCCATGTTGTGTTTATTTTTGTATGCCCATAGTACCTCCCTGATATAGTGCCTTGTGTATGGCAGGCATTTTGCATGTGTTTATTGAATGAATAAATGAACATAATTTATGCAATTTCCACAAATACATATTTAATACCAACTAAGAGAATATATATTTGGTACAAATGGAGAATTTTTTTCATTTCCACTTTTGTAAATAATAATTCTATGATAGTTGCTGGGTCAGTGGTTTTTGCCATTGGTTTTTAGGAAACCTAGAGTCTTGGATCAGATATTTTCATTTGAAAGGATATGACATATTTTAGAAATATGATGGGTCACATACATGGAATTCTATGACTTTGAAACAGTTTACAGTGTGTAAAGAACTCATAGTTACTGACAGTTTATTTTTCTGACCATTACCAGAGTAATCCAATTATCCTTTGGGGGAAAAAAGAAGAAAGGAATCCAAACTAACACTCACCAAAAAAATCCCCTTCACTCTGATACTGATTGCACCTAATAGCTCTTGTTTTGAATTTCATAATTCTAGAAGAGTTAAACTTGAAAATGTATCTTTAAACAGTGGAGCCTCTGTTTTCCACCAAAAGGCGGTGATTGTGTTGAGCATTTTAACTGGTTATCAGACCTCAGGCTGCCGGTTTGAAGAGTGAACTTTGGCAATAGGAACTTGGCTCTCAACCCTGTTTTGCAGCTGGCTAGAATGTGAATAAACTTCCTATGCGAGAGAGGCATGTCTTCTCAAAGGAGGAAAGGAATAAAGCCCTCACCCTACCTTTCCCCCCTCTGTCTGCCTGCCCTGAGCCCCCACTTACCTTTTTTGAAAGCATCTTCAGGTACCAGAGAGAGATGTTTTTAGGTCCTCAAAAACTTAGAAAAGAACTAGACGGTTATTTCTACCTTGTAATCCTCATCCTGAAAGATTTATTCTTTTTTTTTAATGTTTTTTTTTTTCTCAGATATATTTTTATTGATTTCAGAGAGGGAGAGGAAAGAGAGATGGAAACATCAATGATGAGAGAGAATCATTGATTGGCTGCTACCTGCACGCCCCCCAACTGGGGATCAAGCCCACAACTCAGGCATGTGCCCCTGACTGGAATCGAACCCGGGACTCAGTCCGCAGGCTGACGCTCTATCCACTGAGCAAAACCAGCTAGGGCTGAAAGATTTATTCTTTGTGAAACCCTGTATCAAGAATGTAGTTTTCTTTCTGACTTCTCCCTCTTCAAGGAATTGTGCAGATACTGCAGCCTTTGTGCTTTGTGGAACTCAGCTATTTCTTCTTAACTTTCGTTGGGTCCCATCGTTGTTTCCTTCATGATAATGGCTTTCATGTACAGCTCACGCTTCCTCGGGTGCCCCTGTCACCAGCTCACAGCAGGCGGTACTCTGGAGCAGCCTCCTGTGAGTCTCAGAACGGTTTCTCCTTTTGAAACCCTCCATGTCCTTCCTTCAGCCCAAGGCTACCATCTTTGCCAAAGTCTTTGAGTTTTCCAGTGAGGTGGTGATAAAAGCGGCACAAACCTTCACATTCTCTAGAATTATTTGACATTCTATAAATGTAGTAGAAACATTTAAAATGTGTTGGAAGCCTTACCCGGGATTTATCATTTCAAACAGTGAACCATTTCTGAATATTTTTTGGCTATTGTATATATTTTTTTGTCTTGAAAATTTTCCTCATGACTCACAGAATTGATTTCATGACCTACGAATGGGTTACACGTGTAATGTGAGAAGCATTGATATAGAGGCATGTTCCACTGTTGTGTTGGTAGCATGAGTACGTCTGCTTGATGACCAGATAAACTAGCTGATGTGTTAGACTGTTCGCTGGTACAGGCACTTTCTTGAAGTGGTGGATACATATCTTAGATCGTCATTCCTGATTTTTTTTCATGGGGGAGGGGTTTTGGTTTTTTTTAAACACCAAGGACCTGCTTACTGATTTGAAAGAGAGAGAGAGGGAGAGAGAGAGAAACATCAATCGGTTGCCTGCGGTAGGCACCCCAATGGGGGATCGAACCCGCATCCTTTCGGTGTATGGGATGGTGCTTCAACCAATTGAGCCACCTGGCCAGGGCTCATGGGGAGAGTTTTTTTTTTTTTTTTTTTTTTTTTAATATATTTTATTGATTTGTTACAGAGAAGAAGGAAGAGGGATAGAGAGTTAGAAACATCGATGGGAGAGAAACATCGATCAGCTGCCTCCTGCACACCTCCCACTGGGGATGTGCCCGCAACCAAGGTACATGCCCTTGACCGGAATCGAACCCGGGACCCTTCAGTCCGCAGGCCGACGCTCCATCCACTGAGCCAAACCGGTTTCGGCCATGGGGAGAGTTTTTAAGAGTGCCAGTTATGGTCTGACTTAGTGAGGCTCCAACGAGGTTTCCATGGCTAGGTCAACTATCAGGTTGGGGCGGGTGAATAGTTTTAGTACTTTCTTCTAATGCATCCTTGACCTCCAGCCCAGCGCTGTGAGCCACATGTCTTGCCCACCGACCGGAGATTCTGCTCAAAATCCCTTCCCACCCCCACCCCCATTCCCTACACAGCACCACTCCTGAATATTCTTTACACCGTGTCATCTCCTCCAGAATGACCTACCTGCCTATCCTTCATCTCCATCATCTGCGTCTGCAGTAGGTGCCTCCCATCTGTGTTTTCTTACCCTTCCTGTTTGTTGCTGTCACGTACTTAACCCGACTGTACGACAATGATCTGCTGTTTTGTGTTTGTTTGTTTGTTTGTTTTTAAGTAGGTGAGCCCCTAGAGATCAGGGAGGAGCCCGAAATAACCCCATTCTTATTTTTATCTCAGGTGTGTTGTCGGAGTACCTGACACACAGTATTTAATTCATGTTTGTGAATGGACCAGTCCATACCATTTAGAGCTAGTTTAACCACTGCCCTCACCTTGTGCGCTGGGTTAATAATACGCCCCAGCAGCCACAGCAGTGAACCTGACCTGAAAAACAGTTCTGTTTATCAGAAACCATAGAGTCATCTATTTGGGCAGATATTTTTAAGAGCATTTGTACATTTTATTTGCAAAACCAGATTAAACTTAAAAAGAAAGCTTCTCCACCATGCCTCTTCATTTTACTGGGATTTAATTTTTTTTTTTTTTTTGAGCCTGACTTTCAGAATGTTTATACTGATGGTATAAAGATGAACTTCCTTAACATTACAGACACTTTAGCTCGTAATTTTCTCATTTAAAGGCTTTGGGGGGGGCAGCAAAAGGGGGGGGTCTCTGTTGGACTCAGTAACTGGTAAGTTGTGTAACTATTTATAGAAATTATGAAAACATTTTAGGTTTTAGAAATAGAATATACCTTCGTTCAGTGGATCCAGATTTTTTTTTTTGTAAGTTATGTGTGATTTAGTCAACTACATCACATGCAGCTGGGAGTGGTGAGGGGGCTGCTAACCCTGTGTCTCATGCGGAAAATGATCTGGCTACTGTTCCTCTTGGTGCCTTGATTCTTTTTATCTCTGCAGTGAGTATAGTAACTACCTTCAGGGTTGTTTTAATACGTGAGGTGCTATATGTCAAGTGTCTACAAATGTTAGTACTTTTTCTTCCTTCCTTTTTCCCTTCTTTCTAAATACCTGCTTTAGCTAGACTTTAATGCCCGTATTCAGCTCTAAGGGACTTAATGAATGCCTATTGAATTGAATAAGTTAAAATGTAACTTTAAGAGAAATTTCATTGAGAAGTAAAATCAGATCATTTGGTAGAAAGGATGTCAATTCTGCATGTTAGTTTTCTTGTTGTTGTTGAAGAAATACCTGAAACTGAGTATTGGTGTTAAAATAATGAGCTACTCATGGTCATTTGAGTTGGGGTAAGAGAGAAAAAAACGAAGAATAGAATACTAGCAAATTCATTTCTTTTGGTGACTGTTAGTTTACCTGGATCCATTTATTTAAAATTCTTTGAAGATGTGCAGTGCTAATTACAAATCACTGCCCTGAAAGAACTTTTTATTCTCCATCTAAAGAAGGCAGAGGACAAACTAAGATATTGAGCTTCTTGAAAAACTCTCCCCAAAAGTGAACGTGTGCTTTGGGGTTTGTTATGACTGAGTCCTTGATGGTGTGGCATGACTATGACAAGTTACTGATGTCTGTTAGCCCCATTTGCATGACATAGGAATGATTCATATTCTTAGGCAACCTAGGTTTGTAAGAAATGGGAACCACTAAAAATAGTATATTTTGCAAACATGCAATATGCTTTGAAGTGTTTGATAATAAATGTTTAACTATAGAAAAGAAAATTAACCAGAAATCACTCTTGAATACCAGAAAATTCAGTTGTTAAAATTCTTTGTAAGATGTAGAGGGATGGATAAATAAACTATGGTACATCCAGACAATGGAATATTTATTACTCAGCACTAAAAAGAAATGAGCTATCAAGCTGTGTAAAGACATGGAGGAACCTTAAATGCATATTGCTAAGTGAAGAAGCCAATCTAAAAGGCTATGTACTGTATGAATGCAACTCTATAACATTCTAGAAAAGGCAAAACTATGGAGGTAAGAAAAAATCAGTGGTGACCAGGGGTTGAGTCAGGAGAAGGGTGAATAGGCAGAGCACAGAGGATTTTTAGGGCAGTGAAAATACTCTGTATGATAGTATAATGGTGGATACATGCCACTACACATTTGTCAAACCCACAGAATGTACACACTAAGAGTGAACCCTATTGTAAACTATGGACTTTGCATAATTATGTCAGTGTAGGGTCATCGATTCTAACCACTGTACCACTCTGATGAGTGAAGTTGATAATGGGGGAGGCTGGGCATGCATGAGGGCAAGGGGATATAGGAAATGTCTCTTCCTTCTGTTCAGTTTTGCTGTGAACTTAAAACTGCTCTAAAAAGTAAAGTTAAAAAATTTTTCCTGAAAGTACAAAAGTGTAAGAGAGCTCCCACCATCCACCCCAGGTTATGGGCAGTCTCCCTTAATTGATAGAATATAAATTTGCCTTTTGAGGATCCATTAACAAAGCATACTTGTTTTTTATAACAGCTGTATTGAGATATAATTTCCATACCATACACTTCACCATTTACACTGTATAACTCATTGGTTTTTAGTATATTTGGAGTTATGTAACCATCACTACACATTTTCATCATCCCTAAAAGAAAGCCTGTACCTCCAAAACTCAATCAGGAAGAATCTAAACAGCTCAACATGCCAGTAACTATGGAAGAAATTGAAGCAGTCATCAAAGAGCTTCCGGCAAACAAAAGCCCGGGGCCAGATGGCTTCACAGGAGAGTTCTACCAAACATTCAAGGAAGAACTAAAACCTATCCTCCTCAGACTATTCCAAAAAATTCAAGAGGAAGGAACACTTCCAAGCTCCTTCTATGAAGCCAGCATCACCCTAATACCAAAACCAGATAAAGACAACACAATGAAAGAGAATTACAGGCCAATATCCCTCATGAATGTAGATGCCAAAATCCTCAACAAAATTCTAGCAAATAGGATCCAGCAGTACATCAGAAAGATCATACACCATGACCAAGTAGGGTTTATCCCAGGAATGCAAGGATGGTTCAATATCCGCAAATCAATAAATGTGATACATCACATAAACAAATTGAGAGATAAAAATCACATAGTCATATCAATTGATGCAGAAAAAGCATTTGACAAAATCCAACACCCTTTCTTGATAAAAACTCTCAACAAGGTGGGAATAGAAGGATCATACCTCAACATCATAAAAGCTATATATGATAAACCCACAGCTAACATCATACTCAATGGGCAAAAACTAAAACCATTTCCCCTAAGAACAGGAACAAGACAGGGATGCCCACTCTCACCACTCCTGTTTGACATAGTACTGGAAGTATTAGCCACTGCAATTAGACAAGAAGAAGAAATAAAAGGCATCCAAATTGGAAAAGAAGAAGTAAAGCTGTCCTTATTTGCAGATGACATGATATTGTACATAAAAAACCCGAAAGACTCCATCAAAAAACTAACAGACTTAATAAATGAATTCGGCAATGTAGCAGGATACAAAATTAACACCAAGAAATCTATGGCATTTCTATACACCAACAATGAACTTACAGAAAGAGAGACTAAAAAAGCAATCCCATTTTCCATCGCACCAAAAAAATTAAGATACTTAGGAATAAACCTAACCAAGGAGGTAAAAGACCTATATGCGGAAAACTACAGGACACTGAAAAAAGAGATAGAGGAAGATGTAAACAGATGGAAGAACATACCATGTTCATGGATTGGTAGAATCAACATCATTAAAATGTCCATACTACCCAAAGCAATCTATAGATTCAATGCACTCCCCATTAAAATACCAACGGCGTATTTCACAGACCTAGAAAGAACTCTCCAAAAATTCATCTGGAATAAAAAAAGACCCCGAATAGCCACAGCAATCCTGAGAAAGAAGAATAAAGTAGGAGGGATCTCAATACCAGATTTCAAGCTGTATTACAAAGCCACTGTCATCAAAACAGCCTGGTACTGGCACAAGAACAGACATATAGATCAATGGAACAGAATAGAGAATCCAGATATCGACCCAAACCAATATGCGCACTTAATATTTGACAAAGGAGGCATGAGCATACAATGGAGTCAAGACAGTCTCTTTAATAAATGGTGTTGGGAAAATTGGACAGATACATGCAAAAAAATGAAACTAGATCACCAACTTACACCATACACAAAAATAAACTCAAAATGGGTACAGGACTTAAATATAAGACGGGAAACCATAAAAATACTAGAGGAATCCACAGGCAGCAAAATCTCAGACATTTGCCAAAAGAACTTTTTCAGTGATACTGCCCCTAGGGCAATGGAAGCCAAACAGAAAATAAACAAATGGGACTACATCAAAATAAAAAGCTTTTGCACAGCAAAAGAAACCATCAACAAAACAACAAGAAACCCCACTGTATGGGAGAACATATTTGCAAATGGTATCACTGATAAAGGTTTAATTTCCAACATCTACAGGCAGCTTATACAACTTAATAAAAGGAAGATAAATGATCCAATAAAAAAATGGGCAACGGACCTAAATAGAAGCTTTTCGAAAGAAGACAGAAGGAAGGCCAAGAGACACATGAAAACATGCTCAAAGTCACTAATTATCCGAGAGATGCAAATCAAAACAACAATGCGATACCATCTCACACCTGTCAGAATGGCTATCATCAACAAATCAACAAACGACAAGTGTTGGTGAGGATGCGGAGAAAAAGGAACCCTCGTGCACTGCTGGTGGGAATGCAGACTGGTGCAGCCACTGTGGAGAACAGTATGGAGTTTCCTCAAAAAACTGAAAATGGAACTCCCATTTGACCCAGTAATCCCACTCCTAGGAATATATCCTAAGAAACCAGAAACACCAATCAGAAAGGATATATGCACCCCTATGTTCATAGCAGCACAATTTACAATAGCTAAGATTTGGAAACAGCCTAGGTGCCCATCAGCAGATGACTGGATCAGAAAACTATGGTACATCTACACAATGGAATACTATGCTGCCGTAAAAAAGAAGGAATTACTACCATTTGTAGGCACTTGGATGGAATTAGAGAACATTATGCTAAGTGAAATAAGCCAGTCAATGAAAGAAAAATACCACATGATCCCACTCATTTGGGGATAATGAAAAACATTATAAACTGATGAACAAAAAGATAGTTACAGAGGCAGTAAAGCATCAAACAGACTGTCAAATTACAGTGGTAAGGTTAGGGAGAGGTGGGGGAAATAAGAGATCAACTGAAGGACTTATATGCATGTATATAAGAGTAACCAACGGATGCAAAACATTGGGGGGTGAGGGCATGTATGGGAGTGGGGTGGGGGTGGGGGGCAATGGTAAGATATGTACACATATAATACCTTAATAAAAATTTGAAAAAAAAAAAAATAAAAATAAAAATAAAAAACTAAAAAAAAAAAAAAAAAAAAAAAAAAAAAAAAAAGAAAGCCTGTACCCATTTGTCATCATTTCTGATTCCTACTACTGCTGCCTGTAGCCCCAAGTAACCATTAATCTACTTTGTCTCATAGATTTGCCTATATTGGACAATTCATGAATGGAATTATATGAATGAAATCATATAATACAAGGGTGGGCAAAAGCAGATTTTTCACTCTCTTTGGTCGTTGTTTAAATTACTTAAAGGATAAATCATAAGTAAGGTTATAAAATAATAATACTATGAAGAAGTCAAATAATAGAAATAAATAATATAATAATTAATAAATAATAATACAAGAATAAACTCTGTGTTTGCATACTCACAACTGTAAATCTACCTTTGCCCAGAAAAGTCACCGAGGCCTGCTCCGTACCTGGACCAGTTAGGTAATGGTGGGAGCCCATGGCCTACCTCTTGTTCAGCAAGTAGCCAGCTGCCTGGAGTTCATCTCCTCAATGATAATGGGCTCTGGCAAAATATTGTGCCTTCAGCTGTTCGTAGCAGCATTATTCAGAATAACCCAAAAGTAAAAGCAATGCAAATATCCACCAACTGATGAATGGACAAATAAAATGTGTATTCATACTATGAAATATTATTGGAAATAAAAAGGAATGAAGGATTAGTACATGCAATCACATGGATGAACTTGGAAAACATGCTAAGCAGAAGCAGCCAGATGAAAAAGGAGCGGTAGGCCAGGGGCCACCTCTGTGCCCCTAACTGGTCTAGGTAAGGAGCAGGCCCTGGTGGCTTCTCTGGGCTTCTTCCTTGTTGGCAAACTCAAGCGTGTCCGTTGGCTGCTCAGGTGTAGACCTCAGGCAGGAAAGCGTGTGCACAGGAGAAAATGCCCACGGGCCCACGGAGAGCCCGTGACTGTGGCTGTGAGAGAATGTCCAGAAGTACCTGACCCTCAGGTGAAGGAGGAGGCAGACCCAGGGCAGAGCACCGCCAGGCAGGGGCCCACACCTCTCCTGGCTTCTCTCTCCACTGTGTTCTAGGATACTGAGAGTCTGTGGTAACTTGTGTAGAAACAAAGTAGATTTGTGCTCATTCCTGCCTCCACCCCACCCCCAGTCTCATGTTGAGAAAGAAAAGCCATACGGGAACTGAGAGTGAGCATATGGGTGTGAGGTAAAACAAACGGGCGGGGAGGGACGGGGCTGCAGTACCGTCTGCTTGTCTTTGTTGCTTGTCTGCTGGCTTTTTCATGTGTTCTTTTTCCTCACATCCCTTTTCTTCTGGAAGGTTTACTGGGGGAGCTATGCAGGATTTAATCTTGAATGAGACATGTGATGTAACAAAATCTCCAGAAATGGTTTCTTAGTTGGAATTGCATCTCCATTCTGCATGACTCAGCAGACACTGATTCTTGGAAAATAATAAACACAGGGGCCAGTGTGAACCCCCAAGAGGACAAAGGGGATGGCACCAACAGACGCTGCCCCAACAGCAATGAGGGTGCCGCCTCGGGGAGGGAGGGTGCCGAGCAGCAGTCGCTGAGTACCTGCTTGAAGTCTTTAGAGCCTGCCTTCCTTAATAGCCCCAAATTTATGCCAGGACAGTATGGGGACTAAGTTTTCCCAAAATGTCACTACAGGGGTTCAGAACATGCTCCGTAGAGGTAAGGCGAGTGGCAGCTAAAACTATTACAGCCCTTAGATTCCTTCTCAGAAGCTTTGAAAAGCCCCAGAAAGCTGTGCTTGCCCCGTCCCCAGTGCTCAGTGCCACCTTCCCTCTGTGCAGACAAGCTCCGCTGTCTTGATTGGTGCCTCGGTTCACTCCCCATCCCTCCCCTCTTACTCCCCTCTCACGCCCCTGAAGGCTAGGGAATTAGAGCCCTCCTCAACCAGAAGGCTGCATCCCAGGCTTTCTCTTGCTGATGAGATAGACGTCGTCTGTTAAGCATTGCAGGCTGGGCTTTGCAGTACCCATTAACTATGATTGATAGTCCTTGTTGAATGACTTGCTTTATGAGCAACTTCACTGCGTGCTTAATAAGGTGAAGTAGAGTCCAGAGGATATCATTTTTAAAATACTGTTGATGGACAGTGAAGATTAGCATTTAATTGCTTTCCTTGGTAAGTAGAGTTTGCACATAGGAGGCTGATTGGCCCAATTGTGTTACCTCGGTAACCTGTATTGCAAGTTGCTTACCTGATTTCTGCATGTGTCACCTTTTTGAAAAACACAACTAGGAATTTGAATCTACTCCTCAACATCACACACCACACCTTACTATAGATAGGCCTTATCAAGAGAATGTTGATTTTTTAATAATTTTGTGTATCTAAGCTCTGACTTCCTGTCCCTAGTCTCCTCTTTCTTTCCCTGTGTATCAGATTAATGGGGTATCTATTCATGAAGTTGTCCACTTATCTACAACATTTTTTGAAGGTGGGTAATTGCTGTCTTGATGTAAGTGGAATGTCTTGCCCCAGGAAGGTAATGTAAATACGTGTATTATATTTTAGGTGGACCATCTTCAATTACAAGACATCTGTCAATTATAAGACTGAATATTTTTCATTACTGGAGAATGGGGATTACTTTGCAAAACATGACCCTAGCAAACCCAAAATTTAATGTGAAGCAACCCATTTAATTTCATCTGTGCCAGAATACCAAATACCATCTATCCTAATCCCATGGCTGGTTCCAGAAAATTGTTACTGCGTATTTCCAGAGAAACAAGTTTCTGAAATTATGATTGGGCAAATAAGTTCTGATTACCAAAATCTAATTTGCTACATATGTATTCCTTTGGTACTGATGCCAGGATAATTTGATAAAGCTTGGTGTGAATTTTACTATGTTCCTTAACCAGTAGTGAAGCCTGATGGATCATTTAAAGCTGGGATGGAAACTAAGGAAATTCAGTTCAGTTGGCATTTATCCTGAAGATTTAAATCCATGCCATTCAATTATCCATAGTCATTTTAGGAGGATTTGCTGATGATGTGTTTCTATCCAGATTTGAAATTCCTACTTTTGTGTGGGGGTGTATATTTAAATGGTGAGGGGAGCCTTATTAGATTTATTAATAATAAACAATATGTTTTTCTGATTATGATTCTTTCAAACAAGGCTTTCAGTTAATAATAATTACCTTTATTGACTAGCTATGTTATACTGGACATAAAAATGGGGTATTTTTTATATTAGTATTTCATGGCAAAGGCAGTATTTGAACCCAGGTCTGAGACATCAAAGCCCACACAGGCTTAATCACTATGTGTATTCAGATGAATCCACCAGATTTACCTTCTGGCTTTGAGACTTATAAGCTACATCTTTTAAAAACTTCAGGACCCTGATGAACACACCATGGCATTAGGCTAAAATGACCAAAAACAAAACAAAAAAAAACACCCAAAAACTAACTGGCGGCCAGACTGACCCTCTTGCCTTCTTGAACAATGTTTATAGCTTCACCTTCGATCAACTGATGAAAGTTCTCCACAGTGCGATCGTGTCTGCTGGGTTAGCTTTTGTATAACATCTCAGATTGTCAAAAATGCCCTCATGATGTGGTCCATTAGTGGAATCAGTTTAAGGTAACTGACAGAGAGGAATATGACACTGATGCTCTAAATCATCCACGAGGTGAGCACTTAAGTTCTCACTCACCTTGTCCTTCCCACCAGCATCTCCTGAGGCAAGGTTCCCTCTGCAGGTTCTGTGTATTCTGTCTGCCTCCTGAAAACTTACCCTCATCCTTTCTCCTTGCCCACCACCACCAGCTGGTTTTAGGCGTCTATCTTTTCACTCTACTCTTTCCTTCCCGTGAGCAGCGTCTTAGTCCTCCTGCAGAGTCAGACTTCTTTCCAGTCTTCTGCTACCAGAGTGATCTTCTTCATGTCGCTTCCTGATGTAAGCCCTTCTATGGCTCTCTCTTTGGCTCTCTCGGTCTCTTTGTTCCTATAGCACATAATATCCCGTGGTAGGTTGAAAGGTGACTAGTCCAAGTTGCAGTATGCTATAAGGGTAAAATGCCCACCAGATTGGAAGACTTATTACAAACAATTGCAAATATACTCATTATTATAACTTTTAAATATTGATTACATGTTGAAATTACAATATGTTGACATGTTGGGTTAAATAAATATATTTTAAAGTTAATTTTATCTGTTTCTGTTTCTTTAATGTAACTACGAGAAAATTTAAAAATACATATGTGGCCTACACTTGTGGTTCATACTCTGTTTCTACCTGCTTGCTTTCTGGCAGTACTTATCCACAGTTTGGGCATACCATTTGTGTGAGATACCTCAAAGAGAAAAAAAAATGTGTGGGAGGACTATGTTCACCAATAGCCACGACCAATGCCTGTCTCATATGATATTTAACTTCATAGGAACCAGTAGTATAGAGGGTTAACCAGACATTGTACTGTTTAGTAGATTAATGAAATTATTTGAAAGATGACTGTTACCTACTGTAGAATTTTATCTCCATTGTATACTTTTTTCTTTTTAGGTTTTCCCAAAACTGAACATTTAAGGTAGCAAGAGTCATCCCTTTTGGAGCAAGGTAGAATAATTTTTCAGGTCTACTGGGGAAAGTTTTAATGAGAACTATCTTTAAAATAGTATTGGGTATTTGAAACAATTGTAAACCTTTCCACATTTTTCTTATGGCCTGATCACTGTGGCTCAGTGGTTGAGCATCAACCCATGAACCAGGAGTTCACAGTTCTATTCCTGGTCAGGGCACATACCTGGGTTTCGGGCTCCATCCCCAGTGGTGGGCGTACAGGAGGCAACTGATTGGTGATTCTCTTTCATCATTGATGTTTCTCTCCCTCTCCCTCTCCCTCTCCCTCTCCCTCTCCCTCTCCCTCTCCCTCTCCCTCTCCCTCTCCCTCTCCCTCTCCCTCTCCCTCTCCCTCTCCCTCTCCCTCTCCCTCTCCCTCTCCCTCTCCACCTCCCTCCTCCCCCCCTCCCCCTCCCCCTCCCCCTCCCCTCCCCCTCCCCCTCCCCTCCCCCTCCCCCTCTCCTCCCCCTCCCCTCTCCCTCTCCCTCTTCCCTCTTCCCTCTTCCCTCTTCCCTCTTCCCTCTTCCTTCTTCCCTCTCCCCCTCCCCCTCCCCCTCCCCCTCCCCCTCCCCCTCCCCCTCCCCCCTCTCCCCCTCCCCCCTCCCCCTCTCCCTCTCCCCTCTCTCCTCTCCCTCTCCCTCTCCCTCTCCCTCTCTGAAATCAATTTAAAAAACATATTAAAATTTTTTTGTATGAAATTACCTGGTATGCCTAAAATAACATTGCAGAAAAAGACCAAATTGTGCAATTTTAAAAAATCAACAGGTTTGTCAGAATAGCTTCAAGATTATTTTCTTGTTTTATAAAGAAAATCATGTAATTGATTTTCAGCAAAAGTTGCTGACACAACAGAATATGTATTTTGGTATGTTTTCCCCCCTGGAGGGACAGGCAAAGGGGCAGTCGGAACTGACAGAAGAGGAACTAAAGAATTCCAGGAACCTTCTTTCATGGACTGGAGCCAGATTGCCTGGGTTCAGAACCTAGCTTCACTTACTGGCCAAGTGGCCATGGACTAGTTCTTAACCTGTTTTTGCCTCAGTTTACTCATCTCTAAAATTGAGGTAATAATAATTATACGTAACAGAATCGGTATGAGAATTAAATGAGTTAATTCATATAAAACAGAATAGTACCTGACATCATACACAGTCAGATTTAGCTGTAGGAAAACATTATTATTTCAGATGTCATAACTTTTATTAGCTCTCTTACCTGTGAATGGAAAATTTAATTTTCTAAGCCCTTCAGTCACTCATCCCTTCACCCTTCTGACAATAGTGTGAGTCAAGTCCTGAGGGCAGGTATTTATTACACCTGTTTTAATGAGGAAGTCACTTGAGCCCAGAAGAGGGTCAGTAACTTGCCCAGGGTCACGTAGGTATTTAGTGACTGAGCTGGGAATCGCATCCAGGGCTATGGCTTCCCAGTTTATCCTTCCCACTAGCCTGATAAACAGGATTGTTAAACCCTAGGGAAAGCTGTGGTTTTTTCCTCTTTGAATTACACCCCAGCACAGCTTACTGGTGATTACTTGTGGATGGCTTGATGACTTGTGTTTATTTTACCTAAAATCCAGCAAATTCTAAATTTAAACATTTCCTAGCAGAGAGTTGGTTATCCCTGAGTTTTTTTAAAATGCTGGTGTTCTCTCATCTAACATAACTGTGTTCAAGGACCAACTCTATCCTTCTTCACTATTTAACTTGGAGTACTTGGTCCTTTTGTAAAATGAAAATCATACTGTTTTGGATCGACTGAGCTCGTTGAATTGTTTTCATCTATAGAAGCTGTAATCTTGCTTCAGACTGGTACAAAGGGAGACAGTATAGGATTTGGCAAAGTCAAAAAGGCAAACAACAAAGGTGGATTGAGACCTAGTGCTGTTAATGCTTTGTCGCCTTGAATTAGTCACCGAGTCTTTTTGAATCTTAGTTTTCTCATTTGCAAAATAGGGATGTTGGAATGTAAGTTTTGGACTGTCGTAAAGATTACAGATAATCTAATAAAGAGCTTGGCCCTTAGGACCAATGATGGTGGTTATTGATGCTCTTGAATGTCTGCCTGTGCACAGGTAGAGTTGAATGCTCTACACCCAAAACAGCATGTGAATAAGGCAATAGGGGTTGGAAAATCGAAATGGAGATAACCTAGAGAGCTTTACTTACCTATTAATGAAATATTTGGAAGGATATACAACAAAATGTTATTAATATTACTCATTTGGTGATAGAACGTCAAGCATGTTTTTTTAAATTACATTTTATCACATTTTATCATTTACATGTCTGTTTTTGTAGCAAATAAATCGTTATTTTTAAATTTAAAAAATCATTCATGTTTTTAAAAGAGGGAATTGCACCATGTTAATAGATGTGTTCCTAAGATGGTTGTATTTTTCCCCCTTCTTTCTACTTTTCTAATCTTCTAAAATGAGTGTTTGCCTGAATGATGGAGAAAATAAAAGTGCATTTTTAATAGGCGTACTCACCAAGTGGAATCTACAGTGCATTAGAACTCACAAAGTATGGATTCTTGAAAAATGTGTGAAGATATTTTAGGACCAGTAGATGTAATAATAATATGAATAACAATAGGTTCCATTTTCTATGTGAGGGTCTATTTAAATTTCTTAAGTGTATTATCTTAATTTAATCCTCATAACAACTGAGTGAGGATTAGCTTTTTCAATGGAAAACAAAATCTTGATCATAGCAACAGAGGAGATTGTCACCTATGCTGAACTGAGGAAACAAAGCTATCCACAAAATTTATGCCCAAGTTGGCACTGGGCCAAGTCTTATAATCTGTTAGCTGCCATGCAAACCTTAACTACCATATACTGCCTTTTTTTTTTTTTCTCTCAAATCTCTCTTAATTGGGCAAACTTGGGGGTGGGGGAAATGGGGATGGTTTTGGTTGAATAACTTTTTCTTGCTTTATGCTTAGGGTACAGTTATCAATACAGTTATTGAATGAAAACAGGCGTTGATACTGAAACCTGGTTTTGTACCACTCCAGAAGGTTATGGAGGTTATGGGTGGGTAAGCCTGTTCCTTTTGTAGTGGGTAATAAACTTGGCAACTGCTTTCCTTCTGGCCTTTGGTTCGCATAGTGATTAAGAAACGTTCTTAGGTTAGTTTGGAAGGAAGTTTCATATTTGAGTATTCATAACTGCTTTCCCATAACTATGAAGTAATTCTGTATTTACTTCTCATGAGTTGCCGTATATACTGGGCTTTTGATTGGTTGGCTTTGTTCAATCTCTTGAGTGCACTTAGTCATACAAAGTACTCTTTTGGAACTTTGCTATTTAATTTAAAAAGTATTTGTGACTTCTTTGCAGAAGGGGGGGGGGATGTTCCTGTTTATTCACCTTTATAGAAAAGCAGTTAGCATTAGTCATAGTGTTGGCATTTGATGCATTTTTGTTGAACCAATGGGTAAGTTCTTGTTTCAGTTCAAGGAGACTTTTTTTAAGGGTTGGAGTTGCCTGATGGGAGCAGAGGCTGCTCTTGGGAGAGAGATAGTAAACTCTGGGCAGGCATGGGCTTGGGCAGTGTGATCACCAGACAGCAGATAGGACTAAATGATGCCTAAGGCTTATGGTAAATGTGAGATTCTGTGATTCGTCTGTTTCTCCAACATGTGTCCCAACAGGAGAGCTAGGAAGGGAAAATTGGGACCACATACTATGCCGTGGAGGTGTCGGTAGCGGTGCTGGCTGACGGGACTTGGACAGCTGTGGGAGCAGAGTGCTTTTCTGATTCCTCGAGTCAGCATGAACAGTTCTCATTTTGAGAAATAGTTCCAATGAAATTGGGCTTCAGTTCATCTTCCAGATTTAGTGTGAGTCCAGGAGAGAATGGTCAGGAGGTGAAACTGTTCTAGTATTTTCAATTCTGAGGAAGTTGCTGAGTAGTAGGAGAAGTTTAGAATAACTCAAGCCATTGGCATCCAGGTTACAAATAAGTTCACTTAAAAGCCAGGAACTGGCCCTGGCTGGGCGCCTCCGTTGTTTGGAATGTCATACCATACACCAAGAGATTGCTCTTTTGATTCCCCATCAGGCACATATCCAGGTTGTGGGTTTGATTCACAATCATGGTGTATACAGGAAGCAGCTGATCGATGTTTCTCTACGCCATCCTCTTTCTCTCTTTCTGAAAATCAATAAAAACATATCCTCGGATGAGGATTTTTTTAAAAAGCCAGGAAATAATATTACTCACTAAATATGTCACCTTAAGTAATTTTGATTGGTTTTCCACACACTATTTATATTGCTGCCTCATTCATGAGCTCCCCCAAATTGTCATTGATCTCAGTTTTGTTTCAGTGTTTTATCTTAGTTAGTTGCTGATAATAAAAAAATATTGGAGATTACCCAAATTATCCAGATTTCTGACGTGTCTATTTAAAACAAAAAAAAATCAGTTTTGGCATAATTACACCAGGCTTCCTACATAGTAGCCGTGATCTGGAGCTTGTTGGCTGGAAGTCATTGACTTAAGTACAGACATTATTGTCCCTTGTTCTTTTATTCCCTGCTTCATTCATTCATGGGGCTTGTCTGGCCTCTGAGGACATTTGAGTTTACTCTCGATATAAGGCTCATATGCAGGTCTGAAGATAAGACTGTAAGTAGCTATTATGGCAACCTCAGGAGGGGACTGTTGAATAATATAAAGTGCTTCATTGGATTCGGGCACGGTGTTCTGCCGTTGGGATGATCCCAGCCAGCCAACCCTGTAACCAGAGTGAAGAAGAAAACAATGCACTCCTCCTGTGCTTCCCAGTGGCGTTCAGGAGAGCTCTGGTCCAGGAGCGGGCCGGCATGCCCTGCACACCGTCGCCTGCCTAGGCTCAGGGTTACTTGGCACCGGTGCTGGAGAAGGAGCCAGTGGAGTGGCAGAGGCTCAATGGCATCCATTCAGCAGCTTTCTGAATGCCGGCAGCCAAGAGCCCGTCAGCTGTGCCTGTGAGGAGTGTGGGTGCCCGCCAGGAACATCTAAACTTCAAAGGGGAAAAATTGTACTGTGGGCTGAGGTGGAAAGCTTTTGGTCCTGTTGAATTGGGCTCATTTTCACAAAGAAGAAAGATGGTGCAAAGAATTTTGGGGGACTCTACTTGTTTTTAGTAACCTTTCCACTCGACCCCTGAGGTGCCAAAATAATTAAAATGCTCGAGGAGCTGCAACATCTAACCATGAAAATAGACTGAAAACAAAGGATTTCTACTGTTTGGTCTCAGAGCTACATAGAATTAGACTTCTGTGAAAGAAGCAAATTCCTTTAAAATTGAAGTTACACATTTATGACCAATTTTGATTTCTAAAGGGTGGGGTGGGGTGGGGGTGGGGGAATCTTATAATTCTGAGCAACCTATACTTTGGTTCTAATAGGAAAAAGAAACTGTGCTTTCTGTTGTTCTTGACATTTTATTTTCATGCTGGCCCAGGCCTGAAGGCTGGTGTCTGGACTTCGTTAAAAAGCAGAATGTTCCCTTCAACAATCTAAGAGCCTGAAGACAAGCACGAGTAGACCAAAGCATTCCCACACCCCCCGGCGCCCAGGTCTGATTCAGTGACTTCCTGAAGACCTTCGTCATTTACATGGGTTTTATTTCCTTCACCTGCCCCCTTTCCTCACATAACCCTCCTCCTTTTTCCTTTCTTATTGCTCTTGCTTTCCTTGATTCTTTTCTCTGTTTTCTCATCAAGCTGTATTTCCCTTTACCCTATTCTTGCTCCCACCTTCCCTACTTAGCTGCTCCCTCCAGTGTCCCTCAGAGTCTTCCCTGATTTACCTGGGCAGAATTTGTTGTTCCTTCTTATGTGTTATTCTCACAGCACTTGCTTCATGCTTCAGTTATGGGACTTATACATTCCATTGTAAACGATGATCATTTAAAAAAATAACAGTTACTTGTCTTCATGCCTGTAGACCAGGAGGCTCTGAGGGCAAAAAGACCATGTGATTATTTTTGCCTGTCCAGAGCCCAACACCTGGAAGATGCTCAGTAAATGTTTGTCAGGTGAATAGTGTAAGCATTTTGGTCCTCATTGTTCACTTGCTGAGTGGACATTATTGAATGAACATTGTGAAATTCAATTTTTTTCAGATTATGTGGGTAAAAGTTGGATGCAGGTCTAGAAATACACTTTTATGATAGAGTTTGGCCCAGACCCGAGGATAAAATAGAAGAATACATAGGATATTATTATTAATACATGGATGTGTATCAAATTGAACATTTTTCTTTTGTACTTTGAAAAGATAAAATAATAAAGAAGAGAATTAATATTTCTGACATTTATTTTTTTATTTTTTTTAAATAAATCTTTATTGTTCAGATTATTACAGGTGTTCCTCTTTTTTTTTCCCCCATAGCTCCCCTCCACCTGATTCCCCACCCCACCCCATGCCCTTACCCCCCCGCCCCCCGCCACTGTCTTCACCCATAGGTGTAAGATTTTTGTCCAATCTCTTCCCGCACCCCTCACACCCCCTTCACCCTGAGAATTGTCAGTCCACTCCCTTTCTATGTCCCTGATTCTATTATATTCACCAGTCCATTCTGTTCTTCAGATTTTTTATTCACTTGATTTTTAGATTCACTTGTTGGTAGGTATGTATTTGATGTCATGTTGTTGTTCATAATTTTTATCTTTACCTTTTTCTTCTTCTTCCTCTTCTTAAAGAATACCCTTCAGCATTTCATGTAATCCTGGTTTGGTGATGATGAACTCCTTTAGCTTTATCTTGTCTGTGAAGCTCTTTATCTGACCTTCAACTCTGAATGATAGCTTTGCTGGGTAGAGTAATCTTGGTTGTAGGTTCTTGCTGTTCATCACTTTGAATATTTCTTGCCACTCCCTTCTGGCCTGCATAGTTTCTGCCGAGAAATCAGCTGACAGTCGTATGGGTGGTCCCTTGTAGGTAACTAACCGTTTTTCTCTTGCTGCTTTCAAGATTCTCGCTTTGTCTTTTGCCCTTGGCATTTTAATTATGATGTGTCTTGGTGTGGTCCTCTTTGGATTCCTCTTGTATGGGGTTCTGTGCGCTTCCTGAACTTGTAAATCTATTTCTTTCACCAGGTAGGGAAAGTTTTCTGTCATTATTTCTTCTAATAGGTTTTCAATATTTTGCTCTTTGTCTTCTTCTGGCACCCCAAAAATTCTGATGTTGGTAAGCTTGAAGTTGTCCCAGAGGCTCCTTACACTATCTTCATATTTTTGGATTCTTTTTTCTTTTTTTTTTCTGGTTGCGTGTTTTTTGTTTTCTCATATTTCAGATCTTTGGTTTGATTCTTGAGGTACATTGATCTACAGTTGAGTTTCTGTATATTCTTTATTTTAGACAGTGTATGCTTAATTTCTGACTGATCCTTTTCCATTTTTTTGGCATTCTCATTAAGGTCCTTGAAGGTCTCACTAAGCTCCTCGGAGGTCTCATCAAGTTTCTCGGCAGTTTTTAGAAGATTCTTGAGTAACCTTATAAATGTGGTTCTGAACTTTATGTCGTCCAGTAGTTTGCTTTCCTCCATTTCTTTCATTCGTGACATGTTTCTTTGTCTCCGCATTTTGCTGCTTTCCTGTGTTGATGGAGTGGCTTTGTGTGGTAGGTGACCTATAGGGGCCAGTGGCTCAGCCTCCCCAATCACCTGAGGTGGACGCTCTTGGTACACCCCTTTGTGGGCTGAGTGCAAAGTCTTGGTGTATTTAAGCCTTGATTGCTGTTGGAACACTGGGAGGAATTGACCTCCAGGCCAATTGGCTGTGAGGACCCGCTGTGTCTATAATGGAAGAACTGCTGCGCTGGAGACACGCTTATGGTGCAGGACTTGTTTCAGTGGGGCTTTGGTGCTCACTGAGTCTGCCTCTTGAATGTGTCACTTATGGATGTGAGGAGTTGAAATCTGGTGTCTCACACTGACCACTAGGTACACTGGCTTCTGGATCTCCAATGGGGTGCAGGTCAGCTACTGTCTGAGGCCACCCAGCAGGATGTACAGCGAGAACTACAGTTTTCTCCTCTTTGCTTGGGGTTTGGAGGTTTTGGAGCTGTCTGACCTGGGCTGCAAGTTTGTTAGGTTAAGCTGCGATAGGGCATTCCATTCATATGCTAAAGCCGCTGCTTGGAGCTTGGGTGGGTTTGTAGATTGTGTGGGGCGGGGTCTCAGGGCGTCACTAGGCTAGGGCGTGGCAAACAGCGATGGCTGACAGTAAGCCGGCTCTGGGTCTCCGGCCACATCTCCGCCTCCCGTGCCCCAGCACAGTAAACAATGATTCCTGCGTGCAGCCCTGCAAGCAAGCCTCACTCACTTTCTGACCCGATGGCAGACAGTCCAACTTCTACCCGTAGGAGTTTGGGTCCCCCGCGTCTCCCCAGAAACTGGAGTTCGGAGTAATCGGGAGCTTGTCTCCCTACGGGTTGAAAAAAGCAGCGCTCCCAGTTGCCTGCTGCCAGCCCGATACACGCGCCTCCGTACCTCAGCTTTTCAGCGCTTGTGCACGTCTCAATGCTCTTTTCTCTTTCCTTCTAGTTGTAGAACTTCTACTCAGCCAGCTTTCCCATGGTTCTGGGTGATAGACGTTTTGTCTTTTAGTTGTGGTTTTGAAATTGTTGTGCGAGGCAGCAGTTTAGGTGTTTACCTACGCTGCCATCTTGGATCTGAAAGGGCGGGGAGAGACCGACTCCATGTTCTTTTTGTTCCATATCTTCCACCTCATGGAGGTTCCCGCCCTAGAACCTCTCCAAGAGCCCAACCCACACTTTTGAATTAGCCAATAGAAATGCAAGGGGAAGGTAAGCCACGCCCTGCCCCCATGTGCAACCTGATCCCAACCAATCAGCGGAGGCCACACTACCTCACCCCTCCTACCTCTCCCAGGCCCCCTATAAATCAGCGCGTTTGGGGGCTGACTCTCTCTCTCTCTCTCCACCTCGCCGCTGCACCGGTGGGTGTGTGTGTGGGACTGAGCTCGAGCTAGCTCGATTAAAAGGCTCTTTGCTTTTGCATCGGACTCGGCTCCCTCGTGGTCTTTGGGAATCGCGAAATCTGGGCATAACAGATCCTCTCTCTATTTCTGACATTTAAACAAAGCTGGTTGATGTTCAGTATTTGCTTAGGTCTGAAAAAAAATCCTAAAATATAGATATATATACATTACTTATATATATAAAAATTGATTACATATAAATTGGTTAAATACATAACGTGATTTTATATATGTGTGTGTGTGTGTGTGTGTGTGTGTGTGTGTGTGTGTGTATATATATATATAGTATACATGGTTGATTTTTTAAATTGCCATCTTGTCAAGGATTTTGTGGGCTAAAGCCTAGAAGGTATGTGTTCTGTGCTGTAGACTGTATTGTGATTTTCCGTTGTGCGGTGAATGCTGAGGAAACGTGGCTAACTAGACTACTTTCTGGGATCCTACTGTTCACTTCTGAGCCAGGGTTTTAGTTCCCTTGGAGCCAGAGGTTATTGGAGCTCTCATTTATTCAACTCTGAAGTTAAATAAAATAAGATACGAAGTTGCCAAAGTCTATAATAGAAGTCTAAAGAAAGTGAAGTGAAATAATTGGTGTTTCCTTTGTTGTTTTCCTAGATGAAGGTCTTCTTGTATGGTAAAAGTAGACATATAAAATATACCTTTGATTGAGAGATGTTTAAAACATTATGATATTCAATGCGCGTAACTGGAGTTCTTTTTCCACTGTGGACCAAATAGGACATTGTGTATGGGAGAAACTTTGTAGGGCTGGATGCCCAAGGACCACATGGAGCAAAGGATGAAGAGGTAGTGATGGGGCCTCGGGCTGCAGGGAGAGGGGAAAGGAAAAGCATATTATGGTATAGCAAATTTGGGTCCTAAGTCCATATATGCACAAGTAAGCATTTTGATAACTCAGTATCTTTACTGAAGCAAACATTTATCAGAGATAGCTATTGAATATCATGTGCTATATGAAAATTTAGAGACATGATCTTTGTTTTTGAGTCACTAATTTGTAACCTGTATAGTTCCAAGTGTTACAGTAATTATAACCTAATAGCAATAGTACAATAATTATTTTTAAAACAAAAGCAGTTGACCTAATTATAGTTTTCCCTTAAAGCCATAGCATCATAACATTCAGGAAATACTAGGGAATTGACGTTAGCATTTAGCTAGTTAAAAAAAATTTTTTTTGAATCTTTTTTTGGGGGTGGTGGTGATTCTTTTGGCTTTTTTTTTTTTTTTACGTTAAATGGTAGAAATACAATCATTGCTTTTCTAAATGATGCTAGACATTTAGCACTTAAAATTTTCTTTGGTACATTAGTAGTTATACAATATATAGCATTCTAACAAATTACTAGAAGTCTGGGCCTGGATCACTTGGCTTGCTTTCTGTTGTTACTCTTTGTAATTGTTGAGCATTATAATTTTGTATCATGGACTTTGGAGTCAGATACACCTAAATAGGAATTCAAACTTTAGTACTTACTAATTGTATAACTTTGGACAAAATAATCTCTCTGTGCTTCAGTTTTCTCATTTATGTTATGGAGACACTGCGAAGTAGGATTGCTTTGCTGTAAGAATGAAATGAGCTAAGATGTATCAAGTGCTTATCCCAGGATCCGGAACCCAGTAGGAACTCTGTAAATAGTCTCCTGTTATATGCCAATGGTAAATTGCTTGTGAGGTTAAACTGTATTCCAGTACACACTTTCACATTGTAATTACTGCAACAAAGGAAACAGCCTTTATTTGAAAAAGCTTCAATTTGCAATTACTTCAGGTCAGAAGATTTAAACTAGTTTAAAAGCTTTTCATTCTTAAAACTTATTCAGAGAAAAACGTGCTAGACTTTGTATTTACTCCATGAGACTTGGTGTCGAATTAGATCAGGACAGAAGGTCAATGTTTAGAGAATGCCTGGAACCGTTGTCAGTAACACAGCCATTCTAAAACGTAAATCTTTGTACTCTACAGATCAATGACTTCCACACACTGTCCTTTTCCTTTAGTAAAAATCAATCTACTAATATGGTCTTAAATGTCCATGCTTAATTACGGGGAAGTTAATGACTTCCTACCTCTGGTGGATTCTAAATAAAAGCAATTTAGTGAATCTTTCAGATCTGTACTTTCTTAAACTGGCCTTTCCTGCGATGTAGATAAACTGCAATAATTGATCACCTTAATTTATTGTCTTTTATCCTGGCTAGCTTTCATCTGAAAAAAAAAAAAAAAAGTGCACATTTGTTTTCCCGAACTTGTTGTCTAGGCCAAAATATAATATTTGGCATTTATTTATTTATTTTATTTAATAAATCTTTATTGTTCAGATTATTACAATTGTTCCTCTTCCTCCCCTACCATGAAAGCTATGAAAACTGATGCTTTTATAGTAAGCTTTTAATTCTTTTTTCTTTTTTTTCACTGTTCAAGGTTTATTTGGCATTTTAGTTGCTATGACACTTGGATAGTTGGCTGTATTATTTATAGGTAGATTTTTCTTTTTACATTATATGGCAGTGTACACTAATCTGATACATACAGTACACAGAATAAGATCCTTTAGAACAGTTATGCACAAAACATGCAATATTGGATTTACATTGGATCCCAGGATGTGATTGATTGGAGAAAAAGGAACCACCAGTTATGTAACACACAGTGAACACACATCTAGTCTGAAGGGCAACTGTAGTGTGAGCAACTTCGGCAGTGGTGCCTTTGAGGAGGTGGAACTATTTCACACTAACCAGTTAAGGCTGCACAAGATAAGGACCATCCAGCATCAGGATGCAGATGCTGGGTTTTATGAACCATTACTATCTCTATCTTTAGGAAACTGATGTTCTTAGTCACAGAGCAGATAAAAAGGACAATATGCAACCTCCAACTAAAATCCTGCTGTAGCCTAGACAGTGAGGTGGTATGACGTTAGAAGACTTTAAAACTGCAGCTCTTTCTGGATCCCCCACAGTGTATCTGCACTCTTCTTCAAACGGGCCTCTTCCTCAGGTGTCAGAGTCACCTTCACAACATCTGAGATTCCATTCTGCCCCAAGATGCAAGGAACACTAAGGAAGACATCGTCTTTTATTCCATAGAGACCCTTAATCATGGTGGAAATTGGATGCACCCGCCTAAGATTCTTCATCATACTCTCTGCTAAATCTGCCACAGATAGGCCAATGGCCCAGGATATGTAGCCTTTCAGTTTGATTACCTCATAAGCACTGTCAACCACCTGCTTGTGAACTTGTTTCCACTGTTCCTTATCTGCACCAGTGCCTAAATCAGGGTGCAGATTCTTTAGGGAGACACCAGCAACATTCACTCCACTCCATACAGGCACACTAGAGTCTCCATGCTCCCCAAGGACCCACCCATGACAGCTTAATGGGTGAACACCCAGCCTCTCCCCTATCAGGTATCGGAACCGGGCTGAATCCAGATTGCAACCACTTCCAATAACACGGTTTTTGGGAAAGCCGCTTAACTTCCAAGCCACATAGGTCAAGATATCCACTGGATTGGAAACAACAAGCAATTTGCAGTTGGGACTGTATTTTACAACATTAGGCATGATGAATTTAAAGATGTTCATGTTACGCTGGACCAAATTAAGGCGGCTTTCTCCCTCTTGTTGATGAGCCCCAGCTGTGATATAACCAGCATGGAGTTTGCAGTCACACTATAGTCTTTGCCAGAGACAATTTTTGGTGTTCTAAGGAAAAGGCTTCCATGTTGGAGATCCATCATTTCTCCCTTTAATTTGTCTTCCATGACATCAACAAGAGCAAGTTCATCTGCCAAGTCCTTCATTAAGATACTGATGGCACAAGCCATGCCAACAGCACCAACCCCAAGGACTGTCATCTTATTCTGGGGGCTCTGTTCTTCCTTAAGAAGATTCACAATCAGCTGATCCTTGAGTGTTGCCATTTTGGACTTAGAACCAAAAGGAACCAGGAGTGCCGGGGGGGGTGGTGGGGGGAGTGGGGGCCGGCGTCGGTGGCGCGAGATGTACCGTCCGGACTTGGCGGCTGCTGTAAGCTTTTAATTCTAAAATAACACCAAGGTTAACGTCATTTCAAATGTAGATGTTATAATGAAAACTTAGATAGAAAAATGGATACAACCTCTCTTTAAATGTCAGGAATGTGCAAGTGCCTTTACTTTCATTTCTGAAACAATGAGGATTAACGGTTCTGAGAGCACAGTTTCTTAATTTATTTTAATGATGCTCCCCACAAATAGGTTAATCGTCCCTAGAATTCTAGGATGAGGCCATGCTTTTGAGCTTAGAATGGAAACAACCTGGTTTCATACATGTCTGTGCTATCTAGTTTGCTTAAGTTATTGGTGATTTCCTAGTTCAGTAGCAGAGAAAGACTTTCAGGGTTTATATTTTCCACGAGGCACTACCTGAAAGGTTACACCATGTCTAGCCATCCTGAACTCCCTTCCCCAGAACCTAACTCTTTGGGGCCAGGGTATCAAAAATATCAATTTTAGTTTATTTAAGGAACCACATTTTCATTCCCCAAATTGGCACAGCCTTCCAAATCTTATCTTTTAAAGGCAGTGCAGGGCCAACCCCTCGAAAGCTATTACTGATGACGACCCCAGTTGGCCTGTGATCTTTCCTTTTTGAAAGTCCTTTCGCTTGTGTAGTTAATACACACAAAAAAAGAACTGTTTTCTTTTTTTCATTGCACGTTCTATGGTAATTGACCAATACTTGCCTGATAGGGAAGCCTTTTTGTATCTCATCTCATTGCCTTTGGAAGGGGAACGTGGCAGCTATGATTAGTGACCATTTTGCAGTGTAGAAACATGAGTTCCGCAGCGATATTTGCTCCTTCGAGGTCACACTTCTAACTGAAACTGGTGTCTTGATACTCTGTATTCTGTACCTTGCTTACTTTGTGCAAAAGTCTTGTCTTCTGATCAAGCCTGCTAACTCTTCAAGACCTTTTCTGATGGAACGCCACATTTCAGATTCCACTTAGGAGGAACTGAGATGCCATTTCACCCATATCCTGGAAGGGCATTATCCTATAGATGAGTCTTCCTTCCTTTTTCCTTCCCTCCCTACTTCCTTCCCTTCCTTCCTTCTTTCTTTCCTTCCTTTCTTCCTTCCTTCCTTCCTTCCTTCCTTCCTTCCTTCCTTCCTTCCTTCCTTCCTTCCTTCCCTTTATTGTCTTTATTGGGGTGATATTACTTAATAGAATTATATAGGTTTCAGGGGTACAATTCTATAATACATCATTGTATATTGTGTGTTCACCACCCAAAGTCAAGTCTCCTTCAATCACCATTTATCCCCCCTTTATCCTTACCTCCCCCACCTCCCTTTCCATCTGGAATCACCACACTGTTGTCCATGAGGGGTGTGTATATTGGGGTTTTTTTGCTTAATCCCTTCACCTTTTCCACCCAGTCCCCCTACCTCCTCCTCTTTGACAGATGTCAGCCTGTTCTCTGTATCTATGAATCTATGAATCTGTTTCTGTTTTGTTAGTTAATATTGTTCATTCACATTTCCAATTTTAGATTTTTAAATGGTCATTGAAAAAAGTAAAAAGAAACTGTTGAACAGGTGAAATGAATTTCAATAATATATTTTACATAATCCAATATGTCTAAAATTTTTAATTCCAATATTAATTGACCATAGTACCCCCCCCCCAGCCTACGCCCTTCCCTACCCCGTACTTCTCATTGCTCCTTGACTTTCATACCTTAACTAGAGGCCCGATGCATGAAATTTGTACAAGAGTAGGCCTTCCTTCCCCCGGCTGCCGGCACCGTCTTCCCTCTGGCAACCAGGCTTCCCGCCGGCACCCAGGACCCGGGCTTCCCTCAGGTCACTGGCAGGCACCCGGGACCCGGGCTTCCCTCACAGCCCCGGCTTCGTCCAGAAGGTCATCTGGAAGGACGTCCTGTCTAATTAGCATATTACGCTTTTATTATTATAGATACCCTGCACATCACTAGCTCTCACTGTCTGTTTCCATTGCCTGTCCCTTCACTGAGGATGAGGCTCATGACGTTCAATCTGTTATTTATAGCTGCTAGTAAGCAGTCTGGCACAAGGAAATACCCAATAAATATTTTTCATATGAAAGCCTACTGATACTAGCAATAACACCTTCTCCATCTGTTTCCCAGTGGTTTGCAGAATACAGCATGCTTTTCACGTGCACCTCTCAGCAGTCCTTGTGCGTTTACAAGATGAAATGTGGAGAGGTTAAGTGACTTTCCACATCGCATGACTTGTAATAGGTGCCATTGTAACTCCAACCTGGGTCTGTTGGGTTCAGACTTCTAAAGAAATGAAGACTTGGCCTTTGCTTATTCAGTCCATTCACTAAAAAAAAGTCAGAGCTCACTTTTATGGAGAATATGTCATAAAAGTCTGCACCTGGTGTTTAGCTAATTAGTGGGTGTTAGGTTGTATATGTTTTCACAGGAGCAAAGAGCATTTGAACAATTGATTGAACCAGTTAGAGTCTCATTGGGTTCTTCTTCTCTTAAAAACATTCCAGTGGTTCTCATCTGTCTATTCGGAAAAATTCCTTATAGCCTATGGATAAAGGTACTGATGCATCCAAACAGAATGTAGACTTTGCTAATATCATAAGGAACATCTGACTAAACAAGACTATGAGATAATTGAGATGGTTTGTGATACTTTAAAAATGTTGTTTTTATTTGGTAGATGATCATGAGTGTCACACCCAATCTATCAATTTTATGTCCCAGTCCTGGGCATTCAGTAATGTTTAGAGAAACAGCCCAGTCTAGACTCAGTCTTTCTCTCTCTCTCTCTCTTTTTAAATTGATTGCAGAGAGAGAGAGAGAGATAGAAACATCAATGATGAGAGAAAATCATTGATCGGCTGCCTACTGGGGATCGAGCCCTCAACCTGGGCATGTGCCCTTGATTAGAATCAAACCTGGGACCCTTCAGTCGGCGGCGGGCGGAGGCTCTTTCCACTAAGCCAGACTGGCTAGGGCTGGACTCAGTCTTTCCATGAAATATGCATCATTCTGTGGTCTCACAGAAGTTTATTTTAAGAGTTAGGACTACTCTTCACCTGAGCAATAGCAAGAAATGCCTTCATTTCTTCCTTTCCTAGGCACTTCCATTTTGTTTGGTAAGTATTGGTGGGTTTTATGACTCTTGATTCCAATAATTACAGGCTGTTGTTGTTCCTTGTGATTAAGCCCCTAAGCCTTAGAGGAACTACTTCAATTTTTTTTTTTTTTTTTTTTTTTTACAAATTAATTGAGTAGTTTGAAAGCACACTTTTTGTGTATTATTCTTGTTGGATTATTGATGTTGATTTATTCCGTGGTGATGTTCTGGTAGAACAGAAATGAAATAATAGTCATTAAAAAACATTAAATTTTAGCCTTGTTAAAAAGACCATTATTATTATTATTTAGTAGATCCTGCCCTAGATTTAAGTAATGACTGATTAAAGCCTACTCAGAGATGCCATTTTTCTTCATAAAAGAGATTGTCCTGTTTTTTTGCAGTTGGGAGTCATGGTAATAAGCCCCTCCTAACGTTTTATTCGGTAAATCTTTTCTATGTAGTGTTAAAAATTGTAATGAGTAATGTACAAACGATGCTGGCCAATAAATAAATTTACTGTTCTAGCCTATAGATAAATTCAGGAAGGAATAAAAATAATCAAGTATCCTGGCCAGGTTGGAGTGTCATCCCCATATAACAAAAGGTTGTGGGTTCGATTCCCAGTCAGGGCACATACCTAGGTTGAGTGTCATCCCCATATAACAAAAGGTTGTGGGTTCGATTCCCAGTCAGGGCACATACCTAGGTTGAGGGTTCAATCCCTGCTCAGATGTGTACGGGAGGCAACCAATTGATCTTTTTCTCTCACATTGATGTTTCTTTCTTTCTTTCTCCCTTCTTCTCTCTCTAAAAATCAATAAAAACATGTCCTCGAGTGAGGGTTAAATAATAATAATGATGCAAGAGCCATTTTATGAAGACATCGTTTTAAAGTGCTTGCCCCTTGCCGAAACCGGTTTGGCTCAGTGGATAGAGCGTCGGCCTGTGGACTGAAGGGTCCCCGGGTTCGATTCCGGTCAAGGGCATGTACCTTGGTTGCGGGCACATCCCCAGTGGGAGGTGTGCAGGAGGCAGCTGATCGATGTTTCTCTCTCTCATCAATGTTTCTAGCTCTCTATCCCTCTCCCTTCCTCTCTGTAAGATATCAATAAAATATATTTAAAACAACAATAATAAAGTGCTTGCCTCATGCATTGTCTAATTTGATAAAAGACTGAAAAGTACCAGGCATGGAAATATGAGGAGTTATTTTGTGGTTACTATTATCATTCTCAGAAGTGTCCCAACAGCCGAAATTTCATGGAATTGTGATACTACAGTATTTCTTTATATTACTTCTATATTGTGATATAATACATATCTTCCAACTTGCCCATGCAATGTGTACAGTTCCCTGGACTGTAGTATATTCACAATTTAGTAGCCACCACCACAGTCAATTTGAGAACATTTTCATCACCCCAAAAAGAAACCCTGCACCCTTAGCAATCACCTCCCATCTCCCCGAATTCCTTCAGCTCTAGTCAACAGCTAATCTGCTTTCTGTTTCTCTGGATTAGTCCATTCTGGACATTTCACATTAAGGGAATCACTGTGGCCTTTTGTGACTAGCTTCATTCACTGTGCTTATATTTTCAAAGTTAATTTGTGCTGTACCATGAATCAGTACTTCATTCCTTTTTATAGCCATATTTTTTTTTTAATCTCTTCACTAGTTGATGGACAGTTAGTTTGTTTCCACTTCTCAGCTAGTATGAATAATGCTGCTGTAAATGTTTGTGTACACGTTTTTGTGAGAAGATACGGTTTTATTTTCCGTGGATTTGCTGAGTCTATATTAACCCGACATTTCACCTTTTAAGGAACTGCCAGATTGTTTTTCCAAAGTGGCTGCACCGTTTTACATTCCCACCAGCATGTAAATGAATGCGGGTTCCAATGTCTTTGCATCCTCGCCAGCCCTTGTTACCGTCTGTCTTGTTGATGATGTCCATCCTAGTGGAGGTGATATGTACCTCATTGTGCTTTTGATTTGCATCTTCCTGATGGCAGTGTTGTTTAGCCACTTTTCGGGTGCTGTTGGCCATCTGTATACCTTCTTGGGAGAAATGGCTGTTGAGAGCCTTTGCCCACTTTTTAAGTTGGGTCATTTGTATTACGTAAGAGCTCTTTATATATCCTGTGTGTTACATGCCGATGAGTCGGTTCTGCCTCTGCTGGTGAGAGATGCCCATAACGTCCTGTCCTCACCGGCCCTGCCCAGCTCCTGTACACTCACGCCTGTGGCTTCTTTTATGGAGTCAGTCCATCTCAGAATTGATCTTCCTCTTTTCCTTGTGTTTTCCCAGCACTGTCTTTCCTAAAGAATCCTGCCTTCTCCCGATAGGCCTCGAGCAGAACAGCTTCAGTTTTGTTATGTTCGCCTCCAGCAACGTTTCAGGCTTTATTTGCTCCAGGGCACGCTTGTTTATCTGTCTGGCGGTCCACGGGATCCGCAGAGCTCTCCTCCAACACCTTATTTCAGTTTAATCAAATTTTCTCTTATTCTGGGTACACGTTGCTTATTAGATACATGATTTGCAAATATCTTCTCCGCTCTCTGGGTTGTATTTCACTTTCTTGGTGGTTACAGCTGTATAGGTTGTAACTTATCTCCCGGGCCATCATGTCTTCCAAGCTGGTCCACTGTCTGGGGCAGCTCCTCTTTCCGTAACTTCCTGGTGCATCCCTTTATCACAGCGTGAGCTCAGCGTGTTGATACTATCAGCTTAGGATTTGCCTTCCCTACTGAAGGAAGCTGCGTCCCTCAAATTTTTGTAACTCCAGTGCCTAGGGCTCTGCCTAACACAAAATAGGAGTGCAACAAGGGCTTGGTCCACTAAATTAATTCGAAGCTTGAGTCTGAAAAACTGAAGCAGGTCAATACGAATCCAAGAAAGCTAATAGAATAGGCCCTGAAAGAGTGTCCTTGAATCTATTGGAGGGAGGAAAACTGCAGTTTCTTCTACAGAAATAGGCTCACCGGTTTTTCCAGAAATCACCCCTTCCTGCGATGCTTTCTTCCGTTCTAGCCCTGATGATTCTGTGGTCCCCGGGCTGACAGTGGTGCTGTGCTCTGTGGCCACCTGTGGTCCCATCACAGGGATCCCTAGTGCACCACGGCTGCTTTGGTATGTGCTGAGCAGTGGACCGACATTTCCATGACCACTGATTAATTTTACTCATTTATTTTTAAATCTTACAAATTCTTTAGTGCTGTAATTAGATTAGCTCAAGTCTAGTGAGGTCATACTAATAAAGCCGCACCGTATGTGCAGGGAGGTGACCTACTGTATTGCGCTGCCTCGTGGCTCTGACGTGGTGTAAGGAACCCAAAGTTTTTCTCTTCCTAACAGGACATTTTTATGGCAGTACTTTTATATTGATTATTTTTCCTTACGATCTTTTCTTCACTTGTCCTGAACTTTTCTAAATTAAAGATGTACTCAAATCCATTCTCTTTCTCCAGTTTGGGAGCATATTTTATTTTCTCTCACTGTGACTCTGGGTCCTGTCCCTCCACATTGTCACTATTGCAGATGCTCCCAGTGTCCTGTTTTCATTGGAAAAGTACAGGTACCATGAAGTAAAAAGGTACTCCCTGCGGAATGAGGGTGAAGTTTTACCTGCTTGCAGATATTCTTCCTTCTCAAAGCTCCCTAGTTTTTTGTTTTTTTTTAAAATATATTTTATTGATATTTTACAGAGAGGAAGGGAGAGGGATAGAGAGCTAGAAACATTGATGAGAGAGAGAAACATCGATCAGCTGCCTCCTGCATACCTCCTACTGGGGATGTGCCCGCAACCAAGGTACATGCCCCTGACCGGAATCGAACCCGGGACCCTTCAGTCCGCAGGCCGACGCTCTATCCACTGAGCCAAACCGGTTTCGGCAAAGCTCCCTAGTTCTTGATTTTGAACCCCGAAGGCATAACTCTCTAAGAATTTAAGACAGAAGAGGGAAGCCATTTAGTTTTTGTGTATTTCTGCTGAGATCTGACCTCTCAGCCCCTGTTATTTCTTATTTGGCACTAAGTCAGCTTAAACACACACACACACACACACACACACACACACACACACACAACTAGTTGACAGCCTAAGCCAACGGATTTATTTTCTCTTAGCACAGCAAGATGTGCTAAAATTACTAAATCTTGAAAGACTTTCTGGGATTCCTGAATGAGAAATTCTCCTACCTTTGATTTTTTTCTTTTTCTTTATGAAACAAAAATAGTTCTGTATCCGTGGGTGAAAGAGTTTGGCAGACATGATTATAATAATGTATTGAAAAACACTTACTTTGATTGACTAAAAACTAGATGCTGTTCACAGTAGTTAAAAGCCTATAATAACGTCTTCACTCTTGCGTTCACCACACTTCCATGAGATGACTGATAGGATCCCCCAAGCTAGAAGCGGAGAAGCTAAGAGGGGACACTTGGGAAATACTCCCCTATCTTCTGCCAAAGTTCCCATGAAGCAGTTTTGCCTGGAACATAACCTGATTGGGGGCAGAGACCTTGTTTCATAGTTACTGTGTCTTCTTTGCCAGGATTTAGGCCTGGCACACTACAGCTGCTCCAAGCAGGTTGCATGGATGGGAGGCGGGCAGAAATGTTCTATTAATCTGACCGACAGCCTGGGTTAGAGGTCCGAGGGGTGCCACTTACTAGCTGAAGTCCCTAGATAGTATAGTTAGCCTCCCTAAATCTCAGTTTCTAGTATTTGTAAAATGGGGATTGACCAGTACTGAACTTCAATAAAGTGTAGAGTAGTATTTCATTAATATTAGTTACTAATAAATTGGGCAAATTTTCCAACTCCCTATTCAGAACTTGACTGCCCTGCTGTTAATGAGATTGATTAAACATGGGCAAGTGTGTACATATATACCATCAGCTCAGTCATTCTCTATTAAAAAATGATAGAAATCGAGGAGGTGTTATTTGGACACTGATTTTTATTAACCCCACTGAATTAGATTCAGCTCTCACTGGGAAAGATGAAATAAAGTTTTTCCAATATGAATATTCTTGTCTTTGGAGGCCAGCCCTGGATCTTAGAACAAAAACAAATCAGTCGTTATTAGTTACTGTATCTCATTTTCCAAAACACATGCTTCATCGTTGCAGTCATTTACAGATAGTTTTACATGACACACTTCTGCTTTTGTCTTCTTGCTAAATCACTAAATGACCAACCTTCGTGTTCCTGATGTATTAAAATGGTCAAAAGATTCATTGTAGGATTATGTGTCGAGAAGGCTGTTAGTTTGAACACTGTGTAACAGTGAAGAGCCCTTGACGAATGCAATAATAAAGTGGAATCCAAGGATTGCCCCATTATGAATGATTTGGATGTAGGAATAAATTATTTTTAGGCACAGCATCCCTACAAACCCTGAAGCTATGTGTTTTACAAACTAGAAATTTATGCACTAAATAAAAATTACCAGATGTCAGTGTCTGTACGTGCCAACTAGCAAATGTGTGGTGGTTCAGCGTCTGGGAGAAATGATGCTCACTTCTTTGCCATTCAAACTCAGAAGGGGTAGTTGAGGCAAAATGTTGCTGAAAAAATGACAATGTGCTCAGCTACCCAAAGATGTCACATGTTACGAACTGTTATCTGAAAGGCTTTAATTTTTCCCCCTCATGACTCCATGCGTGTTTGTGGCATTGCAAATGTATCCCATGTTTCTGTTCTAATTTTATTACATTCTTTCCAGAGGCTTGCCTCATTCTCTTAAAGGGTCAGCAGATACCTTATTTTAAGAACCGACCTGGACACAGCAAGACTCATAGAGGTCCAATTCAGAGCTAAATGCATAATAGGATTAATTACTTTTATCTTGCACGTACCAGCATACCTCAGTAATATTCATGACATCATCAAATGGATTCTCTTCTCTCTTTAGAGATTCGAGCTCAACTGGTAGAACAACAAAAATGCCTGGAGCAGCAAACGGAGATGCGAGTTCAGCTTCTCCAGGACCTGCAAGATTTCTTCCGGAAAAAAGCTGAAATCGAGACGGAATATTCTCGGAACCTAGAGAAGTTAGCAGAAAGGTTCATGGCAAAAACAAGAAGCACTAAGGATCATCAGCAGTACAAGTAAGAGAGACTTGACTCAGATTCACCTTTCCAAGGTCATAGCCTACCTTTTTAATACCCTTGTTGGTTTTAGGATTTTTCCTTTTTGTCTGATAAGCTATTGATTGGCATAACCCCATAGATTAAAGCAACCGTCTGCATTTATGAGCATTAGTTTATCACGTTTTAAATTAATAGTATTCTCTTCACAGTTTTCTCTCTCCAATAAATATATATTTTTGGATAACTATATATTCAAGAAGAACGTAAAGTTCGTATTTTTTATAAACATCTCGATTACAGGAAACTAGGAGCTGATATCTACCACAGGTGGATATTTGGATGGGCAAATTTTAAATAGCTGATTGTTCAAGCAGAGACTTGAGCATTTCTGCAGTGATTTTACATGAAAAGGAGCAATAATGCCCAGCCAGTGTGGTTCAGTGGTGGAACATCGACCTGTGAGTCAGAAGGTCAGGGTTCAATTCCCAGTCAGGGCACATGCCCAGGTTGTGGGCTTGGTCCCCAGTGGGAAGCATGCAGGAGGCAGTCATTTGGTGATTCTCTGTCATCATTGATGTTTCTATCTCTCTCTCCCTCTCCCTTCCTCTCTGAAATCAATAAAAATATTTTTATTTTATTTTTAAAAAGCAATAAGGGTTGCTTAAATTTAGTCCTCCCCCTCTCCCCCATCATGTTTATGGTCATTGCAATTGAGACCGACTTAAAACAAGGGTCTTGTAAATATGCTATGATTGAGTGTAATGAAACTTCATCTTAATTATGCTTCATTTGTTTAAAGAATACCTACCGGTTTTTCTGGTCATGGAATTTACTTCCTAATAAATCCTAGAGACAAAACGAGATAAGTATGCAGACAACTACAGTAGAGTATATAAGTGCTATGACAGGGTAATCACAGGATGACATGGGCCCACCTGGTGGGAATCCATCCTGTAGTGAAGGTGGAAGGGAAGGTCAAGGAAAGGTCCCGGAAGAAGTAATACATAAGTGAGGGCCTGAGGGACTAGGAGGCATGTAAGAGACTGGAGCAGGATGTTCCAGGCAAGAAGAACGTCATGTATAAGGGGTGGGGTGGGGGTGGAGGTGCGGGGGGAAGGACAGCTCTGAGAACAGAAAGTAACCCGGTGGCTACAAGGGTACAATGTGCCAGATCATGGAGTAGATCATACTCGACAGTTTGGATTTCATCCTGAGGGCATGAGAAGCCTTCGGGGAGTTTTAAGAAGCAGGATGACCAGCTCAGACCTGCTTTTTAAAATGATAACAAGGACCGGAGATGGGATTGTGTGCTGGAGGACGCTGTGGTTGAGAGAGGGAGACCGTGTAGGGCCCTCGCAGCAGGGGCTGAACCAGCAGCCCTGCAGGAAGAAGCAGACTTGTTTAGGAGGCGCGAAGCAGGCAGCACAGCCTAGGTAATCTGACAAATACTTCTGCCACAAAACTCCCAGAAATTCTGCTTAAAATATAATAGACATTCTTTTAAATGTATAACCGAAACATAGGAAAGTAAGGGAAATTTCCAGGAGCCAGAAAAAGAAAAGGGAACTAAAAACCAAATTGACAGTTGTAGCCACTCTTTTTTTATTTTATTTTATTTTTTTTAAATATATTTTATTGATTTTTTACAGAGAGGAAAGGAGAGGGATAGAGAGTTAGAAACATCGATGAGAGAGAAACATCGATCAGCTGCCTCCTGCACACCCCCCACTGGGGATGTGCCTGCAACCAAGGTACATGCCCTTGACCAGAATCGAACCTGGGACCATTTGGTCCGCAAGCCGACGCTCTGTCCACTGAGCCAAACCGGTCAGGGCTATCCACTCTTTTTTTTTTTTTTAAAAAAAATATATATATATTTTTATGGATTTCAGAGAAGAAGGGAGAGGGAGAGAGATACAAACAATGATGGGAGAGAATCATCGAGCGGCTGCCTCCTGCACACCCCACAACAGGAATCGAGCCTGCAACCTGGGCATGTGCCTTGACCGGAAATTGAATCATGACCCCCTGGTTCCTGGGTCAATGCTCAACCACTGAACCACACAGGTCGGGCTGTATCCACTCTTTAGTCCCACATGGGTATAGAAGATAAGGCCAAACAAGGTAAAGAGTTGGAACTGAGGGCTTTCCCACCACCAAGCTTATCACATTGTATCCCAGCCTAAAATCAGGACCAGTAAAACTGTCTCAATGAAATGATAAAACAGAAAACCACAAATCCTCCCTCCCTCCCCAACACACACACAAGGCAACAACAAGGCCTGTCTGCTCAGCTGGCTCCAGATTGGAGGGTGATTCAGAGATGCCTGTCTTGGCCTTCACCGTGGGCTTTGCAGTTCCATTTTACACCCCTCTGTGGCTTTGGATCCTACATAAAAAGTTGGGCAGAAACTGTCCCTGGGGTACTTTTGCAGAAGCAAATGAAAAACTACTCCACATAGGGAATACCTTTTTTTTTTCCCCCTTTGGATGTGTTGGGCTAGAATAGAAATACATTTTAGTGATGGTTTCCAGGGCAAACAAATGTCAAATGTATCTGACAGAGACTAGAACTAGAAAGAGGAGACCGGAGCCAGTACTGCATTCACTTTTATAGTAACTGTCCTTTTTTGAAGTGAATGTAAAGAAGAAGACAGCTCATTCATCCATTCAGTAAAATTTTTTAATTGATTTTTAGAGAGGAAGAGAGATGGGGAGAGAGAGAGAAGCATCAATGTGAGAGGGAAACATCCATCAGCTGCCTTCTGCACACCCCCTACCAGGGATCAAGCCCTAAACCCCGGCATGTGCCCTGCCCGGGAATTGAACTAACGACCTCCAACCAGCTGAGCCACACCAGCAAGGGCTCAGTAAATACTTTTGAATGACACCTTCTGTGTGCTTTCCTGGGTAATTAGTTGTCAACTGAAAACAGGCACCTTAGTCTGGTACCGTAGTAGAGTGCTGTCACTTTTTGTTTCTCCTGGTTTGTTCACTAGTTTTCTTCAAAAGGTAAGCAACTTGGAATTTTCTTTGACTTGAGTACATTTATTTTTGAATAAATATGGGACTAAAGATAGATGGATAATGTCTACAGGAAGGATGAACCGGGATTAGAAAAAACTGAGACAGTCTTTATGAAAGTGTCAAGACAGGTAATCATTTTACAATATATGTAAGTCAAGCCACTGTGCTGTATACCTTAAACTTATACAGTGGTGTATGGTAATTATATGTCAATAAAACTTGGGGGTAGGTAGTCATAGAGGCCTCATTTGATATGCTGACACTACTGTGTGCCTTTGGTAAAGTAGCTTAACTTCTCTGAGCCTTTTTATCCTAACTTATGACCATTAGATGAGACACGAAGTTCTTGATATGATTGATAGCTGGCATGAGGTCTACACACAATATTTTTTCTCCTCTTCACCAAGCAAACATTAAATATTTAGCACTGTAACTTGACCCATCATTTAAGCTGGACTTCGGAGTCTAGCTCCTATTCAGTTTGGGGATGTTTATAGTGTAGGATAGAGATTTTCAACCGGTATGCCACAAGAATTTAAAAACATGTAATACCTGACTGTTTAGTCAGGGGCATTGATCTTAGGTTGTCAAATTTAAAAAAAAAAATGACAACAACCAACACAACAATAGCTGTCCTTTGTGAATGAGTCAAAATGATACCTATTTTTTGGTGTGCCGCAGAGTTTTAGTAACTAGTTTATGTGTGCCATGAGATAAAAAAGGTTGAAAACCGCTGATGTAGAACAGTCCTTGGCCTAACTTTGCCCCTGTATAGTGCAAAGACCATGAGTTGGATCAGTCTCCATGGTTCAAAGTCTCTCTGACACCAGCTTTGGTCTTCAGCACATCCCTGCATTGCTGAGCTCCAGTTCTGTCATTGATAGAGGGGGCAGAAAGAATCTCTGCCTTAAATGGTAGTGTAAGGATTCAGTAGAGTTAGTCTGTGTAAAGCCTTCAGATCAGCCCCTGGATAAAAAGAGATAGCTTCATATAGCACTTACTATAGAACTAAGGCATTTTAGTAAGCAAAAATCCCCAAAATAGGTCCTGTTATTTTATCCATTCTGCAAATGAAGTACTGGTGACATGTTACATATTTTGGCCAAGATCACATAGCTAGTAAGTGGTAGTTCTGGGACCTGAACCTAGACCAGCGGTCGCCAACCTTTCAGACCTCATGGACCACCTGTGGTCTGCGGACCACCGGTGGGTGACCGCTGACCTGGATAGTGTAGATCCATATTCCATGCTTTCTTTTTTTGTTTTGTTCTTAATCCTCACCAGAGGGTATTTTTTCCATTGGTTTTTAGAGAGAGAGGAAGGGAGGGAGGAAAAAGAGAGAAACATGGATGAGAGAGAGAGAGATACTGATTGGTTTCCTCCGGCACGCACCCTGACTGGGACCAGGGTTCGAACCTGCAACCCAGGTACATGCTCTTGACCGGGAATCAAACTGGAGACCCTTCCGTGTGTAGGTAGGTGCTCTAACCACTGAGCAAACCAGCCAGAGCCATATTCCATACTCTTGACTGCTTCTTACAGTAGGTGCTTAGTAAATGATAGCTGCTATTGTTATTACTACCGCTGTTATTATTAAGGCAATGCCAAGTGTTTATCCAATGAATGAAGTAATATTTAAAGCTTACTATAGGCAGGGCATTGAGGAAACAAAAGAAAAGTATGAAATGTCCTCAGATGTTCTTCAACATAAAGAATATACATAGAAGTTAATATGATGAGGTAACATTTCCCTCTTGGCTGGGTGGATAGAGATTGTCAGTAGAATGGCTGTCCTTGTCTGCCATTGGTCCACTGCCCTTTGCCTGAGCACTTGAGGAAAAATCGGGGTTCTCCAGGTGGGGAGCAACTCTCAGTGTGCCAACTGGGAGAATGGGTGGCCACTCTCGGGGGTGTAAGTGCTAAGACCCTGGATCAGGGGTTTCTTCCCCTATACCCATTCTTACCTCTATCTTCTACTTCGTCTTTTTTCTAGAGATGGTTTTGAATTAATGCGGTGTACAGTCCTGAATCTGAGGGGCTTATTGACAGAAAGAGCTGACTTAATGATTTCTTTCCTAATATTCAGAGTTATAAATGATCATGAATAATAGGAGGATAACATATCTGATAAAATGGCACTTATGTCCCTGAGTTAGGGTAAACATTCTACGCCATTTTGCCATTTTACAGTTAGAATTTAATGTCAAAACAAAACAAAGCAAAAAAACACAAACACAAAAACGTGGTACTTCGATTTTTTTTTTTTTAAGCAGTAACATCCTAGTGGGTTCCTCTTTTTGTTCAGAGTTTTTCTTTAAGATTTTTTACATGTCTTTTCGTGGTTTATGTTTTACTTTTAGCTTTATTATCTAGAATAAACAAGGAGGAGTTAGAAATCTGAAACTGTTTAAACAGGACGTGTGACAAGTTATAAGCCAGCAAACTTCGTGGTTCTGTTCACGAGCCTTGAGACAATGCTATAAAGTTCTGGCTCTTTTGGGGAGACTGGAGGTTATGTATCAGGGGATTAATAAATCACCCTCACATTTATGTTCCATGGAAAGCATACCTAGCCAAATCGCTTTTCCAACAACAGCCTGAACATTCAAAGCAGACTTTGTGTGCAGGGGCAAACCACGGTCTGTCTGGGAGACAGTAGTCTATAGATTTTTATGTAAACATGAACTGCTTTCTTCAATGGAGGGTTTAAAGCCAAAGGCCTGCCTGAGTGCCCTGTATGGTAGGGTGCCATGGCCCTTGTTGGGGGAGTAGGTTTTGACCCATGATCTTGGTCCAAGTTTTTTCTTGCCTAGGAAATCGCTGGTTCTGTGCCATCACAGCCCGGGAGGCTGCTCTGCTGGCTGTGGAGTGTCCTGGTAGGAGCAATACCCAGCGTGAAAGAACAGTGACCAAACCTGTCTCTCTCGTGGCTCCTAGTTTGCCTTGGGGTCTTCCCTCAGCTGACTGGGGCAGCTTTGAAATGGATGGTAATCCTGTCTTTCTTCACTTCGTAGGAAAGACCAGAATTTGTTGTCTCCAGTGAACTGCTGGTATTTGCTCCTGAACCAAGTGAGGAGAGAAAGCAAAGACCACGCAACCTTGAGTGACATCTACCTGAACAACGTGATTATGCGCTTCATGCAGATCAGCGAGGATTCCACCAGGATGTTTAAAAAGGTACCCTCCGTCAATCCTGCCGTACTGTGCTTTCCCATAACCGCTCTGCCTGTAGCCACAACTGAGAAGGGGATGGTGCCTTGATTCCTTAACTGGGCTCAATAAATATTAGGTAATAAAAATTAAATGTGTTCATATTTTAATTAAAAGTGAAACCTGAGCAAGCATATTTGTAGAGTTAAATCACTGAATCTGTGACTAAACAATGTGAGCAAATTTTTGAAATGAGGTGTGTCTGCCAGTTGCACCTCTGCCCTTAGAGACGGGCTGCCTGCAGTTATGAAAAACCAAACCAGAGAGGAAGAGCTTCCGATTCGGTGTTTTGGGCTCACGCCTGATCAGAGACTTGTGAAGAACGAGATAACCAGATGTGCTGCTCTCTCAGGAAAATGTTATCACAGTTTCTTCTTACTCCCACCAGGCCAGCAGCGGAGGCGGTGATGGAGTGACATTAAAAAAATTCCACAGGGCACAGAAAATTCTGTCCCTTGCATGCCAGCAAGCTTCCTCCTTCCCAAATCCATTAAAATAGAAGAAGAAACTGCACTTTTAAGTCTTCTTATCATTACTACTAGTCTCAGCCAGATCTCAGCAATTTTTTTTTTTAATTTGGACATTTTTGTTGAGAACGATAACAAAATTGGACTATTTCTTTTGTAGAGAATGCAGCCACTTGCCCAGTTAGACTAGCTTTCAGTTTGTATGTTTTTAAGACAAGGGTTTGCCCCTGCCCCCACCTCAGCTTTGTACTAGGGGTGCAGTTGCCTATACCAATATCTGTACCTCTATTCAGTAAGTAATTATTAGTTTCAGAAAGTGGGGGAAAGAACCAACTTGTGGATTAATGGCATATTTATGTTTCAAAGGGGCCCCGTAGAACAAAGATGCAGTGTTAGGCAGGCCAGCTGGAAAACTTCTTAGTCATGTTTGATGTATCCATAGTGGATTTCAGTTCTGACCTAGAAATATAACTTAGCAAACTCCAAGTCCTCTTTTGCTCTAGTAATTTGGGGGTTGCGGGGGGATGTTTCAAACAAAGGAGAAATGTGAAAAATTTAGAACTAAGAGCATATTAATTAACAAGACAATAAATGCAAGAATATCCCGTGCATCTTTAAAAGTAGAGATCTAAAACAAATAGTTTAGACTGAGCCATGAGAGTGAAGGAAATTTCTCCTGCATCAGCCCTTTTAGCCAAGACCTCATGTGGTCAATGTTTGGTTTTTGTTTTTGAGCATCTTCTAGGAGCAAGAGATGGCGTTAGGTCTTGGAGAGGCTCTATAGATGAAGAAAAAACTAGTCCTCGCGTTCAAGGAGGTCACAGTTTGTCCAATTTTGGGTGGCGCTATATACGTTGCAGTCATGGGGGTGCTGGCAACCATCAGCTAGGGCCTCTGGAACCAGCACCTCAGTGGAGTCCATTTATTTATCCGTTTAACTAAACATCTTTAAAAGGTCTGGCTGGGGAAGCAGCGTTAAAAGACATGTCCCTGCCTGCAGGGAACCCATTACCATCATGAACAGTTCCCCTGCGGAGCTGGAAGGAAGTTCTTCACAGGGAAGGGCACGCTTGCGGTGAGGTCTGTAGGAGAAGGAGGTGGTGGTCAAGCAGACAAGGACAGTGACCTGTTCCCGGGGAAGCAAGAGCGTGGCATGTCCTGGGCAAGGAGTGTGATGTGACTGGACCAGGGGTTGTATGGACATGAGTGCTGGGATGTGAGGCTAGAAAGGACAGTCATATCAAAAGGGACTTTGTATGTCTTACTAAGGTGTTAGGATTTGTATTTTGAAAATCAAAGTCAAGGCCTTGATAAAGTCGGTAGAAACCTAGAGCTGAGAGTCGAATGGATTTGGATGTGAATGCCAGCTCTTCTGCATACTTGCCGTATGCGCTCTGGAGGTGATTCCAGAGGCCCACTCTCTGAGGGAGCAGGGAGGGAGGACTGGGCAGAGAGGCTGAGCCTGTGGAAGCGCTGGAGCTGGGGTGGCCCTTGGGGGTTGTCTCATTTTTTGTCCCATATCCAGGCAAAGGGCCTCATCTTTGTTTTGCATCATTGGATTGGGAAGGGCTAAGTAATCTTGGGGTGAGGCAACTCCCTTTTGTGGAGGGTAAGTCCTAGAGAGGGATCAGCTGTGAGTCTCAACAGCCAGCAGCTAGTATTCCCAGTAGTTGTGAGAATCAGTTTCCAGCTCTTGAAGAAAAGGTCTGAAGGATGTATAATCAACACACATACACGCTTGTTTGCTACCTAGAAATTTCTTCTTATCCAGATCCTCTGGGAGTCAAAAGAATTACAGTCCTTGGAACTGCGGATTTATAGACTCCTGGTTCCTTTGGCATTTAGTGGGTGAATGGACTTCTCCTGACCATTGCTGACCACTGGGAAGTTAATAGTCATTACAATTACAGATATCAAATTCTACCTTCCTCAACTAAACCCAGCGGACTACACACCCACCTTCCCATGTATATTACTAATGGAAAATGAAGAAAGGGAGGTGGAGGGCAAAAGGGAAGGACTGGAGGTCATTGAAGAGCCAGGTCAGCCCCTGAGGACACACCTGTCTTCTGGAAGAGCAGGAAGCCGGAACCCTACCTATCAAGTCCCCAGATCTTCAGGTCCCTTTAGGTTAAAAAGCAAACTCATCACCAACCTTCCCCTTTTCCAGCTCTTCTTCCAGCGTATGGTTCTGTCAGACCGAGAGAACTTGTCAGATCCCGTCAGAAGTGACCTTTAGAACTGCTATGGAGTCCTTAGTGAGCACAATGCTGTTCTTCTTGGGAAAGGATTTAAGAATTCCTCATTTCCCAAAAATCTTTATGGATCTCTGGCTAGATGCTGGGTTCAGCCTCTTACACAGCTATATCTTACTCAGTTCAGTCAGAGAGAATCATTTACCAAACTGTAGAGTCAAATAAGAGTTTGGAGCACATCATTCTTGGAGTGTTTTGGGCACCAAATGAGTATAATAATCAAGAAGGCACAGATAGGAATACCTAATTCTATGCATAGGTATAGGGAACAGCTTCAAGACTTAAAGTTTAATCACATCAAAACCAGTTGTGGAAATAGTTGCCTCCACTTGCCAGAAGGTTTTCAACAGATAAGAAAAAGTGAAGCTTTTTAAAAAAAAATTTATACACACACACACACACACACACACACACACACACACACACACACTGGAGGCCCATTGCATGAAAATTCATGCACTGGAGGGGGGGTCCCTCAGCCCAGTCTGCCCCCTCTCACAATCCAGGAGCCCTCAGGGGCAGGAGGCTACCCGGCAATCAAGGGAAGGTGACGCCCCCATCACACCTCTGCTGCTGCCACTGCCGGCAGCACAAGCCTCAGCCGGCCCTGGTTACCTGAGCCTCAGGCGGCCCTGGGTGGCTGGGCAGCCGCCATCAGAGGCTTGCCTGCGCCTTGGGGGTCAGCTGGGCAGCCGCCATCCGAGGCTTGCTTCAGCCTTAGGCCAGCCCTGGGCAGCTGGGGGCTGAGGGGACTGGGGGACTCTGGAGGCAGGCACGCGGAGCAGCCGGACCTGCGTGGAGGTGGCAGGGCTGAGGGGACTGGGCGCCACCATCTTGTGGTTGTGGGCACCGCCATCTTTGAGGGCGTGACAGTCAATTAGCATATTCCCATCTTTTGTGAGGGCTTGATGGTCAATTAGCATATTACCTCTTTATTAGATAGATATCTACACCAATAAAAGAGAAACATGCAAATTGACCATCACTCCACTACGCCCACCAGCCAATCAGGAGGGAATATGCAAATTAGAAGGACAAAGATGGTGGCTGCCCAGCTGCTCCAGGCATGGAGTGGCAGGGTGGGGCAGGACACCTCCTATGAGAGGGAGGGCTGGGGGCCAAGGGATCTACAGGAGTGGCACTCTGGCCACAGCGAAGACAAAGACTGCAGACTCCGGAGTCTGTAGCGAAGATGAAGACAGCAGACTCCAGCCGGAGTCTACAGCAAAGACGAAGATGGCAGACTCCGGCCAGAGTCTGCAGCAAAGACAAAGATGGCAGACTCCAGCCTGAGTCTGCAGGGAAGACAGCAGGCTCTGACCAGAGTCTGCAGTGAAGACGAAGACAGCAGACTCTGGCCTGAGTCTACAGCGAAGACGAAGGCAGCAGACTCTGGCCAGAGCCCGCAGCAAAGATGAAGAAGGCAGACTCCGGCTACACACACACACACACACACACACACACACACACACACCCACTGAGTGGCTAGATTATTATGACCACCCCATCAGTACTTCGTTGGGCCACCTTTTGCCTTCAATGCTGCAGTGATTCTTCTTGGCATTGCCTCCACGAGATGTTGAATGGTGATGCGAGGAATCTGACACCATGCCTGATGAATAGCACTGTCCAGTTCTGTGAGATTTGATGGTTGTGGAACCAGCTGCCTGATGGCTCTTTTAACTTCGTCCCACAAATGCTCAATTGGATTGAGATCTGGTGATTGTGGGGGCCACCTAAGCAAGGTAAAGTCCCTCATGTTCTTGAAACCACTCCTGCACAATACGAGCACCGTGGCATGGCGCATTGTCTTGTTGGAAGAAGCCATCTCCATTGGGATATGCCATCAACATGATAGGATGAACTTGATCAGCAACAATACTTAGGTATGTTGTGCTATTCAGACGTTGTTCCACATGAATTAAAGGGCCTAAATCATGCCAGGAAAACATGCCCCTAACCATAACACTGCCCCCACCAGCTTGAAGGGTTGTACTCATGCATGTGGGGTGCATGCTTTCATGTTGTGTCCACGAAATTCTCTGCCATCTGCATGATGCAACTGGAAACGTGATTCATCAGACCACATGACTTTTTTCCAATGCTCAACTATCCAATCTTTGTGTTCCTGTGCGAATTGGAGATGTTTTATCTTGGTAACTGCAGACAGCAAAGGTGTTCAAATAGGCCTTCGGCTTCCATATCCCATATGATGCAGTGTACAGTGAACAGTGCGTTCACAGATCATTTGAGAGGATCCCTGATTAAGATCTGCAGTAATTTGATGCACTGTTGCCCTTTTGTGTCTTGTACCAGTCTTGCCATTCTCCGTTCTGCCCTAACATTGACTAGTCGCTGATGGCCACAATTCGCATGTTCAGACCCAGATATTCGGCTGACAGTCCAGTCTTTAAACACTTTAACAACAGCTGCTCTTGAACATTTAATGAATTCAGCTGTTTTGCTGATACTCGCTCCATGGCTCCGAGCGCCAACAATCATCCCACATTCAAAGGCTGTTAAATCATGTTGTTAACCCATATCTTCAGAAAAAAATCACTTCTACTGTCGTGGTAAACAACCTGCTTCCCTATTTATAATGGTCTGGCTCTCTAGCAACTTCATCACAAAATTATAGCTAATTTGCCTAAAAACGTCAGGTGGTCATAATAATCTGGCCACTCAGTGTGTGTGTGTGTGTGTGTGTGTGTGTGTGTGTGTGTGTGTGTGTGTATATATATATATATATATATATATATATACACACACACACACACTAGAGCAGGGGTGGGCAAACTTTTTGACTCGAGGGTTACAATGGGTTCTTAAACTGGACCGGAGGGCCGGAACAAAAGCATGGACGGAATGTTTGTGTGAACTAATATAAATTCAAAGTAAAGGAGCGGAGGGGAGAGCAAGAGAACCCTCCGCTCTTTCGGCTCCGCGGGCCGGATAGAACAGCCGAACGGGCCGGATCCGGCCCGCGGGCCGTAGTTTGCCCACGGCTGCACTAGAGGCTTGGTACACAAAATTCTTGTATGGGTAGGGTCCCTAGGCCTGACCAGTGATCAGGGCCGATCTGTGGGGTGATCGGGGGGCCCCCATTGGCCCCCGCCTTGGCTGGCCTGGGGCCTGCGGGCTGGGGGCAGCTCCTGTGTTGAGCGTCTACCCCCTGATGGTTAGTGCATGTCATAGCGATTGGTCATTCCACCAGTCATTCCGCCATTCGGTCGATTTGCATATTAGGCTTTTATTATATAGTATTTCTTTATTGATTTCAGAGAGGAAGGGAGAGGGAGAGAGAGATAGAAACATCAATGATGAGAGATAACATTGATTGGCTGCCTCCTGCACACCCCCCTACTGGGGATTGAGCCCGTAACCCGGGCATGTGCCCTTGGCTGGAATTGAACCTGGGACCCTTCAGTCCGCAGGCCAATACTCTATCCATTGAGCCACACCGGCTAGGGCAAAAGTGAAGCTTTTTAAAAACAAAAGCAATACCAGTTATTTAAATATCGATTATTTCAGATTTAGACCTGTAGAGTTGTACGTAAAGCTTGTTGGTCAAAATAACATAGCGATTCATCTTTTAGATTCTGAAGTCAGATTTTGTGGGTGTGAGTCTTAGCTTTGCTGGTTAGTAGCTATGTGGACTTGGAAGTATTTGTAAACCTCTTAAGCCTCATTTTCCACAAGTACAAAGTAGATATGATAACTTATTTCAGATAATTGTATGGAAGACTTATGGATCATACATAAGAAGCCACTTAGACCAGTGTCTGGACTTAATATGTCCTAACTAATTTCTAGCTATTATCTCTATTATTATCTCTATTGTGCACATGTCCACACACCAGCAATAACTATGTAATGTGAGATTACACTAGACATTATACTAAGTGTGTCCTCATTCTAAGGAGAGGACAACCCCCTGTGATAATCACATCCAGATCATCACAGAGTATTGGTATATCATTATATTATGACATCCCAAACCGTATTTGTAATTGGACTCTGAGAACTACCCTCACAACTTCCTTGCTTGTAGATGAATTAAAATTTTGGGCCTCACATTTCAACAATTAGTGAGAAATCAGAGAATAACCTAATGAAAACCTGTTGGTCAACAACCCCCAGTGCCTCTCAGTTTCCCCCAAAGCTATTTCACAGGGGGAGCCTTAACTTTGAGGCTTCATTGATTTCTTGATTCGTTCAACAATAATAGTCATTCAGTTCCAGACCCTTCATTATGTATGGAAAGAGTGGAATTCTGCATTTATACTCTTAGGTTCTGCTTTGCCATTTTAGGAGAAGGTCAGAAATTGGAGACTCTTTATACACACGGGTTTGTTTCATTATCAGCTCTCCCTTCTCTCCCAAAGAACCAGGATTAACGGGGTGCCTCCTGCCCAGTTTTCCAGCCCTGCCTCCTGGCGTGATGAGACTTTGCTGCCTTCTTTCCATGACTCATGCTGAAGAAAAGAGAGTGTTCTGCATCTGGTTTGGTGCCACGGCCAGAAAATGTGCAGTTCATGTGCTACACACACACGAAGTAATTCATGTCAGCAGTCACAGTTGCAAGAAAGACTGCAGCCAGCTTGCAGTAATCATTTTATTTAAGCACCTCATCACATGATCTCATTTACCAATTTTACGAATGTTAATAGAAGTATGTAGTTTAGAGGGAGCAACATAAAGTGGTAGTATTTGAATGTTACATTATCTCTGTCTGTGTGTTTTCAATTATCCTGAAGCCTGTCATTTCCCCGTGGAATGTTTTCAGATTATTAATGTTTTTATCTTTCCTTGGTTTGCATAAATACGTGTACAAGTATCATTTATTTTGCTTTTCACCAATAACAATGCTATCTGCATGCTACCACTTACTGAATTTTAACTGTACACCAACCACTGTGCTCTGCACTTTTAAAAATATATAGAGAGATTTTTATTGTTGACAGTATTACAGATGTCCCTCATTTCCCCCCCTTTATCTCCCTCTGCCAAGCCACAGCCCCCTGCCCCCAGGCCTTCACCACCCTACTGTCCATGCCCATGGGTTCTGCATATAAGTATATAAGTTCTTTGATTTATCTCTTCTCGTCCCCTCCTCCCTGCCACCACACACACACCGAGATATATCAGTCTGTTTCATGCCTCCATGCCTTGGGTCTTTTTTTGTGAGTCAATTCATTTTGTTCATTAGATTCCACAAATAAGTGAGACAATGTGATATTTGTCTTTCTCTGATTGGCTGTGCTCTGCATTTTTTACACATTGTGTCATGCATCTTATAGCTCCCTAATGAACAGATATTATAATCCACCTATCAGGGACAAGGAAGCAAAAGGCTCAGAGAGACAGCCAGGCTAACTGGTATATATTCCTGTCTTTGCGCATATGTCTTAGACATGATTTAGATAGTTACTATGATTCTTGGTGTTTTTGATGTTAACTAGAGATGTTACTCAATGTATAAGTCGGGATTTCAGAGAATTGGAGCACTGTGGTTCTTGGCCCTATTTAATTTCTTACAAAAATCCTGAAGAATGATATGCCTGGATAAAGCAGCAAACTCTGTCAGTCATCTGAGTTCTAGGTGGGGATTCGAAGCAGTGGAGACTGGCCCACGCCACTGAGAATTACTCCACTTAGGCATAAATGCCATAGGTTATCAGATTCAGACTCACAGGAATTAAATTAACCTACTTTCGTCTTGATGATTATGTGGCCTAATTTGAAAGGAAAGATGACAGATTACTAGTGAGATTTGGAAATTTGTAGTCACCTTTTATTTTGCTCAAAGTCAATCATATTTTACTTAAATACCCCAATAAGAAAGAAAACAAAGACATTTCTTGGGGGGGCAAATGCTGTGTTTCCAATTAGATCATTTAAAATAAATTAATATTTAGAAAAATGCTTTAATATAAGTTAGTAAAAGATACCAGTCTATTTGAGATCTCTAAGTCTGACCTTATTTTGAAGGAAAGATCCATGTTTTGAAAACTACTAATCTATATGTGAAAGAAAAAGAGCCTATTTCTTTTTTAATATATAAATACATAGTCATTGTACAAACGTAGAAAATACTAAAAAATGTAAAAATGGAAATAAGAATTAACCCACATTAGCACTACCTACTATAAATATTTTGGGCTATCTATTTTCAATATCCTATCTAATAAAAGAGCAATATGCAAATTGACTGTACCTCTGCTACACCCAGAAGCCACGCCCACCAGCCAATCAGGAGCAAGTATGCAAATTAACCCAACCAAGATGGCTGCGGCCACGGAGTGAGCAGGAGGCTTGGGTTTCCCCAGCAATGGAGGAAGCTAAGCTTCCTGCACACCCTGGCCAGCCCAGGCCTCCCTCCGCTCAAGGTTACAAAGTTTCAATTATAGAAGATAAATAAATTCCAGATACCAGGGCCTCCGCTTGGGTCGCCGGGGGCGTGGTCAGCCTGCAAACCACCACAGGCCCCTCGCCCAGGTTGTCCCACACCCCAAGGGAATCCCCACCCTGATCCAGGACACCCTTCAAGGAAAACCAGCTGGCCCCCACCCATGCACCAGGCCTCTATCCTATCTAATAAAAGAGTAATATGCAAGTTGACCATCACTGCAACACACAATATGGCTGCCCCCATGTGGACACAAGATAGCCACCACAAGATGGCCAGCAGGGGAGGGCAGTTGGGAGGGACCAGGCCTGCAAGGGAGGGCAGTTATGGACGATCAGGCCAGCAGGGGAGGACAGTTGGGAGGGACCAGGCCTGCAGGGGAGAGCAGTTGGGGGTGATCAAGCCTGCAGGGGAGGGCAGTTAGGGGTGACCAGGCTGGCAGAGGAGGGAAGTTGGGGGCGACCGGGTCTGCAGGGAAGGGCAGTTGGGGGGAACCCAGACCTGCAGGGGAGGGCAGTTAGGGCAAACAGACTGGCAGGGAGCAGTTAGGCATCAATCAGGCTGTCAGGGGAGTGGTTAGGGGGTGATCAGGCTGGCAGGCAGAAGTGGTTAGGGGCAATCAGGAAGGCAGGCAGGCAAGCAGTTGGGAGCCAGCAGTCCTGGATTGTGAGAGGGATGTCCGACTGCCCATTTAGATAGGATTGGGCCTAAACGGGCAGTCGGACATCCCTCGAGGGGTCCCAGATTGGAGAGGGTACAGGCTGGGCTGAGGGACACACATTCCCCCCCCCCCGTGCACGAATTTCGTGCACCAGGCCTCTAGTTTATATAATAAACATATGTGTAGTATACAAACATTACATATATAGGTATCTTACAAAATTGAGATTTCATTGCATATAACTTGGGAACCAGTCCTTTTCATGTAAAATATTGTTAGTGTTCCCATGTCTGGAAACAGGCTTTTAAAATGGGATACTTCATCCCTATATAATGTTTTAATATCTGCACAGCCAAGTTATTTTCCTGTTGTTTGAACATCTAAATCTTTCACACATCTGTGATTTTCTTATTTTTATGCTCCATCGCTTGAAGTAGAATTATTAGGTCAGAGGGTAGCATTAGAATTTCATGCTTTTGATGAAATTCTTACCTTTTGCCTCTCTGGAATAAATTTGGTCATGGCTGTGATTTACCAATGAGTATCTATCCCCTGAACAAATCAAGTGACTATTTTATTATTTTAGCAGAGAACTAGCCCGTGTGATTTAGTATGCTGATGCAACAGTAGTAAATAATATAACAGGAGGAACTTTTCCAAAGCATTTTAGTGCAGTGTAGCAGAAGAATTAAATGGTATGCTGGTGGCCTCCAGAGACAGCTTAATTATTGATGGGGCCTGGAAAAATAAGTGAGAATAGTTCGAGATAACACTACTAGCCGGTTCTCTTGAGTTGTATTGATCCCATGACTAGCTCATTTTTCTAGAAATAAATCAAAAACCACACTCATGTCTTACAATGTTGTAGGTTTCTGAAATATTTTAGGAAATATTTTTACTTTGTATTTATGAATTGCTTATCAGGATGGCTGGCACATAGTAAGTGCTTAATCAATAGCAGTTGTTGGTGCTGCTGTTCTTACATTTGCATTGTTACCTTTATTGCTTAGTGACAGCAGGACATGTGTGACTTACCTGGGTATAAATGAGCTGGTGGGCGACTAGCTAAGAGCATGCACTGTTGGTTCGGAAGCATTATTAAAGACTTAATGAGGACACTAAGCAGATGATATATGTGTGTCGCCTTGGAGAGTGCGATCATTTTTAAAAACCTCATGTCAGCTAAGTCGACATTTTGTCCTGCAGCATAATGTGGTAGTACTGGCATGCATGTTAGTAGTTGAATTCATAATTACATTGAGAATAGTTGTCTAAAAGCACTTGAAACTTATTTATGGAAAAAAATAAAATAAAATCTAGTAGTATTTGGGCCAAAACTATTTTAAATGGGTATCTCTGTTATTTTGATTTTCTTCTGCTTGTTTATCTGATGTTTTACCTTGAACATTTTATATAAGACATACAAGAAAACAATTATTTATTGTAAACTAAAAACTTGGCCGAGTATACTAGTCAGTGTTTACTGTAAAGAAGTGGGGAAACTATACCCATTAACTGATTCAGCCCCAAATGCTTTTTATTAATGGAGAAGTAGCCTGTTCTCCAGGCACACTTGAAAAATATACATTGTGTATGTAGTGTTAGGATGATTAAAATGAAGGGAAAAAAACACATCGTATCAGGGAGCTTCTGAGCAGTTTGCACATGAGCTCCAACTGCCTTTTCTCCCAAGTTGTCTTTGAAATGACTAATCAAATCTGTAAATAGGAAAAGCTGGAACAGTCCTTTTAACTTCAAGCAGATCCTAATACTCCTTTGTTCACTCTATTGGATCCCACCTCACTCTGAGTCGAAGTCTATAACCCTGTCTCCTTTTTCTATCTTTAGTTTCCTCCATAGCACTTATTCCTTTCTAACATATTGTATATTTATTTAGTGTTTGTTCACTTGCTATTTCCCCTCAAATTAGATGTAAGTTCCTGAGGGAAAGGACCTCGTCTTGTGCACTGAAACAGTGACTGGCACATAGCGATGCTCAGTAAATATTTATCAAATGAATAAATAGTGAGTACTTACAACTATATTAGAAATCAGAGATGAGTATGATCCACATAATAGAAAGTTCAAGGCATTTTAGCAAGACCCAGTGCTGACAGGTCTGGATTTAAGCAACACTGTCATGTGCTGTCTACTTCCTAAAAAAGAGAGAAGTCAAAAAAGAGTTGTCCCAGGAAACCCAAAAGTACTAGGGAAATTACAGAGAGGGTGAAGATTTAAAAAGCAAGTCCGTAAAGTTCTTTCTAACTCCTGGGCTCACCCCTGAGCTGTACAGGTTGGGTCTGATCGTTAGCAGTATACCTACCCATGACTTTGAGAACTGAACTAAGGGATAGAACATTGCGTGGGTTTTAAACTGGCCACTGGATGGTACATATGCAAAACAGATCCAAATAGTGCTATAATAGTGTTGTAAACAGAACTGACATAAAAACCACAGCCCATTAAAGGCTGGTCAGAATTTGCAACCTGAATTCAACCAGGTCGATTTCCTGATAAAACAAAAATATCAACATTCTACCTAAGGTTTAAACAAGACCCAGATTCTCAAAACATAATATTCAAAATATCTGAATACAATCCAAGAGTACTAAGTATACAAAGAACCAGGAAAACCTCAACTCAATGGGAGAAGACGAGCAACAGACACCAATTCTGAATGACATAAATGCTGGAATTATCTAACAAGGACCTTTATAGCAACCATGATACAAATGTTCCAAGAAGTAAGGGCAAGCACTCTTCAAATGCATGGAAAGATAGAAAGTCTCATCAAATAAATAGAATTTATAAACAAATGGAAATTTTAGAACTGAAAAATACAGTAATCAAAATGAAAAGGGAAAAAAAACCTCATCAAATGGGTTCAGTAGCAGAATGGAGATAACAGAAGGAAGAGTCGGATGAAATTCTGTTAATCTTGAAGATAGAAATTATCCAAACTGAACAACGGAGGGGAAAAAGAGTTTGAAAATAATAATAATAATTAGTGCCTCAGTAACCTTTGGGACAATCCCAAAGGTCTGACATTTATGGCAGCAGAGTTCCTGAAGGAGAGGAGAAAGAGTGCGTGCAGAAAAAAAATATTGGAAAAAGTAATTGCAAGAAAACTTCCCAAATTTGGCACATAAGATAAACCTACATATTTAAGAATGTCAGCAAAACCCAAACTAAATGAATCCAAAGAAGTCCATACCTAGACACATTATAATCACATCAAAAATTAAACATAAAAATATATTGAAAGCAGCCAGAGGAAAATTGATACATTAATTGTGGGAGAACAACAATTAGATGAATGTGGATTTCTCTATGCACTAAATGCCAGTAGCACCTTACTGATTGTGCCAACCAAAAACATATTTAGATATTAACAAATATCCCTGGAGGTTGCAGAGGGAATTGGCCCTCATTGAAAACTATTGATTCAAATTGATCCTCTATTGTCCTAAACAGATTTTTAAAAAGACTTGATTTTTTAATTTGATTTTTTAAGCCACCTGGTTTACAATTCTAGAGTAATCAAACTTTAGTTTACTAATGGAGCAGGTCTAAAGGCCAGTTCCTTATTTGCCATAAAGAGGAGTAAAAACATACCGTTCAGCACCAGGTTTATTTAGGGTCAGTTATTTATAAAAGATCAGGACTTAATAAAGTTCCTTTTCAAAGAGCCATATACACTGAATCCTCACCCACTGTCCTCATCCAAGGAGGAAATTGCAGTCTTAAGGAAAGAACTGATGAGGAGAGAACATTCCAACCATGTGTCTAGGTGTCTGCACTTGAGAACAGAGTTTACAGCAACCTGAGAACAGTATTCGGGTTGCTAGCCAAGGTTTCGTACCCGTTGAAGACTCTGTTTGCTTCCACATGGTAGGATTCTAATAGATTTTCAGCAGCTGCAATAAATGCCATATTAAGAGATACTGCACATATAACAAATATTTGAATTAAGGAACATGTACGATATCTTGAATTATAGCAGACCAAAAATATGCAATTATAAGGAGATACCAAATATGGCTGTCAGATTGACTTTAGTACCTTTTACATCTCAAAGGAAAAAATATTTTCTCATTATTAGATAAGTAAATAGAAACAAACAGATATTTTACCAACTAAATACTTTGTGAGATTAACATAGGAACTACTAAGAATAAAAAATTTTGACACAGTATGTATGAACTATTTAGACTGAGAAAAACCAGTGATGTTTAATAATTGATAGTAAATAAGTACATGTACCATTTTTACTTTTTAAAATTTGATTGTTTCAATGGAACAGAGAATCATAATTGGCTAATGCTTGGGCTTGAATAAACATACCCATAAAAATTTCATCTCTTTAGGTCTAAAGATGGAGATTGCAAGGATTGACTAAAATAATTATCTTTTATTATTTGGCAGTCCTATATAATAAAAGCCTAATATGCTAAGTGTCTGGTCATCCAGTCATCCATTCAACCAATCAAAGTGTAATATGCTAATGATATGTTAAGGCTGCTCAACCACTCGCTATGATGTGCACTGACCACTAGGGGGCAGACAGTCAACCAGTCGACCAGTCACTATGACGTGCACTGACCACCAGGGGGTAGATGCTCCAACCGGTAGGTTAGCTTGCTGCTGGGCGTCTGGCCAATTGGGACTGAGCAAGATGGACTGGACATGCCCTAGAGCCCTCCCATGATCCCTCCCTGGATGACCAACCTGGGCTGGCAGGCAGAAGCAGTTAGGGGCAATCAAGCAAGCATAGTTGATACAAATAGACTATTGCATCAGGCAGGTGAGTAGTTAGGAGCCAGCAGTGCCAGATTGTGAGAGGGATGTCTGACTGCCAGTTTAGGCTCAATCCTCCAGGCCTAAACTGGCAGTTGTATATCCCCTGAGGGGTCCTGGATTGGAGAGGGTACAGGCTGGGCTGAGGGACATGAATTTCATGCACCGGGCCTCTAGTCCTATATAATAAAAGCCTAATATGCAAATCAACCGAACGGCCGGTTGCATGACACGCACTGACCACCAGGGGGCAGACGCTCAATGCAGGAGCTGCCCCCAGATCGCAGGCCCCAGGCCAATCAAGGCAGGTGCCAGCCGGGGCCCCCCCGGATCACCCACCGGTTGCCCCACAGATCAGCCCTGATCGCCAGCAAGGCCTAGGGACCCTACCCATGCATGAATTTTGTGCATTGGGCCTCTAGTATCTTATATTTCCATTGAAGAGTCACAACAAATCCACTGTAACTTCTTTTCCTTCCCTTTTCACTTTTTCCCCCTGTACCTTGCTGAGACCAGCTTTCCTTTCCAAAACAGAGTAATCATTCCATTTCATTATGCTTCAACAAATCTTTATTATCATTATGTGGCGGGCACATACAATGATGAGTGCTAATGTCGCACAAGTAAATACAAATTCTTAATTGGCATCCAAAGGAGTTTATAATTAAGTTGGTGGTTAAAAGAAAAGAACTGCTGAGGTAAAAATCACCACAGGAGCACAGAGGAGCGAGTAAGGTACTCCTAGGAAAATGGAGACAGGCTTCACAGAGAGAGGAGCATTTGATTAAAGTCTTAAAACTTGGTGAGATTTGCAAAGGAATTAGGGGAAGTGCGTTTTTCTATACAGAGAGAACAGCAAAGAAACGATCTTGGAGTTCTGAGAAGATGGGTATAGGTGGGGCTCTTGGTGGCCCCATTTATTGAACTGGTAACAGTATTGAGTTGTAGAGCTATGTTGCCTGGACTAAAAGCTCACTCAGTTACACAGATGGCTGGGGTTAGGAGTGTAGCCTGTAGCATGGGGAAATAAATGTACATGTGGGATAACCGCTCTCTGAGATCCAGAAAGGATGGATCCAGGTTGGGGAGATGCAGCAAGAATTAGGATGATCAGTTTGAGGATCTAATCAAGGAAGGAAGCCAAGGGAGATTTTTAAGCCGGGATATGGTATAATCAGCCTTGTTTTTCTAAAGCATTGGGAAGAGTAAATGGTTCAAAGGGAAGGGGTTGGGAGGTGGGAAGAGATTAACCAAGAATTTATATGCATATACGCATAGCCAATGGACCAACAATAGTTCAGGGAAGGCCTGGGGCGGGGGCAGGAGCGGGGAGGAGGGAGTCAATGGTAAAAAAGGGGGGCATCTATAATACTTTCAACAATAAAGATACATTTTAAAAAAGAGTAAATTGGAATTGGAAGAAATTGGTCTTGGGGAACCTGGTGAGGAAGCTGTTGCATAATAATCTTCATTTTTGCTCTATTGTGAATTATGGCCGGAGAGCAGATCCGTACTTGCAGTGATACCATCTTCAAAAATTTTCATCCATGTAAATTTAGGATGAATTGAATGTTGTTGCTCTTTTATAAAAGGTCTTTGGCAGTTTACCAGAACATTGCTAGTCAGTCCATCGTAATCAGATTTTCTTAAGGCTTCTATTCCTTTAGCTGATGGCTCTTTAGCTTAATGGAAAAAGAAGAAGAATGTAATAATTCCAAGATTCCCAGGTTTGCAGTGACTGTACAGACAGGTTTGGCTGCCTCCACAAAACAGGGCAATTTTAAGTGACGGCAAGTCGCTCGGAGGTGTGTCTTGCCTCCTGATCCTCCCAAGATATTAGCCGCCACCCCCTGAAGTATAAAGTGCCCTTTTAATATCACTAGCTACAAGACAATGAACAATTATCTGGAGAGCAAGGAGAATTCTCTCTCATTTCTTTAAACTGTCATATAAAGAATAGTTGAAGTTTCTAGGAATATTTAGGACAGAGAAAGAAAGCCTTAGCTAGGACACAATAGCTGCCTCAAGTATTTGAACACCTGTGATAGAGTAGATGGCTTATTAACTAGCTCTGTGAGTCTACAGGAGGTAGGCCCAATTAGGATGACCTAACATTTACGGTAGTCTGAAGTCAGTCAGGGCCAGCTCAGAATTAGAGTTCTGCTTGGTTGTATCTTTGCAGTGTTCTCTAGAATGGACGTCACATGACCCTCCTTGGTATAGTACCTCAAACACAATTAAGTATTCCATAAATTGTCTTGAATTATGATGAAGTGAGTATCTCAGACATGCTGACTTGAAAGTTGATACAAATAGACTATTGCATCAGTATTTAGAAAAACGAAGGGTGACTTCATGTGATGAAACAAAGTATTACTTATGGGAAATATTTTTTCTATTCCTTAGGCTACCTTTACTTAAATCCATTGTTAATTCTATAGACCAATTAACCAGTTCTGAAATGGTATTATTAGTATTAGGCTAAATATAGATCTTTAAAGAAATTTTCTGATTTAGGTTAATAAACTAACCTATTGATTAGTTTATTAATTTTCAGATTTGACTCACAAGTTATATATAGAAATTTTACTTGGATTAAATTGAATAAGCTTAAATCAGACTGTATTGAAATTGTTTTGTTTACTTCTCCCACTAGACTATAAGGCCACTTTTCTATCTTTGGCACCTAGAAGGTACTCATAAAAACCAGTAGAATGAATGAGGAAATGCATGAATGAGTGCATGAATGAATGAACTTTTATCAGTATCTGAAAGACTCTTTGCCTTTTGCTTACTAATTCAATGGGTGACTTATAAATGAGCAAACCTCTGACTTACTGATTTGTTTTTGTAAATAGTTCCTGGATTTTTGTTACCGCTGTGTTATAAAGACTGAAGTCATGGGTTTCTATACAATGTGGTCTAGTTTGCTTCACCACAGACTATACTCATGGCCCCAGCTAACCGTGCCATAGATGTAACCTTGTTGGTCGCCCTGGGGAGCAGTGTTGCAACAAGCTAAGGCCCTCAGAAGAGACAAAGGCTTTAGTGTTAAAATACTAAACTCAGGTTCATCTACTAAAAATATATTTTTTTACCCATCTGCCAAAAACAAACAAGAAAGGTATAATAATTTTCATTCATTCACACTGGACAGCTGTTGTTGTGTTTCCTATTGTCATTTTTTAATTTCATCATTTAAGGGAAAAAGAGGTCAGTGCCCCTGACTAAATAGGCAGGGATTACATGTTTTAAAAATCCTTGTGGCACACCATTTGAAAATCTCTGTACTAAAGAAAACATGTTATTATGGTAATATTAAGAAATTGTCAATAAAGGTGAGTTGTCAAAATTTTGTAAAGTTTATGATACTGAAAAATGATCTAGAAATATACACTGAATGGCCAGATTATTATGATCTCTGAATGCATAATAATCTGGCCACTCAGTGTGTGTGTGTGTGTGTGTGTGTGTGTGTGTGTGTGTATGTGTATATATCAGGGGTGGGCAAACTTTTTGACTCGAGGGCTACAATGAGTTCCAGACCGGAGGGCTGGAACAAAAGCATGGATGGAGTGTTTGTGTGAACTAATATAAATTCAAAGTAAAGGAGCTGAGGGGAGAGCAAGAGAACCCTCTGCTCTTTTGGCTTCGCGGCCGGATAGAACAGCCGAACGGGCCGGATCTGGCCCGCAGGCCGTAGTTTGCCCACGGCTGGATATTAGAGGCCCGGTGCATGAATTCATGCATGGGTGGGGTCCGGCCAGCCTGGCCAGGGGGTGGGGACATGGGCGGTTGGCTGGCCTGCCTGCTGGTCGAACTCCCGGTCGAGGGGACAATTTGCATATTAGCCTTTTATTAATAGGATATACACTGAGTGGCCAGATTATTATGCATTCAGAGATCATAATAATCTGGCCACTCAGTGTATTTCTGATATTTTTAATTATATAACAGTCTGAACCAGAGTTTCATAACACATTCTGAGTTTAATTGGGTAGGTGATGTACATCAGCCATTGCGTAAGCCTAAGTGATTATCCATTTAGTGATACTGAAAAGGTATTTCCTAACATACCACCATTTTGAGTAGAGACATAACCATAGCATGAATTGTGCTTCTTAAAGAGTTAAGGAAATGTTAACTGGAAATGAAAATAGTGGTGTCACCTGCTTTATTCCCTGTAGGATTTTAAATTTCAGTCTTGGGTTTCGTAACCTGTCTGTTCCAGTGCTATTTGTCCCTGAGAGGTTCTGAGTGACTTTGGTGTGTGTGACTTTGCACCTTTCAAATTGTCTGCTCGCAGCTGCACACATCAGCGGCAGGCCTTTACACCGGGACACCACACGCCACATCTGCCTAGCTGTTCCTTTAGTGAATATTCTAGGAGATGCCCCAGATATTTCCTTTAAGATTAAGTTTTGTCTCATTTCAGAAATGAAGCTCTGGTTCCCTTGTGTGTATGGTTCTTTATAATTTTCCCACATGAAGGGATATTGATTATTTTTCTTCTTGGGAATGAAGTAGATTTATGAGGCTAATTCCATGGGCTGATATTTAGTTGTCTCTTTTAATAAGTACAAAATCTTGTCCCTGGACAGATAGAAGGGAAGTGTGTGGGACACTATAAATATTATCCAGAGGCTTGGTTCAAGCCATTGAAGCCCAGCCCAGCCTTCTCTGTTAGGCGTTTTGGAGGACTCTGGTGACTCTGCCTTCAGAGTTTACATGAATTAAGAGGAGCTGTTATTATAAAGACACATGAACATGAGCTTTGGACTTAAAAGCACACACATTGGGGAAGTGTGGCCTGACCCCTTTATCCAGAACTTACATCCGAAACAGACCAAGGGTGAGACATTAAAATTATTCGAAACCCTCTCATTAAATATTTAATCTGGTTTTCCTTTTTCTCCCTACTCCCACTCTGACTCAGCTGAAGGTTAGGATTCCTTGACTGGTCCTCACAATAGATTTACTTTGAAAAAATACTCTGTCAGAGGCCAGGCACCCTCTGAATTGGTCATTTAATTCAACCACAGAGATGGCTTGATTGATTGCTCAGTGCACTCACACGTTTGTGTTATCATGCTCTGTGTTCTGCCTTCCTTTCTCTCCCCGCTGGGAGGTTCCAGGGAGCAGGCCTCCAGGAATAGAGATTCTGGCCAAGGCTCTGTAGAGTAAGCTGTTTGGGCACGTCTGGCTCCTCTGTGAGATTGGGAACCCTAGAAGGCAAAAGCCACGCCTTCCCCAGTCCCATTCGTTCAGCAGACATATGTGGAACACCTGGTGTGCCGGCGCCAGAGCAGGCCCTGGGAATAGGAAGATGAAGGGGATGTACTCCTGGCTCTCAAAGAAACACTGTTTATGAAGGAAATGTGGGGAGCATCATCATCATGGGTAGCATCAGTTTAACACTCCCCGTGTGCCAGGGTTTGTGTTAGCTGTTTCATAAGGACCACCCCAGTGAAGCTGTGACATAGGGCTATTGGTATCTCCATGTTGCCATTGAAATAACTGAGGTCTCGCAAAATCATTTAACCGATACACAGACTGTAACAAGATCATTTGAAAACAGGCAGTTCGATCTTAAAGTTTAAACTCTTAACCACTAAATTATATAGCCTAGGAGTGGTGATAGATGAATGAAGGTATTATGACATCAGAAAAGGGAAGATATAATGTTTTTTATTTGGGGTTCAAGGCAATGTTACAAGAAAGTTTTCACAGGGTAACATGTAGGATCGTCAAAACCAGGCAAGAGAAGGAGAGTGCAGGCGGGGTGGGACGGCTTGGGGAAAGCACAGGGACCTGCCAGGGTCTGACCAGGCTGCAGGATGTGGTTTGAGATTTGTGCAATGTAAAGCACGGTAGTTAGTGGAAATGATGGGTAACCCAAAAAACTTGAACTCCAGCCCCAGTCGGTGTGCTTGGTGGTTAGAGCCACGACCCATGCATTGCAGGGTCAGGGGTTCGATTCCTGTTCAAAGGCACACGTACCTCTATTGCAGGTTCGATCCCCAGCCCCGGTCTGGACGCCTGCAGGAGTCAACCAATTGATATCGCTCCCTCCTTCCCTCCCTCCCTTCCCCTCCTTTCCTTCCACTCTCTAAAAATCAATGGGAAAAATATCCTCAGGTGAGAATTAACCAAAAAAATAAATAAATAATATGAACTCCAGTCTGAAAAAATATAGCAAGTGTTTGATGGGTTTTAATCAGAGGAAGGGCATAATTAGATCTTTATTAAATTCTAATGACATACAGAATAGAGCCTTGGATTAACCCCCAATAATGACTTCAGTGACACTGTTGTCCTGGAGCAATATCAACTTACTGTAACTCTTTTTAAAATCTTGTAATATGTCTTAAGCATCTTTAAAAAGTCAATATTTTTAGCCTAGTAATTTCATGTCTGGGAATTTATGTTAAGGAAACAACACAGAATGCATGATAAGCCTCTAGACCAGATTGGTGGTCATAGTTCAGAGTGTTAAAACACACTAATGAAATGGAATGAATAGGTACATAATTGAATGATTGGTGGGCAAGAGTGGGAATATTGGAAACCATAGTAGAAGAGCGGTTAATATACATTCACTGGGTAGTTATTATGAATCCAGTTATAATGATGGTCTTGAAATTTTTATGGTAACTGGAAAAAAAGTAGAAAAGATACTTTATTATTATAGAATGATTCCAACTCATACCTATGTTTACATAACAAACTTGAAGAACTACAGCAAATTATAATGGTGGGGTTTTGTCCTTCTGTTCTCTATTTTCTCAATATTCTTCAGTATACCTAATTCATTTGTATAATAGGAAAAGGTAAAACTTTTGGACTATTAGTTTTGCACTTAGGTTTGAGGTATCTATCTGACAGATCAAAGTGACAATAAATGGTAAATAGTTAGAAATAGGATTGGTATTCAACTCTGGGTTTACACATCGGAGACATTCAATAAGTGTCAACTGAATGGAAGTTCTAACCATTTTTCTTTATGTTGGGTCAAAATCTTATTAAAATGCATTAGAAGTTTTACCATCATTTGAACAAGGCTTATATTAATGGGGGGAGAATGAGGAGGGGGCACTCTTCCCTTTTTCAACTCCATACCTAAAGCCCTTGAAGGGAATCTCCTTTCATGCAAAAGGAAATTTAATCGGCCAATCTCAAGTAACATAGAAATACTTTATTTCAAACATGTATCATTTCATAAAGTTACTTTTTCATGTTGCACAAAGAGAACATTGATCGCTTGCCTTAATGCCAGTATCATTTTTCTTCCGTAGCAGTTCTTACTCAAGGGTCCAGGGTCTGCTCCCACTATTTTCAAATTCAATGAAATAGAACCCAGAGGCATATTTAACCTATTGAATTTTGACGAATTTTGAACTCTTGAAACATTTGATTATCCAGATATTTTCTAATGAGAGGGTTTCATCCATTAGTCTGGTGTGCCAGCATACTAACTGTGTGCCTCGGCAGGTGTGTGTTGGTTTAAGATTGCTTCTTTGGGGGTGCAGAGTAGTATTTAGAAGAAAGGGTTGTTTTTCACTGTTACTGTAATACATTGGAAACATGCTTCAAGTTGGGGTGGGAGCAGCATGAGATGGTCCTTTCGTTGTTTCTGTGCCCTGAGGACAGGGACCATGACCCAGCACTCGGCTCCTCAGGGGTCTCTTTCACTAGTTGTATACTGTGTATCGTATCACGTGGGCTCGAGGGATCTGAAACATGAAAGTGACAACAAACAGTCAGCAATTAGAAATAGGCTTGCTATTCAGCTCTGGGTTTATTCATTTCCTAGTGGACGTTGGATTAGTTCATCCAATACCACTAGTAGTAGGACCCCACCGAAGTGGAACTTAGGTGAATTTAGTGTATGATATGGCAAGGAAGTAGGGATGTAAGAAATGCCCAAGGATTGGAACACGATGTTCGGTGCCCCTCCAAATCAGGAGTCACTCGGAGGGGGATCTAAAGGCCAGAGCGAGGGCCTTCAAAATCAAATCAACCTGTGTCTGCCAAGCACTTCCTACCGGGAAGGCGATGGAATTAAGGGTCCATAGAGACCAAAAGGAAAGAAAAGCACGATGTGGCCTTTTCACGCAAGGGAGTTGCCGTTATAAACAGTGTCTGGGGGGAGGAATAAATCATGATAACATTATGGAATGTTTACTGTGTGTTAGGTACCGTTCTGTGTGCTGTGTGTCATCTGGTTAATGCTGTCACCAGCCCTACCAGACAGGTACAAGGACTGTGTTTATTTTCTAGATCTGCAAACTGAGGCCCAAGGGAATCCAGAGTCTGTGAGACTTCAGACCCAGGCATTCTGACTCCAGAGTCCTTTTAAGCATTATGCTCTATTGCCTCCCACACAAATTTTTATATTTCCGGACCTCTGGGGAAAGGGGGAAGAAAAATGTAAGAGTATGCTGGGCAGAGCACAGCTTGTCTGTGATAGATTCCTTCTACCTGATCCCTTGCACTCATGTAAAATTTGAAATATACAGAGAATCTTCTTGTTTGCTCTAAGATATTTGGCCTAGGATGGCTTGGAGTGCTCTTGTCATGCAAACCTGTCTTTAATCTGATCCTAAATATTCTTGACTTGGGGCTAAGTGGACCTAAGGCATGATTTTTATTTGGGTTCTAAAGACCTAGCCCAGAAATATTTTCTTTCTGGACTTGCTACCTGAAATATGGTCAGCTGAGCAGAGTTACTGGCTGGCCTTTGATCCCATTAGAGAGTTCTGAATTGGTGGCCCGGATCCTTGAATGAAATCTGATATTAAAATAACACCAAGTTCAAGTCATAGAAGAGTGTAGTATAATATATATGGTCAGAAAAAAACAAGATTTAGGAAAAATTAAAATGAGTTTCAATTGGCTTCTTTGCTCACTGGGGACTTTCTTTTCACTCTTGAGTGATTCTTAACTCACCTCTTCACATCTCAGAGGCACAGCCAGCACAAAACCTCTGACTCCCACCCAGAGATTTTGGAGGAGCTTTTGGAGCTTGAGAAACAGCAGCACTCCTCATCACGAACAAAATTGAGTTTCTCAGAGTCAGGTACTGCTCTGATGTCATCTTCCCACACCATGTTATCTTCCAAGAATTTTCGCTTCATCACATTTGGCCTCTTTGGAGGGGGGCCGGACCCCGTGGCCTTGGGCTCACAGCTGGACCATTTCATCGCAGTCCTCGTGTTTCCCTAAGACTTGTCTGTGGGCCTTTTCTCTCTGCCCGCTCCCCGGGGACCAGCTTTCAGCAATTACAGGAACTACGTCAGCTATTACAGAAACACAGTTCAGCTCATTTATGCATTCCCTTAGCCAGTGTTTATTGGAAGCTTCCTACGTGCCAGAGCCTGCCCTGGACAGGGTGAGAGTGAATGCCTCCTTAAATTCCATACCTACATGTCTCACTTGCCTCATCCTACTCCTGGCCTTGTGCCCAAGCACGGTGTAGGACACCTGGCTCACAGAGCTGATAAAGACATGGCTTTTACCCCCCATACCGACAGTCCAGTGGCAGACACGTAAATGAACCAGTGGATGTTGTTGTTACTGTCTCAGACTGTAAATTAAGCCATTCTACACATTTTTCCCCACTTTCAGTAGCTGATTTACATAATGAACCCAAAACAGAAAAGAAAAAAAAAAAAAACCCACACAATTTGGATATATGATTTCCTTTAAAATTGCTTACAGATTTGGCTGAAAAAAAAATTGAGATATACCTTTACCAAACTCTCAGAATTAACCTAGGGAAGACTGTTTTAAATGCTGTTATTCACCAACTGAGTAGAAGAGTAAAACTCTTCTTTTTTGCTTTAATTAAAACAATTATAATAAACACAGAGGTGAAAGTCAACTGTAAGTGGTCATACCATCTCATTGCTTTAAAAGTACTTTCTTAAAATTATAGTCAGTCAGATCATTATTTTGAAAAGGGAGAATGAATTTCCCTTTTGGTTTCTAACTTAGCTTTTTTGGAATCACACCCCAAAACTCCTTTGTGACAATATCGAGATGGGAGAAAGGATGCAGGAATGCATTTTTATTGACCAGTTTTGTAACTCAACTTCTGAGCAAGCATGATGTTTCTTCACCCTGCTTACCTTTTCTCTCTCTTGATAAAGTCTGAATTGGATGTTGGGAGAGCCATTCAGACTGTTCAATCACTTGTTTGCCTCTGTCCAGCCTGTGTTGACCTTTTGGTGCATATATCTAGTATTTAGAAAGGTCCTTCTGGTCAAAGATGTTTCTTTTATTAGGTGTGCTGGCCTTCTGTTGTGTTATATACTACATTCTCCTATTTCTAGTCAGTGGACTTTTTAAGATGTAAATAATTTAGAAACAAGTTTCTACTACATTTTAAAATATTCTTTCTTAATTTCTTCTTAATTACAGAGCAAAGAGATTGCATTTCAACTTCATGAGGATTTAATGAAGGTTCTTAATGAGCTGTATACGGTAAGCACATAATCTTTCTTCTTTTGCAAGACTCTTTGGTTTAGAATTATGGTTTGCAGAAATACTGCTTTTATTAGAACTCATTCCAAGCTAGGGTGTTGACAGATGCTTGTCCGGTTGAAATGATGAACAAAGTGAATAGATGCACACTACAGTATTCTTTCCCCATTCCCTGCCAATGTGGGGAGACTGCATTCAGGTAAATATGTATATGCACTTATCACACTTTAAGAAACTAGATTATAGGTGTTTCAATATGACATGTTTTTAATTGGTTAGATCATATGTGATCTGTACATTTTTTTCAATTCCATATATTTTGTTACCATTCTTAAATTAGCCATTCTGGGATTTGAGAAATTTAGAGTTGCTTTATTCTGGTACTTTAATTTTTTTTTCCATTTCAGTGAAATTGTTTAGGACTTACTATATTAAAATTAGTTTTGGGGGAGGTCTCTCTCTCTTTTTTTTTAAATTGATCTCAGAGAGAGGAAGAGGGAGAGAGGGAGAGAGAGAGAGGAACATTGATGTGAGAGAAACATCGATCAGTTGCTTCCAGCATGTGCCCTTACTGGGGATCAAACTGGAAATCTGGGTATGTAACCCTGACTGGGAATTGAACCTGCCACCTTTTGGAATATGGAACGCCGCGCCGACCAACTGAGTCACTCCAGCCAGGGCAGGAGGTTTCTTTTTTTGTCAATAATTTGCTTTTCTGAATTTAAATTTTATTCAGGCTGCTGTATATAAATTACATAACTCAAAATTATTTTAAGAAAACCAAAATCAATGAGGTTACAACTTGGAATTAGTCATATGCCTATGTAAATTTGTTTTACATTTAATGGTCATACTATTAAATGCAAATTCCCTTTGGAGGAATTTGATGAGTTTTTATTTTATAACACATAATAACAATGAGAAATGAACAATAATAATTTGTTCTAACTATAGATATTTGCATTTGCATTGCAAAAGATTATTTGAATTTTTCTTAACAGGCAAATTAAACCTGAAGTTTAGTATTAAAATGTTTCTTGATTTACAATTTCTTTTGTTCCTAAAAAGCCATGTGTGTAAAATACAGTTTGGGGAATTAAATTGTTTGTAATGCTCCATTGATACTTGCTAATTAAAAGGACCCATAGTTTTAAACTTTTATGAGATTAGTGCTATTCTTATAAAACTCACTTTCCAATTTTTTGTGTGATACATTTATACTTTTTGTGGCACCTTTGCTACACCTGTGGTTATGAATTTAATTGTCAGTTTTTTATGTGTTAGTTCCTCCTTCAGAAACTTTCAACTTTATATACAAAAGCCTCTTGTTATAAGGTCATATCCATATTAAAAAATACCTAATGAAGTAGAGTTTATTGTAAAGGCCATTTATTAGCCTGTGATTTATTAATTTCTGACAACCTAAGGCATCAGCCATTTCTAGAAACTCTGGATATAGAATTTAAAAGTTAAATGAGCATTGTGCCTCTGAGACCTCCAGAAAAGAAACCGTATGTCATCTTCCATTGAACTATTTTAAGATGAGGGCTTCGTGGCACTTTTTTGGGACTCCCTTTGTTTGGGCATTATTTAAAAAAAAAAATTTGGTGGTTGTCATAGCAATCAGAGACAAGAGCCTGTTGATTATGGTCTGAAATAAGCAGTACTAGTCAAAACAGTGGTGGCAAAGATAAACTTGATCGTTGAATATGAGAAGTCAGTAAACTGTTACGAAAATTTTATCTCAGTGAAAGATGTGTATAGTGAAATTTTTCCTGGATTCAGCCTATCAAGTGGACTCAGACATTTAGTAAACTGCGTGGTTGAATCAAGTCAGCTGACACCTCCTCAGAACTCTCATCAAGATTAGTCTGAAAGCCTGAGGGAGCCAGGTCTTAGAAATGGCCACCAGAGTTCGAATGACTTTGTCAGAGTCATTGACCTCTCAGAATCAGTTGAGGAATTAAAGGGTAGAGGAAACAAGCAATGAGTTATTGTTGTTTTCTTTTTTTAATCCTAATCCGAGGATATTTTTTCCCATTGATTTATAGAGAGAGCGGAAGGGAAGCGGGGGAAGAGAGAGAGAAACATTGATGCCAGAGAGACACATCGACTGGTTGCCTCCTGCACACGCCCAGACTGGACTGTGAATCGAAACCTGTAACCCAGGTAGATACCCTTGATTGGGAATCGAACCCTTGACCCATTTCCTTGGTCCAAGGGCTGACTCTCTTAACCATTAGCCACACTGGCCAGGGCAGCAATGACTTTTTAATTAGGTACACTATAGAGCACTTTCTGTTCTTAAAAAAAATTTTACTTTATCCAGAGTGCATGCTCAGCTGAGGTCAGAGGTCATCTTTTGCAGGCGAAAGACCTTCATATTACACACACACACATACACATATACATCTTTTACTCAAAAAGATGATGCTTGGTTTCTCTGACACTTTATGTTTGGATATACAAATACTGTCTTGTTCAAATGAAATCTATCCATTATACATACTCAGTTTACATTCAGAAAGTGAGAAAAGGTGAGGAGTATTTGATCAGTGAGCCAGGAGTTGGGAAAATGTAGTTTAGGTTCCTTATTCAACCACTGACTGACCATGAACAAATAACCTTCTGATTTGCACCATACCTAGAATTTTGTATAACCAATATATATATGCAAATTATATGCCTAATATGCAAATTATCCCCAGGGGTGTACAACCGGGAGACAGATCGCTTGCTGTGGTGGCTGCGCTGACCACCAGGGGGCAGCACAGAATGAAGGAAGGCTCTGGCCGGCAGCCAGCAGCCGGGGAAGGGAGGCCCCATCTGGCAGCCGGAAGGCCCCGATTGGCCCTGATCGCTGGCCAGGACTAGGACCCTATCTGTGCATGAATTTTTTGCACCAGGCCTCTAGTCTATAATAATAAAAGTGTAATATGCAAATCGACCAAACGACCAAACATCAGAACGACTGTCTAGACCAGTGGTAGGCAAACTCATTAATCAACAGAGCGGCAAACCGCGGCTCGCGAGCTGCATGTAGCTCGCAAGCCGTGGTTTGCCGACCACTGGTCTAGACGACCTTGCGGACGAAGCCGGGGCTGTGAGGGCCAACGCAGCTGGGGCCGCGAGGGCCTACCCTTGCATGAATTTCGTGCATCGGGCCTCTAGTGATGTAATAATGATTTCTGAATGACAGGTGTAAAATAAGTAGCCTCGGGGAATTGAGGATGCTGTTTAATTGTCTTTTCAGACCGATATTCACTCCTTCCCTTCTCTTCACCCTGGATACTCCTTGGGAGTTGACAGTGAACATTCTGAGTATATGACCTTCCTTATATCAGGGGAGAGCTTGGTACTACATTAGAGTCGACCCTAGTGTGGACTTCTTTACCCCAAAATATTCCTCCCAGAGGTCTGCTTATTATGCCGTATATTATGCCAGAAAACTTTGTCTTAAGTAAAATGTAAACGGCCAGGAAAAACAGGAAGAGATCCTTTAGGGTCATTATACTAGTACCTTAGTGTGGACCAGATTTTTCAGATTCTCTGAGCACAGGTTGTGCGCATCAGGCAGAAAGGTGTTGCCTTCTGAGCAGGGAAGATGGGGTGGTGGCAGCAGAGTGCCATCTGGAAGAGGAAGAAAGGTTTTCAGTACTTTTGCCTCAATCTTGCCTTTATTTGCAGAAACAGGGCCTCTGAATGGTTTCAAGCCTCTGTTTCAATTCGTAGACCAAAAGGGTCAGCCACAGTAGTTAGGATTCTTTTGGCTTTGAGTGACAGGAACTCAAAATAACGGCATAAACAAAATAGAGGTTTATAGTGTCTCTCACATAAAAGAAGTTCAGAGACTGGCACCCCCAGGCTGGTCAGGAGGTTACATGAAGCTATCCGAGATCAGGCTCCTCCGAATCCACTGTTCAGAGAAACCTAATTGTAACCTCTGTCCTTATAACTCAGGTTCATTCTTAGAGCTTAAGCCAGTACATCTGCATGCCTGAAATGGAGAAAGGAAAGAAGGGCGGGGCCCCTGTCTCTTAAGGGGACTTACTGAAAGTCTCATGTAACACTTTCACCTACGTCTCATTGGCCAGAACTTAGAACATGATTCCACCAGGCTTTTAGCTAGCTGTCCAGATCATTACTCACCAGTTACAAATTGGGGATTCTGTTAATTTGAGAGAGAAAGGGAGGTATTTGTAAGTAACGAGCCATGCCTGTCAGTGAAACTAACATTTATGCATGCTTATTATGTATGTGCTAGTTATTGTGTTTGCCTTATCTCATGCGATCCTCACAGTATCTCTGTGAGGTAGTTACTATCATCATTCCCATTGTACAGAAAAGGAAACTAAGGCTCAGAGAGGCTTGCCCCAGGTTGCACAGAAAGTACTGAAGTGGGAGCTCAAGTCCAGGTCCAGAGCCCATGCATTAGTTGCTTTAACAAAAGCATAGGTAAAAAATTGAATATGTGCTTCACTGGCAACCTGACTGCTTAGAAATGTTGCTTTAAATGATCTCACAGATGGGACTCATTGGGCTAAAAAGTCAAAGGGTGAACCAAGATCCTCGGACTCTTTCTGGGTCTAATTCACTAGTTATCTTCTTTTGGGTTTAACTTTTGAAAGAGAATCAAAGAAGGGTTAAGAAAATAGGGAGATCACTGTGCTATAAGAGACAAAAATGACTGGACTGGCAGTCAGCAAACTCGTATTTGAATTTCAGATCACTTAGCCAACCTGGGGAGTTGTATCACTCTGTGTTCTCCATAATCAAGGGGATGGAAACGTATTTATCTATACTAATAAAAGAGAAATATGTAAATTGACCGTCAGTTTGCGACACCCACAGCCAATCAGGAGTGAGTATGCAAATTAACCCAACAAAGATGGCGGCCACCCAGGCCGCTCGGGCCTCTGGACAGCACGCCTCCTCAGGGCCTCCCTGCCACACTCCACACCTGTCAACCATCCTTGAAGCCTCCCTGTGGCCCAGCCCCCAGCCTCAGAGGCAACCCTCTGGTGCCTGAGGTTGTATGTCTGGCGTCCCCCTCTACTCTACCCCTGCCCCGCTGCTCTGGTAAACAAAACCCTAGCGTTGGAGCAGCCCCGCGGGCACAGACATGCACGGGAGCTCACTTAGTGCACAGTTAGCTTGTCCTGGGAGCTCCAGGCCAGCCAAGAGGCGATGGTGGCAGTCGTGGCGGCAGCAGCAGGCAGCTTAGCTTTGTTTTGAATAGGTGAAAGAGGCCACCTACACAGTAACCCAAATTATCAGCTCTCCCTCCTCCAAATCTTGCCAAATCAAGAGGGGAGAGGCGATGGGCATGGAGGGAGTGTGGGTGGGCAGGAGGCGGAGGGCGGAGGAGGAAGAGGATGAGGAAGGGGGCCAGTTGCATCCCACTTTCACATTAATGGGAAAGTGAAATGCACTAGTGCACCCAACCTCTCCAGTCCTCCCTGCCTGCCTCGTTCCCCCCGCCCCCGCCACCTCTTCCCCTCCACCCATCGGGAGCGCCAGCACTGCACAGAGGAACTCTCCAGAGAAGGAGGGCAAGGAGGAAGCAGCGCCGGAGCATGCAAAGCTTGCCACCGCCACCGCCACTGCACAGGCTGCTGGAGCGAACCTGCTGCATGCCGGCAGCCAGGGGAAGGAAGGCCTATTCTTGCACGAATCTTCGTGCACCAGGCTTCTAGTATCCTCCTATCTAATAAAAGAGTAATATGCAAATTAACCATCACTCCACTGCACCCACAAGCCACGCCCACCAGCAAATCAGGAGTGAGTATGCAAATTAACCCAATCAAGATGGCTATGGCCACGGAGAGAGCAGGAGGCTTGGGTTTCCCCGGCAATAAAGGAAGCCAAGCTTTCCGCACACCCTGGCCGGCCTAGGCCTCCACTCAAGGCTACAAAGTTTCAATTATAGAAGATAAATAAATCCCAACAAAAATGGCAGCAGCCACGGAGCTGGAGAGAGAAGGAGGCTTGAGTTGCCCCCAGTGATGGAGGAAACCAAGCTTTCTGCACACCCTGGCCGGCCTAGGCCTCACTCAAGGCTACAAAGTTTCAATTATAGAAGATAAATAAATCCGAACAAAAATAGTGGCAGCCGTGGAGCTGGAGAGAGCAGGAGGCTTGAGTTGCCCCCGGCGATGGAGGAAGCCAAGCTCCCACAGCCCTGGCCTTCACTCAAGGCTACAAAGTTTCAATTATAGAAGATAAATAAATCCCAACAAAAATGGCTGCGGCCATGGAGCGAGCAGGAGGCTTGGCTCCGCTCAAGGCTACAAAGTCTCAATTATGGAAGATAAATAAATCCCAGATAACAGGGCCTCCGCTTGGGTTGCCGGGGGGTGTGGCCGGCCTGCAAACCACCACAGGCCCCTCGCCCAGGCCACCCCACACCCCAAGGGAACCCCCACCCTGATCCGGGACACCCTTCAGGGCAAACCAGCTGGCCCCCACCTGTGCACCAGGCCTCTATCCTATCTTAATAAAAGAGTAATATGCAAATTGATCATCTCTCCAACACACAAGATGCCTGCCCCCATGTGGTCAAAGATGGCTGCCCCCATGTGGACACAAGATGTCCAGCAGGGGAGGGCAGTTGGGAGGGACCAGGCCTGCAAGGAAGGACAGTTGGGGGTGATCAAGCCTGCAGGGAAGGGCAGTTAGGGGTGACCAGGCTGGCAGAGGAGGGCAGTTGGGGGTGACCGGGCCTGCAGGGAAGGGCAATTGGGGGGGACCCAGGCCTGCAGGGGAGAGCAGTTGGGGGGGACCAGGCCTGCAGGGAGGGCAGTTAGGGGTGACCAGGCCTGCAGGGAGGGAAGTTGGGGGTGACTAGGCCTGCAGGGGAGGGCAGTTAGGGGCAAACAGGCTGGCATGGGTGCAGTTAGGCATCAATCAGGCTGGCAGGGGAGTGGTTGGGGTGATCAGGCTGGCAGGCAGAAGCGGTTAGGGGCAATCAGGAAGGCAGGCAGGCAAGCAGTTGGGAGCCAGCAGTCTTGGATTCTGAGAGGGATGTCCGACTGCCTGTTTAGGCCTGATCCTGGGCAGTCAAGACATCTCTCGAGGGGTCCCACATTGGAGAGGGTATAGGCTGGCCTGAGGGACCCCCCCCCCCGTGCATGAATTTCGTGCACCGGGCCTCTAGTATTATATAAATACTTATATTTACATACATATGTGGAGAGAGAGAGAGAGAGAGAGAGAGAGAGAGAGATAGAGATAGATAGAGAGATGCAGTCAACAGCTCGAGGGCCAGATTATAGTTTCAGTTCAAGTCCCAAGGCCTAAAAAAGAACCAGGAGAGCCGATGGTGTAAGTTCAAGCATCAGTGCAAGTCCAAAGCAGGAGATGCCCAGGTCTCCCCTCACACAGAGTCGGACAGCGAGAGCACATTTTCTCCTTCTCAGCCCTTTGTTCTCTTCAGCCCCTCAACAGATTGGATGAGGCTCATCCACATTGTTACAAAGACTATTTATTCAACAAACATTTTTTTAATGCCTGCTACTATGTCAGGCACTTTGAGATGTTCTGGGGATAAGGCTGTGAATAAAAACAGACCGTATACTTCCTCTCAAGACATTTATATTCTAGAGAGGAGAAAACAGACAGTGAACAAACAAATGCATAGTGTAACAGGTATAAGTGCTAAGAGGAAAAAGAAAGCTGAGTTACTATCCTATATAATAAAAGGGTAATATGCAAATAGACCAAACGGCAGAACAACCAAACAACCAATCAAAGCATAATATGCTAAAGATGTGCTAAGGCTGCTCAACCGGCTCGCTATGATGTGCATTGACCACCAGGGGCCAGACAGTCGACTGGTCAACCAGTTATGACGTGCACTGACCACCGGGGGCAGATGCTCTGACCGCTAGGTTAGCTTGCTGCTGGGGTCCAGCCGATTGGGACTGAGCAAGATGGGCCTGACATGCCCTGGAGCCCTCCTGCAGTCCCTCCCCAGCCCAATCGTGCACTGGTGGGGTCCCTCAGCCTGGCCTGTGCCCTCTTGCAATCCACGACCGCTCAGGGGATGTCAGAGAGCCGGTTTCAGCCCGAACCCGCAGGCCACTCCCCTTGGGAGGGCAGCAGACGCAGGGCTCATGGCTGACAAGCGCTGCTGCGGCATCTCAAGCCTCTTCTGATTGGAACTGATTGGGCTCGAGCCCACGGCAGGCACAGTGGGGCTGGGATGAGCAGGAGAGGCAGATAGGAGCTGCAGGCAGTGTTGGACTGCGGGTTTCGGCCCGATCCCTGCAGGCCACCCAGAGGGACCCCACCGTGCACAAATTCATGCACCGGACCTCTAGTAGATGATAAAGCAGTCAGAAAGGTGCCAGGCACATAGAAGCTTAATGAATGTTAGGAGTCAGTGTCATCTTTGTCATCAGGGGAGTGGAGTGGTAGCAGCTGCTCCTCTGCCTCTCAGATCAGGGATGATACTGACAGTGATCACATATGTGTGTGTGGCTTTTCCTTACAGTGGGTGTATATTACTTTTGTACAGAAAGAAAAAGGAAAGTAACTTCCCCTAAGCCAGTGGTTCTCCACCTTTCTAATGCGGCGACCCTTTAATACAGTTCCTCATGTTGTGGTGACCCCCAACCATAAAATTATTTTAGTTGCTACTTCATAACTGTAATTTTGCTACTGTTAATGAACCGTAATGTAAATATCTGTGTTTTCCAATGGTCTTAGGCTCGACAGCAGTGGTTCTCAACCTGTGGGTCGCGACCGCTAGCAGGGTTGCCTAAGACCATCAGAAAACACAGATATTTACATTACGATTCATTAACAGTAGCAAAATTACAGTTATGAAGTAGCAACTAAAATAATTTTATGGTTGGGGGTCACCACAACATGAGGAACTGTATTAAAGGGTCGTGGCATTAGAAAGGTCGAGAACCACTGCCCTAAGCAAACTCAGTCAATAGTAAATGTGAACAGTGATTGGGTTAGTGGGGACGTAAATACAGAAAAATGGTGACACAAAAGGTTAGAGGAAAGAGGCAAAACAAAATTTGCTTTCCTCAGTCTTAAAGGGCCCATCATAAAACAGTGGTGTAAAGTGCTAAGCCTGTCCCCTAATACCAAAATCTCAAAAGGTTATGGTGGATTTTTGTAGTTATTTGACCTATATTAATGTTTCTTTCCTTTGTCTAGGCTTTGCAGCATTAATTTCAGCATTTAAAAAAAAACCCAGCAAATTCTAATAGAGATGAACATAGATGTCATGATAAATCCACATGAAATTGATTGCTAATTATGTGTAATTGATTATCACACTTGCTATATATCAGTGACACACATAGCTAAGCCACAGTCAAGAGCTAATCCATTCTCAAGTTCGGTTAAATTAAGAGGAGAAAGCTGAGAGAATGAAGATTTATCCAACCCTTACAGGGAGGGAAGACATTATCCCCATTCCTTTCTTGCAGCAGCCCTATGAGGCAGGTGTTCCTAATCCGTTATTAACAAGTGGGACCTGGGACTCAGAATAATTAGCTCAGGATCACAGGGACAGTAAATAAATGCTCCAAAATCTAAACCCAGTTCCTGCCCTGAGGCCTATCACCTCTCCACTGGGCAGCTGCCTTAGGGAAGGATGTGCAAGGCCGGTTGGGGGAGGAAGGGTAGAACCTGATCTAACAGATAAGACTCAAAATGCCTGTTCTGATTGACACTTGTCAGAACTTGATTGACCTTTCCAGACCATTGATATGGGTTACAGAAAGGGCAAACCCAAATGGCTTTGCACATTCGGTTTTTATATTCGGATATGTTCATTTGGGCTTCCTCTTTAAAACAAAATCTTTCATTTAGCTTTAATGTTATGTGTGTCAACACCACCTGCTTAGCTGTGTGTTCATGCACAGTGATCACGGCTAAGCTTCCATTACCGGATACTCCATCCACCCTTGTTTTTTTCCTTCTGAGCTCTAGCTTCGATTTGTCTAACCAAGTTTATACCTAGAAAATGGAAGCTGTCCTAGTACAAAGCCAGGGCTGCCGAGCATCTTGTACAGGAGTTACTTGGAAAACGTGGTTGCCGAGGGCACTCAGCATCTCTGGCCTTTGTGTATCTTTGAAACACGTTTCTCTTTAAAAATGATAAAATAAAAAGCTAATTATTTTTAAAGGAGATGGGAGGGAAGGCACTGTTTATTATTTCAAGCCCTTCCCTGCAAACTCCGCCTGGGAGGACTACTGAAGAAAGCTTTTTTGGCTGGCTTTGTGAGAGTTAATGCATTCTTCCGTAAGGCAGAAACATGCCCCAGGCAAGGTGGAGAAGTCATTCCGAGAGAGCCCAAGGTACTTGCCACCCACCCCCCATCTGAAGATTTGTATCTGAGCCTCAAAGAGGTTTTTTATTTTTATATTTTGGTTAAGTAGTTATTTTAGCTCAAGGGCATTTTAAGTATTTGAAGTATATATTTCTGTAGTGAAAATGAAAAATCATTCCTTTGAGATGGACTACAAAGAGGTCTGGGTCGTAGAACAAAACACTGAGCAAAGAGAAAGAAGGCATAAAGGATATGTAAAAAGCGCCCAAATTAAAAACCTCTTTGGAATACCTGGTTCTCTGTGATGCATCCTGGGAAGCTTTGTTAAAAAGCACTCTCTTTAGAGATCTCGGGCTGATGAAGTGTTTCCATATAGCCTTTCCCTGGCTTTAGTACTAGACACTCAGATGGAAAGAAAGAGAGGTGTTGGGATCATAGGATGCGGCCAACTTCTGGGTTCTGATCCTGGTGTTGACAGTAGGTTAGCTCATTTATCTGGCTTCATTTTCCTGCCAAAATGATTGGGATTAATAAAATTCCCATTGCAAGGATCTGTGAGGACAACTGTTTGATTAAAAACTGTATGTGTAGATGTCTCGTAGGACACCCTGCTCATTAATGAAGCAAAGTGCCCCCCAGCTCCTGCTTGGAATTTTCATTTTCTCTCAGAGATTTGAGAATTAGCTCTGATTGGTGCTTATGAACTACAAATAAGACTGTCTTTGAAAAGAAGTGAACAGTACGTACTGAAAAATTTTTATTTGGTTTAGATATGAAAAAGCAAGTGTTAGAAAGTATAGTTTAGTAAAAACAAAAAATTTCTATAGAATTTCATATCAAGAGTCTTTCTCAAAGGATATATTATCTAAACTATTAGATTCTGAACTACAGATTCTGAACTTTTAAATTATTAGAATGCTTTAATAACAGACATCTTAATCAGGATGTTTTTTTAATTGGATAATTAAAGGACTTAGCTTTGTTTAGTATATACATATATACTAGAGGCCGGTGCATGGGAGGGGGGACAGGTCCCTCAGTTCGGCCTGCACCCTCTCCAGTCTGGGACCCCTCAGGGGATGTCTGACTGCCTGTGGGATTGGGCCTAAACTGGCAGTCGGACATCCCTCTCACAATCCGGGACCGCTGGCTCCTAACCACTTGCCTAACTGCCTGCCTGATTGCCCCTTACTGCTTCTGCCTGCCAGCCTGATCGCCCCGTAACCGTTCCCCTGCAGGCCTGATTGACCCCTAACTGCTCCCCTGCTGGCCTGATCGCCCCCAACTGCCCTCCCCTGCCGCAACCCGCCTCCTTCACGCGAGGCAGCAGAGACGCCGGGACCGGCCTCCTCCGTGCCGCACAGAGCCGTGGGACCCTCCCTCCGAGGCCTTACCATGCGGAGCGGCTGCCGGGCCCCGCCTCTGCTGTGTACGTGGCCATTTTGTGGCAGCCATCTTGTGGCCATCTTGTGATGATGTTGCAAGCGAGGGCATGAGGACCACCTAGGCTTTTATTAGTATAGATATATATGGTAATATTTAGGTACTAAAATAGTCAGGTACTATTCTAATATTCAGGTACTTTGCACATAATTCTTTAAGTTCTTCTAACAGCCCTTATGAAGTAGTTGAGACACAGAGAGGTTGAATACCTTGCCTGAGGTCACACAGCAAGGAAGTCTCAGACCAGGCAGAACTCTCTTTTAATGGGTGATTATAATATAAGGCAGACCATTTTGTACCAACAGAGAGGTCCAGGCAGAGGGCTTTGGAGATCCAAAGAGAAAAATTAATTCCACATTGAGGATTGAGAAAAATTAAGAGGAAAGGGTCTGAAAATGGACAGGATTTCAGTAATAGGAGAGATGGAGAGGGGACGGGGTAAGCTTTGGAGGCTAAAGGAGCAAAGTGAGCCAAGTCATACAACGAGGAAGAACACAGGGCATATTCATAGAATTTCCCTCTGCAGCCATATCTAGAGAGAAAGGAAAAATCAGGAGGTGAAAGATTTCAGGAGAATACCAAAATGAGATGGTTAAGAACACAGGCATCAATAAATGGTTGTACATCTACTCCAAAGCAGTTTGAAAACTCAAAAAGTTTTCTTGCACAGCTTAATAGCTGCTCCTCCTCCTCCTCCTCCTCCATAAATGCAGTGACAAGAATTGGATTTGAGGCTTAGGGTATATGTGTCAAATTCCAAATAATTTTTCATTGAAAGAAAAGGATTCCACATCACATTTTTCATTTTAGTTGATGCTGCAATCATAAGGGTTGTGGGGCTTTTAAGATTTCAAACATCTTGTATCCTCTGCTTAAGTATTTCAAATACTGAACCTTATAACTAATTTATCTAATACATACATGTAATATTGAAGACATGTGACAGATTTCCCTGAAAAGAAGTAAATATTTAAAACTGCAGGTGATTGAAATTCTAGTAAATTCATTGGCCTTTCATTATACATGTGCTTTCCCCTCAACATTGCCAACTCCTTGATACTCTGCCACTTCTGCAGCCGCCGTGTTCCGTGTGGCCTGGTTAATATGTATTCATGTGCCAACTCTCGGGTATTTTTTTCAGTAGATTAAACTTGCATTTCAGTGCCTCTGAAGACTTTTCTGAAAAGCCTTTTGGAAATAAGGACTTTCTGCATGACCTTCTCTCTCACTGACTTTCACTGTTGACTTGTTGGGCAAGGATTAAGTCTCCTTGCAGCTCCGTTTCTTTGATCCATAAGACAAAAGCCATCCCTCGGCTCTCAGCTTTCAGGTGTATGAGAATAACAAGTGAGCACAACAGGGCTAAGGCTTACTGTGGCTTAAAAGACATGATAGAAGGGAAGGGTGTTTAGTCATTGTACTGGCACTCGTGTGCCAGTTAGCACTGCAGGTGCCTGACGTGTGTACCAGTAAGTACTGTTCGAATTTCTAATTAGAGGTGAGAAAACAATGGGACATGCTAAAAGACAAAACAAAGATTTGAACCCAGGCAGTAAGATTCCTGAGCTTAAGCGTTAGAGCTTTTCAGAAATGGAACAGGTTATGATTTTAAGACAGTCTCCCCCCTAACCCCCACCCCTTCTTCAGAGGGTAGCTGTGCAGCAGGTACGTGGAGAGGGGCTTGATTTGTGAGGGGCTAGCATTTATGGAATTCAGTTATTCGGCATTTGTCCCAAATCTCCGAATCTGTTCCCTGTCCAGTGAATGGAAAGCACTACATGCTTTGTTGCCTCCACTCTAAAGTTGTTATGGGGTCATCTCTGTTACATCCAAGTAATGCACCGAATGCTGGGAGGTGCCTTTCAACAGATATACGTATAGGTCCTATCAGTGTGACTGGTGAGCTATTTCTGCATATGGTGTGGGGTGCTGGGCCAGGTAGAGATCTCCACAGCTCTGTGCAAGCACAGAGCCACCCTGGGGCCGGGGGCGGGGGGGCGGGGCAAGCGAGGTGTAGGGGCTTCCTGGTGAAGCTGACATGTAAAATTAGTGATAGAGAAAGGGTGAAGGGTGAAGGACATTCCAAAAAGAGGAGAGCACAGCTACACGAAAACCACATGCTTATGCAGGGAACTCCATGCACTTTGATATTGTCAGAGTACCAGCAAATCGTTGGTAGAAATATAGGGAGCGTATCAAGCTAGACTTTCTGAAAAGCCTCTGCCCACTTTCTCTTTGCCCTAACTGCAAGTGAAGGACTTGAGAGATAGAAAAGGAAAATATCTTTTGCCAAATCAGAATTTCCTATGTAAAATGATATTTATTTCAGGCTAGAAATATCTGACAATTGTGAAGTGGGCAGAGATTACACTAAATTGTTAGTTGCTCTCATTAGAAATTACCCTTAGGAACTAATGAATTAGTATAAACCAATAAGGAATGAAATATAATTGGATTTCTAGTAATAGAATGTAATAGAATCAAGTAGGACAAGGTCTATTTGTAATACATAGTAGGGGGCTCCAGAAATTCTGTTGATTATGTATGTTTGTCGAGAGTTCAATAGAGATAAACAAAGCCAGTAACCCCTGTCTATGACTCAAAGACTTCATTTAGAAATTGCCTCTAGTCTAGTCACTGCTGGAAATAGAGCTAGCACCGATTAAGATTAATAAATATAGATGACTTATGTTACTAATAGAAACATTTTATTTTGAATAAGGCATAAAACAATTTATCCTCTAAATTAGTAATTTCTCATTAAATAGTTTTATTATAGTAACAAAATCTTATGACGCTAATTGCAATTTATATTGGCATTTAAAAATTACTGTTCCATTCAGCATTTTGAAAACGATGACTAATGCCCTGCTTTAACTTAAATATAACAGTCCAAAATAAAAGGTGTAGCAAATCCATAGGTGAGTCAACCATGCACCTACCAAATCGTTCCTGGGTTCTCCTCCTTAGTGAGCACTTGATGATTGATTAGTGGTCATTTTGGGAGCTCATTAAAGTCACTAGAGTTATCGATCTCCCAGTTTCAGGTTCATCAACATAACGGTGTGTTCATTTCTAGATATTTTCCGTGCAGCAAAGCAGGTGAGCTCTGGCCTCGGAGCCCATAGTGAATTCTAGGAGGAACTTTATATCCTCACCATGGATGCAGCAGCTTGTGTACTCCTTGCTGCCTCTGATCCACAGAAGCAGGAGTGAATTAGTATGATTTTTGGCTTTTCCTTTTGGTTAAAATTTATCGTCCACTTGTCCTAGCTGGTTTGGCTCAGTGGATAGAGCGCTGGCCTGTAGACTGAAGGGTCCTGGGTTCGGTTCCAGTTGTGTGCTCAATCCCCAGTAGGGAGGTGTGCAGGAGGCAGCTGATCAATGATTCTCTCTCATCATTGATGTGTCTGTCTCTCTCCCTATACCTCCCTCTCTAAAATCAATAAAAATATATATTTAAAAAAAATTTATCGTCCACTTACCCTAACACTGAAAAAAATCAACCCTTTTAGTCACTGAGAAATACATTACATATTTTTCCCCAGAAAATAAATGCTTATGGTATTTAGTTGTTGCCAGATGATTACCTGAAATAATGGACTCACAGATTTTCAGAGGTGGGAAAGGCCAGAGAAGTCTTTACCGGTGAGAGAGCTGTAAGCCAGCAGAGTTCAAGGAAGCCTTGCTGCAAGGTCCCGGGCGGGGCAGTGGCCGGCTGAGGCTCTCACCCTGGGATATCTAGGACACGATGCTCCTTCCACTAACACTGGCTCTTGAAGAGGAAGAAGAAAACAGTAAATCTCCAACAGAAAACAAAAACCGGAATGATACTATGGATTATTTTTTCAGATAGACTACTAAATGCCATCCTACCTTATTTCCTCTGAGCTTCATCAAATATTCTTTTTTTAAAATATATTTTTATTGATTTCAGAGAGAAAGGGAGAGGGAGAAAAACCAATGATGAAAGAGAATCATTGATCGGCTGCCTCCCGCAACCCTGCCCACACTCCCCACTGGGGATCGAGTCTGCCACCCGGGTATGTGCCCTGACGGGGAATCGAACCAGGACCTCCTGATTCATAAGTCAATGCTCAACTATTGAGCCACACCGGCCAAGCAAATATTCTTTTTTTAGAGGGATCTCTTCAAATTCTTCAGGAAAGAAGCCTTCTAGTCACACAATCAGTTTTCCCTTCTATGCTCAGGCCTCTAGTTTGTACTTTCTCTTTCATTCCACACTTTTCAAGGTGTTTGAGGTGTACAGTTAGATTTGATTGTATTCCTAATTTTGGTCCTGTAGGGAGACCTTATGTTGTCATGGTACCTCTAATAGATGAGGCTCAGTGCTAAGGGTCAGAAAGTCTGAGGTTATAAAGCTATTTTGCAGCAAAACTAAGACCAAAATTCAGGTTTATTGCATTTCATAGACCTAAACTCTTTCCTTTAAAATGTTCTGTACTGTTCAATTCTGAAACAGAATCTTTAGCCCTACACCAAACAGATTTTCATTAACCATATTTTCTCCCTTTGTATATGTGTTCTCTCTTTTTCTCTTTGTTTTCTTTATTCTCTGCATCTCTGTTGCCCTGTCATTTGGTTGGTTGGCAGTCCCTCGTCAGCAGGGTCCAGAATCCCAGACAATGCCTTTTGTTCAGAGCGTTTGTTTGGATTATAAATGATGATAAATTCGGACTGTCACACTGATTTCATTTCAGTGGAGTCACAACATACCTCAAGTTTCCTTTGATAAACTAGCTATAAAGTCAGTCTCTCATGTTATTTATTTGTTCATCTTGATCTATTTGCTCAATCTCAAGAGCTTTATTAAAATTCTTAACATCCACTTAAGTGGAAATATTGCTAATTTCTTTCCCTTCACCTCTGTTAGAAATGACCATCTTTCTAGTCATGGACAAATCATTACCCATTAGTAAAATGAATTATTTTATGGTACTTTCTTCAAATATCAGTAGTAGACATTTACTATGCACTTATTGTCAAGCTCTTTTTTCTGTGTTCTTTATATATGTTGACACACACTTAATCTTCCCAACTACCCTATGCAGTGGGTAATATTGTTATGCTGACTTTACAGTGAGGAAATTGAAGCACAGAAAGGTCAAGTTACTTGCCTAAGATCACACAGCGAGTAACCACACAGATAGGACTTGAACCCAAAGCAGTCTGTTCTGTGAGTCTGAGCTCTTAACCACCAGTATACTACCCCTCAAAGTGAATTTTCCTGTCAATGTTACTTTGCAAATATAATTAAGTTTTGTAAGTTCTGTTTTCATTGACTTATAGAGAGCCATATGAATCTAATGAGAGGAGGTGGGTTACGAAAATTCATCATCATGACCATCCTACTGACCACTCATCACCTGAGGGATCAGCAGCTTTTCCAGCCCTGGTGCTGCGAATGAGAATAAAAGTGGGAGGTAGGGGTGGGGGTGCAGACTGAGAGATCCATTGTAGGTTTTGACAGAGTGACATTAATGTTGAGGGTTGGCCTCTCCTGTCTTTATATAAATAAAACATAGGCTCCCTGCAAATTTTCTCCCCAAGTAAGCTCCCAGACTTAAATATAAGCTGATTGAAAAGAAGCCTAGGGATTCTTCTCCACCTACCTCCCATTCAGCCTTCCCTGAAGTAAGTGACTGCCCCTTCCTACCTCCTGTTTGTCTCACAGGAAGAGCAGGGTAGGGATTTCATCTCCAGTGCAGTGCCTGGCTTATGGGTACTCACTACCTGTTGGGCTGATGAATAAATGAGATCAATATAAACTGCTCCCTGAAACCTGGGCTAATGTCCACTTAATTTTACAGTGACTGTCAGCAGGCATCAAAAGGGTGCTAATTACGAGGTGTACATTGCAGATAGGTTAGCTAGGCCTTTTCAAAGTGTGAATATAGGTCGTGTTTTATGAACATGCTGGTATCTGTGCAGCCAGCTCCTAGGCACTCCTCCCTGGTATATTAGTGTTTCGCTAGCCTGTGTTGCAACATGAAATAGCAGGAAGGGCCTCCATCTCCTCTGCTTCTGCTGTCCCTTGGTTCTTTCTCCCAGCTGCTTTGCCTTTGGGAGACAGTGGCCTGTGCCTCCTTGCTTAGAGCCTGGATATGAAGCCAGCAAGTCTGGCTCCAGAGCCTGAATGCTTACTTCTACATTGTACCTTAGAAACTGTCAAGAACGACGGTTACCCACCCTGTGATGTCCTTCCATGCATTCTATCATTTGATCCCGATTTTAGCTCAGACCAACTGCGGCTCAAGAAAATTAAGAAGCATCAGAACTCAAATCCAGGATTCAACCCCAAGGTTGGCTCAGTACAGTGAAGAGCAAGACGGCCCGAGATTGCAGGTGTAAGATCCCAGCAGACCATGCTAGGAGTGCTCTCCTAAGGTAGCTGCTGCACACCACCTCTGTCTCAGCCCCCAGAGACACAGCGGGGCAGAGCAGAGGCCCTAACCTGGAGGGAGGGGCTGGGGCTGGGGGCCCCTGGAGAAGCCAGGCTCCTTGCAGCACAGCCCCCTGGGGCTCAGCCCCATGGAAACTCACCATGAACCTGAGAGTTTCCTGGGAAGGGACAGGAATGGGTTTCCGAGGCTGTTGGCCCCAACCCGATGGTTTTATGAGTCTGGGACTTGGAGAAACTCAGTTACAATTAGAGCCCTTTATGTATTGATTGTAGAGAAGAGATCTTTATCCCAGGTTGTTGATATTTAAGGAAACCCAAAGAATGTAGTTTCTCAGAAGAGCTTTTAGTGATTGATGGATTTAGTAAAACAGTAGGCTATATATGAAATTAGGAAATATTGTCACTGACATACTGCTTTTCACCACCCTCACCACACTTTTTTTGAAGGGCCATAAATTCCAATACTAACTATATTTCACAAATGATTTGGAACTATTTATCATCCCATCAATCCAGTCTCAGGTATTCATTGGTGGTAGAGAAGAACAATGCCAGGTACATGCTAGTAATATTAGTAGATACTTGTTAGATGAAAGGACAAGCTGACTGTAAAATGGATTTCTCTCCTTCATTTGTTGCTCACCAAATGCCTATTATATTCCTACTGTATATGAGGGGATATTAAGGATCTGAAGGCACCTAAGATGTTATTGGTGCCCTAGCTGGATTTGCAATCTGTAATACGGGATGTTACACAAATATCTATGACACTGGGCAGTCTCATGCAATCTGTAAGTAGGTCTTGGCAGTCAAAAGAACAAGGTCATGCTGGCTGACGAACCAGGGAACAACACTTAGCAGTAGGTGAGATTTGAGCTTGTCTTGGAGGGTGAGTCACAATGTTCCCAGGAGGAGGTCCTAGGGTAGGGCTCCCCAGGCAGTGGGATTGGCTTGGGAGAGGACACAGAAGCAGGAAAGTGCAAATGTTGAGGAAGCAGCGTCGAGCGATTGACTCAGGCAGTACACAAAGTGCTGCTTGGGCTGCTGTGGGGACAACTGTGAGGGCGCGCCTAAGCCACAAGGCAGAAGGAGTAGCATCAAGATTAAGGTCAAAGAGAGGGAGAGCAGAGAACAGGCCCTGGAGCTGTCATTCTAGACCCTCTTTCTTACTTCCTATCCCCTCTTCTTCCACTCTGAGGCCACTGTACACCCATCCTGCCTATCTTCACCAGACTGTCACTAACATACCGCTTTGACCATTCTGTTTACACCTCTATGTATTCACAAACCCCTGTAGGATAAATTCAACACTTCTTTTTTTTAAAATATATTTTATTGATTTTTTTACAGAGAGGAAGGGAGAGGGATAGAGAGCTAGAAACATCGATGAGAAAGAAACATCAATCAGCTGCCTCCTGCACACCTCCCACTGGGGATGTGCCCGCAACCAAGGTACATGCCCTTGACCGGAATCGAACCTGGGACCTTTCAGTCCGCAGGCCGACGCTCTATCCACTGAGCCAAACTGGTTAGGGTTCAACACTTCATAATTGGGGCTTCATGCCTCTCCTGATCTTCTCCAAGCCAGTTTCCCCAGTTTTATCCTTCAGCTCAATTACCCCACCACCCACCTTTTAGCACGTCCTTGGACCCCCTTCTCTGCCCTTGGTCTCCTCGTGCCTGCCTCCCCTGTGTGGGCCCCACTGTACCTTTGCCGATACTACCCTTCCAGCCTGAACGCCCTTCATCTGTGTCCATGAGAATCTCCAAGGCCAGTGGTCGGCAAACTCATTAGTCAACAGAGCGGCAAACCACGGCTCGCGAGCCGCTGTTTGCCGACCACTGTCCAAAGCCCATTTTTTTAATCTCCACAGATTTAAACTTGCAGCAGATAGAAACCAAGTCTTTATTTTTATGCCCAAGCAAATGTTGAATGAATAAATACTTACCTTTCATTCCTTCTTTTTCTCCATTCCTGAATATAAACAAAAGTAACTCTGTCCCCCAGGTAACGAGGACTTCCATTTGTAGAATGCTTTAGACTTTCCAAAGGGTATGTATGGCCTAACAGTCCAGATCAACCGGGAGCCTGGCTGCCAGAGTCCCAGCCATGGCTCTGCCAGTTACCAGCCATGTGACCTCGGGAAAGTTACTTACCTCATCTGTGAAATGGGAAGGTAAAGGTACCTACCTGATAAAGAACCTTTAGAAGGATTAAATAAAATATTTTTTTGTAAAATGCTTAGAACCCTCTCTGGCACCATAGTGAGCATTATGTAATTTTTGTTTAGCTAAGTGTATACATATTCCATATATGTACATGTATTAATGGTAGATAGTACACATATGTACACACATGTATGGTGAGTGCTCAGTGACGTTTAAGTTCCACACACACAGGGATGCACAATTGGGTATCCACAAAAACCTTGTAAGATGAGCAAAGTGTTAAGTAACTTCCCCACACCTGGTAACTGGTAGATCCATTTCTGGAACCACACCTGGTGGCTGATGGATCCATTCCTGGAATCACACTTGGTAACTGGTAGATCCATTCCTGGAGCCACGCTTTCTAACTTCTGAGCCAGAAGTCAAAAAGTAGAATTTATAGCTTTAATCCACTGATCTTTGCCAACACATGTTTTTCAAATACATAATGATCTCTTGGTGCTGAATATTGAATTTCACTATGGATATTTTAATTATACTGATTTAAAGTACAAGAGTAGTGTCAGATATATTATATTGGTCTGTCAGGATTTTGTAACCTCACAAAGAAATCTGTGATATGGTCACCTTCTTCTTGGCTATATTCTTCCTGCACTTAAGGAAAGATGGAGCAAAAGGATAAATTGAATGTGTTCACAGAGAATTATGCATGAAGTTTTAGTGGAGATAGTTTCAAAGAGTGAACTATGCTATTGGAGCACATTTAAATGGAACTACGCCTATCGTGCCATTTGGTATGCAGAGGCTTGTGTTTGCATTAAGCTGATGGAGAAGCTGTGGTTTTCTTTGCCATATGAATTCAAAATGCATCTTTGAAAAAATAAAAGCTTTCTTTTACTTCTCTGAAAAAGGGAACTGTCAGTTACTTTATTTTAAATACGAAACACATTTAACTTCTGTCAACAGTTCACCTTTTAAATAATGCAGTTTGTATTTGCACTCATTATCTACAATTAGAGTTCTCAAAGAAGCTCTTAGTGTTTTTCTCCCCCACTTTTAAATTCATTCATTGTAACTGTTAACATTTTAGAGAATAGTGGAAACCCTAAAATTGGGAAACGGAACAAAGAAACTTCCTTTCTGTACATTGCCGTTGAACTGCATAAAGAATCCTCAGCTATTATGCTGAACCACATAATGATGAACTAGTTACACCCTTTTCTTGCTCCGTTAGGTCAGACTCCAATGTTTCCCTTTTAACCCAGGCTAGTAAATAAGAAATGCCATGCTGGCAGCCAGTTTCATTTGTGCAAATTACCTGCTTACACTAGTCCTCAGCATCTAAATAAGGCAAGAGTCAGGAGATCAGTTCTTTTCTTTGTGATGTATTTTTTAAAAAGACTTCTCAGGTACCCACAGCTGTCTGGGATGCCTTTTCATCCAGCTATGATGGGAGTCACGTGTCCTCATTTCTTCTTTCCTGTCTATGAGCAAGAAGAATACAGACAGCTGAGCAACGTGGGTGTGTGTGTGTGTGTGTGTGTGTGTGTGTGTGTGGGGGGGGGGAGAGAGAGAGAGAGAGAGAGAGAGAGAGAGAGAGAGAGAGAAAGGAGGGGGAGGGAGGGAGGGAGAGATTGGTTTTTTTTCACCCTCTTAGTTAAAGATGTAACTGGAATCAGCACCCAGTGCTGTGTGGGTTTGCTTCGGGCAGGGAGTACAAACAGAGCCGAGCCCAGAAATGCGAGGTGTGGAGCCCATTTAGTGACCTCGCTGTTTGCCCAGCTGCAGGGTGACTCCCTTTTCATTCCTCAGCTGCCCAGCTGCTTCCTAACGCTATTTTATTTTTCTTTTAAACTGAAGTAGCCAATCAAACTTCCCCCAACAGGCTCGATAATTACCAAAAACAGACCACTTTGCAGTTGCACGCAGCTCAGAGCAAGCTGCCACGGTTTATAGTTGAGCACTTACTTTGTTCTTGGCCAGCAGTGCCTGTCACAGAATTTGCTCACACCAGGTTTTATGAAAAGAAGTAAAGGTTCTTCATTAACCTCATGTTTTACTCTTAAAAATGGTTGTCTTGAGAATGTATATTAAGTTAAGCCATTAAAAATGCTGATTTTTCTCCCTTTTTTTATATAACCTACAAAGGCAGCAATTTCATATGGTTCGACCTAAGTAAATGCATATATTCCAGCGGTGCTTCTGGTAACCAAACTAGTTTATAACTCATTTTTAAATGAGAAAACTCAGGTTCCTTACTTCAAAACATTACATTAATCTCAACTTCTTAACAACTGTACCTTAACTATAAAATGGTCTCTGGTTATTTATAAATGAAATAAAACCTATCTTCTCTGGATGAGAATTTGATAATAATTTAAGAGAAAGTGCCACCACACTCATTGGGTACTAAATTCTGGTATGTTCCTTGATACAGTTGTGTTGGTGTCACCTTACACATGTTGCTTCTTTTTAAAGAGTATAATTGTGCTCAAAATAAACAGGTTTCAGAATTGGTCCAGAGGTCTGACTCTGAAAATAAAAGCAGATTGAAATTATATTGGAAAAGTCTGACTTTAAGTAAAATCTCTGAAAATCTGTGACTGTTATTCTTCTGTATCTAATAATACAGAGATTATATAGAAATATAATAGGTTTTATTTTATGAATAAAAATAAATACATTTATTATTTGAGAAAATATTAAGCATATATGTAATCTAAGGTGCTTTGAGAGATTATAGATTTTTTTTTTCAAGTTCTGCTGAGTGTTAAATTGGCAGTATGTTTCAAAAGCCTCAAAAATGTGCATATTCTCTAACCTGCCATTCTCCTTTGGAAATGTATTCTAGGAAATATGACACTATTTTGTGAACAAATACTTCTGGAATAATAATAACCAAATGTTTTAGTAATAAGAATTTATTATATGTTTACAGTATACATGGAAAGAATACCGTACAAAAATTTATGTTCTATATATTTCTAAATTTATTAAAATGGAAACTATATATATTATTTCAAAGAGAAGAAGATAGGATATGCATCAAGGAGTTGGATAAACCAAACCGTTGAAATATCCTAAAATGTTCAACAGTAGGGAATTAGTTAAGTAAATTATGGCGCAGTCATATAAAGAGATACTATACAGCCCTTAAAGTTATATTTTAGAAGAATATTTAGTGATATAAGAAAATGTTCTGATACATTAAGTGAAAAAAGGACATAGGACATTAAAAATGGTAAATATAGTATGAGCCCAGTTTTTTAAAAGGAGAAGTGGTATGTGTCATTTTAAAATGAAATGTGTGTGTGTGTGCGTGTGTGTGTGTGTGTGTGTGTAGTAGTAGTAGTAGTAGTAGTAGTAGTAGTAGTAGTAGCAGTAGTAGTAGTAGTAGTAGACTGGAAGGCTATATACCAAAATTGTAACAGTGGTTACTAGTATTTCTGCTTGTTTTTTTTTCTTCTTTTTTATTATATGTTTTCTACACTGAACATAAAGTATTCTTTTGTGGTAAGAAAAATGATATTTTTAAGTTAAAACTATGTTTGAGCCTTATTATTTATGTTTTGTATTTTGACAAGTAGATTTTAAGCAATAAAATTTAGTAAGGGCTGTACTAATTTGGAGTTTTTTATAAATCCAAGGTTAGGCTAAAATTTACTCATGAATAATGGTTTATTGTGCAAATTAATAATGCTGAGGAGATTTTAGAGCAACTCTTGTAAGCTTAAGGGACTTCTCAAGTACACTGAAAGCCTGCATAAGACTAAATCATTTTCTCATCAAGGCCTGTCTCCTCAGTGCCTCTTCCTGGCAAGTGAACTTAATCTGCATGTTTCTGTTTTCTTTAGGTAGAAACAGTATTCCATAACTCATCTATTTTACTAACAATCTGAAAGTTGGAAGGTGATATTTTTGACGTATGTGTCATATAATTGTTTCTATTTACTCTCTAAGTTACAAACAGACATCTTTTAACAATTTGGGTCACGTTTTTTGCAGGTGATGAAAACATACCATATGTATCATGCGGAGAGCATCAGTGCAGAGAGCAAACTGAAAGAGGCCGAGAAACAAGAAGAAAAGCAAATTGGGAGATCCGGCGATCCAGTCTTTCATATTAGACTAGAAGAGAGACATCAGCGGCGAAGCTCTGTAAAGAAAATCGAAAAAATGAAAGAAAAGGTAAGTGAAAACAGATTGCCAAGTCTTTCTGTCCTCACTTGAGATGACTTATCGTCCTCATTTGAGGTGACAAACTGAAGAACATTGATGCAATAGCTGATAGACACAGATTGTAAATTATTGTAAAATACATGAATTTCCTCCCATGGGAATGCAGAATGTTTAAGGAACATAAAAATCATGTAATAACAGCTGGACATCATTTAGTGGTGAATGCCAAGTATTCAATACACAATGTAGAGAACTTGAATAGTAACAAAGAGATTTCATTGCAAATGGGCCTAATGCCCAAATACATTGTTGTTATTCCCCATAGCTGGGTAATTTTAGTTTGTTATTTAAATCAGATTTGAAATGTACTATACTCAAAGGACTTCGAAGGTTATTTATAGATGTAGAATAAATTGTTTAGATTAATAAAAATTCATGTGTGTTTCTCTGTCTTGTTTAAAAATGACTTTCTTGTTTTTCCCAATGCCTGGATCTTCATTGCCAGAGACAAGCCAAGTATTCAGAAAATAAGCTAAAATCGATTAAGGCACGGAATGAATACCTCCTGACCCTCGAAGCAACCAATGCCTCTGTTTTCAAATATTATATTCATGATCTTTCAGATTTAATTGATGTAAGTACTTATAGTTTTTATGTTTTCCACATTAAGATGAAATTAGCAATAACTGTATTTCATTGATTGTAAAACACCATCATGTATTAAAACTTATTTTATGAAATAGTCAGAAAGAAAAAAATATTGCTAATTAAACTATACATGATACTAAGACACTCTCAATTGTCAGATGAATGTGAAAAAAGGTGCATTCTAAAACCATGAAAAACAAATTAGGCCCTACCAGTTTGGGTCAGTGCATAGAGAGTCAGCCTGTGGACTGAAGGGTCCCGGGTTCGATTCCAGTCAAGGGCATACGCCCAGTGGGGGGCATGCAGGAGGCAGCTGATCAATGATTCCCTCTCATCATTGATGTTTCTATCTCTCTCTCCCTCTTCCTTCCTGTCTGCAATCAATAAAAATACATTTAAAAACAACAACAACAAACAAATTAGTAGGTTCTGTGAAGCTGAGTGCTTGGTCGACTCAGCTAGGAAGTGAAGCCAGTCATTTTAAAATTATGTAGTGGCACAGCCCTAACTGCATTCATTGATTCAAAACACACTTATTGGGCCCCTACTATTGTGAGATGCTGAGGCTATGAGAAGCCTTGAACAGTTCTTAGCCTCTGGAATTTAAAGTGGAAAGGCAGATGTTCAGCAAATGATGACATAAATGATTGCTTTATTATAGTTGTGATAAATACTGTGTAACAAAATAGTGTGCGTAAACCACTTTTAGAGATTTAGCTAACTGTCTATACCTTTCACTCATGGGATCTGATATAGAAAAGCACTAACGGGCTCACTCAGAACTCTGTGAGCCTATACCCACTGTTAGTGATTATTGCCATTATTCCCCAACTTTAACCTTCTGCATTATTTATTCTTTCATCCAGAAAATGTGTACTGAGTATGCCAGTCATTGTGCTAACACTGTAGAGGAGACTGCAAAGATGAAACAGATGAAAATCCTATGTCCAAAAATGCCAATATTTGCAAATAATAAAGTGATGTGTCAGAAGAAAAGCACAGATAAAGTAATAGAGGTTCAGAGAGTTATCTGCAGGAACTTTATTCATATATTGCTTTGTAGTGATTGGATTGAACATCAAATGATATTAGGAAATTATGTTCTATGGCTTACAGAAGGGGTGGGGAACGTCCAGCCTGAGGGCCATATAAGGCCTGAGAAATCATTTGGTCTGGCCCTGCCAAGGCATTTGGGGTGAGTTAATTAAATATTTGACCAAATACAGCAGGCTAATTTTTAAGTTGATAATTTTGTCTGGCCCACGAATGATGTTATAAATATCCAAATGGCCCTTGGCAGAAAAAAGGTTCCCCACCCCTGGCTTACAGTGTCATAGTTTAGACATGCAGTAAAGTTAAAGCAACTTTATTTTATGGTGAATTTAAATCTCATGTATTTACCAATTATTTTAGAGCCATAGTTTGGGAATTTTACAAAGGAATTGTTGAGGGAGGGAATTATTTTTTAGTTCATTAACACTCTGATGTGACTTTTTTTTTTTTTTTGAGTCTTGAAACTAATTTTATCCCACAATATCATAATTTCTTTATACTGAACCATCCTATCTAATAAAAGAGTAATATGCAAATTGACTGTACCTCTGCTACATCCACAAGTCACGCCCACCAGCCAATCAGGAGCGAGTATGCAAATTAACCCAACCAAGGTGGCTGCGGCCATGGAGTGAGCAGGAAGCTTGGGTTTCCCCAACAATGGAGGAAGCCAAGCTTCCCGCACACCCTGGCCAGCCCAGGCCTCCCTCCGCTCAAGGCTACAAAGTTTCAATTATAGAAGATAAATAAATCCCAGATACCAGGGCCTCTGCTTGGGTCACCGGGGGGCATGGCCGGCCTGCAAACCACCACAGGCCCCTCGCCCAGGCCACCCAACGCCCCAAGGGAACCCCCACCCTGATTCGGGACACCCTTCAGGGCAAACCAGCTGGCCTCCACCCATGCACCAGGCCTCTATCCTATCTAATAAAAGAATAATATGCAAATTGACCATCACTCCTACACACAAGATGCCTGCCCCCATGTGGTCAAAGATGGCTGCCCCCATGTGGACACAAGATGGCCACCACAAGATGGCCAGCAGGGGAGGGCAGTTGGGAGGGACCAGGTCTGCAATGGAGGGCAGTTGTGGGTGATTAGGCCAGCAGGGCAGGGCAGTTGGGAGGGACCAGGCCTGCAAGGGAGGGCAGTTGGGAGGGACCAGGCCTGCAGGGAATGGCAGTTGGGGGAGACCCAGGCCTGCAGGGGAGAGCAGTTGGGGGGACCAGGATGGCAGAGGAGGGAAGTTGGGGGAAACTGGGCCTGCAGGAAGGGCAGTTAAGGGTGACCAGGCCTGCAGGGGAGGGCAGTTAGGGGCAAACAGGCTGGCAGGGGAGTGGTTAGGGGGTGATCAGGCAGGCAGGCAGGCAGAAGCGGTTAGGGGCAATCAGGAAGGCAGGCAGGTGAGCATTTGGGAGCCAGCAGTCCTGGATTGTGAGAGGGATGTCCAATTGCCCATTTAGATAGGATCGGGCCTAAACAGGCAGTCGGACATCCCTTGAGGGGTCCCAGATTGGAGAGGGTGCAGGCTTGGCTGAGGGACACACCTACCCCCCCCCCCGCAGTGCACGAATTTCATGCACCGGGCCTCTAGTATATATATATATATTTATTGATTTCAGGGAGGAAGAGAGAAGGGGAGAGAGAGAGAAACATCAGTGATGAGAGAGAATCATTGACCTCCTAATGGGGAACAAGTCCACAACCCATGCATGTGCCCTGAATAGGAATCGATCCATGACCTCCTGGTTCATAGGTCAACGCTCAACCACTGAGCAACACTGGCCGGGCAATGTAGAAACTTTTAAAAAATATTTATTCTAACACTGATGAAATAAAATAATTTTTTTTCTGTTAGACTACAGCCAGATTTCCTAATAAAAGTGAAGAATTTTTTATTTTCAGACTTAGATCTGTACAAATTCTGCAAAGTATATGGAATAGAGAAGAACTAATTATATATTATATAACTACTTTGCTTTATTTTTAGGGCTTATATAAGTAGTGGTCAGAGTATGTGGCTAAACCCAGTTCAACTTAACACGAGTAGAAATCTCCATGTATTGAAAAGAACCTAGTAGTATTCTTGACAGTGGGTATCCAATAATGTGCAAAACAAAATTTCTATTTTCATGGAGTTATTTTGCTAGTTTGTAAATGAATCAAACTAATTTGCGCACACGCACGCGCGCACACGCACACATAGTAGTGACAGTGTTATGAATAAAAATAAAACATAGCTATGGGGGTGCTGCTTTTGATGTCATGGTCAAGAAAAGCCTGATATTTGAGCCAAGAATTGAGCTGGAGAGCCGTGTGGCTCTCCGGGGAAGGACTCTCTTAACAGAAGGACTGCCAGGGCTACAGGTGGAGAGGCAGAGGTGTTTGGGCCAGCTCAAGATGTCGAGGGATAGCAAAGGAGCCGGTACAGCAGGAGCTGAATGAGTGAGGAGAAAAGGTAAGGAGAGAAGGTAAGCTGAAGCCCTGTCACTGAGGGTCTTTTCAGTGACAGGGAAAAGGGGTTTAGATTTTGGTCTAAGTGTGATGGGAAGCCATTGAGAGGTTTTCAGCAGAAAGTGGCATCACCTGGTTCACATTTTAAAGACTCCCTCTGTCATCTGGGTGGAAAATAGACTGAGGTGAGTAAGGAGGACAAGAGTGAAAATTGAGCAATATGTAGAGTCCAGGCCAGAGAGGCTGCCTTAGACGGGTGGCAGTGGTGCACCTGTGAGAGGTGATTGGATTCAAATATACTGAAGATAGAGCTCATGGGAATTTGATATAATGAATGAAACAGAGGGTAAACATGACTCCTTGGTTCAGGTCCTGAGTAAGTAGGTTAATTAATGGTAACTTTTACTGCGATGGGGACCCTGGGAGAAGCAGGTTGAAGGGAGGGAGCAGTCGATTTGTCAGTAAGACTGAGATACCCATTGGGCATCTGTATGGAGATGTAAGCAGCATTCTCAACATTACTGTGATATAAATAACACATCAGGATTATATGAGAATCGCCATCATTGTCATGGATATTTTATTGAGCTCTTCCTAAGTAACAGGCAGGTTTCTAAGCATAATCTCATCTAATCATTGCAACCTTGTGAGGTAAATGCTATTTTCTCCATTTTATAGATTAAAAGAACTGAGGCTTACCTGGGCTAGATAGCTTGCCTAAGATGGCACAGCTAAATAAATGGTAGGTTTCAAGTTCAGACATTTTAACTGCAGATCTGATGAACTCTGATATAGATAAGTAACAGTTAAATATACCAAGTAATTGTCAATTTTAAAAAGTGGAACTTTTGAAAGGTCAGCCTTAAATTTAAAATATGAGCAGTTCTCAAATAATACAACTTAAATATGAATTTTAAAAGAAATGACACAAAATTGGTTCATCGTCATATTTAACTGAAATTGCATACTCTCTTGGCGAAAATTATACATTTGTTGACTTTTAAGGCAATCAGATGTGAATACGTACACTCTAAAATGGCTGCTTATTTAGTAGGAATTCAATTTGCATATATAGTGGTGATCCCAAAAACCATTAAACTTGCCCCTTCCTGGTGAAAAAGAAGCAGACTGATTATTATCCAATGGCATCTAGAATCCTTTTTGCTTTGTGAGCTTATTTAGCAAATATCTTTTATAACGATTCATCTAATAATTACTAGAAGAGTTGTTATACCTCTAGTGAGAAAAAGTCAAGACAGATTTTTAATGCATAGCATTTTATATGTGAATTGAAATGAAAGATAAATAATATAGATAAATAATAAAGATAAAGCATTATAAATAATCAGAGTTCAGGTTGAGACCCTTTTTATATATACCTCTAGTTTTCCTTGGATTCTATTCATGTCAATAGCTGTCTCATATAAATCTTGTGATAGACCATGATTTATTAATATAAAAATAAAGTCATAATTTTCCATGGACTTTGTATTTTAAAACTAGTCTTTTATTATTATAGAAACAGTTTATGTACATTGTAGCAAACTGGAAAATACTACAAGCAAAAATAAAGCGATCACATTATTACCCCCCCTCCAAGATCATCACAGTTAAAATACAGATTTGTTCTATGTGTCCACACATGCATTTGAAAATGTATGTGTGGACACATAGGAGAGTATGAAATTATATTTTACAAACAGCTTCTTAATCTGCTTTTTTCAATCACTGATCTTCATCTTTCCATTTCAGAAAAATCTCAACTGGTAACTAGACCATATCCCCATTTATGGTCCCAAAAATGTTTCACAGCTGGTATGTCTAGACTAGACCCAATTTAGGACCACACATTGCATCTGAGTGATGTGTTCCTTCAGTCTTTTTTTATCTAGCCAAGTCCCTTGTTGAAGAGACATGGACAATTATTTCTTAGAACACCTAGCTTCTGGATTTATTACCTGTGGTGTCATTTAGCCTGTTTCTTAGTCTCCCATATTTTCAGAGTTATATAAAAGACTGGATGAATTCAAGTTAAGCACTTTGCACCAGAATACATCCTAGGTGATGTTGCTACATCTAACATAGATATGTAGCAACAGCTGTTTAACCTACCAATGTGATGCTAAAATTGATCACTGGTATAGGGTGATATGACTCATTACTCCCTTGTAAAATTAAATTTCCCCCTTGCAACAAATTATGGATATTCTAAAACCTCTTTAATTTTGGATCTTATTAAATGGGAAATCTGCAAATTAACTTCTGAGCTATAAAGAAAGCGAAATGCTTTCTTAGAATACAAATTAATCACATAAATTAAGAGGAATAGTAATTTTTAAATATTTTCAGGTACTTCAGACTATCAGTTTATATTTATACTTTGACATCCTATTTAATGGAAGCCTCTTTTATTAACTACTACAGGTCTAAAAACTTTAATAATTCAACACTTTCATACACTAGTCTAAGTTTTTTCTTTATATTTGGAGGTGAGTTGATGGTTGTTGTTTTTAATATTTAATAATTCAAATTTTTACATATTCTGGGTAAACTTCATTTTTACCTATCAATATTAGTTTGAATTAGTAAGGTTCTCTTGCACTCTCTGAGAAATAGCTATCAATGTAGAAACACTCTATTTCTAAACAGTGGTTATTGAATCTCTACTGGAATTTATTTTTAATAAATTTCATTTTTCATTGTGCCTTATTGTGATCAATAAATGAATGTTATGATGAACTCTATCACTGACAGCACTTTTATAAACTAAGTATATGCCCTACCTAATAAATTCCAAATTAAAAGTATTAGATATCAGACCTGTAAAGTTTATTGATATTGAGGGTAATATACTGAAGAAAATGAAGGCTCAATTATTAAACAAGTATTTATTCTTTCATTTGTGTGGAAACATTTGAGTATAGTACTAATATATCAAGCAAGACAGTTCGAGGTACTCCAGACAGAGTTGTGTCTAGGAAAAAGGAGGGGTTGTGATTGGGAATGTATATATTTTACACTTGTCTGTAAGTATGGTATTTTTATATAGCATGGGGCAAAAGTAGGTTTACAGTTGTTTGTATGGAAAATAATACAATAATTAATAAATAATACAAGAATAAACTGTGTTTCGCTTACTGACAACTGTGAATCTACTTTTATCTCACCATGTATTTTAAAAAGAAAAGGCTGAGATTTTTTTTAATGATAAAAGCATGCCTTAAATATTTTAATCTAAAGTATACCATTGTACTTGAACCTGCCAGTCTTTTAATATTATGTAAGGAGTTCTGAGTGTTCTTCATCTGCACAAACTACATCTATTGTGTATTATCTATGAGTTCTAATTTTGAGTTCTTTAATGTAGAAGAAAAAATACTCCAGGCATTTACAATGTTTTTCATAATTTTGCACAATTGGCATACCTTTGCCTAATCTAAGTAATTTTGTTTACTCTTGTCTTTCCAACAACTCCTTTCTCACTTTTTATCAGCTTACTTAGCATATTAGCTACATTATAATTAAATTTTGAGTGGCACAAATGTTGTACAGTTGACTTTTGGAAGCATACAGAGCAGAAATATTGGGGCAGAAATGTATCGGAGTAATTAGAGAGGGCCTATTAGCTGTGTGTGTTCACAGTATGTGGGCATTGGTCAGTGTACTTCAGAGCAGGGGCTCACAAAGTTTCTCTTTTAAGGGCCAGATACTAAATATTTCAGGCTTTTTAGGCCATATGCCTCTGTCCCTACTTAGCTCTAGTACAGAAACAGCCGTAGATAGTATGTAAGCAAATGGCCGTGGTTGTGTTGCCGTCAGACTTTATTTACCATGTCAGGCCATGGGATGGATTTGGCTCACAGGCTTGCTGACCTCTGCTTTACAGAATGCACTGAGTATTAGTTAGTCCAGAATGTCACTTAAGCAGAAAACTATTTTAAGATGCCTTCTCCTCTGTCTCAGAAGAAGGTCCTAAGTAAATTTAGTTTGTAGAGTCACAGTCTCTTAGTTTGGAATCAGGTGGGACGTGGAACCAAGTTAATTTCACCTTAAGCATTTTTGATATATTCTTCTAAAAAAAAATAAGTATGAATTGCAAGAAATATGTTGCATATATTCATCAAAGGAAATTTAATTGGTTTGGGAGAATAAAGGTATAATTATAGGGGAAAATAGATTGTAGTTTTGTAAATAATAAATTTCACACCTATGACTATTAATAGCCTCAATATTAAGTGCAAAAGAGACTAGCTAATTATTCTGTAAGAATTAAGATTTATTACAACCAGAAGAGAAATCATACAGGCACCAAATATTTATAATGGATTGCTGAGATTTTCAAGTAATTATGATTTGAAAAGAGAAAAGAGGGGAAAATACAAGTCTTAATGTTTGGAATCTCTGATCTGTAATCAAATTCACCACACTGTATATGTAGAATTCTTAAAACAACTGGTTTTAAGATTGCAGAACCAGTAATATATAACTTCTTTCTGTCTAGTTCCACACCTACTGGCCCTCAAAAGGCATTCAGAAAAACAAAGTCCTCAACGGTAAAATTCTATTTGTGCTCTGTCCCAGAGCACTTGTCCAGAAATAATGAAGTATTTGTCATTCTTACAAGACAGCATCACCGTCTCCAGTCACTCCCTGTAAAAGTGGGATATTGCCATAGAATAATCCCCTAATGCAGCTCTTTTTCTTGGTGGAGATATCTGTCATGTGTTTTGTTAGCCATTTATTCAAAATGAAATTGAAATTAGATTACATCATATACCACATGCCATGTTTATCGTATCATTTCTAAATAATCAGCTGTCCTAAAGCTTTTACAAAGCCTTATCCTTTTGTCTCTAGAGACATGTGTTTAATCAAAAAACAAACTTAGTCAGAATTTAGATTTTCTTAATTAGTTTGACTTTCCCCCATACATAATGGTATGAGGATTTATGCGTGAACGCCTGCCAAATTGTAATACTGTAGTCCCCATTAGGCCTGAACTCTTTTAGGAAGATTATAAAGATGTTAAATGGATGAGGATGGTATAGTTGTCATATAAACTGATTATGCATGTTTTTATCCCTTTGTGATAGAAAGGGTATTTAAAAACTGGCCTGATTGGGTGATTGAAGTAGATGGCTTTTAGAGTTTCTAACCATGAAAACTACCCACTGGGTTCCGCCAGCAGCACAGGCTGCTCCTCCTCAGTCTGCGGTGCTTGCTTTCCCTTCGTGGCTGGACCTCTGAATGTGGAAAGTTGCCTAAGGCGTCATCTTGGCCTTTTTTTCTCTTAAGTACCATCTGACAGTTCCTAGATTTTCATCACCAGCCTTGATCATCTTCTTGGGCTTGAGATTTGTGTATCCATCTGCCTTCTGGACATCTCTAACCAGATGTCGAATGGCATCTTGAACATGTCAAACTTTCAAGGCAACTTTTTATATTTATTTGACCCTATCATTGTCATCATCGTTCTCTACACACACAACTTTTTCTTATTTATTTTTTGACACCTCAGAAAATGGCACCACTTTCTACCCATTGAACAAGCCAAAAATCCAATTCTCCCATTCCCCACATATAAATGCACCCACAAATCCTGTCCTATCTACCTCCTAACTATCCCAAACCTTGCTGTTTCTCACCACCTTATTCAGAATTTAGATTTTCTTAATTAACTTGACTTTCCTCCATACATAATGGCATGAAGATTTATCCGTGAACGCCTGCCAAATTGTAATACTGTAGTCCCCCGTGTTACAATTTGGTTTTGTCTGATTCTCCTAGACAAAACCTCTTCATCTCTCACCTGCACTTAGGAAGCAGTTTCCACTAAGACCTTCCAATCAATAATCCATTCTGTTCCCAAGCAGCCATAGTGTTGAAATAGATCAATCAGGCCTGTCAATCCCTATTTAAAACTTTCCAGAGGCCTGCTATTGCCCTTAGAATAAAATCCAAACTATTCACCAAGACCCTGTGTGAATTGGCACTCACCTGCCACTCAGTGTCCTGTCCTGCATCTTACCCCAAACACCAGGCTTTCTGCTTCCCAGACCCACTAAGCTTTTTCTTGCTGGGGACTTTCTACCTTTGTCTAGGGCAGTCTTGTTTTCTTGTTTGTTTGTTTTTTCTTAATATATTTTTATTGATTTCAGAGAGGAAGGGAGAGGGAGAGAGAGATAGAAAAATATCAATGATGAGAGAGAATCATTGATTGGCTGCCTCCTGCACACCCCCTACTGGGGATCAAGCTGGCAACCCGGGCGTGTGCCCTGACCAGGAATCGAACCTGGGACCCTTCAGTCTGCAGGCTGATGCTCTGTCCACTGAGCCAAACCAGCTAGGGCTAGGACAGTCTTTTTTCCACAGCTCTGCAAGAGCAATTTCCTTTTCATTCATGTTGCACCTGCCATGAGAGCAGCACGCTCCCCCAGCACTCCCTGTTCCCCTGACTTTTCTCCATAGCATTTACCACCTGACCTGTATTTACTTGGGCTTGCTTTATTTGTTATCTTTCCTCTTGTGATTTATTCAGGGTAGTTACAGAGATTTGGCCTGGGGAAAAATGAGGCCATGGGAGGCCCTGGGAGCACATGAGAGCCCATGTGGATGGGTGGGAGCTGTATTCGGTAACAAATGGTTATTCAGCCTCAGTTCTTCTCCTGTTTCCTACTTTGTATTCATTCCTATCACATAGATAGACGTACCATTTTGACCTTTTTGTTGTTCAAGAGAAACTCAAGACATGTTTTGCTAACAGCAACAGGAATTCAGTTGTCAGCTCTTTATGGACGGACCATCAGGACCTCAGCCATGAAAGCAGGTGTATAAAAGTTGCCTGTAGCCCAGCTGGCATGGCTCAGTGGTTGAGCATCAACCTATGAACCAGGAGGTCATGGTTCGATTCCTGGTCAGGACACATGCCTGGGTTGTGGGCTCGATCCCCAATGTGGGGCGAGCAGGAGGCAGCCAATCAATGATTCTCTCTCATCGTTGAAGTTTCTCTCTCCCTCTCCCTTCCTTTCTGAAATCAATAAACAAATAAATTTTTTAAAACGTTGCCTGAAGACATTTATGCATCCAGTTCAGTCCTTCGAGATGCCTGTCTCTCACAAAAATGTGTTTGTGGCTTCTAGGGTGAGGTACTGACTAGCTAGAAAGGTGGTCCTTTCAAAGCTACCCAGGGTCATGTAAGAGCTGTTTTTGCAATTCAGTGTGCTTGGGTTGCACTGTTTTTAGAAAGATTCAAAATAAGGAGTAGACCAAGTCTTTATCCAATACCCATGGCTGTGGAATGGTCGCAGTCAAGCTTACTATAAGCCAGAGATGGGGGCCCAGGACAAAAGGTCATGGAAGCCTCTCAGACGAAGGCAAGAGTGATAAAGTTAAGGAAGACTACTGCACAAGAGTTCCTTCCCTGCCCTTTCTCATGACCACTGCTAAATGCTGGCGTTACACAGGAGTTTGCAGCTGTCCTCCAGGCACTTCCAGGGCTGCCCTGCAAATGACCGTGGCTCCTACTGTCCTGGGAACATGTATCAGGACTTGATTTCCATGGAGTTCCAGTCAGGTAACTTCCAGCTAGGACCAAGCTTTTACTCCACTGAGGCTTCTCATGACATGTGACCAAAAAAAAAAGTTAGCTCCCGGAACAGCTGTGGTCCAGTTTTACCTGACATCATACCCACAAAGTAGACTTCAGCTGACCTCTTAGCCTTTGGAACAACACGAAATATTTATCACAGTCTTCAACACCTGGATTTCATCTTCCTTTTTGATGCTATTTACAACCTTTTCGCCTAAGGAAATTAGCCTGTTTTGGTGATTTAGACTAATATCTAATGGGATCTATCTTGGCAGCTCTCAGGATATTTAAATAAAAAATACAGCCATCTGCATCCAACAATCTTTCTTTCCCCAGTTTTGATCTATAATTTTATGTATCCACTCACAGTTTTAAAAAAAAACACACACACACACACACACAACGCTTTTGTTTTCATGAACTATTTTATTGGTTTCTTATGTATTTTCATCATTAAATGTGCTTGGGTTATAACTCAACTCTGTGCAGAAGCCGGCTTTTCATATCATCATCAATAATTCATAAGCTCCATAGAATTACCTGAGGTCTTTTTAACCAAGTATCTTCAATCTTAACATATCCAGTGTTGTTTTAGCTTCCAGTTTAGAAAAAAGATAACTCTGTAACAGACTCTGCTGTCTCAGGTGACCCTGAATAAGAGTTTTATCCCTGTTTCTTATTTCTTTTGATGTTCAGGATGCTTGCAAAACCTAGATCGGTGAAAACACCGAGTATGGGACATAACAAAACCATGCCAATTAAGTGACCTGACAGACTGATAGCACTGTAGGGGTCAGGGAAGAAAACTTTCCATCAAAGCTCATCACAGAAACCTCCCAAGGGTAGCAGTCAAAGTCCAGAGGACACCTGGCCAGGCCCTGGATCAGTTACTAAGCCACGTGCATGCTTCTCCCCGACCTGTTAGGATACACAGTGAAGTCGGGGTCTGTGACTGGGTCCAGGCGTAGCAGGTCTGCCGCTGACCTGGATGTGGAAACACTGGGGCTTTCGTCATCTTGATGGTTACTCCAAAAAAAGCCAGGCTTGGAATTTTGAGGGATGAACTGTTCCTTCTGGGAATAATGAAAGCTTACTATGTATTTTTCAGAGCTCTAACTCAATTGGGTAGTTGGGGTTGGATTTTTCTTTCTTTCTTTCTTTTTTTTTTCTCTCCTTTGTTCTTTTTCTCTTCCTCTCTTTTAAATTGAAAAGAGACTTGGCTTTTGTAGGGAGGGGTGGAAGGGCTTTTCTCTGGCTTGTTTCTTTCTTCTCAATATCAGTTTTCTCTTGAGGCCAGTTGGGCTCAGTACTCATAAAATAAAGCCAATTGTGTGTTATGCTTCATTATAATCAAGTTGAATTTTTTTCTTGCAGAATAGTGGAGTGTTTGGAAGCACTGGTACATCTCAAAGAAATGAGGCCATTTCCTTACAGATTCATGTTTTCAGAAGACGAGGTTTTATTGAAATACAGAATTTTCAGTCTCTCTGATGTGTATAAAACTGCTACAAAGAACCTTTATGGATTGTGAGGAGCAAGAGGAATAAAAGCAGGCTAGAATTTAGAATGTTTTAATTAACTGAAAATATTCTCTGTATTTGAGTGCAGCTGATGCCACTGGAAATGTATTAATGATGAGACTGATTGCTGCATTCCACAACTGCATTTTGCTTGTACTTGTCATTGTGATGTGGCAGCTACTTGCTGCTCTTTTAAATCAAGTAATCTTTAATCAAGTCGATGCTCTTGCCTGCTCGGAGAAACAGCACCCCGAAAGCACAGGGGTGCAGAGCCCTTTCGCTTGTTTTAGTGCCGTGCTCCTCAGACTTCACTGTGCATATGAATCACCTACGGGTTGTGTGTTTAACTTCAGACTCCAATTCAGTAGGTCAGGGGTGAGGCCCAAGAGTTTGCATTTTCTAACAGGTGATGCTGATGCTGCTGGTCCACACACCAACTTTGAGTAACAAGATTTTAGAATATATTTATGTAAAAATTCCAAATGTAATAATTTTAAAGTTGGACGGGGAGGGTGGAATGAAACACACTGGTATTTCTAAGGACGGGTCAGTGATTAGATGTGTACCTTCATGAAGGCAGATCTGATGGCTCGTGTCCTGGTGGGTGCACCCTGTATACAAAGATTGTTTCCTTTGTGTCTCTCTACTACTCTTAATAGCAAATTAATGAGCAGTTTATATATGAATTCTTTGAGAAGGGAGATTTTATTTTACTGTTTTACAGTCTTTATATTTCTGGAGCCTATTGAATTCCCAGGCACCCAGTAGATGGCCAATTAGTGAGTTGAATTCAATCAAATTGAATTTATTGAACTTTATTAGAACAATATAGGGATGATCTGGTTTTATATCCCTAAAACCACTTGTTTCCTCTTTTAAATATTTATATTACTTTTATGTACAAATGTAAATTCTGTCAGTAATTTATAATTGATCTTGTACAGCGCTGTATATATTTTTAAAATTACATTCTCTTGAAATGCAACATGAAAAAATAAATGTACATACAATTTAATGCAGTGAAGATTCAAGAATCCTAAAGCCCTTTTGTTCCTAGGAATACAAAACAAAATTCTAACTACAATAAAAGGACTTTGGCAACCATTTGTTATAATTTAAGAATTTTATTCTAGGGCCCTAGCTGGTTTGGCTCTGTTAACGTAAAAAAACCATTGAAACCTGTAAAGAATTTTTGTGAGTTTATTTGAGCCAAACTGTCGGCATATCCATATGCCGGGAAGCAGAACCGCAACGAATTAAGATAATGCTCCGAGAATAGCGGGTTACATTTGTATTTATACATTGCAATCAAAGGAGGGACATAGGTGGGTTACATGAAATTCATTGGTCATAGATTAAGGAGGTGAGATAAAGCAAAGCAGGGGGAAACCCCTGGATTGGATGAAAAGTAAAATGACGGACACATCCTTAGGTGGGTGAAGGAACAATTAACATGATAATGAAGGAATTTGTGGTATCTCTCCTGGCGCCCACCACATTTGATTGTGCCCCAGGGGCTCCAGAAAAAGGGAAGTTACAAGTTACCCAGACATTTCAAGGGTATGTATCATAGATGCAAAAAGACAGGTAGGCTCAGTTAAGGTAAAGGTTGACCTTGTCAGTGAAGATACCGGCCTAGGATATAACTGCCCACCATAACTGCATTTAGTTAAAGTTTAATTTCAGACCGTCCTTTGTGGTTACTTTAGGTCTCTGAGTTTGCAAGACTGTCATGCAGGCCTTCCCTGAGCTTGTCAGGTCAGCATGTGGCCCCTTTCGTCCACAGCTCAGTGGTTAGAGCATTGGCCTGTGGACCAAAGGGTCCCAGGTTCAGTTCGAGTCAAGGACATGTACCTTGGTTGCAGGCTTCTCCCTGGCCTGGGCCCTGGTCAGGGTGCATGTAGGAGGCAACCAAAAATCTCACATTGATATTTCTGTCTTTCCCTCTTCCACTCTCTAAAATCAATGGAAAAATACCCTCAAGTGAGAATTTTTTTTTAATTTTATTCTAGTAATAAGAAATAAGGCATTCCCAGACTCTGTGCAGATTAAACCTGTTCTCCTTTCTGAAAGAGTACAGATTATTACTGAGTCTTCAGTAAATTATACAAATCCTAAATATTATAGTTAGCAGGTTTGCATCCGAGAAGGACTTCCATAACTCATTGTATTAACCTCAGTGTGCATAGGCAAACTCGAGGGCTATTTTTTCATTATTTCCTTCCAATGTTTGGTTTTGCTTTTATATTTTTAACACCTTTATTGAGATTTTATCCACATGGCATGCAGTTTACTCATTAAAAATATACAATTGACTTTTAGTATATTCACAAAGTTATGTGTCCATCACCACAGTCAGTTTTAGAACATTTTCATCACTCCAAAAAGTAGTTTTACACTCCTTAGCCATTACTCCCCAATTCCTCCATCCCCTAGCCTCAGGCAACCATTAATCTACCTCTGTCTCTATAGATTGACTACTGTGGACCTTTCATATAAATGGAATCATAATGTGGCTTTTGTGACTGGCTTCCTTCACTTTGCATATGGTGGCATATATCAGTACTTCATTTCTTCCGATGGCTGAACAATATTTCATTTTGTTCATTAATTTATGGACTCTTCGGTTGTTTCTACTCTTCAGCTGTGATTAATAATGCTGTCATAAGCATTAAAGTACAGTTTTTTGTGTGAAAATATGTTTTGTTTTGTTTTTGTATACATACCTAGAAATGGAATTGCCAAGTCATATGTTAACTCTGTTTCATCTTTTGATGAAATACGAGACTCTTGCAAAGTGGCTGCAGCATTTTACATTTCAATTACAGTGTACAAGGATTCCAGTTTCTCCACATCCTGCCCAATACTTGTCGTTATTTTATTGTAGTCATCCTGAGTGTGAGGTGGTATCTCTCTATTGTTTTGTTTTGCACTTCCCTGATGACTAATGATGTTGAGCATTTTTTCATATGCTTGTGACCATGTAGATCTTTTTTTTGAAAGATATCTATTCAGCTCCATTGCCCACTTTTTAAATTGAGCTACTTGTCTTTTTATTATTGAGCTGTAGGAGTTCTTTATATATTCTAGATGCAAATTCTTTATCAGATATATGATTTGGAAGAAACATTATTTTCCCATTCTGTGGATTACCTTTTTACTTGATCATGCCCTTTGAAGTACAAAAGTCTTCAAATTTGATTAAGTCCACTGTATTTGTTCTTTTCTTTTGTTGCTTGTGCTTTTGATGCCAGAGCCAGGAAACCAATGCCTAATGCAAGGAAGGTCATGAAGGTTTACTCTATGTGTTTTTTTCTGGGAATTTTATAGTTGTGGCTGTCACATTTAGGTCTTTGATCCTTTTTGAAGTAATTGTTGTATATGGTGTTTTTAAAATTTTTTTTCTAGTTACAGTTTACATTCCGTATTATTTTGTATTCGTTTCAGGTGTACAGGTTAGACAATCATATACTTTACAAAGTGTACCCGTTGGTATTTCCAGCACCCACCTGGCACCATACAGCGTTATTACAGCGTTACTGTCTGTATTTCCTGTGCTGTACTGTACATCACTGTGACTCTTTTGTAACTACCGGTGTACTTCTCAGTCCCTTCATATGGTGCTCTTTTCATTTTTCAGTGCTGTGATCTTGGCTACCACGCAAGTCTGAACAGAGCCCTCAGAACATATCTCTCTGCGGAGTACAACCTTGAAACCTCCAGACACGAAGGCTTAGACATTATTGAGAATGCAGTTGACAATTTGGAGCCCAGGAATGATAAGCAGAGATTCATGGAGATGTACCCTGCTGCCTTCTGTCCACCAATGAAGTTTGAGTTTCAGTCTCACATGGGTGATGAGGTCAGTAATTATTTTAAAACTGATGAATTGTCTCTTCACTCACATTACTCCACCTGCTGTAACCCAACAGTTGTAAGAATTCCCAGTTGTTTTCTCTCTCCTGCCTTTGTATGGGATCTTCACATAGTATTATCTCAGATCAGCCATGACTACCATCTCTTTTTTTTTAAATATATTTTATTGATTTTTTACAGAGAGGATGGGAGAGGGAGAGTTAGAAACATTGATGAGAGAGTAACATCAATCAGCTGCCTCCTGCACACCCCCTACTGGGGATGTGCCTGCAACCAAGGTACATGCCCTTGACCGGAATCGAACCTGGGACCTTTCAGTCCGCAGGCCGACGCTCTATCCACTGAGCCAAACCGGTTAGGACGACTACCATCTTTTAAAGCAAGAATTAAACGAGGCCTAAAGAGGCCAAACAAATGTAGGTACAAGCTCGGTTGGGTGTAAGCACTAATCTGTCCCAGGAGAGTTAGAGAGTGCTTCCTCCACTTCAAGACATTCAGATTTAAATTCAAAACGGAACATTTTGCTGGCCCAGTAGAATCTATCTGAAGACTTCTTGTCATCCTGACTGAAAGACCCCTCTCATGAAGAAAAATAATTGTAAAGGGTGAAAATGAGACAGAGTGGAAAAATGAAAAACAATCCTATTTTCCCAGGGGGAAAAATCCATTTAAACCCTTTATGAGTTACAGTGGTATATTTTACTGTCTGTGGAGGGGAAAACAAGAAAAACCAATTAACGGAGCACTTGATGTCCCAGCTGTGCAAAACAATACTTATAGATTGAAAATTCAACTTTGGTTTATTGTGGTGACAGTATGTTTTAAAAAGTAGGTGTAATTATAATACCCATGGCAGATTTCTTTAACGCCATAATTTTTTCTGAAGCACCTAATGTTAAGACTTATAAGGTATGTATGCTTATGTGCGTACCTGCTATATTTCTTATTTAATTTTATTTTTACTTGATTTGATATAGTGAATTACTTTATTAGAAAAGGTAAGTATTTTTAAAACCAATAGAACGTGAATTTGACATGCAAATGGCTTATGCTACCCAGAGTTATGTTTCTCCAAGTGGATGCTGTTTTAACTTTTCAGTTATAAATGTGATAAACCTGCAGGGTGGGGCAAAAGTAGGCTTACAATTGTGAGTACATGAAATAGTTTATTCTTGTATTATTACTCATCAATTATTGTATTATTTTTCATTACTTTTGCCCCACCCTATAGAATGATAAAATATCATGGACAAGTGACTTCAATTGGGTTAACAGTTTTTACCTTTTTAAAACTATTATTATTTTAATAGTGAGTGTTGCCTTTTTTTAAAAATTTAATAAATCTTTATTGTTCAGATTATTACAATTGTTTCTCCTTTTTCCCCCCATAGCTCCCCTCCACCTGGTTCCCACCCCACCCTCTGCCCTTAATTCCCCCCCACACTGTCCTCATCCATAGGTGTACGATTTTTGTCCAGTCTCTTCCTGCACCCCCCACACCCCTTTCCCCCTGAGAATTATCAGTCCACGCCCTTTCTATGCCCCTGATTCTATTATATTCACCAGTTTATTCCGTTCCTCAGATTTTTAATTCACTTGATTTTTAGGTTCACTTGTTGATAGATATGTATTTGTTGTTCATAATTTTTATCTTTACTTTTTTCTTCTTCCTCTTCTTAAAAAATACCTTTCAGCATTTCATATAATACTGGTTTGGTGGTGATGAACTCCTTTAGCTTTTTCTTATCTGTGAAGCTCTTTATCTGACCTTCCACTCTGAATGATAACTTTTTTGGGTAGAGTAATCTTGGTTGTAGGTTCTTGCTATTCATCACTTTGAATATTTCTTGCCACTCCCGTCTGGCCTGCATAGTTTCTGTTGAGAAATCAGCTGACAATCGTATGGGTGCTCCCTTGTAGGTAATTAACTGGTTTTCTCTTGCTGCTTTTAATATTCTCTCTTTGTCTTTTGCTCTTGGTATTTTAATTATGATGTGTCTTGGTGTGGTCCTCTTTGGATTCCTTTTGTTTGAGGTTCTCTGCGCTTCCTGGACTTGTAAGTCTATTTCTTTCACCAGGTGGGGGAAGTTTTCAGTCATTATTTCTTCAAATAGGTTTTCAGTATCTTGCTCTCTCTCTTCTTCTGGCACCCCCATAATTCGGATGTTGGTACGCTTGAAGTTGTCCCAGAGGCTTCTTACACTGTCTTCAACTTTTTGGATTCTTTTTTCTTTTTGCTTTTCCGGTTGAGTGTTTTTTGCTTCTTTGTATTTCAAATATTTGACTTGATTCTTGTGTTCCTCTAGTCTGTTGTTGGGTCTCTGTATAATATTTTTTATTTCAGTCAGTGTATGTTTAATTTCTAGTTGGTCCTTTTTCATATCTTCGAGGGTCTCGCTAAATTTATCGGCCTTTTCTTTTTTTTTTTTTTTTTTTTTTTTTTTAAATATATTTTATTGATATTTTACAGAGAGGAAGGGAGAGGGATAGAGAGCTAGAAACATCGATGAGAGAGAAACATCGATCAGCTGCCTCCTGCACACCTCCCACTGGGGATGTGCCCGCAACCAAGGTACATGCCCTTGACCGGAATCGAACCCGGGACCCTTCAGTCCGCAGGCCGACGCTCTATCCACTGAGCCAAACCGGTTTCGGCTTATCGGCCTTTTCTAGGATATTCTTGAAAAGCCTTATAACCGTGGTTTTGAATTCTATATCCCGTCGTTTGTTTTCCTCCATTTCTTTTGTTTGTGATCTGTTTCTTTGTCTCTGCATTTTCGTTGATTCCCTGAATTGGTAGGGTAGCTTTGTGTGCTAGGTTTCCTATATGGCCCAGTGGGTCGGCCTCCCCAGTTAACCTGAGGTGGACACTCTTGGTGCACCCCTTTGTGGTCTGTGTGTACAGCCTTGTTGTAGTTAAGTCTTGATTGTTGTTGGTATCACTGGGAGGAATTGACCTCTAGGCCAGTTGGCTGTGAGGATCAGCTGTGTCTATGCTGGGAGAAGTTCGGTGCTGGAGACAGCCTTATAGGATCAGACTTGCAAAATTGCAAAAGCCTCTGTGCTCAGCTTGGATGGGGCGGAGTCTCAGGGCAGAGCAGACAGTCTTGGCTTCCCATCAGCCCTGCCCTTGCCCGCACGCCCCCAGACCTCTGCCTTCCGCGGCTCCCCTGAGTTTCTGCCTGACAGTCCAGATTCCCCCTATAAGAGCGTGGATCCCCAGGGGCTTGCTCGGAACTGGGGTTCAGTGCAGTCGGAACTAGGGTTCAGTGCAGTCAGGAGCTTCCGACTCCCTTCCGCTAGGGAAAGCCTGTGGCAACCTCTGCATTTAGTCTTCTCTGCGAGCTCTTGCATGCGCGCGCCTCCAGACCCTTGCCCACCATGGCTCCCCCGAGTCTCCAAGTCTCCGTGTGCCTTTCTCTTTACCTGACAGTCCAGACTCCCCTTGTATGAGCCTAGGTCCACGGGGTTTCGCCCAGAACTGGGGTTCAGTGCAGTCAGGGACTTCCTTCCCCCTCCCGCCAGAGAAAGTCAGCCAGGCACTTAGCTGCCCTTCTTCTCTGCGCATGTATCTCGGTACCTCTGCCCTTTGCTGCTCCTCTGATTCTCCGTGAGCTTTCCTCTTTCCTTGTAGTTGTAGAATTTCCACTCAGCCAGCCTTCCTGTGGTTCCAGATGATGTCCGTTCTGTCTTTTAGTTGTAGTCTTGAAATTGTTGTGCGAGGCAGCAGTTTAAGTGCCTACCTATGCCGCCATCTTGGTTTCTCCCTGTTGCCTTTTTTTTAATGGCCAGTGCTGCCAGGCAGAAGTAATCTCTATGATGTTTTAGAGACTCCATGAAAGAAAGTCCTCATCTGCTGAGATTATTTCTTTTTCTTTTTCTTTCTTTTTTCCTAGAGTATTTCTAACACAAGAAAGAGGAGAAGAAATTGTTTCTGGCAAGGTTTTAATATAATTAAAATATCCTAATTTTGACCTTATTCATAATTGAGATCATGGCCAAAATATCTTTCTGACAAAGCCCAAGATAAGTGGCCTCTTCAAGTTCATGGTGAATCACATGATTTGGCTGGTGCTGGGAGGACAAGCCATGATTGAAAGATACTAATAGTAGCTATTCACATTTTTTGAGGTTTTGCTGTTCCAGGCAGTGTTCTAAGTGATTTATGTACATTATCTCATTTCATCCCTACAACAACCCTGTGGCATAGCCACTCTTATTATCCCCATTTTACAGAGGAGAAAACTGAGGTTTAGTAACTTACCACAGTCACCCAGCTGACTAGAACCAGTAGGCTCTGCTCCCACCCCAGTTTTGCCCGTATGGTCCATTTGGATCATCCTTCCCACTCTGCCTTCTGCCCTCCTCCTGAGTCATTAAGAATTCCGCGACTGAGGCATCAGCAGCAGAGCTCTGTCTCCAACAACTGCCCCGTTCTTAGAGCGATGCTTCCTCCAGCTGCTCTCTTTCCAGTCATATCCAGGCCAAGCAGCTGCATTCTGCTCTTTCCACTTACGTAACTGGTTCATATTTAAAACTGAGGTTTTGAGGAGGCTGTAAAAAGTAAATATGTAACTGGAATCTTGGGATCAGCATGATTCATGCAGCATTTAAATAGGAGAACCATGCTCTGGAGGCTGGCTCTGCTGTAACTGTGGCTTCTGATTCCCCACCAGGTGTGTCAGGTCAGCGCTCAGCAGCCGGTCCAGGCGGAGCTCATGCTCAGGTACCAGCAGCTGCAGTCCCGACTGGCCACTCTCAAAATCGAGAATGAGGAGGTGAGCATGCTTTCTGCCCCACGGGTAATCTGAATTCTAAAGTCAGCTGAAAGACATTTTCACATGGCCTAGGCATATTTAACATTCTAAATGCAATCTCTTCATCATGTATTGTCAGCTAAATCAGGGTTCCTAAAATGCTCTTTGTAGAGGATAAATGCAGATTCTGTATTCTACCAGAGATGAATACTTTACTAGGAGTCTGTAATTCACACTCAAACTCATTTGATAGGTTACCAAATTCAACATGTGTTCAAGAATATACAGTGTGGCATGAAACTTTGGACTGATGTGTTCATTTCATCATATCTTTTGAAATTAATTTTTTAATGATTTTTGTGCGCTGTAGATTTTAGGGACTGAACATGGCATTATTGCTATAATTAGTACAAAAATCATATTTTAAAGTAATATTTGAATGAGAATAGAAAACTGTTTATTTGCTGCCATCAGTGGATTCAAATGGGTAGAACATAAATGTGAATTACAAATACGTGTTGAGCCAGAAAGCAGTTGTACAATTCAGCTGTCTCATTCTGAAATTAATTTAATTGGATCCACGTTCTCCTTAAATAAAAATGTGAACCCCAAATGTTTCTTGTATAATCTTGGCTCTCAGCTGTCGTTTATAGGGACCAAACCAAACTTACTCATTGGAAGTTTACTTGTTGATCAAGTTTGCAGTAACTGCAGTCAAAATCTATGTTCAGATGACATTATCAGGAATCTCTTTCCGTCGCTTTGAAGTGATATCTTCGTGTGTGTTGGTAGGAGTTTCCTCCCCACCCACCCACCCACCCCGCCTCCTTACCCCATATTGGGAGAGCCAGGACTGCATTGTCCCTACAGCTTGCCATCTCACCCATTCTAGCATTTTAATCTCTGAAATAGATCCTTCATTGGCCTGACTTGTCATGAATACTTCCTACCAGCAAATGGGATTCGCTCATTTGTCAGCCTAGATATTGTACCCACCCATAAAGCCCTTTGATTGACAGCCCCATCAGAAATATCTATTTCTAGAGACAATTCCCATAAGCAGAGAATATGGAACAGAAGGAAAAAAAAAATCCCCCAATAATTCACCTTGATAAAGAGAATTATCAAAATTCACTTTAGTACTCTCTTCTATTTCAATCCCACTGGGACGTTTTGAGCTATGTGAAAGTGTTCGTTTCCGTTTAAAAAAGGATGGTGAGTTCGAAGACCAGTATAGTTTGGTCAAAACCCACTGCAGCTTCCTGGCTTCCATTCTTTCTAGGAGAACCCAGCCACCCCTTATTCAAACGTGTGTATTTAAGATGCAGCCAATGTGGTTAAGACTTCAGTTTCTGTGTCACATCCCACAAACAAGCCTTTCCAGAGGAAAGCTGTTGCTCTCCTTGAGGTGTTTGAGAGCTTAGGCCTTAGGGTTTGCGTGAGGCATCACAAAAGACTCAACTAATACAGGCTACTGATCCTGTTGAATTTACAGCGTGTATGTGACTTCCACTTTTTTTTTTCATGTGTGTCCTCCTGCTGTTTTATTTGGAAACATTCTCTAAGCTCTAGGAAAATAGCGTGTTTTGCACAAGGTCAAAACTGGCAGCCCACAGACCTGTTTCATTTGGCTCCCGCAGTTTTGGCCTGTTACATACAGGGAAGACTGGTGGCTCTGGCCCTGCATTGCCTCATGACAGGAAGAGCTGGGTTATTTGAATTTCCCTTTGCCAGCTCCTGATTTTCATACGCTGGACTAGTTCATTTATGTTACCTGTCTGGCCTCCACAGGCCTCTGAGTTCCTAACGTTTAATGATGTCCCTTTGGGCATAATTTGGAGAAGCCCAGTGTCCTTATAAACTGATAAGGCAGGCAGCACTTTCTGAGGCTTGTTATAAATTTACTGTAGAAACAAATGCATTGGATTGTCCTGATATTTCTTTTTTGTTTGTTTATTAATCCTCACCCAAGGATATTTTTTTCCATTGATTTTTTAGAAAGAGTGGGAGGGAGGGAAGAAGACATAGAGAGGGAGAGAGGGAGAGAGGTGAGAGAGACATATCAATTGGTTGCCTCCTGCACACACTGCTACAGGGTCCAGGGATCAAAACTCTAACCACTGCGCTCACCCGCCAGGGCTGTCCTGATATTTCTTGTGAGCATGACTAGTGGTTTACAATTTGTTAAGTATGGAACAATTCACTTTAGTGGATTCCCAATGTGTAAAAACTAAATTGGATTTTTGAGAAATAAATTGCATTTTAGACAATCAGTAGATTTCCATAGGTATAGAAGGAGGAACATGTTCCAACATATTTCAAGGTTCCCTGAGAGAACCTTGTTCCCCAGAGCAGTTTGGTTATCACCCAGGTTCTCCTGGGGATGAGCCAAAGGTGAAGCTGAAGTCATGTGATAATAGTTGTGATACTGTGGGTCAGTTCATTTCAGGGCAATAAATATTTATTGAGCAACTTCTACATTCCACATATTTTGCCAGGTGTGCAGAGTACAGAGATGAGTAAGTCACAGTTAGCATATGTCTAGCATGAGAGCCAGACTGTAAGAAGTCATTCATATAATGTGAAAAATAAGAGACATAACTTGGGTCCTAACCAGTTTGGCTCAGTGGATAGAGCGTCGGCCTGCAGACTGAAATGTCCCAGGTTCGATTCCGGTCAAGGGCATGTACCTTGGTTGCGGGCACATCCCCAGTAGGAGGTGTGCAGGAGGCAGCTGAGCAATGTTTCTGTCTCACTGATGTTTCTAACTCTCTATCCCTCTTCCTTCCTCTCTGTAAAATATCAATAAAATACATTTTTTTTTAAAAAAGAGACATAACTTGGGAACAACATAGCAATCATTGCTGATTTTTGGAGTCCTGTTTAGCACTTGTCTCTACCATAAATAAAGAACTTGCCTCTGATCTTCCACTGATAGGACAGAAAACAGACACATTGGTATCAAATCAAAATAGTCAAGCGAAGAAGCATGTATAATTCTACGTAATTCTCTGCCTCTGTACAAAAATATACACACATAAAGTCCAAATTTTACTACAAATAGTTCAGTTAACTAAAAATAATTATGATGGCCTGTAAAAAGATCAAAATTGAGAGAGAATTTCATCCAACTTTATAAAAGAATGGACAGTGAAGCTAAGTGAATACATGAACCTTTTCATCAAATCTTAAACAACTGCAAGTAATGGGCACCACTTGAAACTGTAGGGAGCCTTCTTAGAAGGGTTTCTCTGCTAAAAGCCCTCTGGCCATATTAATTTTGTTTGCTCTGCAGTGCTTGATATTTTTTAATTAGTTGCTGTCATTTAAAAATCGTAAATTTTGAATAAAAATATTGATTTTTAGCATCTAAAAAATTAGAAAGTCTTGTTATACTAGATCTACATTTCTGCAGGATGATAATCTGCTTGAACTGAGCAATAGATGCTTCCTCAGACACAGAGCATGTATATGCTTCTTGTTTGCCATGCTCCCCACTCAGCCCAGTTGCCTCATTTTCATTACTTGCTTGGCCCTTGAAGATAGTTCAGTTTACAGCACCTGCCTTAAAAAAAAGAGAGCGGTAAGCATTTGTGAAGTGACCTCAGTATATTTATAAATAGTAAAAGTTGAAAGAAAGGGTTTGAGAAGGACTTGGTTAAAATTGTGGTTGTTGCAGATTCATAATAGATTGTGCCATTAATTGTCACTTCACAACTTTACATTTTGCTGGTCAAACCTTTAAAATGAGCTTTCTGTTTCATTATGCTGCACACTTGCGTCGCTGGTACCTCACTCTTGTGACTCCCATGTCCAGTCAAAGTAAAACATGAACATTTAATTACCTTTAAATAATATATGAAATAATTTACATGCTATACATTCCCAAACACACTGAACATAAATCCAATGTTATAAGACATACACAATCTGCCTTTTGCCAATATATACCCTATATTGAACGTTAACTGATTTTTCAGTCCATGTGAGAACAGATAAATATATATATATGTATATATATATATATATATATATATATATATATATATACCTCAAGTTGAAGACTGTATGGTAAGATATGTACACATATAATACCTTAATAAAAAAAAATTTTTTTTTTTAAGTTGAAGACTGTAAGATAATAAACCAAAGAGCTGACTATAGAAGTCTTTCTTCCATGGACGATTCTAAAACCACAATCGGTATTGGAACCAAACAAGGCACAAAAGCTTTCCCTTTGTGATCACAAAGATTAAATTTCCTGTCCTAGTGCTTAAATGTCACAAATTATATTTTATATACAGTGTATTTCTGTTACTGCTTACAAAGGGGTATTTTTATTACATAATTTGTTACAGAAAAGCATTGGAAAAATAAATGGGATTTGATAAGTTCTCATAGAAATCTTTATTGTTGACAGTATTACACGTGTCCTCTTTTTTTTTCCCCATTGACCCTTTCTAGCCTGCACCTACCCCACCCCCGCCCACCCCCGCCCCAGGTCTTCACCACCCTATTGTCTGTGTCCATGGATTATGCATATATGTTCTTTGGTTTAAAAAGATAACACTAAAAGCAACCTAAATGTAAATGATCATTTTACCTTTCTCCCTATAAACATTTTCCAAACTCTAATCTCATGTTCACAGTCTTGTCCACTTTCTTAAAGTTACCCTTAACCTTGGTCATGAGGATTTCAGTTTAGGGGTCATTCCTGTCGTTTCTTTGACAGCTAGCCTCTGGAGTAGTTCCCATAGATTGCATTTTCCTTTTCTTAGAATTCTTCTTCCCTACCTTATCTATAGACAGCCGAAGAAAAGGAAGATGAATTGCATAACTAGAGAAATTATGCCTTTCATATTTTTAGCACAGTCGTAGTTTTAAGTAGCTCGTCCCATTTTCAGACCATCTGTCCCAATATTTGGTCCAGAAAATCAAGTTTTATAAGCATGTCACTTCTGTGCTATGACTAAAACCTCACGTATAAATGAGTCTCTTTTACGTTATACTAGTAGATTTATCCCCTGAAAGGAATGGAAAAGACAAAAGCCTGTGATTCCTTAAATTTCCCATGTAAATCACTTAAAATCTTTCACCAACAATTTACTAGGGAGCCTTTCACAGACTATTCCCAAAAATATATTCCTTTCACAGGATATTTTCACCCATAATGAAAACAATTTTAGGCAAACATTTGAGACAAATTTTATGGCATGGGTAATTGAGGAGAAGTAAGATATATTTTTGGTTATAATGTAGAAAAATCACATTTCCCTCCAAATTTTCCCATAGTACCAATGACTACAGCAGAATCTCAAGTCATGTAAATCAGTGACCAACCCCTTGAAGGCAATTGTCAGATTCTTTGAAGACTTCATATAAGATGTGGAGCTTGATAACCACTGTGTCATAATTGCTGTTTCTGATGGTTTTTGTGGCTTTAACTTCATTTTTACTTATTTAAGTAGCTCTTGCCTGTAACCTTCTACTGATGAGGTTAACAGAAAAAGCCTGAGTAAAAGACAACTGCCACTTACTCTTTAAATGACAGCATCATCTTGGCCAAAATGGAAGACAGGATCAACTATCTTTCACTGAAAACACATATTTTTAGAAGAAGTATATAAAATGTAAAGGTATGCATAGTGTCAGCTAAGCTTTAACTCACTGAAGGGAGGGCCTTGATCCAGAAGAATACCAAGCGGAGTGAGGAGAGTTTCTAGAAAGACTCTGAATGTGAGTCACGTGGTAGCGTGCCCCAAAGAAAATGGCAGGATTCAGGATGGCTGTAAGCAAGGAAACCACACCTTACTGGGTGTGCTGAACGTTTCTTTGGCATCTGTGGATTTGAAAGGAGGAGGATTTCAACTCATTCAATGAACTTTTTGGATAGTCTGCTGTGTTCCAGGCAGCGTGCTAGTGAGTAGAGATAGAAAGATTTACAGGCTGTTTCTGACCTCACGTTGCTCCCCTTACAGATGGAAAACATAGTCCTCTAAGCAGCATGGTAGGTGCCTATGAGAACCATTTATCAAAATTGTTGGCATCTTGCTCTTCAGACCACGCCGAGTATCCTGTCCACCCAGATGGGTCACTAAATCCGAGTCAGGGTGGACTGCAGGAAAACAAGCTTTTGGAGACACAGCTGAAGGCAGGATGTTGTTCAGAGAGCCGTGGCAATGATGATGATTTCTTCTTTGGATTGAGTTGTATCATTGCTGATAATGAATTTTGTTCAAAAGTCAGGAGTGCTTGGTATTTGTAAACATCCCCTTAAATGCAAATACATGAATGATTAGTGTGAATTCCTCTGGAATGGTGGTAGACCCCTCCCCAAAAGCTTTGGGGGAGCAAAAAATTGGACTGTTTTTCCAGCATAGACAGGGTCACTAGCATCTGTATTCCCTGTTAGGGTAACCAGGAGCGAGGGAAAGCCTTGGCAAGATGCTTAGACTCTGTTCCTGCCTTCTGTGGCCTGTGCTGGCAGGAAGTTTTGCACCCTAATTAACTCTGACATTTATCCAATTTCTCTGTGTGTACATGTGTATATGGTCTCTTTCTGCTGATTTTTTAATACATCTGAAATGATACAGTACCGTAATTGACATACATCCAAGGTCAGTGATGGCAAGGAGTAAGTAGAGAGGTGGGAAAGAGAAGGGAGGGCAGTTCTGGGGGTCACCTTCACAGATGGATTGATAAGTGGTAAAGGATGAGTAAGCCTGGGTGCAAGGTGCAAGCACAATGCTAAAACACAGCGATTTTCAACCAGTGTGCCATAAGAATTTTTAAAATATGCAGTACTGCCAAAACCGGTTTGGCTCAGTGGATAGAGCGTCAGCCTGCGGACTGAAAGGTCCCAGGTTCGATTCCGGTCAGGGGCATGTAACTTGGTTGCGGGCACATCCCCAGTAGGAGGTGTGCAGGAGGCAGCTGATCGATGTTTCTCTCTCATCGATGTTTCTGACTATCTATCACTCTTCCTTCCTCTCTGTAAAAAATCAATAAAATATATTTTATAAAATATGCAGTACATATTTAGTCAGGGTCACTGACCTCTTTTCCCTTAGATTATTAAAGTAAAAAATGACAATAGCCAACACAACAATAGCCATCTGGTGTGAATGAATAAAAATGATACCTTTTTTTTTTGTCAGATCGGCAAAAAATATATTTTTTGGTGTGCCACAGAATTTTAGTCATTAGCTTATGTGTGCCATGAGATGAAAAAGACTGAAAATCGCTGCTATAAGATAGTGTGGTGTGTGTTCAGTTGTGTTCCCCAAAAATTCCTATGTTGACACATAATTCATAATATGACCTTATTTGCAGACGGGGTCACTAGGGTGGTGCCTAATTCAATAAAACTGTGTCCTTATAAGAAAGGGAAATTTGGACACAGAAGCATAGAAGACAATGTAAAGAGACAGAGAAGATGGCCATCCTCCAGCCAAGGAGGCCGCCTTGGGACAGGTCTCTCGCTCACAGCCCTCAGAAAGAACCAAGCCTGCTGACTCCTTGATCTCAGACTTCTGGCCTCCAGAATTGTGAGGTGATGAACTTCTGTTGTGTTAACCACCCAGCCGGTGGTACTTTATGGCAGCCCTAGAAATCTAATACAGTGTGTTTGGAGAATAAAACCACCCAGACAACTTTCTGTTTTCTCCAATGATTGTAATGTTTGGGGTGGGGGGAGACAAAAGTGCAAGTCCACAGAGGTCACCTCTCCCCTATCACTGGTTTTGATTATTATCTCAGAGTCCTTGCCACCTGGGCACGCCTCCACTGCAGTACATTCTTTGGCTCCTTTGTCATTCCTTTCCACGTTTTTTGGCCTCTCCTTCCACTAGACCCAACTGTGTTTTTCCTGCTGCTAATGGGGAGTCATTACAAGCCTCTTATTATCTGTTTCATATTTGCCTCATTATGTTCCCCCTTGTGACTTATTAACATGGCTTGTGTTATTCTTCGTCAAGAATATCCTGTGGGATAATATGTAGTCCCAGCCATCGTGTCTGCTGCTTTCTGTCTCATCTTTTATTTTTCCTGACAATTCCAAATTTAATCGGAACGCTCTTGCTTCTGAGGAAGAATTGAGATGAAAAGGAAAACAGTGTTGTTGACAATGACAAGGAATTACATGGCAGCTGCTGGGTCCACAGTAGGGTCCATAGGAAGTGGGCATGTTACCAAGAGCTCAGGGGGGCGTGGAGCCTGTCTGGCCCCTGTGCAGATGGTACTCCAAGACTTTAGTTAGTTAGTCTGGTGCTGGGACAAGAGTCTGCATCAGGGTCCACAGATAGCAGGTCTATTACCAGGTTCTCGAATAGGTATGGCACCTGCCAGGCCACTGGACATGTCCCAGGTGGGCAGGACTAGCCTCAGACCACAGCTGAGCATAGCTGTAACTGTCATGGGTCCACAGCCAGGACCAAGGTCTGCAGGCCTGTCTCCAGGGGCACAGATGGGTCTGCCTCCCTCCAGGGCCCTGGGTGGGCAAGACTGCTCCTGGACCACTGCTGAGAAGGATTGGATCCAGGTTACAGGGCTGCTTCAAGATCCGAAGTTGGACTAAGGGTGGTGGGCCTGCCTCTTGGTGTACGAATGGGCTTATCTTTTGTTGGGTCCCCAGGCAGGCCTCATAGGTCATTGCTAAGAGGTATTGACACCAAGTTACAGAGCCGCTTCATTATCCACCATTGGACTTAAGTTGACGGACCTGCCTTCAGATTACAGACGGAAGTGCCTCCCACCTGGTACTTTGTCAAGCTGAACTGCATCTGGACTCTAGCTGAGCTTGTCTGGAGCCAAGCTACAGAGCCACTTCAAGATCTCCAGTCCGAGTGAGGTTGGCGGACCTTCTTCTGGAGCCATGGTTGGCCATGTCCCCCACTGGGCCCCTCGGTGGGCAGGACTACTCCTGATCTGAGGCTGGGAGGGCATAGAGCTGAGTTACAGAGCCACTTCAAGATCTGCTGTTGGACCAGAATCAACAGGTCTGCTTCCAAGAGCATGGACAACTATGCCTTCTGGCAAGTCCCTGGGCAGAGTAGGACAGCTCCCTGACCAGGGCTAAAAAGGACTAGATCTGTGTCAAGGTCAGCAGACCTCTTACCTAAGGCCATGGTCGGCAAACTGCGGCTTGCAAGCCACATGCAGCTCTTTGGCCCCTTGAGTGTGGCTCTTCCACAAAATACCACGGCCTGGGCGAGTCTATTTTGAAGAAGTGGCGTTAGAAGAAGTTTAAGTTTAAAAAATTTGGCTCTCAAAAGAAATTTCAATCATTGTATTGTTGATATTTGGCTCTGTTGACTAATGAGTTTGCCGACCACTGACTAAGGCACAGGTGGTGTGACTCCTCCTGGGTTCCTTGGTGGATGATGCTGGTGGTAGGACCAAGGCCCAGTAAAACTTTAGCTGTGTTCACAGGGGTACAGGTCTGTTTCTGGGTCTGTAGCCAGGATTACTGTTGGCAAGCCTACCATGTGGGCACAGGCCTGCTTTCTCACATCAGCCCTTCTCAGTCTTGGGCTCCACCAAGGTTTTGCAAGAGCTCCCACAAATGCACTTTTGTCCATGGATGGCTGCCAAATTGTTGTTGTGGAAAGATATGAACAGGGGACCTCCAATTTTGCCATCTTGCTGATGTCAACTCCAGGAACTTTTTTTAAAAATCGTTATTGTTGAAAGTATTATATATGTACGCTTCCCCCCCCCCCCCCCCCCGCCCATTGACCCCTTTAAAGTAACTACTTACAATATTGTTTTGTTTAAATGGCCTTTATATGTCTACTTCCTATAATGATGGACTGAGTCACTCAGCTGATTTCTTCACATCTCACTTGCCTCACATGATACATGGCCAAGCCTGAAGCCCCTGACACAGGGAGCCATATGTTCATAAAAAGAACATCACATATTTTTATCAAAATCCAGTGATTCTTCAATATTAGTTCCCCTAATGGTTTGAAAAAATAAACATCCTTTCTGGTTGATAATCTCACCCTAGATTTCAAATAACCCTACAAAAATGTCCAGCAAAAATAACTAGGCACCTGAGGAGGATGAGAAAACATGATTACCAGACAACAGAGACATAACCGTAGACAAACTAGAAACTCCAAATATTGGGATTTTTAGAAACAAACTGTAAAAGAGCTGGTTACTCTGTTCAAGTAGATGAAAACTAAGCTTAGAGTTCAGCAGGGAACTATAACCTATAAACAGTGAAATAACACATTTGGAAATGAAACACTTAGAAATTCTAAAACTGAGAAATACAGTAACCCAAATTAATAGATCAGAGGATGATTTTAACAGCAGATTAGACACAGCCGAAGAGTAAATTATCAAAGTGGAAGACAAGTCAGTAGAAAATAATCAAAATACAGCATGGACAAACAAAAGGTAGAAAATATGAAGAGAAAGATAAGCAGTATAGAGAATACAGTGATGTTTAACATACTAATTAAACATTCAGAATGAAAAAGGATAAAGAAATCAGAGAAAATATTTGTAAAGATAAAGGCTGAAATTTTATCAGGGATTATGAAAAACATCACACAATTCAAGAAGCCCCCAAAATTCCAGGTACAATATATTTTTTAAATCCCTGCATAGAGACATCACGATGGAACTAGTAAAAGCAGCTGGAGAAAGAAAAGCAAAGTTTATTAAAATAAGTGATAGCCTGACAGCAAGCTTCTCATTCAGCAGGAACACAGAAACCACAAGAAAGTACAGTGATATGTTTGATGTATTGACAAATAACTGCCAACTAGGAAAAATATCTTTCATAAATGAAGGTGAAATAAAAGATACTTTCACATCAACGAAAACAGTTCACCACCAGCATGCTGGAATGAATTTCTAAAGGGAGGATGCTCTTAAAAATATAGGGAGTAGGGATCAAAGAATATAAAATATATGGATAAAGCCAAATGAGCACTAACCATACATGACAACTAATACCTTACATTTAAATATATGTAAATGTTTACATATATCCTCATACTCATACTACATTACAAAAATAGCATATAATCCAGGAGAAGTTAATGGAGATAGGTGTTCTCCACAGTGTACAATGGGAAAAGGATAAAGCTATCAATTTGCGTTAAACGTTGATAAGCAAAAATGGAGTACAACCTAACTGTGGAAGATACATGTGGGAGGTAGGTTTAAAAGCTCCTGGAAGATAACAGAACAGTATCTTTATGGCCATGAGATCGGAAAAATATTTCTTAAATAAGGACACAAAACACATGAATCATAAAGGGAAGGATTGGTGAATTGATTATCTATAATAATCTATAATAATAAAAGCATAATATGCTAATTAGACCGGAGGACCTTCGGACGAAGCTGGAGCTGCGAGGGAAGCCCTGGTCCCGGGTGCCTGCCGGTGGCCAGAGGGAAGCCTGGGTCCTGGGTGCCAGCGGGAAGCTGGTGCCGGCAACAGGAGGAAGGAAGGCCTACTCTTGCACGAATTTCGTGCATCAGGCCTCTAGTATTGAAATAAGAGACCATACATTGGGGCACTATAAAAAGAGTGAAAAGCCAAGGCACAATGCAGTAAAAGATATTTACAACACATATAACTAATAGAAGATTCATATCTATTTACAAATAAGTAAGAAAAATATCATAACCCGCAGAAAATTGAACAAGAGATTTGAACAAAGTGTTTCCAGGAGAGGAAATCCAAATTTCCTTAAACATACAATATGCTCAACCTCAGGCACCAGAGAAATGCATGTTAAAACCACAATGAGATACCACTATGCAACCATCACAGTGGTTTAAATTTTAGAAGCAGGCAATACCAACTCTTGAGGATGTGGAGAAACAGGAAGACTCCTACCTTGCTGGTGGGGATACGAGTTAGAACAATAATTTTGGAAAACAGTCTGGCATACCCTATAAGCGATTTTACTCACGTATGTATGGTCCAACAAAAAACGTTTTTATAGCAGCATTATTTGTAATGGCCCAAAACTAGAAGTAAGTCGTCTGTCAACAGTAAAAGGGATGAATTATGGTGTATTCTTATAGTGAGTATTCAGCAATGAAATACTATACTCACAAGAAATGAATAAATCTTACTACATAAAGTTGAACAAAAGAAGCAAGATAAAAATCATAAATTCTGTAGGATCCCATTTACATGAAGTACAAAAAGAGAAAAACTGATATCTGATATTAGAAATCAGGATAGTGGCTACCTTTGGGGAGGACAAAAGGGTGTGTGATGGTTGGGAGAAGCACAAAAATATTCATAATGTACTCTATTTCTTGATCTGAGTGGTGGTCATATAAGTTTATTTTGTGATATTCATCAAACCATGCACTTACAGTCTGTGCATTTTTTAAAACATATCTTTATTATTGGTTTCAGAGAAGAAGGGAGAGAGAGAGAAACATCAATGATGAGAGGGAATCATTGATAGGCTACCTCCTGCACACTCCCTACTGGGGATTGAGCCCGCAACCCAGTCATGTGCCCTGATCAGGAATCGAACCGTGACGACCTGGTTTATAAGTCGACTCTCAACCACTGAGCCATGCTGGCCAGGCTATACATTTTTCTATATGTAGTTTTACTTCAATTAAAAAGATTATTTTTAATAAATGTAATTAACAAAAAACTAAAAATGGAACTCCCATTGGACTCAGTGATCCCACTTCTAGGAATATATCCCAAGAAACTAGAAACAGCAATCAGAAAGGATATATGCATCCCTATCTTCATAGCAGCACAATTTACCATAGCCAAGATTTGGAAACAGCCTAAGTGCCCATCAGCAGATGAGTGGATTAAAAAACTGTGGTACATCTACACAATGGAATACTATGCTGCTGTAAAAAAGAAGGAATTCTTACCATTTGCAACAGCATGGATGGAACTGGAGAACATTATGCTAAGTGAAATAAGCCAGTCAGAGAGAGATAAATATCACATGATCTCACTCATTTGTGGAATATAATGAACAACGTAAACTGATGAACAAAAACAGAACTGGAGACAGAGAAGCATTGATCAGACCGTCAAACCTCAGAGGGAAGATAGGGGAGGGTGGGGGTAAGGAGGAGAGATCAACCAAAGGACTTGTATGCATGCATATAAGCCTAATCAATGGACGCGGACACCAGGGCGCATGAGTGGGAGGTTGGGGGAATAAGGACACATATGTAATACCTTAATCAATAAAGAGAGAAAAAAATGTGAGTGAGTACCCAGTGATACGTGAGATTTATAAGGACTCACACATAAAGTGATGTCCTCAGCATAATTTTGAAGAAAGCCTTTCCTTTATATTGGTGATATGAGGTATTGTTTACCTGACTCCCCTAATAGACTCTGAACCTCTTGGGGCAGGTCCTGCGTCCTCATCTCTGCTGACAGAATGGATTCTCATGGCGTGTTTGTGGGATTCACAAAATTATGTACTAATGGGAGAAATATGTTTCTGTTCCCAGGTCAAGAAAACAACCGAAGCTACCTTGCAGACGATACAAGATATGGTCACCATCGAAGACTATGATGTGTCTGAATGCTTCCAACATAGCCGCTCCACAGAGTCTGTGAAATCCACCGTCTCTGAGACCTACCTGAGTAAGCCCAGCATCGCCAAGAGAAGAGCGAACCAGCAGGAGACCGAGCAGTTCTACTTCATGGTGCGTCTGTTACAGGGGTGGGAACCTTTTTTCTGCCAAGGGCCATTCGGATATGTATAACATCATTCAAGGGCCATACAAAATTATCAATTTAAAAATTAGCCTGCTCTATTTGGTCAAACATTTAATTACCACATCCCTAATGCCTTGGCAGGACCAGAACCAATTATTTTGCAGGCCTTATACAGTCCTTGGGCCGGACATTTCCCACCCATTGCTTCCCTAGCCACCCTTGGAGCTCAGATCTGGGGTCCCCAAACACTGCTTCTGGAGTTCCATCAGAATCACCTAGGTTCTTTATTAAAATAAGGGCCCTTGTCTACCCTCAAGAGTTTCTGATTCAGCCCATGTGGGATAGGGTTTAGGAGTTAGTACTTTTTCAAAGCTCCTCAGGTAATTCTGATATACAGACACATTTAAAGAGGACTGCACTAAAATAGAACTTTTAAACTTTGATGGAAACACATGTCACCAGGAGAACTTATTAAAATGTAGGTTCTGGGTTCGATAGGTCTGGGGAGGGAGGGACCTGAGGGTCTGCACCTCGAATAGGCTCCCATCAGACCACACTTTGAGTAGCAAGGTTCTAGGATCTACAAGATAAAAGCAGCTGGATTCTAGATAGCCCATGGGATGTCCCTTGACATGGACTATATTTTTAATATATTTTTATTGATTTCAGAGAGGGAGAAAGAGAGAAACATCAATGAGGAGAATCATTAATTGGCTGCCTCCTGCACACCTCACATTTGAGATCAAGCCTGCAACATAGGCATGTGCCCTTGACTGGGAATCGAACCATGACCTCCTGGTTCATAGGTTGACACTCAACCACTGAGTCACATCGGCTGGGCTTGAATTTTGTTGTTGTTGTTAATCCTCACCCGAGGATATTTTTCCATTGATTTTTAGGGAGAGTGGAAGAGGGAAAGAGAGAGAAACATCGATGTGAGAGAAACATATAGATTGGTTGCCTCCTGTGAGCCCCAACCAGGGCCCAGGCTGGGGAGGAGTCTGCAACCAAGGTACGTGCCCTTGACTGGAATCGAACCCGCGACCCTTTGGTCTGCAGGTCGATGCTCTATCCACTGAGCCAAACTGGCGAGGGCTTGAAATTTAAAAAAAAATATACTTTATTGATTTTTTTACAGAGAAGAAGGGAGAGGGATAGAGAGCTAGAAACATAGATGAGAGAGAAGCATCAATCAGCTGCCTCTTGCACACACCCCCTACTGGGGATGTGCCCGCAACCAAGGTACATGCCCTTGACTGGAACCAAACCTGGGACCCTTCAGTCCGCAGGCCAATGCTCTATCCACTGAGCCAAACCAGTTAGGGCTTGAATATTTTTTTAAAGTTAAAAATTACTCTTTCCTTTTGCAGAAACTCAGAGAATATTTGGAAGGTAGTAATCTCATCACCAAACTTCAAGCCAAGCATGACTTGTTGCAGAGGACCCTCGGAGAAGGTCAGTCATTTGAAGTAGATGGGAAGGTGACGTGGATTATATATTGTATCGTGTATGCATCCCATGACGTGTGTGGATGGGGGTTTGTGCTTTAAGAAGCAGAGGACACCGTTTTTTAGGTTTGGCTTTGTCTGTTTCTGGAATTACCAAGTTCTCCCTGGAACTATTTTCTTTATGAGCTTGACACTAACCTTGAGGAAGAACAGGGAAATGTAGGGAGGGCTGAATAGCCACCACTGAGCTCCTGAGGAAGGATCTTCAGGGCACGCTGCTCCTAACAGTAGGGAAGTCGGAAGGAGCTGCATTGGCCCCCACCTGTGACCCCCCCTCACCCCCCCCCTTCTGCCCCCATCACTTCCTCCCTTCTTGGACTTTTCCACCCCTCCAACCCCACCCCATTTGTTTTATTGGGCCAATATTTTTGTCCCATTGAATGCCTTTTTGGACTCTAGAAACCAGTAAAACCAGTTCAGGTGACTTTCTTTCTATAGGCATTGGTTTTAATTAAGAAATAACCTAACTAAATGTATTGTTCTATCTGATAATAGCAAAAAACATAATAGTTACCACTTATAAGGCTTTCTCTGTGTCAGGCATTGTTCTGAGCTGCATATTTTACTGGACACTATAAATTTCAAATGAGAAAAGTGAGGGGGGAGAAGGATTATAGGCAAGGAACTATATAAATGTTGGCTGTTTTTCTATCTTCAGGAAATTTAAAAGGAAAAAATAAATATAAGCAAAGCTCCTGTCTTAAGTGCCTCATAGTCTGTAACTTGAATTACCTTTTATTCATACTAGATCCTGCTAGAAGTTACAAAAAGTGAAAGAGAATATGTATGGAAGTGGGAAATGAGGGGACTGGGTTGTGGGAGTAACTCAGGACAAAAATAGATTACTCCTGTTTGATGTAAATTCTTGCCTCCTTCCATTCTAGAAACTTCCTTACCCTTGAAGAAGTTTTTCTATCACCTTATTTCCTTGTTTTCCCCAAAGGACCTATTATCCTCGGGGAATTGGTACACGGAAAAAGGTCATCATGACCTACGGCTCCTTTATTACACATAGCCAGACTCTAAGCTAAAAGGCCAATTTCACTTGGAAAAAATTGACATTTGTACTACTAAAAAGTATCTTTAAAAAATAAAATAACCAAACACAATATATGAACTTTCATTTGATTCTGAATCCAAAAGCAAAAGTTATAAATGGCATTTTCGAAACAATTTGGGAAATTTAAAGATAGACTATTAAATAATATTATTGAATTAATATTAATTTTCTTATATGTGGTGGCATGGTTATGAAGGACAAGAATCTTATTCTTAAGAAATGCTTGCTCAGTGTCATAATGCTTGCAACATACTTTCCAAATGGTTCAGGAGAAGAGAGAGAGAGAGAGAGAGAGAGAGAGAGAGAGTGAGCTCAATAAGGCCAATGTGACAAAACGTTAACAATTGGGAAATCTGAGTGAAGGACACATGAATGTTCCCTGTACTAGTCTTTCAGCTCTTCTTTAACAGAGGTTTCAACTTTAAAAAAAAGACCTTTTTATCCTTTGAATTGTTCTACCTCAGCACTTGTGTCCCAGTTTTTCCTCTTTTTCCATTCATAGTATCAGCCCTTTTCTCCCCTCCATCTTGTACAACTGCCTGATTTCACTGGTGCCCCAAGGTCAGCTGCCAGACCCAAAGCATAGATTATCGTAAGTGTAGATGAAAATTTAGGCACAGAGTCCTTCCCTGCAGGACTGGCTACCACTTTAGAAATTGTGAGCTGGAGGGAATTAAGCAGCGGGTGAATTCATTCTTGGCACCACATGCAGACATATGTGTTAACACGCTTGGGATCTCATTCTGAAACTTTGATGGAACTCATTCTACACAGATTCCCTTATGTTCTGGGAGAGAGAGCCCCACTGGTTAATATTATTTTACATGCCATTATTAGCTAGGGCTGTATTTTAGCCAATGTGCTGAATCCACGCTCCAGATTCTCTGTCGCTGCTGAACTGTGTACCTTGTGAACTCTAAGGCAGGATTTCTTTCCCTTGGAATTTCTTTCAGTAATTTCCAGTGTCCGAGTTTCACAAGCTGTGTGCAGGTGTCCCAGGCCTTCCCGGACTAGATTTATTCTGCATGTGAAACTGGACGGTTCCCACCCAGTGGCAGCAGACACGCTGGCCTCTGCCCGCCGGTGACAGACCTCTCTGCTTCCGGGCCTGCCCCACGTGGAGGCTTGGCAGCACCCCAGTTGTTGGTCACTGCCCGGGACTGACACTGGCAGCTTTGCCCAGAGAAAAACTGAGCGTAAAGAGCCCGCCCCGCCTTTTAGCCGACCATGGTGAGCCTGCTGGCTTTCCATGCGAGCCCTGTTCGTGTTAATAGGCTTACACCGAAGGACACGGGGAGAGTTTGTGGTGCCTGTCCACGGTGAGATAATTCAACGGCAAGCCCTTAGGAAGGGACCCAAGGCTAGGCTTGGCTAAGTTAAGTTAGTAGCACAGGATCAGATGGTGTGCTTGGGGACAGCCCTGACTTTTTATATAGAAATCACATCTCTAAATTATACTGGCCTCACTGCTCCACAAACTGCCTTCGTCGTAAAAACAAACAGAGCCTAACCCAGGATTTAGCAGTTGATCGTACACGGCCGAAACTATAACTACAGACATGTGTTTGGCCTGTCTGCTCACTTTTGGCAGGCTACCAGTGGCCGAGTACATCCTTTGATTTACAACATTTCTGAGCAACTACATTGGGCTCTTAAAGTGGCACCATCAAAATTCAGAATTCCAAATCTTTGAAAAGTATTGAAATAGAAAGAAACATCATGAGTTGTTAAGACCGAAGTCATCATCATCTTCTTTATCCTTCAGCAACCTGTAACATCCTTTTGTGATATCATTTGTTTTCCAATTGGAGAAGTTCAGTTGAGCCCAGTCAGTGAACACAGAAACCTTTTTCCTTTTTGGTAATGAGCCTTCATGTTCACATTGCCTTCTTAGTCTGCAACACTTGGAATTAAGGGGATGTACATATCGGTGCAGAGTTTGCAAAGCACAGGAAGCAGGACTGGAAGCCGAGTTCCATGTTATATTATTTCAAGCGTCGGGCATGAGGTTTCTGACAAAGGATTCACATAGGTTATCTTCAGACAATTCCTTGTCTTTAAGTAGGAGTACAAATATTCTTTCAAAGGGAAGATGATTGTAAGTAATTGATTTTCAGAAAAGCCCTGCAGTGATTGAGATTAAGGAAGAAAAGGGACTGGGAAGTAATGCCAGGAGTCCTGATCAGTCATTCATTAGGGACCTTGGTTCTGTTTGAGTTGTGCACATGTTAAATATTTTATTTCATTGGTTTTTTAAAGCCTCAAATTGCCACCAAACTATATTTTTTTCTTATATTCTGTGAATAAAAAATACATTTGGGCATGAAAAATAGTTTACTTCCTAATTCTCATGTGAAAATGTAAGAGTGCACAAATTAGGTGTTCATATCAAGAACAGGATAATCCTGAGTCTTTTTTCCCCCCTCCAGATGTCCTGTATTAGGGGAAAGGGGGAATGAGTTGTCTGTTCTTTTTAATAATTAAGTAACCTTCCAAAGGAAATGATTGAAATCGAATCTTCTGACCACTGGAAGCTTTCACACTTCTCTGGGAAGCAGGTTCTTCTAAGCTTGTGTGTTATTGATCTATTAATGATGATACTGATTAAAAAATAAAACCTCATTCATCAGTTGAGACACACTCTGTACTATTCACCGAAGAAAATGGATGTGGTGGTGGCGGTTACTCTATGGAGGCTAGTGCTTGCAAAGCTTGCTCATGGTTCATTAATCAAAATGCATCTTTCGCAGGTTTTTAATTTTTTATCTCGTACCATTAACCATAGATGGATGGAGCAAAATGATTTTAAGCCATTTTATATATGATCTTTTTCTAACTCGAGAGAACATTTGGTTGGGATATTTTAACAAAAATAGCAAAGTATTTATTAAACTTATTTCATAATTTTGTTAAATTTATCAGACCTTCGGTATTTGATATTTAGCCACATGGAGCAGATGGAGGTGTAAGGCATAATCTATTCCTTTCTTCTGGGATCTTTCAAAGTATTTGACAGGAGGAAGAAAAGACTTACATTTTAACAATATGTTACTTGGGAGCTTGGGTCTAAAATTAAAACAAACCTGGACCCTAGTGCCAGACTCACCACATACTAACAGCATGACCTTAGGCAAGTCTCTTCCTTCTCTATGTCCAGTGTCTTATGCAAAATAAGAATAAGAATACTAGCACCTACTCAATAACATTGTTTTGAAAGTTGTGAATTAATATAGCACCAAAATAAATGGTAGATATCATTGCTGTTTTTATTATTGTTACTAGATAGTTTATATCATCCTTTTATGTTAAAGTAAAGTATGCAACATGACAGAATACAGTACAGCACACGCCAGATACTTCCTGAACCCTTTCCTCACTCTAATGACTCACCCTGGGTGATCTTGGCTAGGTCCCATAGCCCCAGCACAACATAAATGGTAGTGACTCTCAAATTTTAATCACCAGCCCTGCCTGCTCTCTGAACTTTAACTCTGCATAGCCAGCTTCGTGCTGAAGGATATCCCATAGGTACCACATGCCACACTCGGCTCACTGTCTGCCATCCCCACTTCCTGATAGACCTTCTCCCACCCACAAAGAGCTTTAAATTATTCTAGAATTCTCTTTTTTCTTCTCCTCCAAAAGTAGCAGAAGGCCAGGAAAGGAAGGAACTTACGTTAAATGGTAGCAGGGGAAAATCTAATTTTTTTCCATACCTTTCACCCCCCTCCAAATCATGGCTAAAACCTGATTCTGCCAACAGTGGCCTGGATCTGTATTGAAAAAGGTATTTTCTGATATTAAATGTTGCTTCCTGTTTAGTAAATAGATATTAATGAAAAACTTTGTATTACTTAGTTATTGAAAAGCAGGTAATAGAGTAAAAATCTCTTTCACAGCCTGGGAGTGTTCATTTACCATTCCCAATAAGCCAGCTTTGTCTGTTGTTGTTATATTGGCCCTGCCCTACAAGTCTGAATCACTGGGCTCACCTGTTTGTGCTACAACAACATGACCATTCTCTGCCAAGCTATATCTTCAAGCTGTTTGAGGACCATATCATCATTTTGCAAACAAAACCAGTTGAATGGTTCCCTTTCCCACACCCCTTCCTTCGGCTCCGCCCTAAATGTAAGAGAGAGCAGACAGCAACCATAGACACATTCAGACTTCAAATTAGCACAGTTTGTAGGAACACCACAAATATATAGAGCTGTTATTTAAAACAAGTCAAGAAGTCTGAATGTATGAGAAGAACCTCACGTTTTAAATAACAGAGGACTTTTCGCTTATAAGTTGGTGGAATGTAGCGTAATTTAATGTCCTCCTACTTTAATATCTGCAAATGTCATTTCTGATTAGAAAATGCAATGCCTCTCCCCGATTTCATAATATAGAAAGAACACCAATTTAATCTAAAGGAAATTGAGTTCTCCCAATCCTGTGTGACCCCTATTTCTCCCCTATGAGGTGACAATCAAGCCAGAGGGAATAACTAACATTCTGGGATATGTTTTATTTGTATTTCATCCTTGAACTTATAGTTAAGATCAAGTAGCCACTTCTTGTTTAAGTAAATAAATAGCCCTGCCTCAAATTGCCAAGTAAAACATGTTTCTCCAATCTATAGAATTTATTAAATTTTATGTATAGATTTTATGAAATATTTACTTTGAATTATTTGCCTATCACTATATGCGACCCTCATGTTTTCCACCATAAATTGTGTAAGTTATTATAAACTCAGAATATTAAAATAGTGGACAGATGATACAAAACATTACCAAATGCGTTCCACGGATTCCATTCCATTTACTTCCTTTGATTTTTTCTTTTTTTTTTTTCTGCAGGTCATAGAGCTGAGTATATGACTACAAGGTAGGAAAAGTTTTATCATAACTCAAGTTGTGTCTCACTCACTTTTTTCTTTAACAAGAAGCAGCCGTTTAAATGCAAGAATGAACATACTTTGTTAATGACCGTGGAAGATAGTTTGGGCTTGACAAAACACAGTAATGTGAAATGTTTGAGGTTCTCACAAAACAGGATTTGCTCTGGCAGACCCAAGGATTTCCCAAAGGAACTGTAAAGCTCTTTAATGAGCAGACTCAGAAAAAAAGACCTCAATTGAATGGGTTTGTTTTATCTAATCAGAACACATAAGTTTCTAGAAAAAGTCCGAGAAGACTTTTGATAATTTAATTAACAAGCAACACTAGGTGCATATCTACTGTGTTAGCAAATAGGAAGTCTGATTAGTTGCATCCTGTGCCTGCTTTCCCTCATGTTGGACAAAAATCAGAGCTATCTTCAAGACTCTTTAGCTCTCTACCCCTTTTTGGTTCACATGAAGGTTTAACTTTTAATGCCTATAACCATATTTCCTTTCCATTCTTTCTTTTCAATTCATGGAAGGATTTTGAAACTAGTGCTGAGAAAGAAAAGCCTTTTTGGAAGCTGATTCTGACTTGAGTTGGGGAAAGTTTACGGCAGCTTTTATTTTTCTGTGTTCACATTATCGCAACAGCCAGAAATCATTCTAACTGACACAGCAAGATGACACTTTTGAAGTCCAGTTCTCTTGGAGGTGCGAGGCACTCAGGACACCGGTGTGCCTGTTGCAGTCATTGGCGAGTCAATTTCAGGGCTCTATAACGTTCCCGCTGGGTCATTTATTCAAAAGGAAGCCGTCTTACTTTTTGGTGAACCAATTCCGAAGATACAGCTACTGACTTGTCAAAACCTGACAAAAGTACTGAGGTTTTTCTTCCCTATATCAGTGACAAAGAGGAATAGTACCTCTACAGAGTAATATGCGGCGTATGGAGCTTTTTTTACATATAGTATCACTTTGCACTATCAACTCTTTTACCTGTTGTTTCTAAATTATAATTAATGTAAGGCACTTCAAGAATTTTTTTCAAAAAGGAAGGAATGCAAACATAGTAATTTTCAGTGAGAACTGTACTTGCTGAATGGACTAGATCAGGGGTGGGCAAACTTTTTGACTCGAGGGCCACAATGGGTTCTTAAACTGGACCGGAGGGCCGGAACAAAAGCATGGATGGAGTGTTTGTGTGAACTAATATAAATTCAAAGTAAAGGAGCGGAGGGGAGAGCAAGAGAACCGGATAGAACAGCCGGATCCGGCCCGCGGGCCGTAGTTTGCCCAAGGCTGGACTAGATACTCACATCCCTCTGACAGGCGCCTTCTCTCCTCCACGTGGGCAGCCTACAGAGGCAGCCAGGTTATCAGGAAGGTGTGTGGTAAGCACACACCCAGAACGAGTCCAACAAGGTTGAATGGCCCTGGCTTTGAGCAGTCTGCCTGATAAGCCCCCTCAGCCCTTTGATAAGCACTCAAGCAGTTTGTTTTCATTTCAAGTTGCTTTCACAGCGTTGGTATCTCCACATTTGCCTCACTTTAGGACTGTTGGGAGAGGCGATTTTTCAGGCGTTTGGTAGAAAACTCAAAAGACATCCCTGTATTAGCCCCAGCATGGGTTACTCTGCATCTCACGGTCATGCAGGAACAGTTGTCCGGTGCCACTGGGGGCTGTGGCTCCAGCTACAAGTTTGCTTGTCCCAATGAACAAGTGGCCAAACCAAATGAGCCTGTGTTGGTAGCATCTTAGCTTGGTCAGCTGCTCCAGATATCATCAGATGTGAAGTTCTGTTGGGCTTTGTAATATCCACGCCTCCTAGTTTTTATTTGATGCTTTGATGTCTTGGAGTGTTGCTGACTCTGAAGGGACTGCCCCTCTGAGGGTCAGCCAATTCCTGGAGATAGTAAAGGGCTTGCTTGCAAGCGTGCCGTTTGCATACAAACCAACCAATCCAGAGCCCGTGCCCGCAGCTACTTCCTTCATGAAGCTTTGACATCAGGGCCACTATTCTCCCTCCCACTCACCCAAAGGCCAGGAACCAGACAACCAGGGACAGTTCCCAGGCCCCGTAGCCCACCCAAATTATTCAAACTAGCCCATCCTAAACCTGTTTACCCTGCCTTGTCTGTTCCTTCCCACGGGAACCACAACAAAGGCTCCTGCCCACATTCTCCCTGGCTCGCTCTGTCTCCTGACCAGCCCAGGTGCCCCCATGTGGGCTGCCCCTCCTCTGAGAACTGGGAGTAGTAGAAACTGTCTTTTCAATGGCAGTTGTCTTCTGATCTGGGGGCTCACCAAACCTCAATAGAAATAAAGTCTGCATTTTAAAACACTCCCAAAATAATGAAAGGAGTAGATAAAATGAAGCTCGTGTGGTTAAATTCTGTGGTGGGCAGTTGTCTTTTTAAATCTACCAGATCCTTTCCTCTGTGGACGGCACAGGATTCAGAGTATAAAAGAGATTTCAGACGTTTCAGCTGTGGCAGATTATTACATGCTGCCTGGGATGAGTTTCCCTATTTGCTTCTGGATATTTGCCCCTTTCACCTCTCAAGCACTGTGGGGCTCAGGTTACTGCTGTTGATTGCAGTGGTAATATCTTATGAAGCTGGGTGGGCTTCCACGTAAATTCCCGGGGGTTTTCTTTCCAAACTGGCCTTCCTAAACTTTAATGAGCTCAAATTCTTCCTAAAGAGTTTGCCACGTGATGAACGGCTTTACCTGATTTCCAGGTGTGATGTACATCCTCATAGAAGCCTTCCACCTAAAAAGTTCACATTGGAATGTCCACAGAGAGAGGTCTAGGGACGCTTCTGTCGTGTATTTCATTCAGCACAGTTGTAGAAGTTGAGTCGGACAATCGTGGGCCTCTTTGCTCTAAAGGGAGAGGACAGAAAAGGTTCCCTCTCCCATTACAGAGCAAGATGCTACAAGGTGTCTTAAGCGGGTACATGGTGCACTGGGGGTGCACCCGCCAGACAGACTGGCTTATCCACCAGAGCACACAGACTGGAGATGGAGGGAGTCCAGAACATGAAGAACTGGTACATCCTAATATTCCACACATATGTAGGTGGTGAGACAGTGTGCTTTAAAGAAATAACAGTTCACATGAGTGTGTGCACCCCTTCCCAAGAAATAGCATTGAAACCCAACTCTGTCTTTTCCCTCATGATCCATTAACAGCTACTTTTGCATAAAGTCAAATCCCATTAATACCTGAGGGATATTGAACAGATATGATGTTATGTGCATCAAAGCATTATGTTATAACTGAAAATGTGATATTTCATTTCTCATGTTGGGATCTATCAGAGCCCTAATTTTTATGACCTGTCATATCTTCTGTGTGACTTGTAAGCTAAACAACACAAATCACAAATCTTGGTTTGTAACACTGGGCCAAATAGTTCTCAGTTCCATTTGGTGATGCTTATCTTTTTTCATTTATTATTGATTTTAGAGAGAGAGGCAGAGAGAAGGGGAGGGGGGGGTGAGAATACATTGTGAGAGAGAAACATCCCTCAGTTGCCTCCCACACGCACCCTGATGAGGGATCAAACCCGAAACCTGTGTATGTGCCTTGACTGGGAATGGAACCCTCAGCAACCTTTCAGTGTATGGGAGGACACGCCAACCAACTGAGCCACACCAGCCAGGGCGATGCTTACCATTTTTAAACAAACCAGCAAACAAATGTGGACTACAACACGCGAGAAAAGTGGCCTGGATGAGTAGCTTGTATGGTTTGTGATACATAAGTAAGAGGAAATACATAGGAAAGGGGAAGGACTCTTTTCCCCGAGGGTGGGGGTGGAGAAGGAACACGGAATTCCTGTGTTTTGTAATTTTGGTGTGACCTATGGGTGTTTCGTTTGTTGTTTGATTTCTGCCATGCTCAGTAATTATATTCCCTTCCCTTAGGCCTCCAAATGTTCCCCCTAAGCCCCAGAAACACAGGAAGTCCAGACCCCGCTCACAGTATAATGCTAAGTTGTTTAATGGGGATTTGGAAACATTCGTCAAGGTACTGGCACCAGCCATCTGGGTGGCTGATCTCCATGCTTCTTACTATAATGGTCTCGGCCTCTCATAAAAGGAGGCAGGTCATTATGTCCAAGTCTGTCCTGGGGCTCTTTGCTTTCCCAGAAAATCAATATAATATTTCCTGAAGTCAGAGAGAAAAGAATATTTGGTTTGAGCACCTTCAGAAGAGGAAATAAATGTGGGTGTTATTATGCTGGCAAAAAGAGAAAGCCCTCTTTATTTTTTTTTTTTTTAAAAAGACCATAATTTGTACAAAAAAGAAAAGAGCTACCTGATAAAATGTTTTGTTTTTACTCGTGCAAATGAGGTGGCACAAAATATAAAAGTCCCTTGTCAGGGTAGCTCTGCAGCTCAGCAAGAGTTCTTATTTCCCGTGACTTGAGGAATTCATTATATTGGATAAATTGTAAGACCCTGTGGTCTGTATCTTGTATCTCTGCTGTGTTTACTCTGTCTTCTTTTTCATCCTGTATTTCTGGTAATGCTTCTAGCCGAGGACGAAGGAACTCGCACGCGAGACACCAGGTATAGTGCTCGAGGGAAGTGAGGGCGCAGCCTCTTTCGCCCTTGGTGTCATTTTTCCAATCATCGTCATGCTTTGCTTTAATTGGGTTTTTTAAGGTCTTTAAAAGAAAAATGTTTGCAGCTGGAAATTAGACAGGCTTCTAATAGGCTTTGCTTAGAAAGGCATGGTAGAAATCAGACACTGATTTAAGAAGAATAGTCTTCTCTGGTAAAACTGGATAAACTCATCGTTTTTATATTGTATAGTTTGGCAAACGGACCAAATTTGAGTCTCTGGGCTTTTATGATAAGGAAAGTCAATATTCAATACCAAATGCACACTTAATGACCGGATTATGGACCCCCCTGTGAAATAGACAGAAAATAACTTTGTCTTTCATGGCTAACATTTTACAACACCGACTGCAGTGTTTCTGAAGACTAAACTTATATAGGAAACTACATCATTGATAATCTCCCTTAATAATATGTTACAGATATCTTACCTTCTTTAAAGACAGATCTTTTATTGAATATGTACACCAGTGATTTTTAAACATTTGCGTGCACATGTGACTCATGTATGGACAAACAGATACATGCATGCGTGGCCTTAAGCATGAGCCCTAACCATGCAATAAAGTGAAAGGCCACTGGACATCTAAATAGCAATCACAAATACCCTGCCATGGCCTTAAACCCAGAAGAGCCTCATTGGCTCTAATTTAAAATAAAATTATTGTCAGGTTTGATTATCCAGTCTCCCAGCCCAAGGCTTATTATAAGCGGGGATAAGTTAGCTGGGGAGAAGGACCGATCCAGTGGGAGCACTGAGGTGGGCAGCCGAACGGCCTGGCAGAGAGAGAGGATCCAGGGAAGCTCGGGAAAGCCAGTGGATGCTTCTGTTCCATCTGATAGCACAGTGTGAGAGTGACTGCTTAAGATGAGAGAAAAGCACAGACTGTATTTTTTAAAGATTTTTCATTGAGAACAATTAAAGGAAACCGAATGTAGGTACTAAAGAAGGAGTAAACTGGTTATCATGGGACATTCACTATGTGAGCCCTTCGCTGTCCCACATGGCACACTAAAGAATCTTTGGTAACAGCCGTAGCACAGCATATACAGGGATCTCTGCACTTCTGAAAAGTGCTCCATCACGGGGGTCCCCACAATATCACTGTGAGGCAATAAGAGCAAAACCATTTCTCCGCTTTGTCCCCTGGGAAAACTGAGACACAAAGGGATTCCTTTCAATGGTAGGTGGAACACAGCTCCTTCTTGTAAAGTATGCCACCAAAGCAGCTGGCATCCATAAAATTAAAACACACGTTATATTTTTACTCCAGAATTCATTATACCTGAATGCAGTACTGATAACAGCTAAAAGAATAGCAATTACTTGAGTAAATGTAACCACAAAAAATATGTTTTAAGTAATAAGACATTTTTGTTTGGACGGATTTTAGTGCAAACATTTTCCTTTTAATAACCTTTTATTCTTTGTTTTTCTTGTTTTAACACTCAATTCAGCAGAGATGCAAACTAATATTCTCCTATTATCGCTTACATTTAGATATTTGTTGCTTTTTTACAATGTTACATGTATTATTCATATAAAGGTTTCTTCCTCTAAAACACACTTGTATCTTAAAGAAAAATTCCCTCACCTACTCAGTAGGTTTTGATATAATTACGTTGTTATTCTTGCGTCAACTAGTCCACACCAAAAAGAGTTTGCACTCTTAAGGACCTTCTTTAAGAAATTAAAGAAGTTTACATTCCTAAAACAAATGAACTCTTAGAGAAACTTAATATAAGCTCCAGAAGTCATTGAACCATTAGCTGGTATATACAGATTGTCTTAAAACCTAAAATAAAACTATTCCTCAAGCTGTGCATTACCCATTCTAGGAATTGTAACCAGTTTAAATTGCTGAACCACATTATTCCTAATCCTTCCCCTGTGACTTAATTGGAAAGGTTAGTGGATTCTGAAATGTTTTAATATATTAAGACAGCCAAACTCTTCTTGTGTTTCATAATAAAATTCCTCATGAATTAGTACCTAATGTCAGCTAATCATTTTGAACCTCCATATTTCCTTTAAGATCTAATTTCTGAAAGGGCAGAGTCCAAAGTACATGAAAAACAACTCCCTAGTCAATAACCTTCTGTAACGACATGGAGTGCATGGCGTTGGTACACATTTAACTGTGACCTTGCAGCTCCTTCATCTCACTTGTCATCCTCTCCATGTTTTAAAACATTTCTAATACTCACATGTGTTCAGTAGAGATGTGGGGGGAAATGACCAAAAAATATTCCTTCCTAAGAAAATGAGGTCTATTGGGATGTGCATTTGTGTCATTTTTAAAAATCCTTAAATCATGAAAAAAGTATCAATAAAAAAAATCAATCAGGATGAGTAAGTTCTGGTGTAAACTAAATAAATACATTGCCCATTATAAGCACCTGTACAGCAATTGTCATGCCATGCGTCTGGGAATATGGGAGCCTCTCGGGATGTCACAGAGAGGATCCCGGAAGGCTGAAAGGTTGTGCTTGGTGACTAGTTTACACAGTTCTTTTTAAGTCCATTAGATTAACTTCATCAATAGCCTTTTAAAAAGTGAGTGGTTCATATATTCATTTTAGTATGTGAGCCTACGTGCAAGTAAAAGAGATGCACAGCAGAGTCAAGTTGAAGCAGGATTGCTTTAAAGGCATTTTATTTGGTTTGCTCCAGAACGGAAACATACCTTTGATTAATTTTAATTTTGGCCCTTGTGTACTATTTGCGGGGGGCGGCGGGGAGGGGGGTGTATTTGGAAATGATCATCTTTCAGATGATCAATGCCATGCACTCCTTGTAGTTAAACCGTGAGCGTTATCATGATGTGTGATTTATGCCTCTCCTGTGCCATTAACTGGTTTCTACCTCTTTACGCAGGACTCGGGACAGATTATCCCCCTCATTGTGGAAAGTTGTATTCGGTTCATCAATCTCTATGGTAAGCCATGAACTACGGAATTCTTATTTTGAAAAATAATCACTGGGAATATTTCAGTAAATGTGTCTTTCCATTGAATATTTAATTGGTGCGAAAGGGGGGACCTAGAGGCTATAAGGGGATCTTTCACTCTGTTTCCCTCCTGTTCTCTTTAGGTCTTCAGCATCAGGGGATTTTCAGAGTGTCTGGTTCCCAGGTGGAAGTCAATGACATTAAAAATTCATTTGAGAGAGGTAATTGCATGTCTATCCCTATGAGCAAGTCATGGAAAAAACCATCATTTTCTGTAGAGTGAGGTGGCATACTCCCTCTGTGTATCTTCGAAACCTTTCTCTTGGCATTTATTTCATTTTGGAAATTGAGGTAAGAATCTATTTAGGATAGTTAAGAAATGAAGTACCATGTAATCTTGCATAAGGCTTTGTCATCGAGTATAGGAAAGCATATGAGGTTGTGTCCTGGGTTAGAACTGGCAGTGATCATCCTCGGCGTGTGTGTCCAGGGGGCCCAGGAGCGGCCCTGGAAGGGTGGCGAGGACAGCCCTGGGCCTAGCGAGCAGGTGTTTGAGGTTCATGTCTGTTTCCTTGTTGGGAACTCTTCCCTTCCATCCCCAGGCTCCTTCCCCATGGCCAGTGGTACCTTATCGCTGTTCACAATTGGCTGTCACATAAGTCCTACTAAACTGGTTAATTAGCCCATTATGATTAGCAAAACCATACTCTTTTGTGTCAGGCGGACCTAGAATCCAGTCAGACTTGTCCATTTACTAATTTGGGTCAAGTTACTCATCTCTTACGTTGACCTCGGTTTCTTCATCTGCAAAATTCCAGGTTGGTGTTGAGGATTAGGTGTAATCCATGAAAATACCCAGCTCTTTGGTGATGGCTCTTGGTTATTAACGCTCCCCAGTTATAGTGATCTGGATACACCTGCCCTTCCTTCCTCTGCACGGAAGCCAGGCCGAGAATGCAGAGGGAGGGGCATCGTGGCGTGGAGACAGGGCTGCTTTTTCTCCCGGTCCCGTTTCCCCAGCCCAGGCTTGGCAGAGAGCCCCTGAAACTCTGAAACCTTGGTTGAAGAGTAAACTTGGAGCCAGATTGTCTTCCTGTTCCACATTCTCAGACTGATATGATGTGTGGAGCGGAGCAGCGTCCCCTGTCAGCAGCTCAGGATTCCAAGTCTCCAACACTGACCACGTTCAGGAGAAAATGAAATGTCGTAAAGCCTCGGATTCCCATGCCAGCCGCCACAGGCATCATTAGCTTTCCTTGGAGATCCCCCTGATATTTGTTATTTGTTTGTGACCTTTTTGGGTGAGGCTTTGTCACATTGGATACAAAATATATATTTTGGTAAATTTTTGTTTGGTGATTTCCCACCGAGGAGCAGAGAAAAGGGAACAAACATGTCCCTGAAACTGCCTCAAGATGAAACAAACAAACACAAGTTAAAATGCAGTGTGCAATTTTTCACACCTGACTGCATAATATTATGTTGAATTTGAGGATTTTATCTCAATTTCTCAGGGAGATGGACTAGCCAGGCCACTTAACTAGTATTTTTAAACTGCTTACCATACAGAAATAATATAATTTCATATTTGTGATATACATTTTTTTAAATTTCCACTTTCTATACAAATTCCTTGGTACATAAGGGTACATTTTCAAATCCCACTGTCTGATTTCAAAATCTTCCACTGTTGAAGGCAGCTTCCAAATATGCTGGGAGCACCACCTTGCCACTTTGGGAAACACTTATTAATTTAATTATAGGTGTCCACAGTCAGGGGGCCTGTAATATTTTTGATACATTTTGCTGATCCAGATAGGATAGCCAGACAGCCCTGTATTACGTCTTTTTCCCAGTGGGTTAAGAATGTAGTATTTGAATTCATGTCAAACTAAGATTACAGATTTTAGCCTCAAAAAGAAAAAAAGAAAAAGTTGGGTAAAATTTTAAATCCCACAATATTTTATTTTAGGATTTTGGTAGCTTGTAAGGGATTATTTGGTAGCGTAAGATTTTTTAAAAAGCTTTATTTTTAGTCAACTATTTTTAACTTAATCATGGGGTGGTATCTCTAAACCATTTCTTTTAATTTTAGTACCATATAATCTTTCATAAAGTATAATTAAAAGATACATGTATATATAGAAGTCTGTGTGTGTGTGTGTGTGTGTGTGTGTGTGTGTGTGTGTGTAGGAGAAAAAGAAACACTGCCTATAACTAATTTTTATTTTTTTTAGGTGAAAACCCCTTGGCCGATGACCAGAGTAACCACGATATTAACTCAGTTGCTGGCGTTCTGAAGCTCTATTTCCGTGGGCTAGAAAACCCCCTCTTTCCTAAGGAAAGATTTAATGATCTGATTTCTTGTATCAGTAAGTGGACTTTATTTTTCAGTCTTTTCCCACCAGAATTGTTTCACTACCCAGTTTCCTGGAAGAGGCAGTGGCCCCTCTCCACATGTCCTCCCCACCCCCACCACTACCCCATTACCACCAGATTTCTGAGACCATTTGTTTTCTTTCTGGATCCAGCATGAGTCACCCTCCCAGCTGTGGCCTCGCCCTTAGCTGAGTGGGCTTCGCTTCTGAACTTGCTCAGGCTCCATAGAGCCCACGAGCTTCCCACTTAGTGGCTGGAATAAAGCGGAAAGGCAGGTGCCAACCAGCTAAGGGAGAGGAGGAAGTTATAAGCATGGAAATATAACTTCTTTTTGGCGTTTGGTTCTTTGTTGATTCCACCAATCTTAGGAGTGGGGTAATTTATCCATCTTGAATGTTGCTTCAAGAAATAAGGTAAACTGAGCCCCGGGCGGTTGCTCAGTGGTTAGAGCATCAGCCCGAGCACTGAAGGGCACATACTTGGGTTGTGGGGGTTCATTCCCCAGCCCCTGTCAGGCACGTCGGGAGGCAACCAATCAATGTCTCCCTCCCCCTCCTCTCCCTTGTCCTTCTTCCCTTCCAGTCTATCTAAAAGCAATGGAAAGATATCCTCTGGTGAGGACTAAAAAAAATTTTTTAATTTTTAAAAGAAGATAAACTGAGATAAATGATCATTATTACAGTGCGGGAATACCAGGTGGCAATTATCTGCCAGTGGGCCCCAGCTCATAGGCCAAGTTGCCCTGGGACGGTGGGTGATACGTTATGAAACTAGTAATCAGCAGCAGAGTGAAGTATTGCTGTTTTCTTCAGTGGGGGCTTTGGACACTGCAGGACGGAAGGTGAAAATAATATCAGGAATCAGGTATTAACTACACTTGAGTTCCTTACATCTAAAAGTGCAGCACCCCTTTAAGTCCGTTTTCCCGGGCAAGGGTCTAGGGCCGGCTTAAATCACATAGTGGGGGCTTTGGTACGGATCAAGATTTACTCTAATAAGGTGACCTCCTACCTCAGCTTCCCAGCTTCACACCTGAATCAGCAAGTCCTATTGACTTTACCTCAAGAAATAGTTCTACTCAGCCCCCTTCCCCGTTCTTACCGCCATATTCTCCCTGAAGCTGCTCTTATGGTCTCTCACCTCTGGGTTTTGTCCTCTCTCCACATCTTTCCATGTTTCATGTTGCAGCTAGATTTAAGAAGACAAATTGGATGACATCACTGCCCCCACCTCCTGTTTAAAACCTATTTTAATGTTTCCCACCTAAAAAGAAACTCCTTAGTATGGGGAGTTCATAGAATAAAATTCTTTCTCTATCTGATCCCTTTCAGAGAGGAAGGGAGAGGGATAGAGAGTTAGAAACATCAGCTGCCTCCTGCACACCTCCTACTGGGGATGTGCCCGCAACCAAGGTACATGCCCTTGACCGGAATCGAACCTGGGACCCTTCAGTCCACAGGCCGACGCTCTATCCGCTGAGCCAAACCGGTCAGGGCTGTCTGATCCCTTTCTACTTTTGGGCTTTCATCTCCTGTCACCCTGCCCTGTGTACTTTGTATTTCCGCCATAGCAAACTGCAAGCACACTGGGCCATTCCCCACCTCTACGCCTCTGCCTGTGCTGCTTCGTCTGCTGTCCCTGAAAGCCATCCACATCTGCCATGAAGCCTTGGCTGAATTGGTCACTTTCTCCGCTGTCAGTGTTCCCCTGTGTACCTATGTCTAACCTACTGTCTCCCTGTACTAGAGACAGAGTTCAGGGAAAGGTTAAGAATGTAGGCTCTGCACTCAAACAGGCTAGGACCAAATCATAAGTCCTAATTGCTCACCTATGTGACTTTAGACAGGTTTCTTAATCTCTCTGCACTTCAGTTCCTTAGCTATAAAATAGGGAGAATATTAGGTCATCTGTCATTGGGTTGTGAGAATTAAATGAGTTAATACGTATAAAGTGCCAAGAACAGTGCCTGGCAGTTTGTTCAATGAAACGCCTATAGTTAAGCTCCAGAGGCCTGTGAGGTTTTGATGGATTATTCAGTTTTGTAGTTTTCAGCATTTGGCATAGTTATATTCCAGGCACAGAGTAAGTGTATAATTCACAGTTGTTAAGTTGAATTTAAATGAAGTCAAAATTCCACCAAAATTCTTTTGTTGGCATCCATACCTGAAGTCCTGGCTCTCGTTGGGTATGAATTCCCCAGTCATAATTATACCTCACCCCCACCCCCTACAGTCTGATGTCTTCTGTGGTATTCAGAAGTATGTCTGTGTGTCCATTCCAAGGCCCTTGCACAGTCTGAGTCATCTCCGTGGGCCTCTGACCCAGCTGGAAAGAACTGAGAAGGAGGTGTCATTCTTCTGGAATTCTCCTTTGGCCATGTCCAAAGATTGCCCTCACATCCCAGCCAGAAAGTTTAAATCTGGAAAAATAATAAGCCGTCTACGAATGCTTAGAGGTTTTCTAGGCACATACATCATATCAACGTCTATACACATATCAGTCGGTAGAGCAATAGCTACATTGTCGGTTACTGTTATACAATTACTAGAGGCCCGGTGCATGAAATTCATGCACGGGGGGGGGGGGGAGGGGGGTGTCCCTCAGCCCAGCCTGTACCCTCTCCAATCTGGGACCCCTCGAGGGATGTCCGATCTACCTGGATCGGGCCTAAACGGGCAGTCGGACATCCCTCTCACAATCCAGGACTGCTGGCTCCCAACTGCTCGCCTGCCTGCCTTCCTGATTGCCCCTAACCACTTCTGCCTGCCAGCCTGATCACCCCCTAACCACTCCCCTGCCTGGTTGATGCCTAACTGCTCCCCTGCCAGCCTGTTTTCCCCTAACTGCCCTCCCCTGCAGGCCTGGTCACCCCTAACTGCCCTCCCCTGCAGCCCTGCTCCCCCCTAACTGCTCTCCCCTGCAGGCCTGGGTCCCTCCCAAATGCCTTTCCCTACAGGCCTGGTCGCCCCCAACTTCCCTCCCTTGGAGACCTGGTCCCTCCCAACTGCCCTCCCCTGCTGGCCATCTTGTGGTGGCCATCTTGTGTCCACATGGGGGCAGGATCTTTGACCACATGGGGGCAGCCATCTTGTGTGTTGGAGTGATGGTCAATCTGCATATTACTTTTTTATTAGATAGGATAGAGAGGCCTGGTGCACAGGTGGGGGCCAGCTGGTTTGCCCTGAAGGGTGTCCCGGATCAGGGTGGGGGTTCCCTTGGGGCACGGGGCGGCCTGGGTGAGGGGCCTGTGGTGGTTTGCAGGCCGGCCATGCCCCCTGGCAACCCAAGTGGAGGCCCTGGTATCTAGGGTTTATGTATCTTCTACAATTGAAACTTTGTAGCCTGGAGCGGAGCCAAGCCTTCTGCTTGCTCCGTGGCAGCAGCCATTTTTGGGGGGATTTATGTATCTTCTATAATTGAAACTTTGTAGCCTTAAGCAGAGGTCTGGGCAGGTCAGGGCTGCAGAAGCTTGGCTTCCTCCATCGCCACGGGCAACCCTAGCCTCCTGCTCTCTGTGGCAGTAGCCATCTTGGTTGGGTTTATTTGCATATTCGCTCCTGATTGGCTTGTGGGTGTGGCTGGTGGGCATGGCTTGCTGGTGTAGCGGAGTGATGGTTAATTTGCATATTACTCTTTTATTAGATAGGATTTCATGTTCCTATTGGATGAGAAGAAATATTATTTCATTGTGGTTATTAAAAGCTGAAGCCGTTGAGTCAAAATTATCTAGGTTCAAATCCTAGCTTTACCACTTGACAGCTTTGTAACCTTGGACAGAGATTAAGACTTAATCTCATTAAATAACCATTTCTTTATTTCATAGAGTCTTACAAAGAATAAATGGAACAATTCATAGAAAGTTAGAGTGTTTAGCATCCTGTCTGGTACATAGTAAGCCTCAATAAGTATTGCTAGCTGTCATCATTACAGCTGTTACAACTTGTGTCACATATGCCAATACCTGAGTTAGCCACTTACCAGTGTTTGTCTGTTCTCTTAAAAGGTTGGTTGTTGTTTTGTTTTTTTAACATAATTACTAAATGCATTTGAAAATTATGTTAGTATATCAACAGTTGTGTTGGTTCCAGCATGATTTTGCCCAGCACATTAAATGTTTTGTAACAAAGACAAGTTTTCCACAATTAAAGAGTTAAGCTTAGTACACTATGAAGACTAAGGGAAAAAATGGGTAATCTCCAGCAATATCTTTCTTTCCTGCAACCGGTGCTTTATATGAAATGTTACAAGTGCAAACAAAGATGCTGCAAAGACATTTACCCCTGTATTCATTAAAACAATGGAGGGAATTAATGAAAGTCAATGGATTAATAATCCTTGGGTTAAATTTCATGAAAATAGTCTATATTGGATACGAAAACCCTCCAGGATCTTCATTTCAAAGAAGCAGAAGCCCTGGGGTTCAAGTCGATAAGGATGTGAGATACACACACCAGTAGATATTTCACTGTGCTAGCAATGTAAGTAGTATTGTTAATGATTTGGATAGTGCTCTAGTTGCTAACTTTCGCAGGTGTTAACAGTCTTTTACCCGTAAGTGCTGTTATTTTCAGTATACAGTTTTGCAGAATAGGATATTTTCAAGAATATGGGAGGGCACTACATAGTACAACCCCTTTTCTTCCGACATGTAGTATCTTGAATAGAAGGGATTTCTGACTATTATTGATTTATCTCTAGGTAAGCATTTTTTCTTACCAATGTGACCATGATGCATCTGTAGTTTTTCTAGATTTTCAGTAAAATCTTTGAGAATGGTATAATATGTCCATCATCATATCCTCTCATCGGTGTTACATACTTTTGACGATTTGAACCATTGATTAATTGCCTGCAATGTGCAAAACTTTCTAGGGAGTCAAAGACTTGATTTTTGCATCCACAAGGCTGAAAATCTAGTAGGGGAGATAAGATATTTACACATAAACGCAACTAAGTTGGTATGTGATAGAAGCACAAAGATTTAGGAATTGCAGGGGAGAGAGGGCGCTCATGGAGATCAGTGGTTGTTCATGTCACGTTCTCCTGGCATTGCTGTAATTGGGTTTGACTTTCCCTAATAAGGTAATTGCATGTGACAGTTATTTTGTATAGAAAAACCTTCCCTTTTCATCTTTTCTAGGAGTTACATAAACCTCTAGAACACCTCCTACTTTTTGTTTACCTATTTTTTGGATTGTTTGGGGAAAGGCTTTTTTATGGTGAGTTATCATTATGCCACGTTTTGCTCCTAAATACCACAATCTTTGGAAGCGTATAGTATATGTAGTAAGAGAATTGGTCTTAGCATTTTTTTTTTTCAATGAGCACTATTCTTTCTCCAATTCACTGCAAAATTTTTTTTAATTGCTTACCTGAAGACCTGGTGAACTCAAATGCAATGTAAATTTGAAGTGACAAACTTGGTAGTATCTCAGTTTCTCACCCAAAAGTTGATTTTTTTTTTAAACCATCTACTTTGTGAATGGTTTTGGGAATGCTCCAGATTGTGCCCACACAGTCTGGGCAGCTTCTAGAATGTGAGTTGTGGCTCTGAGATGCTCCAGGGCAGAAGTCCAAGTGCCTGGCTGTAGAAGAGCTACCGGAGCCATTCATGGCCTCTGCTGGCTGCCTCCGGCTGCGAGCCCAGAGGGAACGTTTGCATTCCATTTTACATTATGTGTTATTATTTAGGTGGCTGCTCTGGACATGGGGAAACATTTTTAGGGAGTAACTGTTTAACTTTCACAAAACCAGATGTCGTCATTGTAGAATGTTTGAAAAACACACAAAAGCACAAAGAGGAAAGTGCTGCCATGCCGAACGCCACCACCCAAAGAGAACCATCGGTGTGGGGGCTCCTCGTTGCCTTTCTTTCAGCTCTCTTTCTGTTCCTGTGCACACTCAACTTTTTTTAAAGCCACAGTAGAACTATACTGTCCATTGTGTTCAGAATCTATCTTTCCTTTGACTTTTTTATTATACAGAATTTCAAACATCTACAAAAGGATACAGAACAACCTAATGAGCCCCAGTGTAAATGGTCACCTAGATTTAACAACCGTCATTTAGGTAAAACTATCCCACCTATATACCCCTTCCATCATCCCACTGACATCATATCACTTCACCTGTCTGTATCTCTGGACTATGAAGATTCTTTTCTCATTTTTATATGTACAACTTAGCCACAATGCCATTATTATACCTAAAAAATAACAATAATTCACTGAAATTATCAAATAGCCAGTCTATACTTTAAAAAAATTGTTTACTGTGCTATTAATATGTGGTCACTGTAGGTATATTAGAAAATAAACTAGAAAAACAAATCACCTGAATTCCTCTACACAAAGATAGCTACATTCACCTTTTTAGTGGCTTTCCAGATTTTTTTCTGTACATATATCTATATACTTTTAAAAGCAGCTTCTCAAGATATAGTTCTCATATCATACAATTCATCCATTAAAGTGTATAATACAATAGTTTTTAGCATATTCACAGTTGATGCACCCATCACTACAATCCATTTTAGACCATTTTCATGACTCCAAAAAGAAATCCCAATTAGAAAACACTTCTCATTTACTTCTAACCACCACTACCCTCAGAAGTAGGTAACTACTTTCTATCTATAAATTTACCTATTTTTGCCATTTCCTGGAAATGGAGTTATACAATATGTGGTCTTTTGTGACTGGCTTCATTCACTTAGCATAATGTCTTAAGGTTCCTCCATGTTGTAGCGTGTATCAATACTCTATGTTATTGCCAAATAATATTCCATTATATGGGTATATCACAACCACATACTTTTAATCAAAGTTGTGTCATATCAAGTGGCTGCTAATAGATGTGAGATTTCTTTTTGAAGGTTCAAATTGATTGAGGTAATGATTAATCAACTGTGAATATACTAAAAACCATTGAATTGTATACTTTAAATGTATGAACTATATGATATATAAATTATATCTCGAGAAATCTGTCATTAAAAATTTTATCATACTGCTTAGCTGGCAAGGCTTAGTGGTTGAGCGTCGACCCATGAACCAGGAGGTCACAGTTCAATTCCTGGTCAGGGTACATGCCCAGATTACAGGCTCGATCCCCAGTAGGGGGCATGCAGGAGGCAGCCGATCAATGATTCTCTCTCATTATTGATGTTTCTATTCCCTCTCCCTTCCTCCCTCTCTAAAACCAATGAAAACATATTTTTTAAAAAATTTACCATACTATATTTGCTCTTTGTAAACCACTTTTTAAATTTAATGATGTCATTAACATATTCTCATATCTGTAAATATGTTTTAAATATGGAGTGGTTTTTATTTAATTTAACAAATCCCTTAGTTTTAGAAATTTAGATTTTTCCAGTGATTTTGCAATTATACAAAATACTATGATGAGCCTTTTAGTGCACAAATCAGTTTGCTCATTTCTAATTGTTTCATGAAAACTTTTGAATTCTTTTCCTGGCCCTCTAGTGTATGTTTTTGTTACTAAAAATTCTTTCAGCTTTATTGCGAACATGGTTGTTTTCTCTCTGAACTCTAAATTTGTTTGATGCCTTATAATAATTTTCTTTTATTCCCCCAAAATATTTTCTAGGCTTAGTATCTGAACTGAATAAGTAAAGCTTCCTAGGCTAAGACTCAGTTTCTTCATACAAACCTTAATATGATAATTCAGCAGAAGGAGAAACATTCTGTATATATTTCTACAGTGTTACTATTTAACTAAGAAAGAACACAGTGGCTTAATTCACAGAAGTCAGTCTATTAATAGTTAATTAGAGAGAAGTCGCTAACATTTCCTCCTCTGCCTAGAAGAGCTGCTGGTAACTCATCTCTAGGCTAAGATCCATCCAGATGTATTAGACTATCTCTCTGTTTTTTGTTTTTTTCCTTTCCCTGTTATTCACACACATCACTGTTATACACATACAACTGATGAATTCCTAGACATTATTAGAACCTAACAATAAACCTAACTGTCCTGGGACTGTTCATTTCACCTTGAATATTGCTTTATGGGCTATGGAGCTCAGAAATCTTTGCATGCTGGCTCTTAAATAAACCATTTAAATGTGGCCATCAGTTTCCTTTTTTGTCTTTATACTTAAAGATTAATTTGCATCTTGTGATTTATTCTTTGTTTTCTGACAAACCAATACTTTTGCAGATAGTGCCACAGAAGACCTGGTGTTTCAAATAACACTAGTTTGAACTTTTTGCCATTTTCTGAAGTAACCTGTGCTTTGTGGGGAATGTTTCACACAAATTTACATGGAGCTGTCAAACCCCTAGACTGGGAAGTTGGGATTTCGATGTAGGAGCCTTGCCATGCTAGAAAAAAGAATATAAATTAGCCTACGGAGCTTGGAGCATGTGACCAAGATTGGAAGAATGCCACTTTTACCTAATTACATAAGATCCGAATTGTGGAAACAAAGCCCAGCATAAAAGAAATCCAAGTGAAATACCGGTTTTCCTCACTGACACCTTTTCTAGGGGAAAGATCCATCTCTTCACGCAGCTTAAAATTATGAAAGACTGAATTGCCACACTCACAGCCAGCAAGGAATGCACATTAATCAGAGTGCCCGTAGCAACCATAAATTTTGACCCAGTAACTGGACTCAGGAGAGTAAATGAGTCATTTGTATGGAGCAGGACTGCTGTGGGATGCACGCTGCAAGCCTGTTCAGCAAGCAGTCAGGTGATGTCTGAGTCCCGCTCACAGCCAGCGTTGTCCGAGGCCTCTGGGACAGATAGATTTGCTACTACTTCAGGAATGCTAGCAATTCTGCTGTGCCTTGATTTATGTTTACTGTAGTTGCAGAGAATGTATGCCTGACACTGTTTCATCTAGTCTTTTTGGTGTCACTTTTTTTTTCATTCCTGTGGCTTTTCTCTCCTGAAATCTTTCATTTGCATCTCACAGCACCCCCTCCCGATCTGTGTGTGTGTGTGTGTGTGTGTGTGTGTGTGTGTGTGTGTGTGTGTGTGAATATACATAAGAAAAATTTACAGTTTAAGGGCACTAAACCATTCATCTCCAGAACTTTTTCATTTTCCCAGACTGAAACGTTGTACCCAGTAAGCAATAACTACCCATTCCTCCCTTCCCCAAATCTCTGCCAGGCACCATTCTGCTTTCTGTCTCTATGAATTTAACTATTCTAGATACCTCATATAAATCAAATCATACAATATTTCTCTTTATTTCTGGATTATTGCACTTAGCATAATGTCTTCAAGGTTTATCCAATTTATAGTGTATATCAGAATTCCATTTCTTTTTTAAGGCTGAATACTTTATTGTCTATACCAGTGGTCGGCAAACCGTGGCTTGTGAGCCACATGCGACTGACACTCCCACTTCTTCTAATGCCACTTCTTCAAAATAGACTCGCCCAGGCCGAAAACCGACTTCTGCGCATGGGCCACGAAGTTTCAATCGCACTGTACGTGCACGCCTGCACATGGTATTTTGTGGAAGAGCCACACTCAAGGGGCCAAAGAGCCGCATGTGGCTTGCGAGCCGCAGTTTGCTGACCACTGGTCTATACCGTTTGTCCATGAATGAACATATAGGTTATTTCCACCTCTTGGCTATTATGAATAACTAGAGGCTCAGTGCACAAATTCGTGCACCTTGGAAGGAATGGTGGGCTGCAAGGCTGCAGTGGGCACAGGGGCGGGTCTCAGCCCATCCTCTGCACCCCCGCCTGGCCCCACCCACTGACGGTGCTGGCCCTACTCGCACCTGCTGAGGCGCAGAGCAATTGGGGCCGGCGCCATCAGTGGGTGCAAGCGGCAGCTGCTGCCCCGATCGCCCCTCAGGAGCAGGGGGAGGTGGAGAAGCCCTCATGGGTGATCAGGGCCGGCAGCCCCCATTCACACCTGCTGACGGCGCCAAGCAATCAGACCAGCGCTGGGCACCAACAGTGGGTGCGAGTGGGGCCATTGCCAGCAGCAGGTGCAAGAGGCAGTGCCAGCAGCAGGTGCAAGCCGGGCCATCACCGGCAGCAGGTGTGAGAGGCACAGGTGTGAGAGGCGGCTTCCAGCCCCAATCGCCCCTCAGGGGCAGGGGGAGGTGGAAAAGCCCTGTAGGGCAATCGGGGCCAGCAGTCACCACTCACACCCACTGATGGTGCCGAGACATCAGGGCTGGCGCTGGCAGCAGGTGTGAGTGGGGCCAGCACTAGCAGCAGGTGCAAGCACCGGGTGGGACTGTGGAGTGCAGGAGCAAAGAATTTTCAGTAACCACCAGAGGCTCGCCCTAATGACCGCGACCGGCGCCCCGCCTTAGTCTGGCATCCCCACTCACCTGCTCCACCATTCTGCCACGGCTAACGCCCGCCATGTTCCACATGCGCCCCCCTGGTGGTCAGCACATGTCATAGTGACTGGTCGTTCGGTTATTCCGCCATTCGGATTTTATATAGATAGACTAAAGGCCCAGTGCATGAATTTGTGCACCAGTGGGGTCCCTCGGCCTGGCCTGTAGGATCGGGCCGAAACTGGCTCTCCGACATCCCCCGAGGGGTCCCAGATTGCAAGAGGGCACAGGCCAGGCTGAGGGACCCCACTGGTGCACGATCGGGGCCAGGGAGGGATGTGGGAGGTTGGTCAGCTGAGGAGGGACCGTGGGAGGGCTCCCGGGCATTTCCTGCCTGTCTCGCTCAGTCCCGATTAGCCAGACCCCAGCAGCAAGCTAACCTACCAGTCGGAGTGTCTGCCCCCTGGTGGTCAGTGCACATCATAGCGACTGGTCAACTGGTCGACTGTCTGCCCCCTGGTGGTCAGTGCACATCATAGCCAGCGGTTGAGCGGCCTTAGCATATCATTAGCATATTACACTTTGATTGGTTGAATGGATGACCAGACACTTAGCATATTAGGCTTTTATTATATAGGATGCTGCTATGGAATTTGTATGTAAATATCTTTTGCCCTATTCTTTTTTTAAAATACTTTTTATTGATTTCAGAGAGGAAGGGAGAGGGAGAGAGAGAGAGAGAGAGAAACATCAATGATGAGAGAGAATCATTGATTGGCAGCCTCCAGCATGCCCCCCAGTGGGGATTGAGCCCACAACTTGGGCATGTTCCCTGACCAGGAATGGAACCATGACCTCCTGGTTCATAGGTAAATGCCCAACCACTGGCCCATGCTGGCTGGGCTAGACTTAACTCTTGAAACACCCCCAGGTCCTCAGTAAACAACAGCAGAAGTTTTTTATTGTTGTTACTTTGTTTTTATTATGACCCTTGTATGGCTCTCTGTGTGGCTTGAAACGAGCAGAGGGTATTGCCAATCAGGGGACCATTAATGGGACAACTCATCTTTATAATTTATTATTTACATAAATATGTTACACTTTGTGAGTGTTTGTGTTTCAATCATGAATGTAAAATCATTTCTGCACACACAATTTTTAATGACCAAGGGAATAAAATAAATGCTAGTAAATTTCAATGTTTACTTTTAAGAATGGGTATTTATATATAATTTCACCTTTGAGTGATTTTGCTTGTTTGTTTGTTTGTTTGTTTTTAATCTTTATTGTTCAGATTATTACAGTTGTTCCTCTTTTTCCCCCCCCCCATATCTCCCCTCCACCCGGTTCCCATCCCACCGCACTCCATGCCCTTACCCCCCCTCCACTGTCCTCATCCATAGGTGTATGATTTTTGTCCAGTCTCTTCCTGCACCCCCCACACCCCTTTCCCCCCGAGGATTGTCAGTCCACTTCCTTTCTATGCCCCTGATTCAATTATATTCACCAGTTTATTCTGTTCATCAGATTTTTTTATTCACTTGATTTTTAGATTCACTTGTTGATAGTATATGTATTTGTTGTTCATAAGTTTTATCTTTACCTTTTTCTTCTTCTTCCTCTTCTTAAAGAATACCTTTCAGCATTTCATATAATACTGGTTTGGTGGTGATGAACTCCTTTAGCTTTTTCTTATCTGTGAAGCTCTTTATCTGACCTTCCATTCTGAATGATAGCTTTGCTGGGTAGAATAATCTTGGTTGTAGGTTCTTGCTATTCATCACTTTGAATATTTCTTGCCACTCCCGTCTGGCCTGCATAGTTTCTGTTGAGAAATCAGCTGACATTTGTATGGGTACTCCCTTGTAGGTAACTAACTGTTTTTCTCTTGCTGCTTTTAATATTCTCTCTTTGTCTTTTGCTATTGGCATTTTACTTATGATGTATCTTAGTGTGGTCCTCTTTGGATTCCTTTTGTTTGGGGTTCTGTGCGCTTCCTGGACTTGTAAGTCTATTTCTTTCACCAGGTGGGGGAAGTTTTCTGTCATTATTTCTTCAAATAGGTTTTCAATATTTTGCTCTCTCTCTTCTTCTGGCACCCGCATAATTCTGATGTTGGTAAGCTTGAAGTTGTCCCAGAGGCTCCTTACACTATCTTCATATTTTTGGATTATTTTTTCTTTTTGCTTTTCCGGTTGGGTGTTTTTTGCTTCTTTGTATTTTAACTCTTTGACTTGATTCTTGCGATCCTCTAGTCTGCTGTTGGATCTCTGTATATTATTTTTTATTTCAGTCAGTGTATGCTTAATTTCTAGTTGGTCCTTTTTCATATCCTCCAGGGTCTCGCTAAATTTATCGGCCTTTTCTAGAAAATTCTTGAAAAACCTTATAACTGTGGTTTTGAACTCTATATACAGTCATTTGCTTTCCTCCATTTCTTTCATTTGTGACCTGTTTCTTTGTCTCCGCATTTTGGCTGCTTCCCTGTGTTGATAGAGTGGCTTTGTGTGCTAGGTGTCCTATAGGGCCCAGTGGCTCAGCCTCCCCAGTTACCTGAGGTGGACACTCTTGGTGCACCCCTTTATGGGCTGTGTGCACAGTCTTGTAGTTAAGCCTTGATTGTTGTTGGTATCACTGGGAGGAATTGGCCTCTAGGCCAATTGGCTGTGAGGATCAGCTGTGTCTACGATGGGAGAACTTCTGTGCTGGAGACACCCTTATGAGGCAAGACTTGCTTCAGTGGGGCTTTGATGCTCACTGAGTCTGCCCCCTGAGTGTGTCCTTTATGGATCTAAGGAGTTGTAATCTGGATGGTCCTACTCTGACCCCTGGGTACACTGGCTCTTGGATCTCCAAGGAGGTGCTAATTTAGCCTCTACCTGAGGCCACCCAGCAGGAGCTACAGAGAGATCTGCAGATTCCTCTTCTTTGTTTGGGTTTTGGAGGTGCCCAGATGGGGCCCAGCTGTGAAGCATTGCAAGCTGCTGTGGGGCCTTGGGCCTTCTTTTGGATGTTCTGGGTCTCTCTGACTCAGCTGCAGTTTGTTAGGTAAGTTTAGAATTCAAGGGACCAGGCCATTCATATGCAAAAGCCTCTGCGCACAGCTTGGGTGGGGCGGAGTCTCAGGTAGGAGCATACAGCAATGGCTTCCCCTCAGCCCTGCCCTAAGAGGCCCCTGGGTCTCAGTGTCCCATGGTAATTGCTGCAAGCACCTCTGAGAGAAAGCCGCCCTCGAGTTCCACCCGCTGCCAGACAGTCCAGTTTCTCCCCGTATGAGTCTGGGTTTCCAGAGTCTCCCCCGGAACTGGAGTTCAGAGCAGTCGGGAGCTTTTGTCTCCCTCCGTCTTGAAAAAGCCAGCCACGTACTCAGATGCCAGCCCTCTCTGCGTGTGCGCCTCCGTACCTCTGCCTTCCGCACCTCCTCTGAGTCTCAGTGTGCTTTTCTCTTTCCTTCTAGTTGTAGAATTTCCACTCAGCCAGTCTTACTGTGGTTCTGGATGATGTCCGTTTTGTCTTTTAGTTGTAGTTTTGAAGTTGTTGTGTGAGGCGGCAAGTTCAGGTGTTTACCTATGCCGCCATCTTGGTTTCTCGATTTTGCTTGTTTGTTGAGATAGACTTTCTAGATACAGGAATGCTAATTGTCTTTGTATCTTTAACTGAGAAGAGCAACAGCAGTTATTTTTGTAATCAGTTATTTCAGGTAATAACCTTTTAACCATTTAATTTTGGGTATGAAACAATAATCTAGCTATACCTGAGTATATAGCATTTATAGATGCAAAGTTATCCCTAAACTCTCAGTGAGTTGCAAATTACTTCATCTATAGGTATTTCATCTCCTCACTGTACAATATGGGTTTAACAAGTGGCCCATGAAGTTGTCATGGAAGACAAACAGATTACTCTAGGACATGTTATGATCCTACTGGGACACTGGAATTGTTGCTAACTTAATTATTGAGTTCTTGTGGCCTCGGTAAATTTATGTACCTGTTAAATAACTTTTTAAAAGCCTCTTATTCCCTCTTTTCTGGGAAAAAAAATCAAGATCATTGTCTGGGAAGTATATTAAACAAAGTACTTAAATTTAATAGATGTGCCCCTAACCTAACCTGTTCATAGTGTTATTTTTTTTCCCTTCATTTTGAAATACTTGGCAAATGAAAAGGTAGGATATAAGTGCATTATTTCAATATTACTGAAATCACACTATTATTAATTATAGATTTATGTTGAAAATTTTAAAGTGTTATAGGAATGTTAATTGGATGAGTATGTTTTACTTATCTTCTGGTTAGAGTTTCTGAAATCCCATTTTCTAAAAGAAGACAGCGACAGTTCCAGCTACGGCATACTCAAAGATGGAAATGAAAGTAATTTGTCCCAAGGATCCAGATAAATTATTTATTGTTTTGCGAACTCCTCCGTGGTTAAATTAGAATATTCTAATACATTTCTCACCTTTTCAGCCGTGCAGAGAGGAAAATAGAATGCCTGGGTAACCTGATGGTTTGATAAGTGGAAAGTAGCTGGGTCAGCACTCGAGGTTCCCAGGACCTGTGCTTGGCATGAGTGATTAGGCAGTGCTTCTCAGCCTTGGCTGCAGGAAGACTCTTGGGCATCAGCATTTTTAAAAATCTCTCCAGGTGATTCCACGTTAAGGTTGTTGAGAACCACTGGTTTAAAAGAATTGGAATAGGAAATTATTAGGAGAGTATTAAATGGTCCAAGTTAGTAATAATAAAGTTTTCAACTAAGAAATTTTCAGTGAGATAATCAGGGGGTAGAAACAACAAGGTTTATGTCCCACACAAGTGAGAAGAATGAAGCAAAGATACCATCTTCATAAGAGTCATGGTCCTAACCTTGAGACGGGGTGAGGTTGCCATTGAAGAGAACCAAGGAGAGATCCTTGAGGGATAACCACATCTGTGGATGGGAAAAGGTTAAAAACATGACAAGTGGGGGGAGAATCAATTCGCTGTCCTGTCAGAAGCTAAAGCCTGAGATTTTCAAGTGGACTACATGAATATCTCAAGATCAATTAAGAATAAATGCAGTATTATGAAATTATAGTATGCTTTAAAAATATTTTTGAAATAAACATTGAAATGTTTTTCTCAAATGTATGCTTCTTGGGTATCTTCAAAGCATCTTTATAAAGATACTTTGAAATCCAAGAAAGACAACCAGACTTATGAAACATAGAACAGGTTCTGTTCCAGCTCCATGCCTCCAGCCAGCTGACCTTAGGTGAGCCATGTACCCAGTTCTCACTTTCCTAATCTATTAAGTGGGATGACAATACATGCCATGCCCACTCCACAGTATTGTTTTCCACATTAAATTAGATAACAAATGAGAAAATGTGGTTTAAAATGTGAACCATTATGCAGATAATGAATTAACAATAACCATTTTGCTGCTGATCATAAGCCCGTTAGTATTGAGAAGCTTTGGACAATTTGTATTCCTAGAAAGAGATAAAATGATACTAGGAAATCCCAGGTACCCATCTCTTCAGATATCTCACCATCTTACAGGGAAGGCAGGATAAGGAAATGAATAGTTATAAACACCAGGCTGTAAATTCTATGAGAGCAGGAATCCTATCACTAGTGTACTCTTAATGTCTAACTCGGTGCTTGAAACCTAGCAGGCTCTTCTAAAATATTTTGTTTAAACAATGTATGAAATAATATAATACAAGGTAAAAGTCATATAAATAAAATACTGGGGTTGGTTTTGGGGGAAGGAATTCCCTGAATCATGGTAATTTACAGAAAAATATATGAGGAATTCATGAATAATGGGGTGTAGGAGACTATCCCCCAAAGCTACTTTATTTAACATGGAGCAAAAAGGGATTGAAACCATATCAGATGCAAAATCTAGAAATAGCAACAAGTGAAAAATGATTTCTTAAATCTAGAAGACTCCAAGTTGCTCAAGGCCAAGACGGTGAAAATCAGGGGAAACAGTTATGGGTCAGAGTAGAAGCCTTCAGAAATGGGGTTACACTCAGGGTAGTTGCTTATGCATTGTATTGGTTGTGACTACATCTCACCCAAGGGCAAGGGACTGCATATGTTCAGATGTGAGGTGTGTTCTGCTTTCAGTGTGGCGAGTGAAAGGATCCTGACCGTGTCCTCTTCTTTCTGCAGGAGTAGATAATCTCTATGAGAGGGCGCTTCACATCCGCAAACTCCTCCTGACCTTGCCCCGGTCGGTCCTCATAGTGATGAGGTACCTCTTTGCCTTCCTCAATCAGTAAGTACCCTAGTGCCCTGCCAAGATGCCCATCTTAATTCTATTGGCACAGCTCTGAATGCTGCCTTTGTTTCTGGATTCTGTAAAATGTTTCATTTATCAGCAGTCAAAAGTGATTGAGGATAGACTGCAGGTACATTTTTCCTCAGCAGATCAAAGTCGTTGTATGATAGATGAAAGATGCAGAAACTATGGTCATAAGTGCAAAAATATACAAATAGCACTAAAAAGAACACTTTTCGGTGAGGTCATGAATGTTTTTGTCAAAATGGTATAAACCACCTGCTCATTGCAGAAAATTTCTGTGATTTTTTATTGTGGTAGTCGAGGAAGGAGGGGAATTATAGATGAGTCTTACACACAGATCCAAAAAGGAATTTTTGCAAATTCAATATAATGAGACCTTGTCAAGCAAAAGATATTTCTAAAACCTCTTTTTAAAAATGTAATACAAGTCTTAAAAATCACTGCATTGTTTTCAAAGAAACGTTTACTCTTTTAATTTAAGCAACTTGATTTTTAGTGTGTTACTTCCTGCTACCTGAGCTCCATTATAAGAACATCTTCCCCAAGTCATATGGAAGAATCCTCTTGTTATTCAGTGTTTCAGTTGAACAATTAGAAACAAAGATCCAGGGAGAGGTGACTTGGGGAATTGCCTTCTCATTCTGGCATGGGTTCTCCCTTCTTAAAATTGGGAAATTTCCTCTTCTCTTTTTCACTGGAGGTTTTAAGTTCTCACAAGCCATGGGGATTTTTTACAACCCTGTTGACTATTCCTGAAATCACACCCATTCAGGTCGAGCCTAGAAACCAAGTATCGCGCAATAGGGAAATGCTGGCAGGGAACCATACAGAATGGAACTAAACCAGCCACCAGTGACAACAGGAACCCATTGGTACAGGAGTCACCACTAGAAATAAGCAGTATGGGTATAGACTATGTTTAGGTTAAATAGATGCCATAAATTTTTACCTTTAAAAAGGCCTACTCAGTCTAATCACCATGTTGTACACCTGAAACTAATATAATATTGTGTGTAAACTGTAACTGAAATTTTTTAAGAATGTTTTTCATATTAGGCCTAGTTACCAGGCAGTTGTAAATCTGAAGACTTGCATTTTCACCTTTAATTGCATGTGCTCCGATGAACGTGGAGTGTTCTGCGTTCCTGCTGATCCTTTCTATGCGGTCCTGACCAAATTCTTCTGATACGTCTGAACCAATAAACCACAACAAACTAGGAAAGTAGTCTGTGAATCAAGGAAGTTCTCAAAACCTGAGTCTGACTCATGTATCTCAACAGAATGGCACATGTGCCATGCATTAGTCAGGCAGCTGGCATTGCTTCCAGCATCTCTGTCCCTGCACCCGCCTTCCTGCAGAGACAAGGCCCAGCCTCTAGGGTGGGATTCTTGGGACAGGAATTTTTAAAAGAGAATCTACCTATTCTTTTTAAATTGTAAAATAAAAACATGGGAAAATAACATTTTTATGTCAAGTGTTTGCTTTTCAAGCCAGCACTGGATTAAAGACCCAGGACGATTAACTGTGGCCCTGCCCATTGAGCTTAAGTGTGTCTTTTGAAAATTAGACGATTCTTACTCTGACTCTCACTTCTCCTTCCGGCATCCATTTTCAAGACGATCTGTAACATGATCGTGGCTGTTATTGTGAACTTTCTTCTTTTGAGATTGTACGTTTGAGAAATGGCAGAAGGGAAAGACATATGTTAGCTGTGGAAATTATGCTTTTGTGTTTTCTGCTTTCTAGGCTATCTTATTTCCAAAAGAGGGTAAAGTATCATGTCATGTGGTTTCTCAGTTTCTTTGTGTCTGTCACCATCTCACAAAGGTAGTTGAGTATCTTCTTTCTCCTTCCATTTGTCATCTGTTCACCTGGATTTTACATTTCCTTTCAAGATTGACATTTTATACACTGAAAGATAGCATCTCTAGGCTCTCCCTGGAACAGTCAGTACCTTGCTCATGTGGTAGAGGCGCAGCAATAAAGAGCTGGCTTATTTGGGGTCATCTGTGGAAAAATAGCTTACAAATATCCATTGGATGAAATTTAGAAATTAGTGCTAGACAACCGGAAGCCTCCGCAAAGTTTGTAGTTTCCCAGCTTTAAGTGGAATGAGAGAACTGAGGATTCTTTTCCCCTTTTCTTCATCCAGTGTTGGTAGTCTTACCCAAAAGCAAATTATAGGGGTGGAGTTGTTTGCTTTCTTTCAGTGGTTACAGAGAATTAGGTGCTTTGTTTTCCTCAGGGTTTTCCTCAAGATTTATAGGAGAAAACTGAAATCTGAGATGTTTTTGAGTAGTGGGAGGACAATTTAAAAAATATCCTTAAAGCTTTATGGAGATTGCTACTGTCCTTCCCAGATTTACGTGAGCAGCATTTACAGCCTGACCACAGTGTTTGCAAATGAGACTCACTTACTTGATTCCAGTTTCCATTGTAGAAGACATTATCTTGACTCCCTTGTGGTTTTGAAAAATGCCACTTAACTAAGGGGACTTATATTCCCCTTTCAGTTTCAATCTAGTTGAGGGGTTATAAGTCACTCTACTTTCTTTAGCGTTTGCTGAGCCAACTTAAATTAGGATGGAATATCATTTTTATCTAATAATAAAAACCAAAGAAAATATTTTAGATTCCTATTTTCAGAATATGGAATATCTTATTAAACGTTCATCTTCTCCCCACCCCTCGCCCCTTGTTCTTTTATAACTCTTTCCTTGCTTCCTTTCAAAGTCTTTCACAATACAGTGATGAGAACATGATGGACCCTTATAACCTGGCCATTTGCTTTGGCCCAACATTGATGCCTGTCCCAGAAATACAGGATCAAGTGTCCTGCCAGGCTCATGTGAATGAAATTGTCAAAACCATCATCATCCACCATGAGACTATTTTCCCAGATGCTAAAGAGCTGGACGGCCCTGTTTATGAGAAATGTATGGCTGGAGACGACTATTGGTGAGTTAAAAAATGTTTAGTCCTTCTTCCCCTGGGAAAATTATGGAAGAATAGGAACCAACTTTTTAAGAAAAAGAATTGACCATAAATTGTCAATGCTTCCAACTAACAAAAGAGAAGCAGCAGTAGGAACACTTGAGATAAATTAGAATGGCAAGACCCTGGCTTCTTATTATAGAAAGTCATCCCTTTTCCCCAAGGATGACATCTTTTTAGATACATCCACCCTATCTTGGCTTTTGTACAGAATAATGGTTTTGATATTATATAGAACTATGTTAATTTTTACTAGTACTTCAAGAAAAGATAACTTTGAATTGACAGATTTTATTTTCATTCTGAAATAGTTTTAATTGTGTATAAAGTGGTTTCAAAATTTTCATTTTTAAAAGGAGCTTTTTCAACCAAATGTTTTTTTTCATTCTTATTTTTTTAAAATATATTTTTATTGCCCAAACTGGTTTGGCTCAGTGGATAGAGCATCGGCCTGTGGACTGAAAGGTCCCAGGTTCAGTTCCGGTCAAGGGCATGTACCTGGGTTGCAGGCACATCCCCAGTATGAGGTGTGCAGGAGGCAGCTGATTGATGATTCTCTCTTATCGATGTTTCTAACTCTCTATCCCTCTCCCTTCCTCTCTGTAAAATATCAATAAATATATTTAAAATATATATATTTTTATTGACTTTAGAGAGAGAGGAAGGAAGAGGGAGAGAGAGAGAAACATTGATGTGAGAGCAAAACATCAATCAGTTGCCTTCTGTACACACCCAACGAGGGACCAGGCCCACAACCTGGTCATGTGCCCTGACCAGGAATCGAACCAGCAACCTTTTGGTGCACAGGATGACATCCAACCAACTGAGGCACTCTGGCCGGGGCCATTCTTACTTATTTTTATTTTTATTCTTACTTAATATTATCCTGACTAACTGTAGTAGTGGTTATTTTGAGCAAATTATTTACATTAATATATTGTTGGAATAATAATTTTTTCATTTTACTTATTTTTACTTGAGTTTATTGGGGTGACATTGGTTATTAAAAATCAATAGGTTTCAAGTTTACAATTCTGTCATGCATCATCTGTATATTGTATTGTGTATTTACCACCCAAAGTCAGATCTCCTTTCATCACCATTTAATCCTCCCTGTACACTCCTCTGCCTCCCCCCATCCCCCCTTCCCTCTGGTAATACCCATGCTGTTGGTGTAACAGTTTTTTAATATGGCAATATAGACACCTTTCAGGAAGCAGTACAACTGAGGGAGATACAGTCAATTGAATAATACCAATGGTAGAACACCCTAAATGGTTTATGTTCACAATTTGATATATGAGTCCCAGCTTCTAGGAGATTGTATATGATCAATAAAAGTAGCTTGATTCCTTGAGCCCCTACATCTCCTCAGGGCATATGATCTCTCTTCCTCCTCACAGTCACTCTACCAAGTAAGTTAAGAGAGACCAAGGAGCTTGTCCAATGACTGGTAGTCACTGGAGACAGCCCACTGGAGACAGGTCTGTCTGATTCCAAACCCGCACAAGACCTCCCCCTTAACAGCTGCCTCCCAGCCTCGCTCGGAAACTGCCCCGCACAGCTCACAGGCAGGAATGGCTGGAAATAGACGTGTCTGAGCCTTCATTCTCGACCCTGCTCGGGACTCTTTGTTTCCCGTTGCCTTCCCAGGGATTAAGTAGAAATAGAATAAGTAGCTGAAAGATCTTAAGGAACGAAAGGTACACTTATTTTTCACTTAAACCACAATGTGATCTTAAACCACAGTGTGGTCATAGGCCTTAAGAAAACTGAGAGTTGACTCTTTCCAGAAGTATTGCTTTCTAAATTAACCACAAAGGATGACACATGCCAGTTCTATAGTATATCCAGCAATTTTACACATGAAATTCAATTCAAAAATATTTACCCTGCACTTAACTATGTACAAGGTACTGACTGAGCTTGGCGCTGAGAAGATGAAGTGAATAAGCATGTAGATGTCTGATCAGTATTATTTGATTTTCTGTACTTTCTGTGGTTGCTGCTTTTTTACAGAATAAAATCCCCATAATAAAGAGACTTGCAGCAGTAACATGTGCTTATGATCTTCTCCTGTACATAGTGTTCTCTATGGGTATTGCTCATTCTAAACAGAAAGTCAATAGTACAGCAGTTACCCTTGTTACCCAACATCAGCAATATGAATGGGCTTTTGCAGCAAAGTCACTTTTGTATTTGTGTCCAGTGCATATTTCATTTATCAGCATGCATTTGAGAAGAGGTGGTGGTAGTGTTAAAGGGTGAGTTTTTTGTTTGTTTGTTTGTTTGTTTGTTTAATTGATTTTAGAGAGGAAGGGAGAGGGAGAGACAGAAATAGAAACATTAATGATGAGAGAGAATCATTGATCGGCTGCCTCCCGCACACCCCACTCTGAGGATCGAGCCTGCAACCTGGGCATGTGCCCTGACCGGGAATTGAACCATGACCTCCTGGTTCATAGGTTGACACTCAACCATTGAGCCACGTCGGCCGAGCCAGGGTGAGTTTTTGAAAGGATAAAATCATAACTCTCACACAAATATACAATGAACATCTGTGAAGAAAATATGGAAAAATACAATAAATTCAAAGCAGAAATCAAAGAGCCATTTATTAATATGTGGTAAGGAATGTTGAAATGAATTTGCAAAAACTGGTGCTTTCATAGGGCAAATATTCCACGAGAACTTGACAAATTTTCATTTCTGTAGATAAGAGTTACTTATAGGGCCGCAAGTTTCCTACAAGTTAGCTTTGTCTTTGCAGAGTTGTAAAACAACCTTTGTGTCCCAGCTGAAGGGACGCACACTGCCGAGGGGCCAGATCATCCCTGGAGGCTCCAGCATTCCACTGAGAGGCTGTCCAATAACTCTGGCCATCCCAAGCCTTATATATTTCCTTACAGTAGCAATTGTTCATTTTTGAAATTCTTTCCACTTTGGTTTCACATGAATTTCTATTTCCGCTCCACAGCGACAGCCCCTACAGTGAGCACGGTACATTGGAGGAAGTGGATCAGGATGCTGGTACCGAGACCCACACCAGTGAGGACGGTATGTTATAAAACTAGTCTTAGAGCCGTTTTAAGAACTACTTATATTAAGAATTCAGGAGCAACAAAAGAATATTTATAAAATAGGTGTAGAGTATGAAGAATAACATCACAGTGAACACTCGTGGAACCACCAAGTTTAAGAAAAAAGGCATTATTACCTTTGTGCTCCCCTAATGCCATTGCCATCCTCACCCCCACGGGTAGCCTCCATATGTCTGTGTGTTTAAATGGTTTGTTGTTTCATTTTCTATTTTATTGAACTTCCTATAAATGGAAACATACTGTACATTTTCCTTATTATTTTTTTCTACTCAGTAATATGTTCCAGAGATTCAGCCACATCGTTGCATATAGTTATAATCATTTAATTGACTACGGTATAATATTTCATTGTGCTTATATATTTTGTTATTGATGAACCAGTAGCCCTGTGCACGAATCTGTGCACCAGTAGTTCTCTGCAGGGCCTGGCTGCTTCGCGCCCGCTGACCAGAGGCTCTCCGCGGCCCAGAGGCCCATCCATGGCCAGGCGCGGAATGCTTGCCTCGTCGCTGGGGCAACGATGCAAGCATTCCGCCAGGCCGCTCACGCTACCCACTCTCAGTGGCCGCCCCCCCCCCCCCCCCCCGCCAGGACTGGGGGACTCCGGTGGGGCTGAGAGGACTGGGCACCGCCATCTTGTGGCTATGGGTGCCACCATCTTTGTGATGGAGTGACGGTTAATTTGCATATTGCCTTTTATTATATGGGATGTTCTCTTTTTTGCCATTAAAAACAGTGCTGCGATGAATATTTTCAGTATGCATCCCACTGCAAATGTGCAGGAGTTTCTCTCGGATGTACACACCTAGGAATAAGCTTATAAAAATAGTTGTAATGGTGTACGCTTCCCCCAGCAGTGTATCAGCCTTTCAGTTGTGTGTATATTCATCAACACTTGATTTTATCAACTATTGTCATCTTTGCCAATATTGTCAGTGTGAAATTGTATCTCACTGTGATTTAAATTGCATTTCTCTGGTTTACTGATGAAGATGTTTTAAACTACAGTCTGTTAATAGAAAATTGGGGTATCGGGAGGCCAGCAGATCAGGAGATTGCTGTTGAAGATACGTTGTTTCTCACAGCTCCTACAAGGAAGGAGCACAGCACCCTTGGGTGGCCACAGCATAAAGTGCCAGGGTCTGTCAGGAGGCAGGAGAGGGAGCAACTGGGCAGGAGCCTTTGTTTTGGTTTCCACAAGAACAGGAGAGGCTAGATAAGCAGGTTGGAACAATTTCAGCAGGCTCTGGGACATAGACTCTCCGTTGTCTCTCCTTGTACCTGGCCCCGAGGTGATTAGGGCAGGGGGTGGTGGCCCAGCCTGTGAGAATCCTGGAGAGGAGCTGGTTGGGGTGGGCTGTGGATTGGGTGGATTGTATTGGGAAGGAACACTCCAGGTGTAGGAATTGGCTGACCTGGGAAGGACAGTCCCTCCAGGGCCAACAAGGCCCAGATGTCTGAATACAGAAAATAAAAAACATGGTTAATACAGATATACTCATTTTTATATGTTTAGATTTCTTTTTGTGTGAAATTCCCATCAAGTCTTTTGCGCATTAAGGCCCATTGGTCCGCTATTAGTTTCTCTGGGTTTTTAAAATGTATTTAGTTTGGTTTGGTTTTGGTATTTTTCTTACTTGTGAGAGCTTATTTGTAAGAGTTCATTATGGTTCTGGAACAGGTCTTTTACTGGATCTATATTTTACAAATACCTTCTGCTCTGTAGCTTGTCTTTCATGTGCTTATTATATCTTTTGCTAAAGAGAGGGTCTTAATTTTAAAGGAGTCAGAGGTTCTTTTCACTTTGTGTCTCCTTTAAGAATATCCTTCTGCACCCTGAGGTAATGAAGAGAATTCTCCCATATGCTCTTTTAAATCTTTTCAGGTTTTGTTTTTTACAAAAGCTTAAATTAACCAGGCAGGGAAAATGCCCTCAGGACAAACTCTGACTCACATTTTCTAGTGTTCTGTTTACTTCACTGGATTCCCACTTGAATTGAGTTTTTGGTCTTTAGTATTCCTTAGTATTATGATGGCTCCAATGCCATCTCAAAGTGTTTTTTTCTTTTCAATCCAACATTCATTTTTAAACACATTTTTATTGATTCCAGAGAGGAAAGGAGAGGGAGAGAGATAAAAACATCAATGATGAGAGAGAATCATTGATCAGCTGCCTCCTGCATGCCCCCCTACTGGGGATGGAGCCTGCAACCCAGGCATGTACCCTGACCTGGAATCGAACCAGTGGTCTCCTGGTTCATAGGTGGTTGCTCAACCACTGAGCCACTCAGGCCAGGCTCAATACATTTTTTAGTTGACTTCAACAGGAGGGTAATCATGGTGTCTAGTGTGTCTCTACCTTCTGCTATAAAAGTAAAGTTTCTTTGTGTTTTTAAAAGTAGGATGAGTTGACATTTTCAGAGCTTAAGTTAGAAGATACTCTTTCAAGTGAGAGCTGTGATGTTGCTTTTGAAAGTCTCTGAAAGCCCTCCCTCTGCTACCATTTATTATTTTGTCTTGAGTTTCTTTGTTGCTCTATATGATTCATTCCTTTTTCACTGATGACTTCTCTGTTTCCTTGCTCTCCCCGTGGCAAGAGAAGACAAAGCCGCAACCATCCCTCTTTCAAACATCACCCTCTCCACCGTGCCATCTGACTGTTGTTCTTACCTCTTGACTGTAAAGAAAAGCTTTGCTGAGGGCCCTGCGTCTTAGATAACATTTTGATCATGTTCTTCTGATTTTGTTAAAGAAAAGCATTGCTTATAAAGGTCAGACACCCTTCCCCACAGCCAGCCCCTAAAGTCCTGTAGCTAAATTAATTAGCGTATTGATTATCTTTTTTATTGCTCAGATATTTATTTTCTTTTCTTCGTCATGGTATCACTAGAGAGAATAGCTTTTGTTTCCAAAAAGAGAGGCTGTTACAGAACCAAACTGTCGTCTGCAAGGGCAGTGGGTAACAGATCAAGGAGGAAAAGTGGCAGGGACAGCAAGCCCCCACGAGAAAATGGGATGTACTAGCATTTCTTACAAAATTAGAAGAAATGTAAATACTGCTGAATTTTTTTGCACAAAATTATGACAGCCATGCATAAAAATGAAGCTATCCTATTACACTCTTATTATTGTTGTTATTGATGATAGCAGCATTCTGCAGTCTCTGCCCAACCTTAAAGGGCCATGTTACCCTCTGTGTGAAAGGCATGTGGTGTATTGCCATGCCCTGAGATAGATTTGCTCTGCAATGACTACACTAAGATGTGTATAAATAGCTTATGATTGACACTTGACTGTGAAATGACTTTCATGGGAGCAGAAAGAGCCAAAATAATGAAATTGCTCAGAATTACTAGTTGATTAGCAGGGTTACCAATAAAATGTGTTTCTGATTCATCTGGTTATTCTTTCATAATCTCTCCACATTTGAACTAAACAAGCAAAAACTGATGATCCTGTTGCTAGTTGTTTCAAAAAATAAAAAAAAGAGATTATGAGTACAGGGGTTATGATTATGAAATTATGAAAAAAATATGTGTATATCTATTAAATAGTCTTAAATAGCCTTTGGCCAGTGTTGACAGCGTATGATTGAGTGGCATTCAAGAACATTAATGGTTCTCTCTTCATTTCCCATTGACAAGTACATGGATTGTACACTGTGATATGGGCTGGTATCTTTCCTTCTTTTTCTAATAAAACAAAATTTTAACACATGGGGTGTTCACATAGGAATTTATAAATTACATATCATGAAGTTCTTTTTAATGAATTGGCATGTCTTCATTCTTCCATGGATGTGTTTGTTTGTATCTCTACACCATGGACATGTTTATTTCTATCCACCAGGGAGAATTGAGGTAAAAAAATTTGGAATCTGTCATCTCAGATCAACCAGCATTTTTTCTGTATCTTCAAATTTAGAACAAACTAAAAAGCACACTCTTTGAATATAAAGTTATATTCCTTCTTTATGATGCAGACTGGTAGATATTTAATAAAGCTGCAATTGATATTGTTTTAATAAAGAAAATATAATTTTTGGATGGAATACCAGAGTGTTAACATATGACCTAAAGTTACAGTCAGTTTTTAAAGGGTTAAACTGTTGTTTTTAAATTATTTTTACACCTACTTTGCTGAAAAGTATACTACATGCAGACTATAGTGCAGAATGAAATATTATTCTCCTTAAACATTATCTACTAGCAAAGAGATGGGGCACTTTTTGTCTTTATTTTAAACTAGAGGCCCGGTGCACGAAATTCGTGCATGGGGGTGTGTGTCCCTCAGCCCAGCCTGCACCCTCTCCAATCTGGGACCCCTCGAGGGATGTCCGACTGCCCTTTCACAATCCAAGACTGCTGGCTCCCAACTGCTCGCCTGCCTGCCTTCCTGATTGCCCCTAACGGCTTCTGCCTGCCAGCCTGATCACCCCCTAACCACTCCCCTGCCAGCCTGATTGATGCCTAACTGCTCCCCTGCCAGCCTGTTTTCCCCTAACTGCCCTCCCCTGAAGGCCTGGTCATCCCTAACTGCCCTCCCCTGCAGGCCTGGTCCCCCCCAACTGCCCTCTCCTGCAGGCCTGGTTGCCCCCAACTTTCCTCCTCTGCTGGCTTGGTCACCCCTAACTGCGCTCCCCTGCAGGCCTAGTCCCTCCCAACTGCCCTCCCCTGCTGTCCTGATTGCCCACAACTGCCCTCCCTTGCAAGCCTGGTCCCTCTACTGCCCTCCCCTGCTGGCCATCTTGTGGTGGCCATCTTGTGTCCACATGGGGACAGGATCTTTGACCACATGGGGGCAGCCATCTTGTGTGTTGGAGTGATGGTCAATCTACATATTACTCTTTTATTAGATAGGATAGAGGCCTGGTGCACGGGTGGGGGCCAGCTGGTTTGCCCTGAAGGGTGTCTGGATCAGGGTGGGGGTTCCCTTGGGGTGTGGGGCGGCCTGGGTGAGGGGCCTGTGGTGGTTTGCAGGCCAGCCACGTCCCCTGGTGACCCAAGCGGAGGCCCTGGTATCTGGGGTTTATCTTCTACAATTGAAACTTTGTAGCCTGGAGCGGAGCCAAGCCTTCTGCTTGCTCCATGGAGGCAGCCATTTTTGGGGGGATTTATGTATCTTCTATAATTGAAACTTTGTAGCCTTAAGTGGAGGCCTGGGCCGGCCAGGGTGTGTGGAAAGCTTGGCTTCCTCCATCACCGGGGGCAACCCTAGCCTCCTGCTCTTTCCAGATCCGTGGCTGCCGCCATTTCTGTTTAGGTTTATGTATCTTCTATCATTGAAACTTTGTAGCCTTAAGTGGAGGCCTAGGCGGGCAAGGGCAGGCGGAAAGCTTGGCTTCCTCCATTGCCAGGGACACCCAAGCCTCCCTCCTGCTCTCTGTGGCCATAGCCATCTTGGTTGAGTTTATTTGCATATTCGCTCCTGATTGGCTGGTGGGCGTGGCTTGCGGGTGTAGCGGAGTGATGGTTAATTTGCATACTGCTCTTTTATTAGATAGGACTAGAGGCCCGATGAGTGAAATCCATGCACGGGTAGGGTCCCTAGGCCTGGCCAGCAATCAGGTCCGATTGGGGCCTTCCTTCCCCAGCTGCCAGCTCCCGGCCTGGGCCTTCCTTCATTCCACACTGCCCCCTGGTGGTCAGCGCACATCATAGCGAGCGATTGAACTCCTGGTCTTTTGGTGGAACTCCCAAGGGGACACTTTGCTTATTAGTCTTTTATATATATAGATGTATAGCCCGGCCGGTGTAGCTCAGTGGTTGAGTGTCAACCTATGAACCAGGAGGTTACAGTTCGATTCCCAGTCAGGGCACGTGCCTGGGTTGCTGGGTCGGTCCCCAGTAGGGGGTGTACAGGGGGCAGCCAATCAATGATTCTCTCTCATCATTGATGTTTCTATTTCTCTCTCCCTCTCCCTTTCTCTCTGAAATCAATAAAAATATATTTTAAATAAATTAAATTAAATGTATAGCTGAAATTCACCCAGGCCCTTCAGATAAGGCAGATCCTAGCTTTTTCAATATGTTTATTGATTTTTATTATTTGCCTTACCTGTCCTAGAGAGTGTTTGAATTTATCAAGTGAGAAAGAAGCTTAGCTGGCTACCCAAGGACCTCTTAGGCAGTCATTCCATATAAGTACAACAGATATTGAAGATACTGCAATGAAGTTTGGGAAAAAAAATAAACTATTTTAAATGAGAAGGCTTATTTCCAAGGGAAACAGAAGACAATTTCCTGAGAAAATATTTGACAGATAGGTAGATTTTAATCTATTATGTGTGCACATATATTCTAGAGTATTTGGAAACTAATGCATACTCAGTTTTTAGCAAATGAGGTATTGCTCATAGCATAGATATAGTTCTCTAAGTATATACCACCTGTATTGGCCCTTAAAAGTTCTGTTTACTTTAAAACATTTTTTATTGATTGATTTGAGAGAGACATCGATTTGTTGTCCCACTTATTCATGCACTCACTGGTTGGTTCTTGTATGTGCCCTGACCAGGATCAAACCTATAACCTTGTTGTATCAGGACAATTCTCTAACCAACTGAGCTACCAGCCAGGGCTAGTTCTGTTTATTATTGATTAGCAGGGAAGAGGATGAGGTGATGTTGGGAGAGGGGAAGAAAGATCACAATAAGCCAAATTACCAAAAGCACCTGTTATAGTTGTTTAATTTAATTTGTCTGCTTATTTGCCTTCAATATTTGTGGTCAGAATTAGATCAGAGCTGAAATTCCTATTCTAGGCCCAGAATTCAATACGTTTTTCAAACTTTTTATTTTGAAATTATTGTAGATTTACATGCCATTGTAAGAAATAATACAGAGATTCCATATACCCTTCACCCAGTCTCCTACCACAGTAATAGCTTGCATAAATATAGTATAATACCACAACTAGGAAATTGACATTGATACAATCCATTCACCATGTTTACATTTTACCAGTTTTACATGCACTCATTTGCATATGTATTTACTTGGTTCTATACACTTTTATCACATGTTTAGATTTGTGTGACCACAATGATAGTCAAGAAGAACAGTTCCATCCTAAGTATGCCTTGTGCTGCCCTTTACAGCCATTTCCTCCTGTCACCTCCCCCACCCCAACCTCTGGCAACCATTAATCTAGTCTCCATCTTGATAGTATATCATTTCAAGTAGGCTAAATAAATGGAACTATACAGTGTCTAACCTTTTGAGATTAGCTTTTTCACGCACTATTATTTCCTTGAATACCCTTTTATTTCTAAAAAAATATATAGTTTTTTAATCTGGTCTTTTAATGTCAGTCTTAAATTATGCTTATTTCATAGGTAATAGTCAGAATTTGTTACTGATACTAGAGAACACAAAGTTGTCTTTACACTTGATGGTAGTTTGAAGATCTGATAATGCTAAAAAAGTAGATGAGGAAATTCAATGTATTCAAGTAGTATTTAATGTGGCAATTTTTGTAAACGTGAGTTTTAAAAAAATAAGCACATAAAACATAAACTTCCTGGTGTTCTGGGTTAGTGATTTTTACACGTTGTAAGTGGGATTAATGTGGTGCAAGGGAACTCCATCAATGTCAGAATTATATTGGAGTTGTTGTGGAGGATATTACAACCCCAGGAGAGATCTTATATATCATACTGCAAAGTTTAAACTATTTTTTATTAAACTGTCATTCTAGCTCTAGTAAGAGGCTGTGGAAATTAAGATCTAATGTTCAATTTTTCTTCGCCTGAAAAACTGTTGACAGCCGAAGAATGTTTTTCTGTATCTCTTTTAGCATTTCCTTTCCTCCTTTTTGATGATTTGTTTATACCCTTGTTCTGTCTGGATATTAAAACGGCCTTCCTTATTTCTAAGGCCTAACCTGGACCTTTCAGATGGTGCATTATGCCTTCCTAACAACCCTGTCCCGCACCGCTTCCTGGTGTGTTCTCTGTAGAATGTGAGCCGATAGAAGCCATAGCCAAGTTTGACTACGCTGGGCGGTCCGCCAGAGAACTGTCCTTCAAGAAGGGAGCCTCCCTGCTGCTGTATCACCGAGCGTCCGAGGACTGGTGGGAAGGCAGGCACAATGGGGTCGACGGGCTGGTGCCTCACCAGTACATCGTGGTGCAGGACATGTGAGTAGTCCCAGCCTCGGTGGCCAGAGTGCTCCCAAGAGGAGACTGCAGCTTCTGCTCTTCCCGTGACCTTGGTCTGTGGGGAAGGAGCAGGAGGGCTTGCAGAGCTGGCAGTTCTTCCCCTGCTCATGGGCCTCTGGTAACAGAACTGCCGGGCCAGCAGGTTTTCATTTCTCAGAATCCACCGGAGGCTGGGAGCAAGGGCTAGTGAGAGACGCCTTTTGAAGCCTCCAGTTTCTTAGAACCTGAGCAGGGAAAGACTTCACGAGCTGAGTGACACCGCTGAACCCAGAAACAGCAGTGCTCTCCCTTTGGGGTCTGCCTACCATTTCCATTCCGGGTTCCCAAGAGAAGATACTGCCTCAAGTTTAAAAGTATCATCTCCTGACTTCTTTTTCTTTTTTCATTTTGCTGATGAGAAAGCTCTAAATTCAAAATTATTTTAAAAGATGGAAAGATAGTCATATTAAGTGAAAGAAACAGGTTACAAAGTGGGATGTACAGTACAATCCCTATTTTGTGAACACGTTATTTCACAGTGCAGCACCAACTGAAGAGCAGCTTTTCAAGGAAAAGAGAAATATACCACATAAAATGTATAAGGTGAATACATGAGTCAGCCTAATTTTAGAAGTGTTAAAATGTGTACCTCAGAACCCAAGAAATATGGGTATACTAGAGGCCCAGGGCACAAAATTCATGCACTGATAGAGTCCCTAGCGGCTGCCAGCTGCCAGCCAGGGCTTCCCTCCCTTTCCCCAGCCGCCACCTGCCAGGGCCTCCCTCCCTTCCCCGGGCCAGCCCCGCCCCCTGGTCAAACTCCCTGACAACCTCCCAGTCAAGGGGACAATTTGCATACTACGCTTTTATTATATAGGATATAGATATCAGTCATATGTATCTAAAGTATATAAGCATAAGCATCCATAATGTACAGTAAATACTATATACATATACAGGGTGGGGCAAAAGTAGGTTTACACTTCTGAGTATGCAAAATACAGTTTATTCTCTTATTATTTATTAACTACTGGCCTAGTGCATGAAATTCATGTACTGGGGTTGGGGTTGTCCCTCAGCCCAGCCTGCACCCTCTCCAATCTGGGATCCCTCTCACAATCCAGGACCGCTGGCTCCTAACTGCTCACCTGCCTGATTGCCCCTAACCACTTTTGCCTGCCAGCCTGATTGCCCCTCACCACCCCCCTGCCAGCCTGATTGATGCCTAACTACTACCCTGCCGGCCTGATCGCCTACAACTATCCTCCCCTTCCAGCCCGATCGCCCTCAACTGCCCTCCCTTTTATGCCTAATCACCCACAACTGCCCTCCCCTGCCAGCCCAATCGCTCCCAACTGCCCTTCCCTGCCGTGACCCGCCTCCTCTGCCAGGACCCGCCTCCTCCACGCAAGGCAGCGGAGATGCCGGGACTGGCCTCCTTTGCACCGCATGGAGCCACAGGACCCCCAGGTCTCACTGCATGGAGCAGCCACCAGGCTCTGCCTCCGCTGTGTGCATGGCCATCTTGTGGTGGCCATCTTGTGATGACGTCACGCGTGAGGGCCACCTAGGCTTTTATTAGTATGGTTATATTACTTTCCATATGAACAACTATAACCTACTTTTGCCTCACCCTGTATGTGCACACACTCATAGGCATGTATGCCAGGCATTACAAAAAGTATAGAAGGATAGTTTTAAAATACTGACAATAGTAGTCTCTGGATGTTATGTTATATTATGGGTGATTGTTATTTGTGTATCTGAATTTTCCACTTTTTCTGCAATAAAATTGTATTATTTTTATAATGAAAAGAAAAAAGTTATGTTAATAAGAGACTTACATACATAACTGCCATCACTTATTTTTTTGTGTGTGTGTGTCCTATTCATCTAGCAAAATATCCTCACTGTTGATTCTCGTTACTTTAGGGATGATACATTTTCAGACACTCTGAGCCAAAAAGCTGACAGCGAGGCCAGCAGTGGGCCAGTGACGGAAGACAAGTCTTCATCCAAGCACATGAACTCCCCTACAGACCGGCATTCGGATGGGTATTTAGCCAGGTGGGTGGAGCCTGGTAGTCAGGCTCCTGAACCTCCACTTCCCTTGGGGCCATGCGGAGCCACAGTGCCCTTTGCAGTGTTACCCAGGGTGGTGAGCTCTTATTTTCTCTTTCTCTCTGTGTATGTCTAGACAAAGAAAAAGAGGAGAGCCACCCCCTCCAGGAAGGCGTCCTGGCAGAACCAGTGATGGCCATTGTCCTCTCCACCCCCCACATGCTCTTTCCAACTCCTCAGTTGACCTGGGGTCCCCAAACCTGGCCAGTCACCCCCGGGGCCTGCTGCAGAACCGTGGCCTCAACAATGACAGTCCGGAGAGGAGGCGCCGGCCAGGCCATGGCAGCCTGACCAACATCAGCCGGCATGACTCCCTCAAGAAGATTGACAGCCCTCCTATCAGAAGGTCCACGTCATCGGGGCAATACTCAGGCTTCAATGACCACAAGCCACTGGACCCAGAGATGATCGCTCAGGTGCGATGCTTTTAGTGGAATAGTGCACGTTCAGTGCCTGGGGTGTGATGGAGGAGGTTTGCAGGGTTTACTTTTTTGTAGCCCTGTATTTTGTATAGAACCAACTAATGAAAACAGAAAGAAAATTAGCCCATTCTTTAATTTAAGGCCTCCCTATGGGCCTCTTGAAGAACCATGTGTTACTGGAAGGGCCCAAGTACATTAGATTTATATAGATTTAAACAGTCATGCAGAAATGTAGGACCCAGGGCATTCAAATGCATCATTGCTACATAGCCAGGAAAATTCTTCAAAGAAGAATAATGAGGAAGGACTAGCCCTCCCAGATCTGAATGCATGCTAAAGACAGTAAAATAGACAAGTTGATGGAACAGAACAGAGAGCCCAGAAACAGAAACGTTTTAATATAGGATAAAGATAATACTTTCATCTCAAGAAGTGATGAATTAGTAAATGATGAGAAGTGATGGTTAGCTGTTTGAAGAACAGCGGGTCTGGGTACTGGGTCACTCCTGAGTATATGCGTGTCTTCACTTTTTCCTAATGATTAGAATTGACAAAGTCAAAGGACCTGTAAAAAAATAATTTAATTTGCCCTAGCTGGTTTTGCTCAGAGCGTCGGCCTGTGGACTGAAGGGTCCCGGGTTCGATTCTGGTCAAGAGCATATGCCTGGGTTGCCGGCTTGATCCCCAGTAGGGGGCGTGCAGGAGGCAGCCAGTCAATGATTCTCTCTCATCACTGATGTTTCTCTCTCTCCCTCTCCCTTCCTCTCTGAAATCAATAAAAAAATTTTTTTAAAAAAGTTAATTTATTTTCCCATAGTTACACCATATTCCCCTCTAGTTCTTTTTGCAATACAGCCATTAAAAAAATGTGTGTGTGGCCAGTGACAAATTCAGGCTTTGCCATTTGTGTAATCTGAAGCGACTTCCAGCTATCACTGAAGCTTAAAACTAAATAGATCAAAAAAGAAAGTGAATGAGAAATGAAGAGACAAATATGGGGTCCTGTTAAAGATGTACTATGTTTCATAACAAGCGCCCAAGGAAACCTGCACTGATGTGACAGATTTCCAAGGTATTTTCAGTGTGCTAACTAAAAAGAACTGTGGATAGCAAGCTAGATTGTATAAGGAGTTTAATGTGTTTTTAAAACATTGAACCGATGTTAAGTGCACAACGATCTTTCAGCAAAAATCAAAAAGACTTTTGCCCTCTTGGTTTTCTCTATTTGAAGTACTCTCTGTGCAGGGCCCTGTGAGGCCTGTTTAGAGCCAGTGAGTGACATTTGACTACAGCTCAGTAATGATTGGGAAAGCCGTAACATCACTGCTTACAATAAGCAGGTGAAAAAGGACTTGGGTTAGAGAGACAGGGAATTGGGAGCGTGGGGGTGGGAAGACCTACTAAGGTCTCTTTAACCCTTCTGCTTCTAGAGGCAGGAAATCCTTTCATTGCAAATCATAACAACAGAAACTCAACAGATAAACAAGGCTCTCTTCATTCTCTCTGGGGCAAATACTTGTTATAAAAACAAATCCATATGCTTAGCATCAAATGGAAGTCACATATGAAAATAATTACTTGCAAAGTGATGTCACCCTCACAAAATGGCTTCCAGCTGTGTCCTTTATTTATCTTTCCATCTTTCACCTCCAGATTTTCCCATGAGGACAATGAAGCCTGCCAACATGATGGTCATACAAATATATAAATATATATGTATATATATATACTAGAGGCCCAGTGCATGAAATTCATGCACGGGGCGGGTGTCCTTCAGCCCAGCCTGCACCCTCTCCAATCTGGGACCCCTCGAGAGATGTCCAACTGCCGATGGGATCGGGCCTAAACGGGCAGTTGGACATCCCTCTCACAATCCAGGACTGCTGGCTCCCAACTGCTCGCCTGCCTGCCTTCCTGATTGCCCCTAACGGCTTCTGCCTGCCAGCCTGATCACCCCCTAACCACTCCCCTGCCAGCCTGTTTTCCCCTAACTACCCTCCCCTGCAGGCCTGGTCACCCCTAACTGCCCTCCCCTGCAGGCCTGGGTCCCTCCCAACTGCCTTTCCCTGCAGGCCTGGTTGCCCCCAACTTCCCTCCTCTGCCAGCCTGGTCACCCCTAACTGCCCTCCCCTGCAGGCTTGATTGCCCCCAACTGCCCTCCCTTGCAGGCCTGGTCCCTTCCAACTGCCCTCCCCTGCTGGCCATCTTGTGGCAGCCATCTTGTGTGTTGGAGTGATGGTCAATCTGCATATTACTCTTTTATTAGATAGGATAGAGGCCTGGTGCACGGGTGGGGGCCAGCTGGTTTGTCCTGAAGGGTGTCCCGGATCAGGGTGGGGGTTCCCTTGGGGCGCGGGGTGGCCTGGGCGAGGGGCCTGTGGTGGTTTGCTGGCCGGCCATGCCCCCTGGCGACCCAAGCGGAGGCCCTGGTATCTGGGGTTTATTTATCTTCTACAATTGAAACTTTGTAGCCTGGAGTGGAGCCAAGCCTTCTGCTTGCTCCGTGGCGGCAGCCATTTTTGGGGGGATTTATGTATCTTCTATAATTGAAACTTTGTAGCCTTAAGCGGAGGCCTGGGCTGGCAAGGGCAGGCGGAAAGCTTGGCTTCCCCCGTCATCCGGGGCAACCCTAGCCTCCTGCTCTTTCCAGCTCCGTGGCTGCCTCCATTTCTGTTTGGTTTTATGTATCTTCTATCATTGAAACTTTGTAGCCTTGAGTGGAGGCCTGGGCCAGCAAGGGCAGGTGGAAAGCTTGGCTTCCTCCATGGCCAGGGAAACCCAAGCCTCCCTCCTGCTCTCTGTGGCTGTAGCCATCTTGGTTGGGTTTATTTGCATATTTGCTCCTGATTGGCTGGTGGGCGTGGCTGGTGGGCATGGCTGGTGGGTGTAGTGGAGATGGTTAATTTGCATATTACTCTTTTATTAGATAGGATATATATACATACATATCCATGCAAATTCTTTTATTAAACAAATCAGTGGAATCCCTGATGAAGTTTTTGGGTTTGTTTTTTTTTAACTACAGTATCCATATGTGATCATCGTGTTTTGGTTTATTCATTCAGCGGAGCACTTATAGTATGCCAGGTCCTATGCTAGGCTTTATGGACACAAAGTTAAATCAATAGACTGAAGGTGCTTACCATGCAGTGAGGGAGTGGGGTGTGGAAATCAGTTAGCACTGTGCGTTGCCAGAGGGTTCTGCTCCAGGTGAGTGGAAGAAGAGGTCTCTCAGTCAGACCAGAGCAGTGTTCCTCTGCTCACCCTGCCTCACACAGTACTCTAACTTTTTTAAAAAATATATATTTTATTAATTTTTTACAGAGAGAAAGGGAGAGGATAGAGAGTTAGAAACATCGATGAGAGAGAAACATCAATCAGCTGCCTCCTGCACACCCCCGACTGGGGATGTGCCCGCAACCAAGGTACATGCCAAGGTACTTGAGTCCGCAGGCCAATGCTCTGTCCACTGAGCCAAACCGGTCAGGGCTACTCTACCTTTTGAGTGTGTGCATATTAACAACACAGTTCAGTAAAATATATTCACATTGTTGTGAAACAGATCTCCAGAACTTTTTCATCTTGTAAAACTGAAACTGTACACCCACTGAACAACAACTCCCCTTTGGCCCATCCCACCCAGCCCCTGGCTGCCACCATTCTGTTTTCTGCTTAGTCAATGAGTGTGACTGCCTTATATAAATGGAATCATACAGTATTTGTCTTTTTGTGATTGGCTTATTTCACTTAACACAATGTCCTCAGGGTTCATCCATGTTATACTGTAGCCTGTGGCAGGATTTTCTTCCTCTTTAAGGCCAAATAATATTCCATTGTTTGTGTATACCACATTTTGCATATCCATTAATGGAGCACATTCCACATTTTGTAAACAAGTATTTTGTAATTTCCCCTTTACTATCTGAAATAAATTCATAGATGGCATACCTAATTTAAAAATATATATAAACCTCTGAATATAATTTAAAGGAAAAATAAAAGGAAATAAAATAAATGTATTTTAGTTAATGCTTAACTAGAAGACAAATAAAATAGGGAGATGCTTTCACCAATGTGTAGAATTACCATAAATACAGTTAAAAATGCAGTGATGTAAAAGTATTGAATTAGTCTTAACTCAAATTCCATGAAAAGTGTTTCCATTAGTAATGTGATTTTTCTGAAATGGTGGACAACCCTTGGTCAGTCCCAAACAAAATAGAGTATAATATACATGATCACTTAACACCATTAAAAAATATTGTGTGGCCCTAGCCGCGTTAGCTCAGTGGATAGAGTGTCAGCCTGCTGACTGAAGGGTCCCAGGTTTGATTCCGGTCAAGGGCACATGCCTGGGTTGCGGGTTCAACCCTCAGTAGGAGGCATGCAGGAGGCAGCCGATCAATAATTCACTCTCACCATTGATGGTTCTATCTCTCTCTCCCATCCTCTCTGAAATAAATGTAAAAATATATATTTTGTGTTTATATATAAGAAAGAATTGGGTTGTAAGCTCGGGTTATTAAAAATGCTGGCCTGTTTGCTTGGAAGTGAAATTATGTGTTTCTGTATGTAAATATTTATTATCGGTTTGTTCTCTCTAATAATTTCACAACAGGATATTGAAGAGACGATGAACACTGCTTTGAATGAACTCCGAGAACTGGAGAGACAAAGTACAGCAAAGCACGCCCCCGATGTGGTTCTGGATACCTTAGAACAAGTGAAAAACTCTCCTACCCCCGCCACTTCCACAGAATCGCTCAGCCCTTTGCACAACGTTGCCCTCAGGAGCTCAGAGCCTCAGATTCGACGAAGCACTAGCTCCTCCAGTGACACGATGAGTACTTTCAAACCTATGGTGGCCCCCAGAATGGGCGTGCAGCTAAAGCCTCCAGCCCTCAGGCCAAAACCTGCTGTTCTTCCAAAAACAAACCCTACCATAGGACCTGCGCCTCCCTCCCAGGGTCCTACAGACAAGTCATGCACAATGTGAAAACCACTGGGCAAGGTCATCGGGAGGTGATTAAAAAAAAGAAAATGGATTAGTGACAAGTCACAATCCATAACTTTCCTTAGTTTTGTGCTTAGAACTGGAGATCTTCTGGCTTTCCTATGTTCTCGAATGTAACGTCTGAGACTAGCTAAATTAACATGGGCATTTGTATTTTGTAGTTTCTTTTTTTAAAATAACTGGACATATGTCATTTTAAAGACAATAGACTCACTTAGACTTACTTGAAAATTCAATGCTGCACCATTTGTAACGAAGGCAACACCACTGCTCTCCGCATTGTATAGCGCTTCAGGTATAGAGCAACCTGGGTGACTCAGAACTGCCTGGGTCCCAAAGCATGAGAATCTGAGTTCCAGGCTTTGGAGTATATCCAGTGTTGGTCTGTGGCACTTGGGGTAATGGCCAAAGGGTGGTGATGGCATTGTTTGGTAGCTGACAGTGAGCACCTGTGGTTCCATGTAAGGGGACAGGGTTTGGCTCATGCTAAAGACTTTCAGGTGTCAGTGGGATGGACATTCCCAGTGGGACCTTCAGCCCACGGCCTGAATGATTGGATGATTGTCTCTTTCATAGTAAGTCATTTCCCTGGGTCCAGGTTAAAGACTCAGCGGAAGAGGGTAGAGCCTCTGTAGTTACTGCTTGACCTGAAACCTGGGAGAGGGGAGAGACAGTTCTCCAGAGTTTATTGATGTGACTCCCATGAGCCTGATCAGGCCCCAGAAGATTTCCAGCTCCATCCTTCACATTCACAAAGGACCAGAGCTGTCTAGTCTCCAAGACTTTCTGGTTACACTACTCCACAAACTACTTCCAAGATCTGTTGTTCAGTTACTGCCTGGAAAATTTTCCCAGCTCCCCTGAATCCCTGGCTTCTCCTTTCTGGAAATGGAGAAAGCAAGCAGCACACCAGTGCTTGGTTCACTCGGCCTTCTCTTCTCCAGACCAAATGACCTTGGTTCCTTTAAACATGCTGCAGAGAACAGACGATCCTGAATTGAATCCCCACCTTTCCTCTCCTTGTGTCTCTTTGAGCCAACCTAGAACTGGCCACGGTACTGGAGTAAGCGCCGTGCTGGCCACGGTGGGAGAATTTCCTCATGGTTCCAGGACCACTTCCTCCCGATTTTATACCCTGGAACCAGGACTTTTTTTTTTTCCTTTTCCTTTCTCATATGGTCTCTACATAATTCCCATAGTCACCTGGCTCCATGAGGGGCCCTCTGACAATTTTTCTTTAGCCCATTTTTATGCTATAGTTCCCTCTATCTTAAAACAGTTGCTTTGAATTAATTTGCTTTTACAAAGGTACAAATCACCACTCCCCCACCAGCAGCAGCTTATATCATCCGTAAGCCTGTGAGCATTTTATCTGTTCTATCATTGAACTTACTGATGAGGAGACCTGTTGTTTTTTATGATAAATGGATGGCCAGAACTCACCCCTCTGGACCACCATTGATTTCCTTCTAAGTGTGGTTTCAAACTGGTAGCCAATCGCATGCCCACCTAAGAAGTACACAGTATGGACTTCATCAGCCCACTGGTGACTGCATCGTGCAGGAAAGAATGAGGATCTGAACTAAAATCAAGATCATGACTGAGCTCTACCTCAGGTTGCCAGTCTAATCATTCTAATGCAAACAGAGACTAAATTAATGAGATACTTTCCTTTCAAAGTCACACTCTGGTTGCTTGCCTACAGCCTAATTTCACAATTGTTTTGAATAGTGAATTTTTTTCCGAGTGTTTCCAAGAATGGTAAGCTTTTAAACCTCTTCATTTTCAGAACCATCTGGGTTGTTTTTTTTGTTTGTTTGTTTGTTTGTTTTGGGGGGAGGGAAAGGCCCATTTTGAAAAAGAGTCCCAGCTCAACATCTTGTCCAACCCCTCCCCATTTCTCTTGAGCTTTTGTGGTCCTTCAGCACCTTGGACACATGGAGACAGCCAGGACAACCCTTTGAATAGCATTAACCCTTTTAAACAATCTTCCTGAACTCCCTAGGAAATTTAAACTTTCCTAAATAGTCTCCCAGTTCTTTCTGGATTCCACTTTGGTTGCTGATTCTCTGTCACTCTCTGGGGAAACAGAAGCAAAGAATAAAGGTGGGAGCAATAGAGGAGGGAGGGGAAATGTTAAATCTTTTAAAAATTAAAGTAAAAAGGATTCTTAAAAACCATTTTCCATCTTTGGTGGAAGTGCAAGATGTTAACAAAGGGCATCAAAAGGTGTTTGGATTTATTAGTTGGTAGGGGGAGGAGAGGGGCCTCTCTTATAAGCTTTAACTATAGCTTTTCAGATCTTACTCCAAGCTTCATTCTCCAGACTTTCCCCTGGTGATCCTCCCGTGTCTCCTCGTTGTTTGCACCTGTGAGGAATGAGGATCGCCCTCCTGCCATCGGCTGCCTGGGATGGCAGAGGACATGCTGCTCTGGACCCTCGGAGCCTCCGAGGCTGTGCCTTCCAGGAAATGGCTCCTAACACTATCCCATCCCTTCCCTACTCTGTCTCTTTTCCCCCTAAGTCCCTGCTGTCACCCTGAGGCACTTTTTCCCCCAATTCCCAGAGAAGGATGTGACTCAGAATGAGTAAGAACTCAATAGGGACTCACCTATCCTTACTTTGTTCAGTAAAAGTTTTCAGATTCCAGGGGTAAGACACGGTGGCCACCACAATGTATCCAAACTTAACACCCGGTAAGCGCATTAAAAGAGACTTTACCTGGTACACGGCCTGCCTTACAGCCTCAGGGTAGCACACAGCAGGGAGGTGGAAGGCACAGGAATGAGGAAAGAAGAAAGAAAATGAGTCCTGAGATGTTTTGCCTGAAGTTTCAAGGATCTTTGTCCTCGTGTGCAGTTTGGAAAGAGTGTTGTTTTGATGATGGAGGGATGATGGTTCTACAAAGATTACCTGACTCCACTTACACAAGACTATGTATCCTCAGCTGATATCACTGTATGTTCATGTCCCCTCCATGGAACTCACCCAATTAGATTTACCAAGTTGGCCTTTGGTTTGGGTCAGGGTGTGGATTAGCATAGAGAGAAAGGTACTTAGTACATATTTCTAGTGAGTGCTCTAAATTATTTCAACATGTTGAATGGCCCTTTGTAGAGCTCCATGTTTATGTTCAGTGTCACCGCTATTGTTCAATTGCATGTTTTCTCACATATGATCTGACTTTGGTGCCCCTTGAGCCTCATAGAATCATTTACAACTGTGCCCCACCGAACCTACTGCAATGAGCGTGAAAGTTATCAATGGATATAGAGCCCTGCCGGTCAGATTGTATCAGTTCCGTTTTCTGTCTTTGTACTTTTGCCATTTCCAAAAATGGGCTTATAATTTAATCAAGAAGACGAAGGGAGTGGGGAAGAGTACTGGTCTCCTGAGTTTTGCGGAATGACATAGCCCCTGGGGTCTACAAACTGAAGAAACTTGAATCTGATCATTACAGCCTCAAAAAAAAATTAAGAGCCTATGGGTCCATTGAGGGTGTAGAAGACTTCATATTTGGGGTGACACAGTAGCGAGAGGCCATGAATGCAGGGAATGCACTTGGGACTGAGTCTTGCTCTGAGTTACCCACGGCAGAAGCCCCAGAAGCCCCGAGCCATGAGCGGCTTTAAAGTGAAGGCTCTATCCATGTGTAAATAGAGCTCCTATGGAGTCACCCCCTGAACTGAAAACCCCACCACCAGCTGGGCTGGGGGGTGAGGCTGGGTGCAGGGTGGTTGGCACAGCTTTGTTCAGATCCATAAAACAAACTGGAAATGGAGCTTTCACTTACCCTAGTATACTTTTTAAAAAGTAGTCTACGTGATATAATCGAGATGGGTACCGTATATTTAAATTACGTAGGGAATTTTGTATGTTTAAATAATTGTACTGGGTTCCATAATGCTTATAGAAACTGTTTAGTAAAAGAAAATATATAAACCGTGCATTTGTGAATGCCCCCTTAGAGCATTCATCCAAGTTCAGTGTGTCGTGTGACGGTTATTATAGCTGTTTATAGTAAGTGGCTGTGGAACAGGAGAGACTGCTATTTACCTAGGGGCTCAAGGGTAGCTCCTGCCCACTTAATGAAATCAGTGTTGTCCTTTCCTGTCCATTTGATCAATTGCAGTGCTGGTAGCTTCCTGCTTGTGACTGTTACCTAATTGTGTCGATGTACATCTGTAGTATGTACATGTGAAAGTGCCTTTCTATTTTAGGAGTTTTAGCCTGGCTCTTTACTGTTGCCCCAGCCTCCTCTCCCTCTTCTCCTCCCCGCCCCCTCTCCTGCCCCACCGCCTCCAATTTTTACTGCCTACTTGAGTGTTGAAACTTCCTCCACTCACTCCCAGCTCCTCCATCCCCACCTTCCTGTGCCTCGAGTGCTCAGTATTGTCCCCGCTTGCATCCTTGTCATCAGACTCTCGTTTTCCTTGTGACTGTGACTGTGCCTTCCCCATGGTAACTCTCCCTTTACCCTCCCTTCCCACCCTTCTCCACACCCTTGCGGCTTGCCACCAACACCCTCCTGTTTGCCTTTGCTCTCTGTGCTGCCTCTTGTCATTACACTCCATTGGCTCTGAGGTGAACATGAAGGGGGATGCTTTTACAGGTCTGGGAGAAAAAAATACGTTTTGTTGTTCTGTTGTGACAATGCACTTTTATGTATAGTACTGTACATTTTGGCATGTACCATTCCAGGCTTCCGTATACAGTCAGGTCTGTTCTTCACGGTGTATCTTTATAATAAATAAGATAGTTCTGGCTGCCTTTGTCTGCTTCCGATTTGGTGTGATTCTCCGTGGTGTTTTCATTCCTTTCCTTTTTTTTTTTTTTTTTTTTCCTAATTACTGTTGACCCCCAGAGAGCTGAGTTGCATTAAATAATGTGAAACTACCTTTTTTTTTAAGTTATCTCTTTTCATTTTTGTTTGTGAATTTGAAATGAGGCTTTATGCACAGACCCATGACCATGAGGCCAGGTTTTCAGAGTTACAGTTGGAGAGACTCCTGTATAGATGGGGAAAAGGGGTTGGGAGAGTCTTAATACAGAGGCTGAGAGCACAGTCCTAAGCACTCACCAGCTGGAAGTCTTTTTTTTATGTACCGAATTTATTTTTTTATTCCTTATTTTCTTTCCTACCATTTATCCCCTCCTCCATCTCCACACTGTTGTCCATGAGTTCTCTCTCTTTATTTTTTCTTTTTTGCTCAATCCCTCCAGTCCCCTTGAAATCTTTTTTTTAAGGACCCTGGCATAGTAAGCCTTTTCAAGCTGATCTTTAGTTTCATTTGAATAAATTGAAATGCAATCCTTAGGTATAGACTATGTTTAGAATTGCCCCATGTATTGATATTGGTACTTTTTTTCTCAAACAAAAAAAAAAAAAAACACAACTAACTCTTGGAGGACTTAGCAATACATCATAAATGGTTTTATAAAACTGTATCAGCAGTGTGCTGGATTGAATATTGATAAGAGTTATGGAGTAAAAAATAACATGTAAATCAAGGGGGGGGGAAACTTCATTGATGTTAAAATGCATACAGAAAAGTACACAAATCATTGGTACAACAGTTTTCACAAAGTAAAACAGAAATATATCCACCACCTGGATCAAGAAATAACACATTATCGGCATCCCAGAAGCTAGGCTTGTGCCTCTCGAACGTTCATCAATATCTTGATGAGTAACAGGTTGGGTTTCCCCTGGCATTATAACTTCCTTTTTTTTTTTATTGATTGATTTTAAAAAGAGAGAGAGAGAGACATTGATTTGTTGTTCCACTAATTTATGCATTTAGTGATTGATTCTTGTATGTGTCCTGATGGGATGGAACCAGCAACCTTGGTGTTATTGGAAGGATGCTCTAACCAACTGAGCTAGCTGGCAAAGGCCTCATTATAACCTGTTTATAAATAGACTCACAGTATGTTGATATGTGTCAGCTTCTTTTGTTGAAATTTATGTCTGAGAATTGTCCATCTGATATATAACAGTAGGGTTTTTTCCCACTTTCACTGCTAGATAGAATTCTATTACAGTAGCACGCTTGGTGTTATATTTATTTTAATATTCCTGATTAAACTGTGGGTATGGTATGCAGAAATCTTTAAATGTGAAAAAGTAAATGAACAAAAAGTAAAATAAAACCCACCTCTTAAAGGACATGTTTTCCCAAAACATGATGGAATGACTTTGAACTAAGCCATTGACTGGAAGGCCTACCTGAAAGCAGGTAGGACCAGAAAGATGGATTTCGAGGCTGCCACACAGGAACAAATGCCCAAGTCATACAGGATTGTTCCCAGAAAGACACCACTGCCCTGCACCTCCCTCACTACCACCCTCAAGTCTGAGCCTCCGCCCTCCAAGTGCACCTACATCCCTCCCTCCTGAATTAGAGTCCCTGGGCGTGTGTCTGCTTGTCAACTCCCACTGTTCTTTCACCAGCCAACCCTGGGAGAATATGAGGAAGGCAGGGAAAAGGAATTTTCTGCCTTCTACTTTGGATACTTGGGACTCCTGCATTGGAAAATTCCCCAAGCTTGATCTAAAGTCCCAAAAAGGTCCTGGGAGCCAAAAACCAGCAAATTCCATCCCACAGGCCATATATCCCCATTTGGGTTTTGAAAAATATGGTCAATGTATCTTTGGGAAATAATCATGGTGAGGTTTATCATTCTCCAGTAGCCTTTTTATCTCTTCCTACATAGTAGATAGAAATGTGCCTTCTGCAATAATAAAAATAAATAAAAGAAACAGCCAGACCTGGCCAGTGTGGCTGAGTGATTGAGCATCGACTGATGAACCAGGAGGTCATGGTTCAATTCCCGGTCAGGGCACACGTCCAGGTTTCAGGCTCGATCCCCAGTGGGGTAGTGTGTGCAGGAGGCAGCCAATCAATGATTCTCTCTCATCATTAATGTTCCTATCTCTCTCTTCCTCTCCCTCTCTGAAATCAATAAAAATTTATTTAAAAAAAGAAACAGCCAGTTTATCAAGTTTAGTTCTTCACATGAGTTGCTGGAGAGCTGGGACTTGGCTGAATATCAAGGGATGTGTTTGTGTGTGTGTGTGTGTGTGCACGTGCTGATGTTACCTCTCTTATTCCCTTTAACATGTGTGTTTTTGTCTTTTTTTTATGCCCTTTATTGTCATTTAGAGAGCTATTGGGAGGCAACAGAGAGGTAAATGTCTGTCTTCAAATCACCACCTTTAAACTTTAAAGTTCCTCCTTTAGCCTCCTTACAAAATCCTTCCTGGATAAATCAGCCAGAGTTGGTTTCTGTTGCTTGTAACTGAAAGACCTAACTGGTGCACATACTGAGAGAATTTTCTTCCTAATACAGGTATCCCCCACTTTCCAAAAGCTTATGTTACACCACTTCACTTTTATGAAAGACCTACATTAGTACCTGTTTTTGCTAACTGAACGTAATCTGAAGAGGATTTTCACTTTAAACAGAAAAGGTGAAAAGCAAAAGTAGCATTTGTTTTGCAGCGAGCTGTTATAGAGGTAGCGTGGACCTGGAGGGGCAGTGACGGGCCCTGCCAACCCTCCTCCTGGCACTGCACTCAGCATCTCAGCATTAAACTTTGTATCTGTGCTTTATCTCAATTTACTTTGTGTGGCCTAAAGCAAGACGTGTCCCAAGATATCAGACCTAATAGAGCTAACAAGGGAGTAATCGCGGTGTAAAACTGGATGTAATCAGTCTTTTGATTGTGGCACACAAAATAAAAATGTGCGCATTGGATTTTGTGTCTGGGAACTCTGAAAAAAAATTCCATATGAATTAATGGCAATTGCTTCTTTATGCCATTTTGGCTTACAAAAGTTTTTATGGAAACACTCTACTTTCAGATAGCAAGGGAAGCCTGTAAAGCTAAAACGGTTGTTCTTGAGGGTAGAGTGCATAGAACCCTAAATGTTAAAAAGGTAAGTTCTAGTCCAGACCGAGCTCTTTCACCAGGAAGAATTCCCCAAATCCTGCAGCCCACCACAGCGGGGAAATGGCAGCGTTCTTCTCAGGGCTGTGAGCATCCATGCTACCTCCAGAAAAGATGGCTTAGGAAAGACACCGCCAAAACTTCTTGCTTCATTTGGTTTAATCACTTCAGCATTCAGGAGTAAAACAGTGGGAGAGAGTTATTTCATTTTATCTTGGAGGTATTTGCGTATTTCTGTTTTTAACCAAAAAATTTAAGGCCCTAGCCAGTTTGACTCAGTGGCTAGAGCGTTGGCCTGTGGACCAAAAGGTCCTGGGTTTGAATCTGGTCAAGGACACATACCTCGGTTGCAGGCTCCTCCTCGGCCCATTCTCTGATGGGGGGCTCGTGCAGGAGGCAACCAATTGATGTGTTTCTCTCACGTCAATATTTCTCTCTGTCTATCCCTCTCACTTCTACTCTCTCTAAAAGTCAATGGAAAAATATCCTTGGATGATAAAGCAAAGTAGTAAAAAATAAATAAATAAATATGATCAAAAATGAGGAAAACTTGTTTAGCATGGTGTGAAGCAAAATACATGATCACAAGTGCTTATTGAATAAACAGAACACCTGGCCAAAATGAATAAGTGAAACAACCATTGTAGTTCATAAATTTTGACTTGGAAAAATAAAAAGTTATAATATAGCTTATTGGGAATGAGAGCATGTTAATAAAGAAAAGATAGTAAGTCCCCAATGACCTGTGTGGGAAAAAAGAAGTTCAAATATATCTGATTATGTGCCCAAAGAAAATCACCAGTGGGCTCTCGGAATAATTTGCATTCAATAAATGATATTTCAAAATAGGAATTCATATGTAGGTCAAATGCAGGCCACAAGTTTTAAAAGTCTACTGGAATTGAAAGATATATTTAGAATGAAGATATTATAATTGGGTTTTAACAATTCAGTATGATGGGAAAAGTTTCTATAAAATAATTACCAGGAAGTTTTAGACGTGAAAATATTGGTCACAATAAAGAGAGAAGGCAATTGTTAAACCACCCAATTTGATGGTGCAATCCATCCTTATTGCACTCTTAGAATTAAATTGCCTGAGTCCAAACCCCCAACTGCCAGTCACAGTAGAATTTCCAAAGGCCCATCGATGCCCTTCCAGCTTCTCATTCCTCCCCTAGAGGTTCCTTCTTGTTTTAAGTATCTTGGGGGCTAGAGAGGTTGTCTGGCTCCATCCAGTATCAATACGCAGTGTGGCAGAGAGGCCACTACAGCTGAGTAGCTGCTGGCCTCTGAGAGTTATGCCCAAAGCACAGCACTGAACACAGTCCCTGCTCTCGGAGCAGACCCAGGGCAGAGACAGCAGTGTCCTCCCAAGAGCAAATCTAAAACGGGCAGCACTGACACCAACAGAGGCACTTGGCACTTGACTGAGATGTCCAAACAATTGGGGAGTAAGTCAGCATTTCAGTAAAAATGCACATCCCATAACTGGGTCTGGTACCTTTCCCCTCGGCATTGATTTGGTGGTGATTAATTGCTATTTTGTTCAACTGTCAGGACAGAAGAAATTATTTTTTATTTCCATCTATTCCCAAGGAAAGTCCTAGAGAGTTCAGAGTTTACTTAAAATGTAATGTTATTTGAAATTATGCAAAAGATATATTAAGTTAACATTAACTTTTCTACCAGTATTTGTCTCTTTGTCGTTATAGCATGGCTATGGAAACCAAAGGGAAGAACTATGTGTGATCAAGTCAAAATCAGCTCCCCACAAACTGGAGAATTTGTGTCATATTCCCAAGCTAGGGGACCTAGGACCCAGGGAATGAATGATAAAAACATCTGCATGCAGCTGGAGACGAGATCGAATTCAGAATGGTTCTAGGCCTTCACTACAGGCATCCTTTTCCTTCCCTTTTCCTTTATTTTTACGGTGCATGATATGAATCTGTGGTGTGACTTAGCTCTTAGCACCTCACCAAGTCTACTTGCACCTCACCAAGTCTACTTGCCTCCTATCCCCTGGGCATCTACGGTTTTCTTAGATCTTTGCTGAGAAGAGGCTTTAAGGATGGATGTTTATGTTGCACTTAGGATTCAGTCTGCTCTGTTGAGCAAGACAGACAAAGACTTTTTTTTAAAGCCATCAATAATCTTCTAAAATGGACAGCACATCACCTCATTCCCCACTTAAACCCCCTATGATGATTTCCCATGCCACTTGGAATAAAATCCAAACTCCCAACCTGGGTCAACATGATCTGGCTCCTGCTAAACCCTTCTACCCCCTCTTGTTCTGTCCCCCTCATGACACACCCACCATACTGGCAGTTTTGCGTCCCTCCTACATGCTGAGCTGGTTTCTGCCTTAGACCTTTACCCTAGCTCCCTCTACCTAGAGTGATCGTCCCTCAGATTTTCATCTTTATCAGAAAGATGGCCCTTTTCTGATATTCAGCTTGCAACTCAAATGTCAGCTCTGCAGAGTTAACACCCTGGATACAGGCTGAGCGGGTGCAGGGCAATTTGGCGACAGTGACTCAAATCACAAACACATATTCCCTTTGGCCCAGTAATCCCACCTCTACAAAGTTATCTTACAGATGCATTCACACGCAGGGAAATTATATATGCATTGAGTTATTCATTACAATATCTGGAATAACAAAAGACTGCAGACAAACTCAATGTTTATCAACAGGAGAGCAGGTTAAATAAATTATAGAACATTCATACACTGGACTATTACTTTGCAGCTATACAAAAGAATGAGGAAGATCTCCAAGTCCTCAAAGATATACAATTATGTAAAAAGCAAAGTGCAAAGCAGTGTATGTGGTATACTACCATCTGTGTAAGGAAGGCTTAAAATAAGAATATAAGCTTCTATTTGCTTGTTTATATCAAGCAACTCTGTAAGAATACAAAAAAAAAGCACAACTATTTACAGAGGTTTCCTAGGCAGATAGTGGTGAATAGGGGACTGAGATGGAAAGGAGACTTTTGGGGAGTACTTTTTTTTTAAATATATTTTATTAATTTTTTACAGAGAGGAAGAGAGAGGAGAGGGATAGAGAGCTAGAAACTTCGATGAGAGAGAAACATCGATCAGCTGCCTCCTGCACACCCCCTACTGGGGATGTGCCCGCAACCAAGGTACATGCCCTTGACCGGAATCGAACCTGGGACCTTTCAGTCCGCAGGCCGACGCTCTATCCATTGAGCCAAACCGGTTTCAGCGGGGAGTACTTTTTAATACATTTTCGTGTCTGATTCATGTGACTATATTACCTTTTTAAAATTAAATACATGTAAAATTGTTTTTATTCTGCAGGAAAATAAAACAGCACTTTCCCAATACACCCTTTATTCCACTACCCTGCTTTATTTTCTTCATATAGCATTTACCACTATGTAACAGGACATAAAAATGGAAGCTCCACTGAAGCACCGAAACATCATATCCCAATGTACGAAACCAAATCAACATGCAAATTTTCAAAGTGTTTTCACTAAAAGCTGGCGAATACCTCACTCTCCTCCAGTGGTGTAGAGACTACAGATATTAGGAGAATGATTTATGAAGAGGATTTCTGGAGAGAAGTGTGTGTGCTATGAGCTCCCCTCCAAGAAGATGGGAGGTGCCTGGTCCCCACCTCAATTCTAGTGAGTGGGGCATCAATGGGAACCCCCAAAAAGTTTGATATATGTCCCCTGCAGTTGAGGGATACAATGAAGTGGGTTGACTTCCTTGTGGATCTTTAGGGTGAGGCATAGCCAGGTTGGGTAGGTGCTGATGGAGGAGGTGACAAGGTGGTGGCAGCAGGGCCAGCTGCACTCCCAGAGTCTGGCAGGACCAGGGATGCATGATGTGGGCCAAGCTCTATGCAAAAGAGAAGGCTGAGCTCGTGTCATCTGATGTCTTGGTCCCTGGAGGCAAGAGCAGAACCTTAAAAACATAGAGCTGGATTCCTAAGTGCTGAGGACGCAGTAAACAGCCAGAAGAGAGATCCCAGCTGGAGTTGGGAAGGAGAATGCTAAGTCGCATTAAATTTTAAGTTTATATTATTTATGTCATGGGACTTGAAATGATAAATGACTGAATCAAGGATGTGTTTATAACTTGAAGTGGTCATAGGATTTTTATTGCCTAATTGTGGCCAGTGTAAGTGCCATGATAGAGGAAAGCAGGGCAGAGAGTGGCAAGAGGTACTGCTCTGAGTCGGGGATCGTGGAAAGCCTCTTTGAACAAAGACTTAGTGAGGTGAGAAGACAAACCACACTGACATCTTAGCTATTTCTAAGAATTTCCTAAGCAGAGAGAGCAGGTACAGAGACCCTGCGTGGGTGGGGAGCATGCTTGAAATGTTTGAGAAACAGCGAGAAACCCAGCGTTGACTGGAGCAGAGTGAAAAGGCGAAGAATAGAGGACGTGAAGCAGGAAAGTGAGCCAAGGGCCAGCTCATGCAGGGCTTGTTCCATAGTGAGGAGTGTGCATTTTCTCCTCAGGGGTAGAGAAGATTTGTAGATGGGGTGGCGAGTTGACATACATGAGTTGAATGTGTAAATGGTAGAAGGACCTAATCCTGCCCACTCACTTTTTTATTCCTCTCACAAGATTAAATGATTTGAGGGCAGGCACATGGCCCAAAACGGGCTAAGTTAGGATCAATCTTGGAGCATGTGTTTTACTTATGGAAATAGTTTCTCTCTTTTCCCTGAGGTGACTAAGCCAATCAGATGTAAGCCTGGAACGGTGGGGGCCATCATCAGAGAGCCTGCCTGGGAACAGTGCCAACAGAGAGGAAAAGAGACATTGGAAAAAAAGAAAAAGTGACAGTAACCAAAATTTGATGGCACTGTATGAGCCCTTGAATGCAGACAAGCCTAAAACTAAATACTGTGTAACCCTGGAATTTACCAGGTTCATAAGCCAATACCTTTCCTTTTTTTTAACACAAGGTAGTTTCAGCTGGGTTTCTGTCTCTAGCAAGAGTTCAGAATACTATAGACACCAAATTATTAACAGTAACTATCTTTGGATGGTGAGATTACACGTGATTGCTTGTTTTCCCTTTCTGCTTATATGTGTTTTATTGTGTTTTTTAGTATTGGTGGCAATTTACTCATTTTGCAATAAAAGAAAAATTCAAGTATTATTTTAATACTAGAGGCCCGGTGCACAAAATTCATGCACTCAGAGAGGGGGGTCCCTCAGCCTGGCCTCTGCCCTCTCGCGGTCCGACAGCCCTTGGGGGAAATCCTTAGTGCTGTCGTGGAGGCGAGAGAGGCTCCTGCCACTGCTACTGCACTCGCCAGCCGTGAGCCCGGCTCAGGGCTTTGGCTGAGTAACGCTTCCCCTGTGGGAGTGCACTGACAACCATGGAGCAGCTCCTGCGTTGAGTGTCTGCCCCCTGGTGGTCAGTGTGTGTCATAGGAACTGGTCATTCCACTGTTCAGTCAATTTGCCTGTTAGCCTTTTATTATATAGGATATGGAGGGGAGAGATAGAATGTCATTGAGGGTGGAAAACCAGCAGATGCCTAGTCAATCTAAGAAAGGGCTTTGGACCCTCCTTGGCACTCTCCAATCCCTACTCCACTTTGAACATTTGTGCTTCCCCATGTTATTTGCATAATTTACTTATAAAATTCAGGGATAGAGGAATTAATGATTTCCAAAGTCTCTGCCAGATCTGTGATTTTCAGAATGACCTGTATTCTTGCATGGTTACTATTGTATCTAATTCAAGCTAATGTTGGTGCTGTACTTTTCTTTGCAAGAGAAAAGCATGGAACATGAGAGATTCTTTTTTTCATTCCAGCAAACACGTTCCTCCCACTTCAGTTACTTAATGCCCTTTGGACCACAGACTGCCTCAAGATCACCTGGGATATCTGTGTATAATACAAACTCAGGCTCCACCCAAAACACCAATAGGTCTGGAATGGGGTCCAGGAACCTGCATTTTATACACTCTCTAGGGAATTTTCCTGCACAATAGAGCTCAAAATCATTTCCATAAATAACATGTAAAAATTCTATAGTAACCAACTTTCAATATAAAAAACACCAAAAAGCTTTTTCCTCAGAGTTCATGTTCATATACCAAAAATAATCACGAAAATCGAGAGGTCCATAAAGTCAGATTTGTTCCAATATATTATCTCTAAATTCCCTAATCAACCCCAAATTGCGCCAGCTGGTTAACATAACCACTCCCTCTTTTTGAGAGCCTCAAAAAAATGAGCAGCTAAATTAGTTTATTGGGAACAGTCAAGAAAAAGCTTCATCACATCTATGAAACATGTGAACAACATACGTTTCCCATTGGTGACCCATATGGTAGACTCTAAGCAAAGAGGAATGAAAGCTCCATTTGCACCAACAGGGAGAAAGAGCCAGGCTTGCTCTTTTGCATGGCACCTCAGAACCAGTCGACTGCCTCGAGATGAAGCTGAGCATCTCTTCCCCAGCCACTGTCAGAAACTCATTGAAGGGGACGATGAGTGAAACTCGGTACCTTATGGGCACAGAAGTTGCTGCTGATGCTCTGGGTGAAGAATGGAAGGGTTACATGGTTCGACTCAGTAGTGAGAAGGACAAACAAGGTTCCCCATGAAGGAGGTGTCCTGACCCATGCCCGTGCCTGCCTGCTACTGAGTCAGGAGCATTTATGTTGTAGACCAGTGGTCGGCAAACTCATTAGTCAACAGAGCCAAATATCAACAGTACAACTGTTGAAATTTCTTTTGAGAGCCAAATTTTTTAAACTTAAACTTCTTCTAATGCCACTTCTTCAAAATAGACTCGCCCAGGCTGTGGTATTTTGTGGAAGAGCCACACTCAAGGGGCCAAAGAGCCTCATGTGGCTCGCGAGCCGCAGTTTGCCGACCACTGTGTAGACCAAGGAGGACTGTGGAAAGAAAGTGCAAATCTCTTTGGAGCTGCATTGTGGATGCCAATCTCAGTGTTCTCAACTTGGTCATTGTAAAAAAAGGGAAAAAAGATATTCCTGGTCTCACTGATACTACTGTGTCTTGTCGCCAAGGCCCAAAAGAGCTAGCAGAATCCACAAACTTTTCACTCTCCCTCTCTCTAAAGAAGATGATGTCTGCCAATATGTTGTAAGAAAGCCCCAAACAAAGAAGGTAAGAAAGCTAGGACCAAAGCACCCGAGATTCAGGGTCTTATTTCTCCACATGTCCTGAAACACAAATGTTGGTGTATTGCTCTGAAGAAACAATGTTTACTAAGAAAAATGTGGAAGAGGCCATAGAATGTGCTAAACCTTTGGCTAAGAGAATGAAGAAGGCCAAAGAAAAACGCCAGAAGCAGATTGCCAAGAGACATAGGCTGTCCTCTCTGAGAGCTTCTACCTCTAAGTCTGAGTCCAAAGTGAGATTTTCCAAGAGTAACAAATAAATAAGGACAGACATTAAAAAACAAAACAAACAAACAAACAAAAAACAAACAGCTAGGAATTGCTGCCTCTCAAAAGAATTTGGTCAAATAAGGACATCAGTGAGGAATAGGTGATAGGGTTGAATCGATAAAAGTCTCCTTTATATTATGTGGAATCTAAAGAGTGGAACTCACAGAAGCGGAGTAGAATGGTGATCGCCAGGGGCTGGGGGTGGAGGAAATGGGGAGACATTGGTCAAAGGGTACAAATTTTCAGTTATAAGATGAATAAGTTCTGGGGATCTAATGTACAGCACAGTGGCTATAGTTTAATGTATTACACACTTGAAATTTGCTAAATGAGTAGATATTAAGTGTTCTCACCACAAAAAAACGGGGGACTATGTGAGGTGATAGATGTGTTAATTAGCTTGACTTTGGTAATCATTTCACAATGGATCCATATATCAAATCATCACATTGTACACCTTAAATATATATGATTTTCATTTATCAATTTTACCTCAGTAAAGCTGGGGAGAAGGGTCTCCTTTATCACTTACAGCCCATTATATTTATTTTTTAAAATATTTTTTTATTGATTTCAGAAAGGAAGGGAGAGGGAGAGAGAGACAGAAACATCAATGATGAGAGAGAATCTTTGATCGGCTGCCTCCTGCATGCCTCACACTGGGGATTGAGCCTGCAACCCAGGTATGTGCCCTGACTGGGAATCAAACCCTGACCTCCTGGGTTCACAGGTCAATGCTCAACCACACCGGCCAGGCCCGTTATATTTATTTTGACCCTATTTTACTTCATAATTGTACTTCCACATGCCATTGCTAAATTTGAGACCACTTTGGAGGAATCCCACGGCATCTGGCAGAAACCCTTTGGGGTGGTAAAAAGAAACCCCGCTTCTGCAGTGTCATTCTTTAATATGAGCCATGAAAGGCTGTGTAGGGGGTGTCTATTCTCATCACAGAGCTGAAAAGACTTAAGCATTGTGATCTAAGGATAAGAGAAGATAATATAAATCCTGAACTGTATCATAGAGTTTGAAAATGAACCCCTTTTAAAAGTACAACACAATATAGTCAAGTTTTAAGAAAACAAAAAAGTATAGGGCTTAATAAATGCACCTCCTTTAAAGAAACTGGTCCCCAAAATTTCCATTTCATCGCCATGACAACTAGTACTCCATCATTGCCATAGTAACCAGCTGAATAGCATTCATCTGAAGAGAAGCTCCCTGATTGGGGGACCAACGGAAGCCATTAGGAGCCACACAACACTGCTTGAAAAGGCTGTTCTGCAATCACGTTGACCTATTTCTAGCCTTCCAATGTGTTTCAGTTCTCCAATGTGATTCCCCAAAACCAAGTGTGGATTTTTGGAATAAGACAGTTTTAAGAAGTGTGTAATAATTGTTCTCCCACATGTCATTGCTAAATTTGAGACCATTTGTTTTCTACTTTTCCAGAAGTATGGGAATATATGACAGCCACACCCTTCACCAGGCCTTGCAGTTTAATTATGACATCCCTTGTGTTACAGCGACAAGGCACGCTAGCCACATCTAAAACCAGATGTTGAGTGCTGGTGACAAGTTGTCTTATTTACTTTTTTTTTTTTCCAGCAATTCAGAATCCCCACATCCCACCACCTCCCATATTGGGTTTTCATACTCAGAATATCCCCCTGCACTAGTCAACGCAAGGCCAGACTCCAGACAACTAGCGACAGCCCCTACACTCCAGAGCCCACTGGAATTGTTCAAAGCAGCCAACCCTAAGCCTGCGTACCCTGCCTTGTCCATTCCTCCCCATGGAAGCCAAAATAGAGGCTCTTGCCCACATTTTCCCCCTCGCTTCCTCTGCCTCCTGACCAACGCTGGTGCTTCCCCAAGTGGCCCTGTGTGGCATACTGTGCCTCCTCTTTCTTTTTTTCTTTATTTTCCTTTTGTTATTTTAGTACATAGCTATGATTGAAATCCTCCAACACAGTGGGAGGAGACAATACAGCACCGTTGGTAAGAGCCTGGCTCTTACATTCAGACTGCACAGGTTTGAGTCCCAGCTCTGCTATGCAGAGATGCTCCATTCCTCATCTTACTTATCTGTGACATGGGGATTATGATTGTATAACCTCAGAGGATTGTTGTGAGAATTCAATGACTTAATATTTGGGGGGGGGGGGGTTGTTTTTGTTTTTCCTATATTGTGCACTGTTTCTTTTCCTCTTGCCCCTAAATTCTCTTTTGTCCATTCTCCCACCACACTCCTTTGGCAACATCAACTTGTTCTCCGCATCTATGGGACTGTTTCCGTTTTGCTTTGTTTATTCATTTGTTTTGTTTTTTAAGATTCTACAAATAAGTGAAATCATATGGTATTTATCTTTCTCTGTCTGACTTATTTCATTTAGCACAATACTCTCTAGATCAGCCGTGGGCAAACTACGGCCCGCGGGCCGGATCCGGCCCGTTTGGCTGTTCTATCCGGCCCGCGGAGCCGAAAGACCAGAGGGTTCTCTTGCTCTCCCCTCCGCTCCTTCACCAGCAGCAGTGTTAACATGGCAACGTCGGGAAACACGGCTGCAGCTCCTTCTTCTGAGTGGGCGGATTTGTATCCGCCCATTCAGTAGAAGGAACAACCTCTCAATCTTCCAGAGGCTCCTTGTAATGCCCGCGGACGCGTCTCCCGACATCACCCTGGGAATGCGTAGACACCTTATCGTGGTGATGTAGGGAGACACCCCCTGGAGAGCACAGTATCAGAGCATTAGCTAAAAAGGAGACCAACAACACTGTTCCCACTGAAGTTGATGTTTTAAAGACCAAAAACCTTTCAACCCAGTCTACATTGCCATCTACATCTACGTCCCGGGCATAATTTGGAAGTTGCACTAAAGAAAATGTTTCATTTACTGTTTACACATTTTGTCCTTTTCTATTTGTTTTAGTTTTAAATTATTTTATTATATTTAAGTTTAATTTGAAAGGCTTTTGTACCTTTCCTTTGTTAGGCAATTTTATTTTGCCTTTGCCATCTTCAGTATAAGGTATGTTATTGTGCTATGATTCCTCCATTTTTTGAAGTTTCAAATTATAATAATTAGTGTTTACATTCTTCTTGTTAAAATGTTTGAAATGAATAAAACTATTGAAATTAAAAAAAAAAAGACCGTACCCTTTTATGTAATGATGTTTACTTTGAATTTATATTAGTTGACACAAACACTCCATCCATGCTTTTGTTCCGGCCCTCTGGTCCAGTTTAAGAACCCATTGTGGCCCTCAAGTCAAAAAGTTTGCCCACCCCTGCTCTAGATCCACCCATGTTGTCACAAATGTCAAGATTTTGTTATTTTTTATTGCTAAACTAGAGGCCCAGCGTACAAAATTCATGCACAGGTACGGTCCCTAGGCCTGGCCTGCAACCAGGGCCATCTTCCCCAGCTGCCCACAGCTGGCCCCACCCCCCACTGCCACCCACCCCCAGTTCCCCATTTGCCATCAGGTGATCGGTGCTTGACGGCTGGGGGAAGGGACCGAGAGGTGGTCAGTGCACCTCATAGTGACTGGTCCAGTGGTCATTCTGTTCGTTCTGCCATTAGGGTCAATTTGCATATTTCCCTTTTATTATATAGGATAGAGGCCTTGTGCATGGGTGGGGGCCAGCTGGCCTGCCCTGAAGGGGGTCCTGGATCAGGGTGGGGGGAGCCTGCAGGGGGACGGGGCCGCCGGGGCAGGGGCTGCAGGGTTTGCAGGCCAGCCCCGCCCCTGATCAGGGTGAGGGTCCCCACTGGGAGTGGGGCTGACCTGGGCAAGGGGCTGAAGGTGGTTTGCAGGCCAGCCATGCCCCCGATTGTGGTGGGGGTCCCCACTGGGGGTGGGACTGGCCTGGGCGAGGGGCTGAGAGCAGTTTGCAGGCTAGCTACGACCCCAATTGGGGAGGGGGTCCTTGCTGGGGGTGGGGCCAGCCTGGGCGAGGGGCCTGGGGTGGTTTGCAGGCCAGCCACCCCCCGGCTTTGTCAGGATGGACTTTTGGAAGACATCTGGTCTAATTAGCATATTACCCTTTTATTAGTATAGATAATATTCATTATATATATATTATTATCCATTCATCTATTGATGGACATCTAGGCTGCTTCCTTATCTTGGCTATTACTAGCAATACTGCAGTGAACATAGGGGTGCATATATCTTCTTGAATTAGTGGTTTTGTTTTCTTCAGATTAAATACCCAGAAATGGAATTGCTGGATCTTATGGCAGCTCTATTTTTAATTTTTTGAGGCAACTCCACACTGTTTTCCACAGTGGCTGCACCAGTCTGAATTCCCACCAATAACGCATGAGGGTTCCCCTTTCTCCACATCCTTGACAGCACTTGTTGTTTGTTGATTTATGGATAATAAACATTCTGACAGGTGTGCGTTGATATCTCATTGTGGTTGTAATTTGCATTTCCTTGATGATTAGCAATGTTGAACATCTTTTCATATGTCTATTGGCCATCTGTATGTCCTCTTTAGAGAAATATCCATTCAAGTCCTTTGCCCATTTTTAAATTGGATTGATTTTTTTTTGTGTGTGTGTTAAATTGTATGAGTTCCTTATATATTTTGAATGTTAATTCCTTATTGGATGTATTATTTGTGAATATCTTCTCCCATTCAGTAGGTTGTCTTTTTGTCTTGTTGATAGTTTCCTTCACTGTGAAAACTTTTTTAGTTCCTTTGTTTATTTTTCTTCTGTTGCCCTTGCCAATGGAGACATATTCAAAAAGATATAGCTAAGAACAATGTCAGAGTCTAAGACCTATGTTTCTTCTAGGAGTTTTATGGTTTTGAGTCTTTCATTTAAGTCTTTAATCCATTTTGAGTTTATTTTTGTATGTAATGTAAGAAAGTGATCTAATTTTATTTTTTGCATGTTTCTGTCCAGTTTTCCCAATACCACTTATTAAAGACCCTGTCTTCACCTCATTGTGTATCTTGGCCTCCTTTGTCTTAGACTAATTGATCATATAAGTGAGGATTTATTTCTGGGCTCTCTGTTCTATGCATTGATCAATATATGTGTTTTTATGGCAGTACCATACTGTTTTCATTATTGTAGCTTTGTAGTATAGTTTGATATCAGTGGGTGTGATACCATCCCCCCCACACACTTTGTTCTTTCTCAATATTTCTTTGGCTATTCAGGGTCTTTTGTGGTTCCATATAAATTTTAGAATTAGTTGTTCCATTTTCATATGTTTCAAGATAGTTTTTTATTTCCTCTTTGACCTATTGTTTAGTAGAATGTTGTTTAATCTTCACGTGTTTGTATTTTTTCCAGTTTTATTATTGTAGTTGAGTTCCAGTTTCATGCCATTGTGGTCAGAAAAGATGCTTGATATGATTTCAATCTTCTTGAATTTATTGAGGCTGGTTTTGTGGCCTAATATGTGATCTATCCTGGAAAATATTCCATTTGCACATGAAAAAAAAGTGTATTTTGCAGTTTGGGGATGAAATGTTCTTAAAATAGTTATTAAATCAATCTGGTGTAATGTGACATTTAAGACCATTATTTCCTCGTTAATTTTCTGTCTGGATAATCTAGCCATTGATTTAAGTGGGGTATTAAAATCCCCTACTATTATTGTAATTACTGTGGATTTCTCTCTTTATGTCCATTAATAATTGCTTTATATATTTAGGTGCTCCTATGTTGAGTGTGTAGATATTTATGATTATTATATTCTCTTCTTGAATTGACCCCTTTATAATTATGTAAAGCCCTTCTTTGTCTTTTTTATATATTTTTTGTTGTTGTAAAGTCTATTTTCTGTGATAAGAGTATTGCTTCCCCAGATTTCTTTTTACTTATTTTTACATGGACTATCTTTTCCCATGTCTTTACTTTCAGATGGTATGTGTCTTTTTATTTGAAGTGAGTCTCTTACAAGCAGCATATAGTTGTCATGTTTTTTAATCCATTCAGCCACCCTCGGTCTTTTTATTGGAGCATTTAGTCCATTTACATTTAAAGTAATTATTGATGGATATGTACTTATTGCCATTTTGTTAATTGTTTTTAGGTTGTTTTTATAGTTCTCTTTAGTTCCTTTTCATCTTCTATTGATCTCATCCCTTTAGTTTACTGGTTTTCTTTAGCATTTTGTTTGGGTTCCTTTCTCTTTATTCTTTGTATATCTTTGTAGTTTTTTGGTTTGTGGTTACTATGAGGTTTACGTGTATTATTCTGTATCTATAGGTGTTTAAGTTTGAATATATTCTATAAGGACTACATATACCATCACCCCAACACTTTATGTTATTGATGTCATGTTTTAGCTCTTTGGTGTTGTGTGTCTTCTCACTACTCATTGTAGTTTAAATTTAGTTTGATACTTTTTTCTTTTGACATTTGTAGTAGCCTTTTAAATATCTTATTCTTTATGGTTATTAAATATTTGGCTTTAGTGGCAATATTTTTTTTCCTGTCTCATATTTCTTACTTCTGGTTATGACCTTTCCTTTTCTACTTTGAGAAAACCCTTTAACATATATATATATATATATATATATATATATATATATATATATATATATACCCTAATATGCAAATAGACCAAACAGTGGAACAACCGAATAACTAAACAACCAGTCACTATAATGTGCACTGACCACCAGGGAGCACGCGGAACATGGTGGCCATCAGCAGCAGGCGGCAGAGCATGAAACATGGCGGGCGTCGGCCGTGGCAGGATGGTGGAGCAGGTGAGCAGGGGTGCCAGACCAAGGCGGGGCGCCGGTCGCTGTCATCGGGGCGAGCCTCTGGTGGTTACTGAAAATTCTTTGCTCCAGTGTGGTGCAGTCCCACCTGGCCTTTGCACCTGCTGCCAGCACCATCCCCACTCGCACCCACTGCTGGCAGAGCCGCTGCTCACACCCACTGCCAGCGCCCGGCACCGGCCCCTATCACTTGATGCCATCAGCGGGTGTGAGCAGCGACTGCCAGCCCTGATCGCCCCTGAGGGCTTCTCCACCTCCCCCTGCTCCTGAGGGGCAATCAGGGCAGCAGCTGCCGCTTGCACCCACTGCTGGTGCCGGCCCCAATCACTCCGTGCCATCAGCAGGTGCAAGTGGGTCCTGCGCCATCAGCACGTGGGAGCGGTGACGGTGGGAACAGGGCTGCTGGCAGACAGGGGACCGGGGGCCGCAGTGAGAGGGGCCGGATGAGGGTGCAGAGGATGGTCCGAGACCGCCCCCCCCCGTGCCCACCGCAGCCTTTGGGCCCACAATTCCTTTCAAGGTGCACAAATTCGTGCACTGGGCCCCTAGTTTTTTTATAAAGCTGGTTTAATGGTGAACCCTTTGAGTTTTTGCTTGTACAGAAAACTCTTTATCTCTCCTACAAATCTGAAAGATAACCTTGCTGGATAAATTATTCTAGGTTGTAGGTTCCTTTCTTTCAGCACTTTAAAGATGTGCTTTCACTCCCTTCTGGCCTGTAATCTTGCTGAGAAATCAGCTGCTGGCCTTATGGGGTTACCACTTGCTTTCTTCAGGATTGTCTCTTTAACTTTTGCCATTTTAATTACAATATATCTTGGTGTGAGTCTCTTTGAGTTCATCTTGTTTGGAACTCTGTGCTTCCTGGACCTGGATGTCTGTTTCCTTTCCCAGGTTAGGAAAGTTTTCAACCATTATTTCTTTGTACAAAGTTTCTGTTCCTTTCTCTCCTTCTTCTCCTTCTGGGAGCCCTAAAATGTGAATGTTTGAGTGTTTGATGTTATCCCAGAGGTCTCCTAGACTATCGTCATTTTTTAAAAAATTATTTTTCCTGTTCTGATTGCTTAATTTCCACTAGTCTCTCTTCCAGGCCACTGACCCATTCTTTTGTATTAGCTAATCTGGTGTTGATTTCTTCTCATGTATATTTCATTTCAGTTCTTGTATTCAGGTCTGCTTGGTTCTCTACTATACTTTCTCTTTGTTGAAGTTTTCCCTAAATTCCTCTATTCCATTCTCATTTCCTTAGGGCTTTGTTATGGGGATTTTCCTTGTTCATTCATTTGAGAAAGATATTCTTCTCTTTATTTTGTTTGACTTTTTGTGTTTGTTTATATGAATTAGACAAAATAGTTATCTTTTCCAGTCTTTAAAATGTGGTCTTATGTAAAAGCAGCCTCTATGTGTGCCAGGTGGGTTTTGCAGGCCAATAGGAGCTGAGCAGGTGCTTAAGGCACCCAGGGCACTGGCCTACCAAACCAGAGTGGCCCCAGGTGGGAAGGTCAGGTGTGTTTAATAATGCCTTACTGATCCTGCCTGTTTCCTTAGTTCCGCAGGGCGAGATGGGCTCAGGCTGCAGCGAACTTACAGGTAGGTCAGAGCACCTGAAGAGAACCCCCACCCACCCCATGGGGGTTGAGGGTGAGGGAAATAATGGTGCTTCCCAGCACCTCTGACCTCAGAGAATGTCCACAGTCCCGGGAGAGCTCCCACAGCTCTCCAGTCTTCTCTATACAGTCTCTTTTTGTTTGTTGTAGCGAACGTGGTCTTGGGTAGGCTTTATGTGCCTGGTAGTTTTGAAAAGCCTGTTGGAGCAGAGCAGGCACTTATGGTGCCTGGGGCACTGGCCTAGGGGGTTGGAGTGGCTCCTGGAAAGGAGGCCAAAAGGGTGTGGTGACGGTCCTGTTCCTGCTTTCTCCCTTTGTGAGGGGGCAAAAGGCTCCAGGCAATGTAGCTGGGAATGCACGTGATTTTGCAGATAGGCAAAGCACCTGAGTAGAGCTCTGGGGGCCCTAAAGGCGGGGGGGGGGGGGGGGGGGGCACTTAATGATGCTCACTGGCTTCCCCAGTCAGGAGAGTTCTCGCAGCTCCGAAGGGCTTCTGCAAGCTCCCCAGCCTTCTATATTTGGTCTCTTTCTCCCCTTTGTTGATCAGGAGCTGTTCATTTAGCCCTCAGCTGTCTCATAGGAGCAACCGCCCTCTATTTAGGGGTATATTTGAGTTTGCTCAGGGGAGGAGATGAGTTCAATGTTCTCCTAGCCACCACCATCTTGGACCTCCTGCCTCCTTTATTTAATGAGGCCACTGAGAAGCTCAACTGCAAGGAAGCTTTAAGGGCTAGGGGAGGCGGGGAAGGGATTGACACTCCTGTAAAATAACAGAGGGGGGAGGATTCAGGCATGTGGCAGCACTCTTATTTATAATGCGCATAAACTACTACTTACAATGCAAAAATGCTTTCTTAACATGCTGTCCTTTCAAAAAAGTTGTTGAGTTTTAAAAAGAAAACATTTCCACCTGATAGGCTTGCTTGGTGCTTGCTCAGCGAACACTGCTTATGTATTTCTGAACCATTTCTAGATTGCTCTTGGGAGCAGAGATACCTGGGAAATCTATTCTTGGATCACCCATTGCTAGGTGTGTACTGTTGGGACACTTCCTTGATATTTCCCAGCTCTGGGCTCTCATAAAATATGTATTGAGGCCCTACCTGTGGGCAGTGTTAATGTTTCTAAAGCGAGGAGCTTGAAAGTGCAATCTAGTTAGAAGGTAGGAAGCCAGGAAAGAAAGGGAGGGAACTTGTCCTGAAACTGGGTTTGCACATACAACTGAATATTACAGCTCAATGAAAATCGTTTTCTCAAGACACCTTTATTAATTCAGCAAATATTTCAGAGCATCTGCTACCTGGCACACACTTCCAGGTGCTTGAGATATATTAAGTGAACAGACAATTAGCCCTGCCCTTATGGAACTTACGTTTATGTTTTACAGAAGGTGGAGACAATGGCAAAGGTCTGTTATCCAAGAACAGAAGTATTTTGTGTGGGATGATGGACATTATGGGAGAGCTCCAAGCCAAGCATTTCTTGGCACTGGCACTCAATGCATGTTATGTCCTAGCCACTGGGTTAAAGGCGGGATATACAAAGCTTAGCAAAACAGGTTCGTCCTCTGCCCTCAGGAAGTTTACAGAACAGAGAAGGAGGGAGCCACTCAGGAATGCATGGCCATCTACTTGTAGCAGAGATCAGGGCTCTGAAGAAAAAAAGCCCAAGAGTCCTCAACTGAAGGAGATTGAGCCAGGCTGGAACAAGAAAGATCCAGCTTCCAGAGGAAGTGATGATTGAGATGAGGCCTGGAAGGCAAAGGAATGAGGGAGGTGACAGGGTGAAGGATAAGGAAGAGCATATGAGACAGACAGCACAAGGTGTCCAGAGGCCCAAAGAAAGCTAGGGAAGAATGCATGAGATGAGGCTGGGCAGGAGGGCAGGGCTGCATACCCCTGACCACACTCAAACTGCAGTATGTACCTTAGGTCAGCAATTTTCAACCCTTTTCATCTCAAGGCACACATAAACTAATTAGAGGTCTGGTGCACAAAATTCATGCCAGGTAGGGTCCCTAGGCTTGGCCGGTGATCAGAGCCTATCGGGGCCTTCCAGCTGCCGGCTGGGGCCTTCCTTCGTTCTGCGCCGCCCCTAGTGGTCAGCACACGTCATAGTGAGCGATCAAACTCCCAGTCTCCTGGTCAAACTCCTGAGGGGACATTTAGCATATTAGCCTTTTATATATATAGATTACTAAAATTCTGCAGCACACCAAAAAATATATTTTTTTGCCAATTCATTCACACAGGGTGGCTATTGTTGAATTGTCTGTTATCATTTTTTTTATTTGACAGTGTAAGGGGAAAGAGGTCAGTGCCCCTGACTAAATAATCAAGTATTGCATATTTTAAAAATTCTTGTAGCACACGGGTTGAAAATCAATGCTTTAGATCATTAATCATGTAGTAAGTCAGACTATACTGTTCAGTTTCATATGATTATACTTTAAATTTCCACATGGAAACAATTATTTTCTTTCTGGTTGGGGATTATAGTAAAGGGAATTTGGTTTGGTTTGGGATTAGAATGCAGAGGATTTTTGATCAATCCTCAAGCACTGTCTGTACCCCCAACACTAGGTGAAAAGAGATATTAACATTCAGCCACTCGATCCTCACAGTCTAGTCATACACACAGAAGTATACAAATTCATCTAGACTATTGAGAAAGTGAGAGGTGCATGTGTGGGCAAACTTCACCTGAACACTTGCATCTAGCTGAGCTGAGGACTTTAAATTGCAACGTCCCTGAGTACTGAACAGTATAAAGTAGTTTTAGGAATTTTAGGTTCTGGAGTCAGATAAAGGCAGATTCAGTCCTTGCTTTGCCCCCTTACTAGCTGTATAACTTTGGGCAAGTTACCTAACTACTCCGTACCTCAGTTCCCACCCCCACCCCCAAAACAGGATTTATTAGTTTCTTACCATCTCTGATGGTTGGAAGATGAAGCTAAAGCACATAAAGTGCTTCTCATAGTGCCTAACACATAGGAAACACTCAGTAAACATTAGTTACCATTGTTAGCCCACCATCATAGGGAATTAGGGGTTCAAAACTCTGCCAAATTACCTGGCAGGATGCCACTCCGAACACCAGAGTTTACGCTCACATCTGTTCAGAAAATTTCAGTTTTTCTCTCCTAGGAAAGAATTTAGTGATAGTAGTTTTCTATGTTGCCACAATAGGAGGATAAATTCATTTGAAATGCACGTATGAGAACAGAAACTGACGCACAGCTAGTACCAAAAGAACAGATGTAATGCACAAAGAATAAGGAAAAAGATTAGGACTGTGCCTCATAGGGGGAAACATTTAATAACTACTAAAATGAGCCCTTCCACACAGCTGGGACAGAGTTTACCGTCCAAGAGAAACCCTCCGACCCAAGATGAGGAATAACACACAGAATGACTAATTAAAAGACTGCATTCAGTCTCCTCAAAGCCATTTAGAGCCGGAAAGCACTACCTAGAAATGTTTATCACCGTTGTTGTTAGTAATTACTATTTTGCTTTTATATTCATCATGTGACTGTGACGGAATAACTCAGATTCCACAGTTGATACCAGCAGAGCAGGTAGACACAGACCTCAGCTGAGGTCTCAGAACATGGTTCTTCTTCCAAATAGATAGGATTCAAAGCTTAGGAATGATTTCTTCAGAATTTTCCATTTGGAAGGAACCCTGTGGATCAACCTCTAACCTACATGAGCGCTATCCTTGTCACTGGATTAAAATGGGGAAAGGATGCCCTGGCCAGGGTGGCTCAGTTGGGTGGGTGTCATCCTGTGCACCAAAAGATTGCTGGTTTGATTTCCAGCCAGGGCACATGCCCAGACTGTGGGCTCAGTCCCCAGAAGGGGGTGTGCAGGAGGCAGTTGATTGATGCTCCTTCTCACATCTATGTTTCTATCTCTCCCTCTCCTTTTCCTCTCTCTCTAAAAGAATCATTTTAAAAAGGCTTTAAAATGGGGAAAGGAAGGGAAGAGGGTGAGAGCAAGAAGGAAGAAAATGATAAAAAAGAGAGAGTGTGAAAAATTAAATAGTACAGGGATGAAATCAGAATCTTGTAGTTCAACACTTACCTAATTCTGTATCTCCTCCCAGTATGACTTCAAACTATTGATACTCAATGGGTAGGAGGCTTGGTCAGGCATAGATAAGCCATTCTGTACTAAAGGCTACATCCTGGGGGCTCATTCTGTCTTCGACAATAACTACAGAGTACCACATGGAAGCCTTTGTAGAAAATTCAGACCCTCCCCAGGGACCTGACGTATACAACATCCTCACCAGTGGCCTGGATGAGGCCATATACTATGCAATTACCATGGGCCAGTGGACATCTTTGTGAAATTTTGCTGGAAGGCCCAGTATGTAACCTACTTTGTTAAAACTTTTATAATCAGGATAAAGGCTATTTCAACACAAGTTTGAACTGTGCAAGTCAATTGAAAAAATGTCTCATCTAAGTGGATTCACGTAATGCAAACCTGTGTTATTCAAGGGTCAACTCTGTAAGACACGTCTAGTACCCTAGAAGGGCGCACAGTCTGATGAGTGAAAGAAGACACTTATACCTTCCTGGAGATTTGAACTATCAGAGCATTTCCAGGAGGACAAATAGTGTAGGCGACAGGAGGCCCAGGTGGGGACCAGCCACATTGTGCCCACGTCACCATAAAACAAAGCAGAAAGCTAACTGCCATGAGAGTGGTGTGAACAATTAGGACAAGAGTCCCTGAAGGGGGATGACAGGGAAAATACTGGAGGGTGGATTTTCCTGGGTTTAGCCAGGCATAGGATTTTGGTAGATAAAGATGGCATGATGTAATGATCTATTCTAGATCAGAGGTTTTCAACGAATAGATACTGGGCCTGCAACATTCATAACACCTGAGAACTTGTTAGAAATGCAAATTCCAGGGTCTGCCCTTGACCCACTGAATCAGCAATGAATTTTAACCATCTGTGTTTAGCATCCAGATGATTCTGACACATACTCTAGTTTGAGAATCCGTGATCCAGATTTAAGACTCTCAACATGGGGTCAAGAATTTGGATGAGGGGGAAAAAATATATCTTTATTTTTACTAACGTATAATAAAATTTAGCATTTTCTTCCATTGCGAGTTCAGACAAACTACTATGATAGTTATTAGAATCAATGCTAGATTTTACTATTTATAAATGCATTAATAAAGAAGAACACATATAACATCATAGACTTTTATAACAATATTTCAGCATAATAGGTTTCCTTGGTAACTTTATATCATAATTATATGCATTAAAAACATTCTGAGAAAGTGCCCATTGGCTTCACAGGTTGTCAAAGAGAGTCCATCATTAAAAAGCTGTTAAGAACACCTAACTAAAAGGATTCTAAACAAAGAAAATTGAGCAAAGGCTAAGAGGTGAGAAAATACAGTGTAGCGCAAGTCTTCTATTTTGACTGACACGTAAGGAAACAGTGGCAGAGAAAAGAAGAAAAAAGTCTGAACTTGATTATCAGAACTGCACTTTTATCAGCAGAGTCTGGGGAGCTACTTCATCAGGATTTTTTAAGAGGGGGAAAGGGTCAGAGCAGGAGAAACCCAATCAAATCAGGATTTTAAAATAATTGCCAGGTAAGGGCAAGAAGAATGGACTAGAATACAAAGAAACAGAAGGGGAGAGACTAATTTCTAACCTAGGCTTAACTAATGAACAAAATGACAACGAAAACAAAAGAAGGAATTGAATCCAAAAGTGCGCAGAAGATTGAACACTGAGTATGACAGAGAGAGGAATCAAAGGCGACTCGGAAATTTTAAGTGAGGGTCTCTGGAACAGGAGTTACACCAAGAACACAGCAGGGCAGCCACGGAGAGCAAGGAGAGTGCTGAGGTGCCTACCGGTCATCTAGGTGAAAACACTCAGAATTGACTTAGGGCATGGTACTAACCTTCAAGAGTGTTTACTCCCAATTCATCCTTCTAAACACTGCAAGCAGCGTAAGCCCTCTTTGATAACGCTGGAAGGGGACATGCGTCTCGGGACAAACCAAACAATTCTCAGTACGAGCAGCGGGATTACAGTCATTTGTGAATGGTTCTGAGTCAGTGGAAGCTCACCACACACTCACCAGATGAGGAAAGAGTTTGGAATTTCTTGGTCAAAATTCAGTGCAGATGACAGGAGTTTCTGACTCATCTCTTGAGCCAATACCTGTCTCTACGGGCACAGGAATTAAAGCCCCAAATTTTAACACTAAAAAAGTTATTTTTATAACAACTCCCGCACTGCTCAGCTTTCCACTGTCCCAAGAAGTCGGCCAGGACAGAAAGGAGCCACTGCTGTGTGCTATGTTTGAGCATTGCCCTCTACTGGCCAGTTCGGAGTTACTCTCACTCCCAACCTTTTGACTGCCAAATGAAAGATTTTGCAATTATGCTGCTTTTGATGGAGGCTCTCTAGAAAGTACAGACCCCAAGAAGGTCCAAAAAATTTATCAGAAATCTACTAGATCTAAAACCAAAATAAAACAATACAGAAATGGTGACAATGTCATTAGGAAACTATAGCATTGTCTAACCGTGCATTTTTGACACTCCTTAAGTGTTTGTTATCTCCAGATAATAAAGATAAAGGATGCTTTCAATGTGATGTACATGATGTGGTAACAAACAGAAGAGGCAAAGATATTAAGAAATTTAAAAGTTGTGCCCACAGAATGGAATAGAGAAATAAAAGCCTTGAAAATATATCTTTTTAAAATGAAAACGAATTACCTTTGTCAGGCAGTGTATAGAAAGTGATTTTCACAGTAAGTTAATCAAAATATTTATTTGTCAAATCTACCTCAAAACTAAGAAAAGCAGACTGGTGACATTTTGCCTTTCTTGCCATTATTGCCTTCCTCTGTAATCAATATATATGGATGATAAACGTAAGTCGCCATCACCATCTGATAAGTCAGAAAGCCCTGATCAGATGTACAATTAAGGAGGTCTTTGTTGAAAATGAAAGGACACGGTGCTGTTCCTCTCTTCCTATAACTTAAGGAACAGAAATAGAAAGAAAGAAACTATTGTTTACACTGACATGTAGCTTAGATGTCAGATGTCCTTTTCCCCTCCTTTGAAATCCCTCTCCTCCCTCACCCCTCAAAAAAAAAAAAAAATCTACTTAAGAAGTTACTAAAGGGTTCATGGGGGAGAGAGGAGAGGTTGACAATTGCAACCCCTCAGCTAACATTCTGAAAGACCTCCCTTAGGCATTTTTCTCTGCTTGCCAAGGGCACTAAGGGTCTATATAACTCTATCAGGCAGGGTACAGCCTCTATTACATCCAGTAAATCCCTTCTCTCCCCTCCCCAGCGCATCCCAATTCTTCCCCCGGGGAAGCAAAAGGACAACCCTGCTGGTAACCAGACCAATTCTACTCCAAGTATCTTCTCGAATTATTTCTTCCAAACATTTACTACTTTCCCCAAGAAGAATTTTATTACTGGAAGCTTAGTGATTGACAATTGTCCAATATTGTTTCAATTCTCACTTGTTGAAGTTTGACAATTCTATACAATTTTGTTATATATATATATATATATATATATATATATATATATATATACACACACACACACACACACACACACACATTTTGTTATATATATATATATATATATATATATATATATATATATATATTATTGATTTTAGAGAGGAAGGGAGAGGAAGAGAGATAGAAACATCAATGATGAGAGCGAATCATCGATCAGCCACCTCCTGCATGCCCCCCACTGGGGATCAAGCATGCAACCTGGGCATATGCCATGACTGAGAATCGAACTGTGACCTCCTAGTTCATAGGTCAACGCTCAACCACTGAGTCACACCGGCTGGGCAATTCTATACATTTTTTTGAAGCTCAGTATCTCTTTAGTGGCTATGGACCCCATTTCATTGGAAGTTACTTGCCTGAGCACAGAGGCAAGAAACTTCTCTTCCTTTCCTCAGTATCATCCATCCCTTTAAAAAGCAAGACTAGCGGCTCAGCTTTTCTACAGGAAAACATTATTTCTGCTGGAGATGTGTGCTGGGTTTAAAACTAAAAATAACATTTAAAAGATGCATGAAGAATCACCTTCTCAAGCTTTCCAAGGACAACTGTACTTGCGAAGCCAGATGGTTACAAACACAGGTCTCATAAACTGGACTTGTTACTGAAAAGCACAGCTGAAAAAGTTAGGCAAATAAGTCATGGTGTCTACATTAATGATTACTGTATGACTCCACATCAAGTAGGCCATATACAATTTGGTCAAAAAGGTTAGCTGGCATGTCCAGACCTCACCAAGGGGAGTGTAACGTGAGCTCACATGTATTTATTAATACCTATTTTAAGAAAACTTTAACTCCCCCAACCTGCGTAACTCCAGGAATTCCAGCATCTTGACAAATTCTTCTTCTCACTATTGGAATCAGGATGTCATCCCAGTTGTCTGCTGTGTCAGCCGCAGGTCTGTCTCCTCACAATCCATGCCCTCTACGCACAGGCTGCCCACTGCTCTGCTGCAAACACCCCCTGCAATTCCTGGATTCCATCTCCCTCCAGCTACTACTGCCCATTCCTGTTCTGCTTCTTCCCCAGCAAAGGCAGAGCCTTCTTTTAATCATCTGATGTCAGTGCTCAGCCTAACTGCAATCTTTTTTGCAGAGACTTCTCTTCAGAGAAGTTGAGGAAAATGGAAGGGGGATTGTGCTACCAAAGCTGTGATGGATGTGGCTGCTTGCAACCCAGATGCACCTCCAAGCCTCTCATAGTAAGTGCTCTTCAGACTGGGCTTCTTGGACCTGGGGTATATGACCACTTCCCAGAGGTCCAAGAATAAGGACCAATAAATGAAATCCATTTCAGATCCTCAACTTCCATGTGCATTCTCTCCAAAACAAGTCTCTTAGCAACTTAGGCTACTTCTTTCTACCTTCTCCTTTAATAACGGCCCTTCTACTAGATAAAAACAAACTCACTTCTCACCCATACGTTCACATGGTACATAAAGAAACAATTCTCCATGTTTCTGCAGGTCTTGAGAGCAAGGCACTAAAAGCCCTTAGTTCTAGACTATCTTTCAAGGATGTTTATATCATTGCAAGCATCCTTGGAACAAAGTGTCTCCCTCTATCTGGAGCAAAGAGCTGTTTACTGCTTACTGTTATGGGTTGAATCATGTCCCCCACCCCCCACCCCAAAGATGTTGAAGTTCTAATCCCCAGAATCTCAGGATGTGACTTTATTAGGAAATAGGGTCATTGCAGATGTACTAAGTTAATATGAGGTCATATTGGAGTAGGGGAGGCCTGGTGTCCTTATAAGATAAACATGTGAAGTCAGAGACACTCAGAGATGATGATGGCATAGGCAGAAACTAGAATTAGGCAACTGTAAGTCAAGGAACACCAAAACTTGTCATTAAACCACCGTAGCTAGGAAGGGAAGGAAAAATTCCCCTACAAGTTTCAGAAGGAAAATGGCCCTGCCAACACCCTGATTCATACTTGTAGCCTACAGACCTGAAAGACAATAACATTTATGTTGTTTTGAGCTACCCAAATCGTGGTAGTTTATTATGGCAGCCCTAGGAAGCTTGCTGTCCAGAATAATAATGTCTCCCACAAGCAAATGGAAAGTTTGTTTACTCACCATTATAAAAGATTTGGGTTTCCTAAGATCACAATTCCTTTCCTAAAATGCAACCTATTGTATGTGCAGGCATCCATCTGGGCCCATCCACATTGGCCCTGAGGCTCAGGGAAAGTGCAAAAATAGTGATATTCGGGTGTTATTGCTGTAATTACTATCTTGTGTCCTCTAACAACATACATGAAACTGTGGCAGGCTAATTTGTAAAATCTCAACCCCTTCACAGTTCTTAACATGAGGTATTACTGCAGGATATAAAAATCTCTGCCCACCAAACATTTAGATAATTTGTTTGATCAAGTCACCATAAACACTGCCTATTCATTTCATTGAAAGATGTATTTCAAATAAAATTTCTAATACATATGCCATTTGGTTATTAAACTCTTAGAGTTTTATGGAACAGAAAGAACATATAGCATATATAGTATAAATATTAATCTAGTATGTATTATGTTATATTTAATGCTGAGAAGTATTTAAAAGGGTGATCAATAATACTTTTAAGCAAAAAAAAATCATGTTAGGATAAAATTCTATGGAGAAGTAGAATAGAGTTCAATGAACAAGAGGAATGATAAAATATTTCCAATTGTTACAAATCTTAAGATAATTTTAAATACTGAAAATGGTGGCTATCAAGTCTCTATTAATCTAAGATTTCACTGGATATACTTAAAAGAACAACTAACATGAATTTAAAATGTCAATATTTATAATACATGATGAAGTGTATAAAATGTTATCATTTGAAACTATTTAAATCCTAGCTAATAAAAGAGTAATATGCAAATTGACCATACCTCTGCTACACCCACCAGCCACGCCCACCAGCCAATCAGGAGCAAATATGCAAATAAACCCAACAAAGATGGCTGCAGCCACAGAGAGCAGGAGGGAGGCTTGGGTTTCCCTGGCAATGGAGGAAGCCAAGCTTTCCGCCTGCCCTTGCTGGCCCAGGCCTCCACTCAATGCTACAAAGTTTCAATTATAGAAGATAAATAAATTCCAACAGAAATGGCGGCAGCCATGGAGCTGGAGAGAGCAGGAGGCTAGGGTTGCCCACGGCGATGGAGGAAGCCAAGCTTCTGCAGCCCTGGCCTACTTTGGCCTCTGCTTAAGGCTACAAAGTTTCAATTATAGAAGATAAATAAACCCCAAATACCAGGGCCTCCGCTTGGGTCACCAGGGGGCATGGCCGGCCTGCAAACCACCACGGGCCCCTCTCCCAGGCTGCCCCACGCCCCAAGGAAACACCCACCCTGATCCAGGACACCCCTCAGGGCAAACCAGCTGGCCCCCACCCGTGTACCAGGCCTCTATCCTATCTAATAAGAGTAATATGCAGATTGACCATCACTCCAACACACAAGATGGCTGCCCCCATGTGGTCAAAGATGGCTGCCCCCATGTGGACACAAGATGGCCACCACAAGATGGCCAGCAGGGGAGGGCAGTTGTGGGTGATTAGGCCTGCTGGGGAGGGCAGTTAGGGGTGACTCGGCCAGCAGATGAGGGAAGTTGGGGGTGACTGGGTCTGCAGGAAAGGGCAGTTGGGGGGGACGCAGGCCTGCAGGGGAAGGCAGTTAGGGGCAAACAGGCTGGCAGGGGAGTGGTTAGGGGGTGATCAGGCTGGCAGGCAGAAGTGGTTAGGGGGTGATCAGGCTGGCAGGCAGAAGTGGTTAGGGGGTGATCAGGCTGGCAGGCAGAAGCGGTTAGGGGCAATTAGGAAGGCAAGTAGGCGAGCAGTTGGGAGCCAGCAGTCCTGAATTGTGAGAGGGATCGGGCCTAAACGGGCAGTCGGACATCCCTCAAGGGGTCCCAGATTGGAGAGGGTGCAGGCTGGGCTGAGGGACACCCTCCCCCCCCAATGCACGAATTTTATGCACCGGGCTTCTAGTATAATTATAATGATTTCAGATTTTAAAAAGAAAATCCATTAAGGTGTCATGATTTTTCCAAAATTGGTAGAGAGGTATGAAAGTAAAACAAGTTTGAAGAGTATTCATTGGCTTTCTATTTACAGCTCTCTGAGCTCCTGGCCTGCCCAGAGCTCACCTCACGACCAGCACCAGCCAAGCACGCCCATGTTTGTCTTGGTTGACTGTTGTATCACCACCCTTAGCATAGTTGATGTCAAATGAATGTTGAATACCAGAAAGTGTCATTCATATACTCTATCTGCTTCTGCTTTGGGGACTTCTCTAACACGGGGCTGGGTGACTGAGACTAAGAACAAGGTGTCAAGGGGTGTCCTAGACTGCCATATCTCGTCAGATGAAAAATAAAATACCAGTTAAGTCTAGGCCTAATCTAAAAGTTTGATCAGCTAAGTCACTATAAACCTCAGATCAAATGATTTTCAAACTTAACTGGATTCTGGAATTTCTCTACAGTTTTTGATATCAGCAAAAGCAGAATTCACCCCCCTAGGGACAAAGTTAACCAAGGTCCCAATGACCACCTTTCTCTACTAGATCAATGTCAAGGGTGACCCTACATTTTCCTGTCATTGTCACTGCACGTCTAATTGCATGTCTAAGCAATCCCCTTTTAGAGTGCACCCCAAAGCAGTTGTCTCTCATGACCCTCCCTGAGGTAAGCCATCACTCAGAATCCTATTCCCAGGTTCTGACATTAGGTAGGGGGCTACCAACATGGAAACCCATTTGTGTCTCTCTGTTTTCTAGCATTGATATCTGACGCATACCACATGGTTTAAAATTTTAAGTATCTCAGAAACAGACTTTGTTATCAAAACCAGGTTGGCCCTAGCTGGTTTGGTTCAGTGGGTAGAGTGTCGGTCTGCGGACTGAAGGGTCCCAGGTTCGATTCCAACCAAGGGCACATGCCCAGCTTGCGGGCTCGATCCCGCCCAGTAGGCAGCCAATGAATGATTCTCTCTCATCATTGAGAGAGAGAATTCTCTCTCTATCCCTCTCCCTTCCTCTCTGAAATCAAATAAAAAATATATTAAAAAAACAAAACTCCAGGTTGAAAAATATGCAGACAATTCCAAGTACTTGTATTAATGAACCCTTACCAATTTACACAATATCAAGAGACGTCTCCAAAGGCAGAAGTGCACATCAAGCCTAGTTCTCCGATTCATTTCCTCTGGAGAAGCAGCTTAGAATCATTCAGGCAAAGGGCCATGAAATAACTGCATTGCTAACAGAAACCTGGTAGAAAAAGTAGAGGGGGAATTGCTAAACTCTACCTACAGGGCTTTCTCTGGGAGTCAGGTTGCATGTTTTTCCTTTCTCAGATAAGAAAAAAATCTATTTTGTTTAACGTTTACTTAAAGGGAAAACAAAATCAGAAGGTAATGTGATGTTTTTATACAGATGAATTACAGCAAATAGACTAAGAATGATCTTCTGCTTAATACACATAGCCCTGCTTGGCTGCAGTTGGCTAAAAGTCTTGGGTGCTCATGAAGTGGATGAGCTTAATTGTGGCAATATGGAAGAACTTTTCCCCTCTATGTATTCCCATTGCTGACTGAAAAAGATTAACTAGTTGTAAAACCATCAAAATAAATGCTTTCAGATGCTGCTTTCCAAAACTGGGTCAGAGACCACGGGAGTATGTCCTGGCTCCCCGGGGCATGGGAAAGAGGTGACTAATGTGAAATTGGTGAGGAAGATATTAGAAACTAGGTGAGGGAGGGAGATAAAGGAGGGAAGGGAGAAGAGGAGGGAAAAAGTGGAGGAAAATAGTCAATGGTAATTAAGAGAGAAAATTCACCACGAAGAAGAAATAAGGGAAGGTCATAGTATTTTTACCCCATTTACAAGGGGGGAAAATGGCTGCTTTACTGCAAATTGAAGGTGAAATCTAAGAGGTGGAAATGCTCATCAATTCATATACATTAAAAAAAAAAACTCCCTGATGTCTCTGGAAGGTGCTAAGGAAACTCATTATTTTTAAAACTGGCATAAGAATCAAGCATTTATCCAGCCACTCCTATATGAAATGTTCTTCAAGGTAACCAAATAGAGGTAAGTTTCTCCACTTCACCATTTTGATCTTGGTAATGCCAGATACTAGCTGCCTCCTAATAAAATGCACAACACTAATACTATAAAACTCAACTAAACCAAACTTGATCAGACCTCTTGATCTAACTCCAAATATGAAGGGGGTGGGAGTAGAAATACATGTTAAATGATGGTTTGATGATACCATCAGCAAAATCCTGACTGTAAAAAAAAACAAACAACCCACAGGAAAAGTGAACTAAATACTTCAATCAAAAAGGCAGAGATTGTCATATTGGAGAGCACAGAGTTGGTTACTACTCTTTTTAATGTCTTCTCTCTTTAGATCTTACTATAGACCAGTGGTTCTCAACCTTTCTAATGCCACAACCCTTTAATACAGTTCCTCATGTTGTGGTGACCCCAAACCATAAAATTATTTTCGTTGCTACTTCATAGCTGTAATTTTGCTACAGTTAATGAATTGTAATGTAAATATCTATGTTTCCCGATGGTCTTAGGCTCTACAGTCGTGACCCACAGGTTGAGAACCGCTAGCAGGGTTACCTAAGACCATCGGAAAACACAGATATTTACATTACGATTCATAACAGTAGCAAAATTACAGTTATGGTCTTAGGCTCTACAGTAGCGGTTCTCAACCTGTGGGTCGCGACCCATAGGTTGAGAACCGCTAGCAGGGTTGCCTAAGACCATCGGAAAACACAGATATTTACATTACGATTCATAACAGTAGCAAAATTACAGTTATGAAGTAGCAACGAAAATAATTTTATGGTTGGGGGTCACCACAACATGAGGAACTGTATTAAAGGGTCACGGCATTAGAAAGGTTGAGAACCACTGCTAGACACTTTAAAAATAAAGATACAAATAGGTTAAGTGGAGGATAGAAAAACATACCATGCAAACATACCATGCAAATAGCAAGCACAAGCAAGCTGGAATGATCATAAAAAATGGACTTCAAAGCAAAGAGTAGTAATGGAGATAAAGCAGCAAATTTTATAAGTGATTTATACATAAGACAGAAAAATCATAAATGTGTACCAACCTAATAAAGGGGCTTCAAAATACAAAAACTGACAGATATAAAGGGAAAATTCACAATCACAGTTGGAGACTTAAACACACCGCTCTCAGGAATTGATAGACAAAAACAAAACAGTTTGAATATAGAAGGACTGAAGTGATGCTACCCACCAACCAAAAAGATTTGGGAACAAAGAACCATAAAGATTCTAAATTAAGAAGAGTTGGGTGGGTTGCTTGGGCATTTATCTGCCTCCTCTTCTACACTAGTTACGTGCTGTTCAAACCTATGACTAAGCACAGGTTTGTCACAGACCCAAAGAGAAAAACGAGAACAGGAGAGGCCTTGAGTTTAAGGAAAGAGCGGTCCATCTTTTATTGATACAACTTTCAAACCCAAGTATGTTTTCTGAGCCTTTTTTACACTCCATGATCTCATCCCATTCTTACATATGTAGTCTTTGAAAAAGAGCCCACATTTCCTTATCCCCATTTTACAGATAAGAAAGTCAAGTTCATAGGCTGACTTGCCAAAGAAACAAAACTGCAATTTTGCTGCTGGATCTAAGGGTGGACACAGTATTTTAAACTTCATCTGAGTGACTCTCCTGGGAGTGCAGTGAATTACCAACTATTTTCTTTCTTGAAAGTAAATTTTCTCCAATAAGTCCAAATGTGCAAAGTGATTATGTAAAGGATTTTGGTTCCTCAGTTAAGAATCAGGCTCTATTTTCACACACTCCCTAAAAGACACCGTCAGATACCAGGCTGGACCTAAGAGAAGGTAGTGGTTCATTCTGTGTTCAAACAGCATCCTAACACACAACACTCCTTGCTGGACTCACAAACTCAGTGTTGACCACACTCTTGGTTACCCATAAGAATCGATCAAGTTGTGGTTTAGAAACAAATTTCAAAATAAGCAGTCTGTGGAAAATATGTAGGTTTACTCTTCCAATTAGCAAAACATACACTTTACAGATCACTTCATTACTGAATTTAGAGGACAAATCTCAGAGTAAAATGACTTTGTTTCTCGGCCTGAACCAAAATATGTTTAAATATACAATTCAAATATGTCCTAGGCGAGTATTTAAGTACTGTATATATGTTTATTTACACTCTTCTCCATGTTATAATGAAGCATATTTTAAGGCTAATGGTGGTTTTATCTAGGAAAAAAAAGTACATGCATACCGAGGAATGTTTTTCAGCTTCTTAGCAAAGCACAAAAGGGAGGAAAAATGATTTAACTTTTTAGTTCCAATTGTTTTCAATGTTTTATGTAAGGTCAAAGTTGTACAGTCTGCTCAGATTTTTATAGAACCTGAGTGAATGAAATGCAGAGGTAAATCACTACTTTCTATTTAAAGCAAACTGGCTTTTTACAAACCATATGACTTTAATTTTTTTAAAAGGGAAAAAGAAAGAAAAGAAAGCACATGTTCTCCCCAGAAAATAGGTCAGTGGGTTCTTCCTCCAAGTAGTCCAGACTCAGGGGGGCCTCCTTTGGACTCAGAGGGACTCCTCTAATCTCGGCCAATGCTGCCGGCTTAGCCGCTTGGTCACTCTGAGCAATCATGAGAAACAGGACTGATTGGACTATTACTAGTACATGACACACAAGCTTCTAAGGAAATAGCAAATAATAACTCAATTGCTCTTTGTGGCTTATTTTTATTCTGAATCAATTAGCTAGAGGTGAAGGTCTTCTTCCTCCTGAACACATACTGAAGAAAAGGGTTAAGGCAGCGTGTGTTAAGATGTAGCACTACTTCTAAAAATATTTGGAGGAGACAGACATGAATCCCAAGTTCAGATGTGCTGAAGTACTGAGTTGATTACACAAGTATGAAGAGGTCCTTTGAATGCACAATTGATTTTTAGCAAGAGCGGCGATTCCATTTTGATTTTATAAAAGTAGGCTAAGTCACATGAATGTTTAAGAGAGACAGAAAAACCGAGACTACATGCTTTTTCAGCCTAAAAATAACCAAGGGTGGAGCCAAATAGGAACATACATTTCAGCAGAAAGGTGATAAACAGAAAGCCAAGCAGATACTATGTGAAAATATCCCACATAATGGCTTATGCTGACTTTGAACCAGAGTGAAACATTCAAACTTTATAAGGGTAAAAACAAATGCAGTTAGGTGTGTAGATCACCCCAAAAGAACCCATGGCTATTAAAGTTGCCATAGGGTCTTCTGAACTGGAAAGATCTGATGTTACCCTACTATTCTGATTTACCTTCAACTTTAATAACTGGCAGGCATTTCTCACCAAGACTCTAATTTTGGCATCAAAAATATTCATTTGTAGATAAGAATCATAAAACTAGTAACTTCTGTTAACTGGCTAGTTTAGGAGATAAGAAACATATAATCCTTAATTCTAAAATAGCCATTTAATATCTTATCCCAATTACTTATCTGGGTGGGAGGGGAAAGGAGCGGGTGTTTGGAATGGCATTAGAACACAATGTTTGGAATATAAAACGTCTGGAAAGAAACATCTGGAAAGAAACATCAAAGGTTAATAAATATTCAGTCTACATAAAATACAGGAAAACAGGAGAAAATACTGAGAGTACTTTGCTGTACCAAGGAGATATACTGTAGCCTAGATCCGTGGTCGACAAACTGTGGCTCTTTGACCCCTTGAGTGTGGCTCTTCCACAAAATACCACGGCCTAGGCGAGTCTATTTTGAAGAAGTGGCGTTAGAAGAAGTTTAAGTTTAAAAAATTTGGCTTTCAAAAGAAATTTCAATCGTTGTACTGTTGATATTTGGCTCTGTTGACTAATGAGTTTGCCGACCACTGGCCTAGATTACTCTTTGGATACTTTACTTAATTGGCCTTAATTGCATATAAAGTGTGTGACACAATTAGGGAGGCTTTGTCTTTAATTTAGCTCTGAAAGAAGCATGAGTGGATCGAAACCCTAATCACAGACCACTGTAGATCATTAGAGCAATTAAGAACACAATTTCTTCTCTTGAAAACCTTTCGCATAGATAACCTGCTAACCTTTGGATCCAGGTTTCAGACTTGCAAAAACCTTGGGGTTCTTAAGGGCAAGTGAGAGCTCATTGAGGAAGGAAATAAAGTGGGAGTCTCTCTCAGATTTCTTTGACTCAAAAATGACGACAATGGTAAAGTGGGGTTCTGGGCGGGTTAGGAAGTAGGTGCTCTGAACTTTGTCATCGTAGAAGTGAACCACTTTCTCCAAGCTGTTCAGGTCGGAGGTGCGGTCCGTCATGATCATGATGACGTTGGGCCAGTGCATGACAGGCCTGTCGCTGGGCAGAGACACTACGGCTGGATACTGGTCCACACCCTTGGGGGCCTCTCTGTAGGAATGGGGGTGGTGATAGCCGTGACCCTGAAAGCTCTCAGACCCTCGGTTATCAAAGATTAAAGACACGTTGGCAGCATCGTATTTCCTAATGAAGCTGGAAATCTTTCCAAACAGGTCTGGGTTGGCTTTTGCAGTCAACGTTTTCATTTCTGAAGCAGTCGTTTGTCGGCTCAGTGCCTCATGAAAGTAGAAACTAAATTTGGCAAGAAGCATGTTTTTGAGTTTCATCAGCCAAAGGAAAAGGTGTGGGGGCTGAACAGCCTTCTGAGACTGCCCTCCAAACAGATGTTTCTTGGTCTCCCGCTGCTTTTCAAAGATCTGGCCCCAGGTCTGCAGCTTGGTGTGAGCGCTGTGCAAGTTAACCAGAGACGGCAGGAACTTCCACTCTGAGACCTGAGCCTGGGCTTTCAGGAGATGACTCAGGACATCGACTTCCAGCTGGAAACTGCTCTCCAAAGAGCTGAGGATAGGGTGGTGAAATCTGAAGGGGGAAGGGAAATTAATAGAAATAAGTGGAAATATTACTCCATGTTGACGTTTTCTGCCCTCAAAAAGAAATGTGGTCAGATAAATAATATTATATTTGGGGACAGGGGAAGGAAAAATGGAAGGATCCCATGTTCACTTATTTAAAAAATTCATTCTGGCCCTTGCTGGTTGGCTCGGTTGGTTGAGCGTCATCCGATGCACTGAGAGGTCACCGGTTTGATTCCCTGTTGGGGCACATGTCTGGGTTGCAGGTTCATTGCCCAGTAGGAGGTGTGCAGGAAGCAGCTGATTGATGTTTCTCTCTCCCTCTCCCTTCCTCTCTCTCTAAATACATCAATAAAAACATGTTTTAAAAAAATTCATCCTGACATAACTTTACCATTTCAGAATTAGATCATCATCATATTCTCCTAGGGCAGTGGTCGGCAAACTCATTAGTCAACAGAGCCAAATATCAACAGTACAACGATTGAAATTTCTTTTGAGAGCTGAAAACCGACTTCTGCGCATGGGCCACGAAGTTTCAATCACACTGTACGTGCGTGCCCGCACGTGGTATTTTGTGGAAGAGCCACACTCAAGGGGCCAAAGAGCCACATGTAGCTCGCGAGCCGCAGTTTGCCGACCACTGTCCTAGGGCAATAGCATGATGTTTAAAAAAAAGTGAGAGTAGTAGCTACCTTCTTTTCAACTACAGGGAAATTAAAGTAGCTATCATTCTCAACTTATTTTATTTATTCTGGTAATTTTATAACTAACATTATCATCAAAACAAGGCATCTTCCTTTTAGGATGTGGTCTTAAAGAGGTGCAAGTAATAAAAAGGTCACTAAAACATCTCTTGACTGTGTACATAATATGCTAAACTTAATGTTCACAGTAACTCTATAAGTATTATTAAACCTGTTTTTCAGATAGGAGTATAGACTATAAACCTATTCCTAAAACCTAACATATAATCAGAAAATGTTTATTAAAGGAATAGAACATTTACCAAAAAGCCCTCAGTCAATCCTAGTTCCCAAATTCCCTTTATATTTAATCACGTCTAAAAATAAAATGGTAGCTAAACAAAAAATATATAACAGTTCAGTCATTTTCCATTTATCTTAGGGTAAAATCTAAAATCCTTAAGAAGGCTTGAGTAATCTGGTCCCTTATTAGCTTGAGTCGAATTCCCATTGTACTCACTAGAGAAATAGTGACATTAAGTAAATAATTAGAAATGCAATGATACTATAAAGAAGGTCAAAGTAGTAGGGTGGTTTCATTTCTACTTGTTCTAGACAAAATGTTTAAAAAAATTTTTTGCCCATGATCTACAGTTAGAAGTATGCTTTATATTGTGACTAAGTACACACCACACACATATACAAATAAAAGGCTTTTGTTTTTAACTTCTTATTTACCCTTCCTATGTCTAGTATACTCTTGATATTTAATAACTAGAGGCCCAGTGCACGAATTCGTGCACTGGTGGAGTTCCTCAGCCTGGCCTGCAGGGATTGGCTGAAACCGGCTCTCCGACATTCCCAGGCTGAACCCTAGTTTCTGTCCCATTGATTCTTCCTGTTGCTTATGATCTAAGTGAAGTTCTGTAACAATGAGATAGAATGGCTAAGGAGATCATCTGTGTATGGAAGCTCTACTTAGAGCTTTCTTACTCAGTTTTTTGTTTTGTTTTTGTTTTTGTGTTGTTGTTTTTTTCTGAGAAGCGCCAAGGAGGTTCAGTGTCTGCCGAGCATGGTGTACCCCCCTTCTCAAGGTGCCTACATCAAGCCCTTACATTTTTCCTAAAGATCCAAAGCATCTGCCAAAGTTGCAGGAATCTGCTTAGCAAGTGACCCATTTGAAAGGTATGGACAGAATGGACCATTTACTGAGCATATCCAGGCAACTCGGGAGATGATTTACAGGCCCGAGCCATGGGATTTCACTGCTTCACTGTCAATGAGAAAAGCCTCTTACACAGCTGTTTTGGCCCCAGTTGAAAGGGAAAATGCTAGTTATCAATTAAATAATTAGGAAAAAAATTATCACAAGTATACTTAGAGTTTTTAAAAAATGTATTGACACACTAATTAAAGAAATTATGGTTAAGAGAGCCATACTAGGTTGGACATTATAAGACCAGAACTGAGTGTCATGTGATCAACAGGATGTAGTTACTCACACCACGACAACAATATTTTGGGTTTTTTTTCTGTTACTTGCATTTTACCCTCAAGATAGGGAAGCTAAAAACATAGGTGGAGGAGCTAGTCTAATAATATACTCAAAGAATCAGAAAGATAAAACAGATCTCAAGTCCTCTAGCTCAGGTGCTTAAGTAATTAACTAATTTGGACTATTCAAACATGACATGCTTCTGAATGAACATTAAGGAAGTCTAACACAGAGAACAGAAGATGGCTGCCGAGGGAAAGGCAGACTGCAAGACAGTGTGTGAGTGAGAAAACAAAGGGAGAGTGTGTGGTTGCATGGGGAATGTTTTTTGGTGAGTTGAGGGACAGCTATACACCAGGAAGACTGTGGGGGACTACTGGACAGGGCTCCCCTGACCAGGCAGCCCCCTGTTCCCTCCCAGAGCAACCGGATCGGACACAGAGTCTGCGCCATCTTGAAAGGGAAAGTGGATGTTATCAGACGCCTGTAAAGCCCGGGGAATCTACAAATATGGAACCCACCGAACAGCTGCGAACCCAAGAACACCAGTCCTCAGGTGGCGCAAGCATGTGGATTCAGAGGAGCTCTACACTCTGCCACGGAAAGGTCAGATTTTGCCTGGGAGAAGGAGAGAGAGAATTACATAAACAGACACCCGGAGAAGAGAGACCATGTGGAGACAAAGAAACTGCCCACAAATGACAGAAAAGCAGGCATCACCAGAAAAGGAAGTAAACAAAATGGAGGCAAGCAACCTTCCAGAGAAAGAATTCAGAGAAATGGTCATAAGGTGGCTGAAAAGAATGGAAGGAAAATTCAACAATATGTGTAAGAACCAAGAGGAAATGAAGAAGAACCAAGAAGAAATGAAAAATGACATCGCTGCTGTAAAAAACTCAATAGAAAGCATCAAGGGTAGACTAGAAGAAGCAGAGGACCGCATCAGTGAGCTAGAAGACAAGGTAGGAAAAAATACCCAAGTAGAGCAGCTTCTAGAAAAAAAACAAATTAAAAAGCAGGAGGAGAGCGTAAGGGAACTTAGGGACAACACGAAACAAAACAACATCTGCATAATAGGGTTTCCAGAAGGAGAGGAAACTGAGCAAGGAATAGAAAACCTGTTTGAAGAAATAATGACAGAAAACTTCCATGATATAGGGAAGAAAAAACCCACACAAATCCAAGAAGCTCACAGAGTCCCAAGCAAAATGAACCCCAAAAGACCGACGTGAAGGCACATTATAATCAAACTGGCAAACACCAACAACAAAGTAAGAATCTTAAAAGGGGCCAGAGAGAGACAGAAAGTTACCTACAAAGGAACCCCCATCAGACTAGCGACTGATTTCTCAACAGAAACTCATCGGGCCAGAAGGGAGTGGAATGAAATATACAAAGTCATGCAAAAGAAGGGTCTGAATCCAAGAATACTGTACCTAGTAAGGCTATCAATCAAAATTGAAGGTGAAATCAGGAGCTTCAGACAAAAAAGGATTAAGGGAGTTTATTACCACCAAACCAGCAATTGAAGAAATGCTAAAGGGTCTGCTGTAAAAAAAAAAAAAGAAAGAAAGAAAGAAATAGGAAGCGAAGAAGGAACACAGGGGTAAAGAATAAAAATGGCGACAAATAAAAACCTATGAATAATAACTTTAAATGTAAATGGATTAAATGCCCCAATCAAAAGACATAGGGTAACGGCTTGGATAAGAAAACATGACCCATATATCTGCTGTCTACAAGAAACGCACCTCAGAAAAAAAGACGCACACAGACTGAGGGTGAAGGGATGGAAAAAGGTTTTTCAGGCGAATGGAAATGAAAAAAAAGCTGGGGTAGCAATACTTATATCTGACAAATTAGATCTCAAAGTGAAGGATATGACAAGAGATAAGGAAGGCCACTTCATAATACTAAAGGGAGCAATCCAACAAGAAATAACTCTGGTAAACATATACGCACCCAATATAAGAGTACCCAAATACATAAAAAAACTCCTGGAGGATATCAAGAGAGAGAGATTGAGAGCAATTCAATCATAGTAGGAAACTTTAATACCCCAGTAACACCATTGGACAAATCCTCTAAACAAAAAATCAGCAAAGAAACATCAATCCTAAATGAATCACTAGACCAGATGGAATTAATTGACATCTTCAGAACATTTCACCCCAAAGCCATAGAATATACATACTTCTCAAGTGCAAATGGGTTATTTTAAAGATAGACCATATATTGGGTCACAGGCAAAGTCTCTTCAAATTCAAGAAGATAGAAATCATATCAAGCATCTTCTCAGATCACAGTGGCATAAAACTGGAAATCAAATACAATAAAAACAATCCAAAAAAATCAAACACATGGAGACTAAACAGCATGCCCAAGAGAGATCAAAGAAGAAATAAAAAACATCATGGCAACAAACGACAGTGAAAACACAACAACCCAAAATCTATGGGACACAGCGAAAGCAGTCTTGAGAGGGAAGTTCATACCTCTACAAGCCTACTGCAAAAAACAAGAAACAATGGTAATAAATTACCTATCCCTACAACTCAAAGAGTTAGAAAGAGAGCAACAAGAAAAGCCCAGTGTAAGCAGAAGGAAGGAAATAATAAAGATCAGAGCGGAGATAAACAACATAGAGACCAAAAAAAACAATACAAAAGATCAATAAAACCAAGAGCTGGTTCTTTGAAAGGATAAACAAGATTGATGAACCTCTAGCCAGGCTCACCAAGAAGCAAAGAGAGAGGACCCAAATAAACAAAATCAGAAATGAAAGAGGTGAAATAACAACAGACCCCACAGAAATACAAAGGATTGTTAAAAAATACTATGAACAACTCTATTCCAACAAACTGGACAACCTGGAGGAAATGTACATATTCCTAGAAAAATACAACCTTCCAAAACTCAATCAGGAAGAATCTAAACATCTCAATAGGCCAATAACTATGGAAGAAATTGAAGCAGTCATCAAAAAGCTTCCAGCAAAGAAAAGCCTGGGGCCAGTCGGCTTCACAGGAGAGTTTTACTAAACATTCAAGGAAGAACTAAAACCTATCCTCCTCAGACTATTCCAAAAGATGAAGGAACACTTTCAAGGTCCTTCTATGAAGCCAGCATCACCCTAATACCAAAACCAGATAAAGACAACACAATGAAAGAGAATTACAGGCCAATATCCCTCATGAACATAGATGCCAAAATCCTCAACAAAATTCTAGCAAATCGGATCCAGCAGTACATCAGAAAGATCCTACACCATGACCAAGTAGGATTTAGCCCAGGAATGCAAGGATGGTATAATATCTGCAAATCAATAAACATGATACATCACATAAACAAATTGAGAGATAAAAATCACAGTCATATCAATTGATGCAGAAAAAGCATTTGACAAAATCCAACACCCTTTCTTGATAAAAAACTCTCAACAAAGTGGGAAAAGAAGGATCATACCTCAACATAATAAAAGCCATATATGATAAACCCACAGCTAACATCATACTCAATGGGCAAAAACTAAAACCATTTCCTCTAAGAACAGGAACAAGACAGGGATGCCCACTCTCACCACTCCTGTTCGACATAGTACTGGAAGTATTAGCCATTGCTATCAGACAAGAAGAAGAAATAAAAGGCATCCAAATTGGAAAAGAAGAAGTAAAGCTGTCCTTATTTGCAGATGACATGATACTGTACATAAAAAACCCGAAAGACTCCATCAAAAAATTATTAGAATTAATAGATGAATTCGGCAATGTAGCAGGATACAAGATTAATGCCAAGAAATCTATGGCATTTCTATACACCAATAGTGAACTTACAGAAAGAGAGACTAAAAAAGCAATCCTATTTACCATCGCACCAAAAAAATTAAAATACCTAGGAATAAACTTAAGGAGGTAAAAGACCTATACGCAGAAAACTACAGGACACTGAAAAAAGAGATAGAGGAAGACATAAACAGATGGAAGTACATACCATGTCCATGGATTGGTAGAATCAACATCATTAAAATGTCCATACTACCCAAAGCAATATATAGATTCAATGCACTCCCCATTAAAATACCAATGGCATATTTCACAGACCTAGAAAGAACTCTCCAAAAATTCATCTGGAATAAAAAAAGATCCCGAATAGCCACAGCAATCCTGAGAAAGAAGAACAAAGTAGGTGGGATCTCAATACCAGATTTCAAGCTGTATTACAAGGACACTGTTCTCAAAACAGCCTTGTACTGGCACAAGAACATACATATAGACCAATGGAATAGAATAGGGAATCCAGATATCGACCCAAACCACTATGCTCAATTAATATCTGACAAAGGAAGCATGAACATACAATGGAGTCAAGACAGTCTCTTCAATAAATGGTGTTGGGAAAATTGGACAGATACATGCAAAAAAAAAAATGAAACTAGACTACCAACTTACACCATACACAAAAATAAACTCAAAATGGATAAAGGACTTAAACATAAGACGGGAAACCATAAAAATACTAGAGGAAACCACAGGCAGCAAAATCTCAGACATATGCCGAAGCAATTTCTTCACCAATACGGCTCCTAGGGCAATGGAAACTAAAGAGAAAATAAACAAATGGGACTACATCAAAATAAAAAGCTTTTGTACAGCAAAAGAAACCATCAACAAAACAACAAGAAAGCCCACTGTATGGGAGAACATATTTGCAAATGTTATCACTGATAAAGGTTTAATCTCCAACATCTACAGGAAACTTATACAACTTAATAAAAGGAAGATAAATGATCCAATAAAAAAATGGGCAACGGACCTAAATAGAATCTTTTTGAAAAAAGACAGAAGGAAGGCCAAAAGACATATGAAAACATGCTCAAAGTCACTAATTATCCGAGCGATGCAAATCAAAACAATGCGGTACCATCATTGTTTTGAATGGCAATCGTTAACAAATCAACAAACGACAAGTGCTGGCGAGGATGCGGAGAAAAAGGAACCCTCCTGCACTACTGGTGGGAATGCAGACTGGTGCAGCCACTGTGGAGAACAGTATGGAGTTTCCTCAAAAAAGTAAAAATGGAACTCCCATTTGACCCAGTAATCCCACTTCTAGGAATATATCCCAAGAAACTAGAAACACCAACCAGAAAGGATATATGCACCCCTATGTTCATAGCAGCACAATTCACCATAGCTAAGATTTGGAAACAGCCCAAATGCCCATCAGCTGATGAGTGGATTAGAAAACTATGGTACATCTACACAATGGAATACTATGCTGCTATAAAAAGAAGGAATTCTTACCATTTGCAGCAGCATGGATGGACCTGAAGAGCATTATGTTAAGTGAAATAAGCCAGGTAATGAAAGAGAAATACCACATGATCTCACTCATTTATGGATAATAAAGAACATTATAACCTGATGAACAAAAAGATAGATACAGAGGCAGTAAAGCACCGAACAGACTGTCAATTTACAGCGGGCAAGCAGGGGAGTGTTGGGGAGGGGGGAAATAGATCAACCAAAGGACTTGTATGCATGCATATAAGCACAACAAATGGACACAAGACACTGTGGGGGGTGGGATGAGGGCATGCAACAGGGGGTAGGGGAGGCTGGGGGAAGGTCAATGGGGAAAAAAAAAGAGATATATGTACTACTACATGTAATACTTGAAACAATAAAAAAAGAAAAGTCTAACACAGACACACAAAATCTTTGAATTGTAAAAAATGCTCCCACACCCTTGGCCTAAAAGGCTAAGGCCCCTTAACACTTAATGAGCATTAAGCATCACAAGATTCTATAACTGTGGATATCAGGAAAATTTACCAAGGAACTAGAAACACAGCAAGACTGCTAATAACAGAAAATGGCATGAGATTGGAGAAAATGCTACCACAAATAATACTGTTATTTTTCTACTTCCAGTTGGAAATCATTATATCCCCAATGTTCTCCTTGAAAGAACATGAATTATATTACAAACCTTCAGGAAAAAATTCTGAACAAGTATAAATATATACTAAAAGTGCTTAAATGCTCAACATTTATTAGGATGCATATGAATGTTGAAGCTATTTTTCAGTTTTAAGAAGAGCTACAAATACATGTTAAAATTATTCTGCCAAGACTTTGAGATTAGCATTATGATGTATCATTTCCCCATTTCCATTCTGCTGTGTGCTTCATACCTATTCACAACCCACACTATAGGGCAGCAATTTGCAACTTTTTCATTTCAATGCACATATAAACTAATTACTGAAATTCTGTGGCATATAAAAAAATACATATTTTTCCGATCTGACAAAAAAAAAAGGTATAATTTGATTTATTCACACCAGATGGCTGTTGTGATTTTTTAAAATTTGACAATCTAAGAGAAAAGAGATCAGTGCCCCCAACTAAACAGCCAGGTATTGCATGTTTTCATTGTTCTTGCAGCATACTGGTAGAAAACTGCTGTTATAGGGGAATCTGTTAAATTGTTGTAATCCAAAAATACATCTTAGCTATGGCAACAAGCTTGAATGAGTCTGAATACAGAATAAATTGACAACTATTTGCATAGAACATATGCTTTTTAAAAAGCCCTGGCCGGGTACTCAGTTGGTTAGAGCATAGTCCCAATTGTAGGTTCGATCCCCAGTCAGGACACATACAAGCATCAACCAATGAATGCATAAACAAGTGGAACAAGAAATCAATCAATCTCTCTCTCTCTCTCTCTCAAATCAATTTTTTAAAAGGCCAGAAAAAGAGAGAGTATAGAGGAGAAACTAAGATGGCGGCATAGGTAAGCACCTAAACTGCTGCCTCGCACAACAATTTCAAAACTACAACTAAAAGACAGAACGGACACCATCCAGAACCACAGGAAAGCTGGCTGAGTGAAAATTCTACAACTAGAAGGAAAGAGAAAAGCTCACAGAGAATTGGAGGTACGGCAAAGGGTCTTTGTGCACGCAGAGAGGAAGGGCGGCTGAGAGCCTGGCTGACTTTCTCTGGCGGAAGGGGGAAGGAAGCCCCTGAACGCACTGAACTCCAGTTCTGACTGCACTGAACCCCAGTCCCGGGCGAAACCCCATGGACCCAGGCTCATACAGGGGGAGTCTGGACTGTCAGGTAGAGAGAAAGGCACCCAGGGGTTCTGGAGGCACGCGCGCCAGTGCGCACTAAGGCTGCGGAGGTTGCCACAGGCTTTCCCTAGCAGAAGGGAGTCCGAAGCTCCTAACTGCACTGAGCCCCAAATCTGACTGCACTGAACCCCAGTTCCAGGCGAGCCCCTGCGGACCCACGCTCTTGTGGGGGGAATCTGGACTCTCGGGCAGAGACTCGGGAGCCGGGGAAGGCAGAGGTCTGCAGGCGCGCACGTGCGCAAGGGCAAGGCTGACTGGAAGCCAAGACTGTCTGCTCCGCCCTGAGACTCCACCCCATCCAAGCTGAGCACAGAGGCTATTGCAATTTGGCAAGTCTAATCCTATAAGGCTGTCTCCAGCACCGAACTTCTCCCAGCGTAGACACAGCTGATCCTCACAGCCATTTGGCCTGGAGGTCAATTCCTCCCAGTGATACCAACAACAATCAAGACTTAACTACAACAAGGCTGTACACACAGTCCACAAAGGGGTGCACCAAGAGTGTCCACCTCAGGTTAACTGGGGAGGCAGACCCACTGGGCCATATAGGAAACCTAGCACACAAATCTACCCTACCAACTCAGGGAAGCAGTGAAAATGCGGCGTCAAAGAAACAGATCACAAATGAAAGAAATGGAGGAAAACAAACGACTGGATATAGAATTCAAAACCACGGTTATAAGGCTTTTCAAGAATATCCTAGAAAAGGCCGATAAATATAACGAGACCCTCGAAGATATGAAAAAGGACCAACTAGAAATTAAACATACACTGACTGAAATAAAAAATATTATACAGAGACCCAACAACAGACTAGAGGAACACAAGAATCAAGTCAAAGAATTGAAATACAAAGAAGCAAAAAACACTCAACCGAAAAAGCAAAAAGCAAAAAAAAAAAAAAAATCCAAAAAGTTGAAGATAGTGTAAGAAGACTCTGGGACAACTTCAAGCGTACCAACATCAGAATTATGGGGGTGCCAGAAGAAGAGAGAGAGCAAGATACTGAAAACCTATTTGAAGAAATAATGACCGAAAACTTCCCCCACCTGGTGAAAGAAATAGACTTACAAGTCCAGGAAGCGCACAGAACCCCAAACAAAAGGAATCCAAAGAGGACCACACCAAGACACATCATAATTAAAATGCCAAGAGCAAAAGACAAAGAGAGAATATTAAAAGCAGCAAAAGAAAAACAGTTAATTACCTACAAGGGAGCACCCATACGATTGTCAGCTGATTTCTCAACAGAAACTATGCAAGAAATTTTCAGTGATGAATAGCAAGAACCTACAACCAAGATTACTCTACCCAGCAAAGCTATCATTCAGAATTGAAGGTCAGATAAAGAGCTTCACAGATAAGAAAAAGCTAAAGGAGTTCATCACCACCAAACCAGTATTATATGAAATGCTGAAAGGTATTCTTAAAGAAGAGGAAGGAGAAAAAAGTAAAGATAAAAATTATGAACAACAAATACATATCTATCAACAAGTGAACCTAAAAATCAAGTGAATTAAAAATCTGAGGAACAGAATAATCTGGTGAATATAATAGAATCAGGGGCATAGAAAGGGAGTGGACTGATAATTCTCAGGGGGAAAGGGGTATGGGGGGGGGGTTCAGGAAGAGACTGGACAAAAATCATACATCCATGGATGAGGACAGTGGGGGGGAGGTAAGGGCAGAAGGTGGGGTGGGAACCGGGTGGAGGGGAGCTATGGGGGGAAAAAGGAGAAACAATTGTAATAATATGAATAAAGATTTATTTAAAAAAAAAAATAAGAAACCAAAAAAAAAAAAGAGAGAGTATACATGCACAAATGCATTCCTTCCTCTGTAAATCCCTATCAAGGAGTTCCTTCCAAAACAAGCCATGCATGTGAGGAGTCAGAAGCCTGATTAAAAATAAATCTGTAGCACAACAATGTGAATGTACTAAGTGCCACAAAACTGCACATTTAAAAATGGTTAAAATGCTAAATTTTGTTACCACAATAAAAAAACAAACCTGTAATATCCTCTCATTTAAAATAATTAGTTTACTAGTTTTTACATGAATTAGCCAGAAGTTTTCCCTGCAGGACCCTCCATGCTAGAAGGAGGTATTTATAATGGATACACATTTGTTTAGAAGGAGGAGCAATTCCTTTGGTTGAAAGATTTTACAGGAGACAGGATTTGAGCTGAGCCATAAAGCTTAAAGAGCAGGTAGGATTAAAAAAAAAAAAAAAAAAGGAGCAGGTACAATTTAGCTATGTGACGATGATGGCTTACATTTCTGGTCCCAATTTGTAACCAACGCTGATTCCACACCCTTTGCCATGTGATTCTGGAGCTTCTCCCACCAGAAGAGGAGTGTCTTTTCCCCACCCTGGACTATGGATGCACTGGGCCAAAGAGATATTAACAGATCTGATGAAGGCAAAGGCTTAAAATGAGCTTGGCTGGGCTTGTTCTTTTGCACTTTGGCCATGGCCATCGAATAGCTGATCCCACTCTAACCTCGGGCTCAGAATGGACACCGGGGAGCAGACTAAGCTCAAAGCTCACAGCAATAAGCCAAGCCTAGTGAGACCAACAGTGTTAAGCTACCCAGCTACGATTAACCCAGGTACACAACTCTCGAAATAGACCTGCTAGCCTGTGTGAATTTTGGGGTGGTGGTTATACAGAATGACTGTAGCAATAGCTAAATGATAAATGATAGAACAATGTGATGGGATTCAGAACATGCTCCTCAAAAATATGGTACATGCCTTTGAGTCAGTTCTGATTCTTGGCAACCCTATGATGAGTGATGTCCACAACATCCTGTCCTCAATAACTCTGTTCAGCTCTTATAGACTCATGCCTAAGGCTTCTTTTATGGAGTCATTCCATCTCATAACTGGTCTTCCTCTTTACCTGCTGCGTTCTATTTATCTCAGCATTACTGTCTTTTCCAAAGAACCCTGCCTTCTCATGATGTGCCTGAAGTAGGACAGCTTCAGTTTTGTTATTTTTGCCTACCTCGACGTTCCAAGCTTAATTTTCTCTAAGACCTACTAGTTAGTCTTTCTGGTTGCCCAAGGTATCTGTAGAGCTCTCCTTCAACACTGTATTCCAAATGGATCAATTTTTTTCCCTTCCTCATTATCCAACCTTTACATTTGTATATAGTAATTGGGAATGTGAGGGTGTGGGATGCTCTTAGTCGGGTCTCTCTAATGATACATCTTTGCCCTGATGATCTTTCCTAATTCTCCCACTGCTTCCCTTCCGATTAGCCTTTTGATTTCTTGGCTATAGTCTCCATTTAAATTGATGAATGAACCAAGGTAAACAGAATCTTTAACAATTTCTATACTGAATGAATCTGAAAAACCCATATGCCCAGGAAGGACTTCTGACCCTTCCCTGATTCAGGTAATAAAAGTCTCAAGTGAAAGGTGCCATCCTCATTCCCTGAGTAAAGTAGCATCCTTATTTCCAAAGACTAAGGAACACAGAGAGGAAGCTGAATGAACAGGCCTGCTGTTACCCCCAGTTTACTACACTTAGCTCCCACCCTTTTTCCTCCTAGTACATTTTTCCACGACTCTCCATTCAAATCTAGCACAAAAACACCTAAGTTAAACAGCTTCTTTGGGTCTTCATTTCTTATGAAGGCTTCCCTGTCATGTAAAATTTATATTCAATACCTTTGTATGCTTTTCTCTTGTTAATCTGTCTTTTGTGTGTGTTTTTAAATATATATATTTATTGATTTCAGAGCGGAAGGGAGAGGGAAAGAGAGATAGAAACATCAATGATGAGAATGACTGATCAGATGCCTCTTGCAGGCCCCCCCACTGGGGATTGTGCATGTGCCCTTAACCAGAATCGAACCTGGGGCCCTTCAATCCACAGGCCAATGCTCTATCCACTGAGCCAAACCAGCTAGGGCAATCTGTCTTTTGTTAAAGGGACCCCAGCTGAGAACTTAGAAGGATAGAGAAAAAAGATATTTTGCCACCTCTACAAATTCGAGGACATTCTAAGCAAAATAAATAATATGAACCAAGGTAGGAAATGGGGAAAGATTTCTCTGGGGCTTCTTCCTCTTTACTAAGAGTTTGGCTGCAATTTGAGGCATTAGATGGGCCTTAGATGAATTTGAAAAGGTAGGCTGGGCAAGATCACAAAAGGCCTTCAGTCTGCACTATTAAGATTAGGCAGGTCAAGTGTCTAGAGTAGAAGGCATCTCACAGAAACTGCACTCTTATTGGTTTTGCTTAGAAAATTTTCAGTGAGGGATAATTAACCCTGTTGAGCTACACAACTATTTTATTAACAGTCTTATCATACATCACAAATCTTTTTCTGAAGAAAAAAAAGGGCATAAAGACTTAACAAATCACAGTTCTGCCTTTGGTGAGAATTCTGCCATTTGAAGCATTCAGATAAAAAATGCAAACAAAAGTTTTATGAAACTAAAAAAAGGTTCTTTAAATTCTAGCTATAAAATTATGATTAAAGAATAAAAAAATCACTGAATGGTGTGTTATTCCCATACCAGAGGGATTTTTAAAAGCTCTCTAATGTATGAATAATTGTTTACTTCTTTAAAAGCATTATTTCTTAAAAGCTACATTCTTGATTTAGGAGAGTAATTTGCATTAAATCTACCAGTTTTGTTTTGACCACAAAACAAAATTAGCCAGAATTTTCTTTTATGCTCACTGTATGTAACAGGTAAATAAAGTCAAAACAAATTCTACAGACTCAAAAAAGATTTCATTGATGCTTCCTTGGAGAGAAATCCAGTTCTATTTCTCCTCAAGAGTATTCAAGGAATAATAGACACTCTCATCTTAAACAAGCCAAGTTCATGTTTTTCTTCTAGAAGGCACACAAAAACTCTTATATGAGTAATGTTAATTATTCAATTTGAAAGGCAGCATCATAAATGACTGTGATTCTTAAACAAGATTTGTATTTGTATAATAACGTAATGTTTACCAAAAGAGGAAACCTTTAACACCTTTCTACTCTAACACACTGGCTTGCAGAGAAAAAACCCCAAACATGCTTTCCATTCATCTTTGAAAGCAGGCTGGACATGTCAGGACCAGAGGTTTAGACTCCATGCTATATTATATTATGCTTGTTAATTTTTTAATACAAAAGCAGTCCATGGTTTAAACATGAAAAATTCACACACAATTTTTTTAAGTGTTCTGACATAGATCAGATATATTGGGGCAAGTAAGCATTTCCTGAAAGATAAATTGGGTCCTTTGGGAAAAAGATTAACTCATTCAATACAACAGAATAGCAAAATATTAATTATTTCTCTAGAACACTGGGACCATAAAAGAAATGTACTTGGTGTAGCACAGATGCCAAATCAAAAAAACTGTAGAAAAAAGGATGTTCTATTTTTTAGAATTTCTTAACTAAGGAATTTTATGTTGTTCAAATTAACCCACAGCCTCTAATAAAGATAGTTTCCAGGCTAGGATGTAACTGTGATCAGTAATTCCCTAATGATTAGAGAAAGGTAGCAAGGGTAGAAGATGGAGACTGCTGATGAAAACACCCATTGACCATGCATGGTATTGCAACCCAGTTCCATTGGATTCCATCAGCATCCAATCAGAAGGCTGCTGGGCACAGCTAAGTGCTGCCCTTGGAGTTTCAAGAATGCAATCCAGGCTTTTGCAGAAAATGGGAGAAATTCACAAGCCTCTGAGAAGAGGGATGTTTCAAAGAACATTCAAAGATGATAGATAGGTCACAAATTTAATATAATAAAAACAAAAACAGCTAAATCATTCCTAGGAGACACACACATGCACACATATACCCATGCACACATATCTGTAAGGTTCAATACTCTGTGTATCCTAGCGTTGGCATCTTTCTCCTATTTTTCCAAACAATTTTTTTCATGCAGACTATGTATCAGTATCACAGGGAACTTTTAAAACATACACATTTCAGGGCACCCAATCTAGAATCACTAAATTTTACCCTCTTAGGGAAAGAGAGGAGGGGCCCAGGAATTAGTATTTTCTTAATCTCTGAGATGGGTCAGCAAACCACTCTCACATTAGCTTTAGCAATCACCACATGAGATCTCTTCCCCTTGAGAATCATTATCTCCAACTGTACTTAAGTTTTTGGTTTTCAAACAATTACTTTATTTAAATAAATATATACATATATAAATCAGATTTGAGAAAGAATACATTTACAAACAGAAAATTTGTACACATGTAAAATCTATATATATAAAAGCCTAAGCAACCATTAAGAACAAACAACCGGTCGACCAGTCTCTATGACATGCAATGACCACCAGGGGGCAGACGCTCAATGCAGGAGCTGCCCGTGGTGGTCAGTGCGCTCCCCAGAGGGAGCGTCACTCAGCCAGAAGCAGGCTCATGGCTGGCAAGTGCAACTGTGGGGGCAGGAGCCTCTCCTGCCTCCTTGGCAGTGCTACCGGGCGGAGGCAGCTGGGGCTCCTCCCCGGCCACCTGCCACCTCAGCACTGCTACATCCCTCAAGGGATGTAGGACTGCTGGGTTTCGGCCTGATCCCCATAGGACCTGGCCTGCAGGGATCGGGCTGAAATCCAGCAGCCCGACATCCTCCCAAGGGGCCCCAGATTGCGAGAGGGCACAGGCCAGGCTGAGGGACCCCACCCATGCTTGAATCCATGCACCAGGCCTCTAGTTTGTTTATAAAAAGAAAATGTGGTTTTTTTACATACAAGGACTATTGGCATGACAGGAAGAGCTTGCTAACATTTATTGCTTCTTGGGAAGGGAATTAAGTAGCTAAAGGACAGGGGGCAGCAGGTAGACTTTTCACTATGAATTCTTTTGTGCTTCAAAAATTTTGACCCATGTTCATGTATTACCTATTAAAATTAATAAAAATAAAATTTAGAATATATCATAAGTTCAAAAATACAAGACAATAAAAATAACAACTATGGAGAACATTTTGGGGACACCTGAGGAAATCTGAATATGGACTCTATATTAGATGATGGCAGAAAACAGTGTTAAATGTTTTGTGTGGAGACTATGTTATAGTTTTGTATGGTTCTTAGAAGATCCAACGGAGTATTTAGGAGTGAAATGGCATGATGTTCGCATTTGACTTTCAAACAACTCAGGAAAATAAAATTATATGCTGAGAGAAATAAAGCAAGCGTGGCAAAATTTTAATAACAGTGAATCTAGAAAAATAATATATCATTGTACAATTTTTTTAAGCAACAGTTTTACTGGTATTTAATTCATATATATAACATACACCCTTTAAATTATAAAATTCAATGGTTTTAATGTAGTCAGAGTTGTATAACCATCACCACTGTATAATTTTAGAACCGTTTCATGGCCCCAAAAAGAAACCATATATACATTAGCAGTCACTCCCGATTCTCCCTCACGCCCTCCAACTCCTGGCAACCATTTTCTGTGTCTACGAATTTGTAATCTACTTCCTGTGTCTATGATTTTGCCTATTCTGGACATCTATATCCTATATAATAAAAGGCTAATATGTAAATTGTCCCCTCAATGGGGAGTTCCAATGGGAGTTCGACCAGGGGGCGGGGCCAGCCGGCCAACTGCCTGCAGCCCCTCCCCCAGCCAGCCCTGCTCCCAATCAGCCTCGCCCCACCCCATAGGGGCGGGCTGGCAGGCCAACCTCCCACTAGCCCCATCTGCCCTGACCCCACCCATGCATGAATTCATGCACCGGGCCTCTAGTCTATATTAATAAAAAAGAAAGATGCAAATTGACCATACCTTCACAACACCCACCAGCCAATCAGGAGTTAGTATGCAAATTAACCCAACAAAGATGGCGGGTTAATTTGCATACATAGGCACCGAGCGGCCGGGGGCGTTCCGCAACGCCCCAGCCACTCCGGGCCTCTGGGCAGCGTGGGAAGGCGGAAAGGCGGCTCCAGACCAGAGCAAAGGCAGAAAGGCAACTACTGGCCAGAGCGAAGGCAGTGCCAGCAGCCAGGGGAAGGAAGGCCCATTCTTGCACAAATCTTCATGCATTGGGCCTCTAATATAATAATAAAAGCATAATATACTCAGTAGACTGGATAGCCGAATGACCTTCCGAACGAAGCCGGGGCTGCGAGGGCCAAGGCAAGCCACTGTGACTGCGAGGGCCAAGCCCCTTGCACGAATTTCATGCATTGGGCCTCTAGTTTAATATAAATGGAATGATACAATACGTAATCTTTTATGACTGGCTTCCTTCATGTAGCATAATTTTACTAGGTTCATCCATGTTCTAGCATGTAGTACTTCATCCCTTTTATTTGCCAAATAATACCCCACTGTATGGATATGCCACATTTATTTATTCATTGATGAGTATTTGGGTTGTTTCCACCTTTTGGCTATTACCAGTAATACTGCTATGAACATTCCTGTCAAAGTTTTTATGTGCGGGCATATGTTCTCATTTTGTATTTTTCATTGGGCATATATATATCCAGGAATGGGATTTACTGGTCATATTACAATTCTATATCATTATCCTATTCTTGCAACTTTTCTGGATGAGTAAAAATTTCAAAATTTAAAAAAAAACTAGGAAAAAACTTTATAAAGAAAGAATAAAAACATGATAATATATTAATCAAACTATCTGTGCTCAGAGAAAAGATGTACATTACATGATTTTGCCCAGTATACAACCCTTATTCTTCACAAGGGAAGTTAGTAAGTGCTTACAATGTTTTCCATCTTACTATGACAGAAGACTATTACTTCATAATCTTACTTTGTCTTATTATTTATTCAAGAAATAAAAATAGATCTTGTTTATTGACTTGCAAAATGATCAACAGAGATGAATTATTTACCTGGACTGGATAAAGAGCATCTCACTATTGATACAAGCAATAATGCATACAGACAGAATAGGGGCTTTGGGGTCACAGAGGAGGGGGATTCAAGATAAGTTGCATGGCCCGGGGCATACTTAACTTCTCTGAGACTCCATTAAAGAAGAACTATCTACACCTATATCTCAAAGCAGGTATCATATAAGAGAGTATTACACAGTGCCTGACATACAGTAGTTGTTCAATATTTTCCTTCAAAATAGTTACATAAAAATATTTCCCCCAGTTTAACTGCAAGCTTAAAAATCAATTGCTGCTGTATAACAGAAACATTGATATGTTAGTTTTGAAACCAAAAAGAAGTCTACTTCTCCATAGAGATGACCTCCAATTGTTTTCTGTTTCTGCCTTTTCACCTGAGCTCTAGATCACCATTTCCAACCACCTAATGAATCTCTTCTTGAAAATATGCTAGCAACTCAGTCTCAAATTGCTCTAAATTTTGCTCACTACCTTCTACCAGGTAAGCCAGCCCCTCTTGACTTCTCAATTCTGTAAATAATATTATCACTTAAGGTGCAAAACCTCCAAATCACCTTTGACATAAACTTCTCATTACTCCCACTATCCTGTTGCCAAGACCTGTAGACTTTTCTCATCCTCATCTCCTTTTCCACTGTCTTGCAACCATGAGGCCCTATCACTGATCAGACTACCATACTAGCCTGCTGAACTAACCTTCCCTCCTGTGACCACTCCCTTTACCATCCCATCCCATTCCACCCACCAGTGCCACAGTAATCAGTTTAAGATAAGGATGAGAAAGAACACTCCCATCTTCAAAAATCTTTCATGGTTCTCCACTACTTATCAACTATTCACTTATTCATTCAACAAACACCTTTTGAGCACCTATATGTGCTAGGCTCTGTTCAAAGTGCTGAAGACACAGAAGCTGCCATGGAGCTCACATCCTAGTTGTGAGAAAAGAAAACACACCCTGAGCAAATAACAGTAATTTCAGATGGCAAGAAGGAATGTGAAGAAAATAAATCAGGGGAACAGAAGAGTGACTAAGGGTAGGATAGAAGAGAAGGCTTCCCTGACATTTGAACTAAGACTTAACTGACTGAGTAGATAGCTAGGACAAGAGGGTTTCAGAAGAGAGACCAGCAGGTACCTCACTCTGTGGCCTTTCAGTATTCTGAACTCACCTTATCATCTCAAAGCATCTGCTCCCTTCTTTCCTACCTTTGCTTTTAAAACCCTACCTGCCCTTAAAAGTCATCTCTGATTCTACGTCTTCCATGAAACCTCTTTAAATCCCCCCACTTTGCCTCCCTTCCCCAGATCATTGATCAGATAAGTATTATCCTTCATTTGGGAATATAAGTTAACTTATCTACCTTTCTCTTTTAGGCAAACATACAGGAAGTTATATATCCGAAAGAGGGGTATCCTTCAAAGTAATCACTAGGCCAAAAGCAATTATACAGGAGTTTCTAACACATGTTACGTAACAGGTACATGAAAGGAATAAGTGGATAACGCACCAAGGTGATTACTTTGAAAGGGCATTTATTCAAATAGTGGTTTGTTAAAAAATCACATTATATTATAGATAACTAGAGGCCCAATACATGAATTCGTGCACAGGTGGGATCTGGCTGGCAGGGGAGAGGGGACATGGGAGGTTGGCTGGCCAGCCCCGCCCCTGATCGGGGTGGAGGGGGCCAATCAGGGGCGGAGCCAGCCAGGGGGAAGGGCTTTGGGAAGTTGGCTGGCCAGCCCCACCCTCTGGTTGAATTCCTGGTCACACTCCCGGTCGAGGGGATAATTTGCATATTAGCCTTCTATTATATCAGATTCTCTTCTGATTGTATAAACTCATTTTATAATACATCTTTTAGCCGAAACCGGTTTGGCTCAGTGGATAGAGCGTCAGCCTGTGCCTGCAACCAAGGTACATGCCCCTGACTGGAATCGAACTGAAGCTGTCCCGGGTTCGATTCCAGTCAGGGGCATGTACCTTGGTTGCAGGCACATCCCCAGTGGGGGGTGTGCACTGGGGGTGTGCAGGAGGCGGCTGATCAATGTTTCTCTCTCATCAATGTTTCTAACTCTCTATCCCTCTCCCTTCCTCTCTGTAAAAAATCAATAAAAAATATTAAAAAAAAATACATCTTTTAAAACTTATTTCATTATTGGTCTTTCACTATTGCTTAGAGAAGTATCCATCCAGGATGGTGTTAACTAGCCCAAAGAAGGTGCCAAATGCATACTTGTCAATTAATTAATCTATACAAAATGAAATAGTGCTATTCTCCTTTGTTTTTTCATCATAGATCTTTATAAGAGTTTGGGGAAAAACTGAGAGTCTGCGTGAGATCCAGAGGCTGCCACATTCTATCCCTCCCTCCTTCTTCACCTACACTGACCTGGAGCTGTATTTCTTGAGGATGGTGTCCAAAAGGCCAACGAGCTCTTCAGCATTGATGAACTTCTGTGTGCTGAGGGTGTACATCTTCTCATAGAAGTCTGCAATCTCCATCCGCGCCTGAACGAAGAAGCAGAGCTGCTCTGACAGGTGGGAAAGGAGTTCTTCCACGTGAGGAGCGGTCCCTCCCAGGGTGCCACGGCCAGTCACTACCTTCTTCAGCTCGTTATGCAGGGAAGTATAGATAGTGCGGATGGAGTCCTTCCTGCTGAAGAAAGACTGGCCCCCTGGTAGGCAAATGACATAAGCACATGACAGGTAAGGAAGAGAAAGCAGAAGTACAAAATACCTCTCAGCATTCAAAAGGAAAGGATCTGAACTGCTGAGCTCAGTGAGTTTACATCTACCATATTCTCTAACTTCTATGCTTAGAATTTAAATATTTTGAGGTTGATAATTTCACTGGAGAGTTAAATGATTGCCTGGTACCACTCATTAGTGTAGCAATGGACCTATCATTGGTTTCCTTACCCACACACCAATTCCCACTTTAATGAGGACTCAGATTCATTTCAGAGAATAATTATCCTAGATCGAAAAAGCCCTCCTAACACATAAATATATTTGAAACAAACGAGAACACCCAATTATGAAAAACTGTTGTTATTCCTAGTAAATCAGCAAATTTTATTTCTGCTTTAGAGTTACATTTTCCTTTGAATCTCATCTTTTAATCTTATCTTTCAAACCAGAAAATGGAAAATACACATAGATCTCCCTCATATAAGAACACAGGCTACTGGCTCTCAGGGGAAAAAAGAACAGCTTAGTACTCTTAACAAAGTTGACAATATAGGTTTTAATAAGCAGCACGTTGTGAATCACCAAGAGCAACAAGCAATTATAAATAACTGCTACTGTAACTCAGTGGTTCCAAAGGAAATCAGCAAAATATAAGACCAAATATATCCTTTTCAACAATCAAAAAGGATCAAATGGCATAGATATAATTTCCTTACTTCTATATTAATACACGATCAACTATATTTCTGAAAATTATAGAGCCAGCTTCACAAATGTTGCGTTAAGCAATTCTGCTACCAAAGGGTCAGAGGCAAGACATTAGGAAAATGAAGAGAAACAGGACAAGTTTAAAACTGTAATTCTTAGGAAATATAAAAAAACTCAGAGATGAGTGACAGTTTAAATTTTCTATTGATATACACAGAAGGCTTTAATGAGTGAATTTATTACTATTCTAAGATATCAGTTAGGAGTGAAAATTATTTATCAAGGCATTTGTAAAAATAACCTCTTAATGAATGGAAGATTTCACAAAGTTGTTTTTAATTCATTGTCCAGCTTATGATTCAAGAAATGAATCTGGGCTTCTAGTTAAGAAGGTGGTGTAGATAAATGTGTTATTGCATCCTCCCACAACCACATCAAAATTACAACTAAACTACAGAACAACCATCATTTAGAACCACCTGAAATTTAGCTGAATGGAAATCCTACAACTAAGAATATAAAGGAGACACCACACTGAGATTGGTAGGAGGGACGGAGACACAGGCTGGTCCCACACTCACGTGTGCTGGATAAAAATCGGGAGGGATATCTCAGCTGCAGAGATCTCCCCTGAGGAACGAGGGATCCCAGCTTCACACCAGGCTCCCCAGCCCAAGGTTCCAGTGCCAGGAAGGGAGGTCCCCATACTTTCTGATTGTAAAAACCAGCAGGGATTGAGGCTGAGTGAGACAGAAGGCTGCTGGAGTCCCAGGCAGTTCCTCTTAAAGGGCCCTCACACAGACTTGAACTCACTCTCTCTGAGTTCTAGCACTGGGGCAGCATCTGGAAAGGCACCAGGAATATACGGGGAGAAACTGAATTGTCTGGCATCAGGACGAGAGCTGGAGGGGGCAGCTTTCTCCCAGACAGAAGTGCTGGCAGAGGCCATTGTTTCTTTTCTGAGCCCTCCCCCATCAGAGCCAGCAGGAGAGTGCCATATCTGAGTCTCCATCAACCTTGCTCACACTGTTTGCCCTATCCTAGTGATTCCCTGAGATCTTGCCCCACCCAAGCTGTTTCCAGTGACTTTTCCATATGGCCTGTCTTGGCTCAGGCTTTAGACTTTCCTATATAATCTCTCAAAACAGCATCTGGCCTCAGTGTGCCCCTTACCTCTCACTAAGTGCCTCTGGGCCCAGCACTAGCAGCAGCTGGCCTTGCCTGGGCACCTCCAAGCCCAGCACAAGTAGCAGACATCTGCAGATGGCTTTATAGCTTATGCTGGGTGGCCCCGGGCAGAACTCAGGCAGGCAGCAGTTGACCTTGGCTTGCAACTCCAGGGAGGATCCAGAGCCAGCACACCCAGTGGACAGCTTCAGACCACATTGAAACACCATCCACAAGCATCAAACTCAAGGGGCAGACTCAGCAGACACCAGAGCCCTGCTGAAGTAAGCTCGGATCTATGAAGTGGGCCCTTGCACAGCTGATCCTCCACAGGGGTGGGTTGATCAAAGCCAGTCCTTGCAGCTAATTGGCCTGGGGGTAAATCCCTCCCATTGATGGGGGGTGGGAGGACACACACTGGGAATGCCCAGCTTGGTTGAATGGGGAGGCTGTGCCACTGGACCTTACAGGACACCTACTACATCAGGCCACTCTTCCAAGTCCAGGAGATGTAGTAGGTCTACCTAATACATAGAAACAAACAGAGGGAGGCTGCCAAAATGAGGAGACAAAGAAACATATCCCAAATGAAAGAACAGAACTCCAGAAAAAGAACTAAACAAGATGGAGTCAAGCAATCTATTAGATGTAGAGTTCAAAACACTGGTTATAAGGTTGTTAGTGAGAATGCCAACAACATATTAAAGGACATGGAAACCATAAAATGAACCAGTCAGAAATTAAGGATACACTAACTAAAATGAAGAATAATTTACAGGGAATCAACAGTACAATAGATGAAACCAAAAATCAAATCAGCAATTTGGAATATAAGGAAGCAAAAAAACATCCAATCAGAACAGCAAAAAGAAAAAAGAATCAAAAAAAAAAAATGAGGATAGTGTAAGGAGTCTCTGGGACAATTTCAAGCATACCAACATTAGTATCATGGGGTTGCTGGAAGGAGAAGAGAGAGAACAAGGAATTGAAAACCTATGTTAAAAAAAAAATTATGGAAAAACTTCCCTAACTTGATGAAGGAAACATACATAAAAATCCAGCAAGTGCAGAGTCCCAAACAAGATGAACCCAAAGAGGCCAACATCAAGACACATCATAATTAAAATGCAAAAGGTTAAAAACAAACAGAGAATCTTAAAAGCAACAAGAGAAAAGCAGTTCGTTACTTACAAGGGATCTTCCATAAGATTGTCAGCTGATTTCTTTTTTTATTTTTTTAATATATTTTATTGATTTTTTACAGAGAGGAAGGGAGAGGGATAGAGAGTTAGAAACAAGAGAGAGAAACATCAATCAGCTGCCTCCTGCACACCCCCTACTGGAGATGTGCCTGCAACCAAGGTACATGCCCTTGACCGGAATCGAACCCTTCGGTCCACAGGCTGCCGCTCTATCCACTGAGCCAAACCGGTCAGGACTGTCAGCTGATTTCTCAACAAAAACTCTGCAGGCCAGAGGGATTGGCAAGAAATATTTAAAGTGATGAAAAGCAAGGACCTACAGCCAAGATTACTCTACCCAGCAAAGCCATCATGAAGAATCAAAGGACATATAAGAGCTTTCCAGACAAGAAAGAGCCAAAGGAGTTCATCACCACCAAACCAGCATTACATGAAATGTTAGTCTCCTTTAAGAAGAAAAAGAAAAAAATACATAAAACATATGAACAATAAAATGGCAATAATTACATACATACATATTAGCAATTGAATCTAAAAAACAAAATAAACAATCAGAACAGAAACAAGCTCATAGACACAGAGAACATTTTGATGGTTATTAGCTGGGAGGGAGACTGGGAAGTACAAATTGATTGTTACAGAATAGTCATGGAGATGTAAAGTACAGCATATGGAATATAGTCAATAATATTCTAATAACTATGTATAATGTCAGATGAGGAGATTTATTGGGATGATCACTTAGTAAGTTATATAATGTCGAATCACTGGATGTACACCTGAAACTAATATAATATTGTATGTCAACTGTAACTGAAAAATAAAAAATGTAAAAAAAATAAACAACCACATACACAGATCTTTCCTATAATCTGGGAAAGTGAAATGTCAGAAGTCAATCAAATGCAATAAAGGCACTTCACAAATTCTGTTCACTAAAACAGTCAACATATCCTAGTTTATATCCTTCATTTTATAAGTGGCCGTGACTATCTGTTTGGATTGGAGGACACAGAAAAATGGACAGTTTCATGGCAGTGAAAATGTAAAAAAAACAAGTGATGATCCCTTGGCCAGGTTTTTGTTTTTGATGACCTTCAATCCACTTGAACTCTCCTTTTATCAGAAGACAAAACAGAAGGATTCCGAATTGGAAGAATAGTTTAAGTCCCAGAATGCTATTACTTGAAGGTGAGGATGTGGGTGGATATTAAATCACTTTTTTTGGCCTATGGTATTTTATCTCCCCTCCCCCGCAAAAAAAAAAAAAAAAAAAAGAAAGAAAGGAAGGCAGGAAGAAAGAATAAATGAACTTATAGCCCTTACTACTATGGTAACCACCTTGTCCCAGTTTATCCATGACTTTCCAGATTGTAGCACTGAAAATGTTATTCTTGGTAAATACTTCCTTAATCCCATGTCCAAGGAACCCCATCAGTCCTAGGCAAATCTAGAAGGTTGGTCACCCTACTTACTATTGGTTCCACAGACAAACAACTGGCACTTAAAAACTATTTTCTCCAATTTATTGCTTAAACAGATTGACTAACATTCACATCATTTCTCCTAATAGCAGCAAAATCCATAGGTATAGGTGGATTGAACCTGACACCAACATCCCATTCAGGACTGTACCTTGGAGGGTTTGCCTTCCTTCCATGCCCACACTTGGTCTAGCTTTGCAGATTTTGTAAAGTGATGGTACAGAATAAATAGACCTCTGTGCCAAGGTCTAGGACAAAATTTCTTAGGTTAGGAAGGTAATAAGAGTATCATTTAAGACCTAAAAGCGCTGACAGTCTGACCAACTTGGTTCTAAATCCCAGCTTCCATACTTGAAAGCTGTGTGATGTGGGAATGATTTAGCTACTTTGAACCTTGGTTATTGTTTTAAATGCAGAATTAGTAATAAAGCTGCTAAAAAGGCAAATTAAGTAACATTTAGTATGTAATGTACCTAGAGCAAAGCACATATTCAATCATGCTAACCTCTTTCCCTTCCATTTATAACTGATATAAGAAAACGCTCAATACTGCATAATTGGGCCTCTGAAACTATGGTAAATTGGGAGTTTCAAGTCCTGTAAAAAGAATAGCTATTTGACAGAGCGAGGTGACCTCAACTCTGTACTCACTTCCAGTGTTAAACAGTGTGGCCTTCCTGATACCTTCTTTCATCAGATTACCCTTACCTAGCGGAGTTAAGCATGACATGAAAACAAAAAATATCTTTAAAAGCTTATCAATAAACATCAATCACTAGTATGTGAAAACAAGTAAAGTAACACTTATAAGGAAGGGACAGACCACCAATGCCATTTCTTTATCCAGCCCTCTCTTCTCAAAGCTCTCAGGAGCATAATCCTATTTATTGACTAGCCTTGTTAGGAATATCCAATGAGGATTAGCCTTCCAGAGATACCAGAATTCTTTCTCTTTTCAATTTTTTGAATTTATAAAATATGAATATTTTAATTTATGAGTGCTCATTATTTCTCAAAATTTCAACAGTCTATCTCACACATGAAATTTCAAGGTATAAGTATATTCAAGGAGCATGTAAAACATCTAATTGGGTATTTTATTCTACAACTTCTTGATAATTTTTAAATGTCAGTTCTCAAGGTAAGTCATTTTCTACCACACTAAATTCCAGCAACCAGAGGTTGAGGAAACTCTCTAGTAATGAAACAAAGGGAACAAAAGTATGACTTTCTAAAATCCTCCACAAGCGCTGAGTCACTGATCCTTCCCCAAAAAGAGATATTCTCCCTTCCAAGGGAAGAGAAGGCTCCAAGATAAGGGCTCCACCCAGAGTTTTTCACCAGTGAGCCAAGACCAAAACAGAAAGCTCCCTGTCAGGTCTGTCCTTTGTCCAAAAGACATCTGTAATCAGGATTCACTGCTAAGGTCACCAATAAACACCAGTTACAGAGTGAGGTCAAAAAGACTCACTTTTTTGAACCATGTTTTAAATGTTTAAAAATACATATAAACTTTTTGTTTTGCTTTCTAAAGAAAACCATAGAGCCCTAGCTGGTTTGGCTCAGTGGACAGAGCGTCAGTCAGTGAACTGAAGGGTCCCGGGTTCAATTCTGGTCAAGGGCACAAGCCCGGGTTGCGGGCTCGATCCCCAATGTGGGGCATGCCGATCAATGAGTCTCTCATCATTGATGTTTCTATCTCTCCCTCTCTGAAATCAATAAAAATATATTAAAAAAAGACAACAAAGAAAGAAAACCATAGAGCCCGGCCAGTGTGGCTCAGTGGTTTAGCGTCGACCTATGAACCAGGAGGTCACTGTTCGATTCCCAGTCTGGGCACATGCCCAGGTTGCAGGCTCCATGCCCATTAGGGGGCATGCAGGAGGCAGCCGATCAACGATCTTCTCATCATTGATGTTTCTATCTCTTTCTCCCTCTCTGAAATCAATAAAAAATATATTGATTAGCAAAGTAGTTAAAGAACATGAGAATGTTTCAAATGGCAACACAATTTTTTAAGAAAATGGAGAGTTGGGGATATACAGATGGCCAAGACAAATGAAAAAATGCTCAACAGTCACTGATCATCAAAGAAATGCAAATTAAAACAACAATGAGGTATCATCTCACACCCATAAGAATGGCTACCATCAACAAATGACAAGCGCTGATGAGGATGTGGAGAAAAGGGAACCTGCTGGTGGGAATGCAGACTGGTGCAGCCATTATGAAAAACAGTATGGAGTTTCCTCAAAAAATTAAATATGGTACTGCCGTTTGACCCAGTGATCCCACTTCTAGGAATATATTCTAAGAAACCTGAAACACCAATCAGAAAGAATGTATGTACCCCTATGTTCATGGCAATGCAATTTACAATAGCTAAGATCTGGAAACAGCCCAAGTGTCCATCAGTAGATGAGTGGATAAAAAAGCTGTGGTACATTTATACCATGGAATACTATGCAGCAGTAAAAATAAGGATCTCTTACCATTTGAGACAGCATGGAGGAACCTGGAGAGTATTATGCTAAGTAAAATAAGCCAGTCACAGAAAGAAGAGTATCTCATGATCTCATTCATATGTGGAATCTAATGAACAAAATAAACTGATGAACAAAATAGATCCAGAGACATAGAAGCATAGAACAGACTGTGGAATCTCAGAGGGGAGGTGGGGGAGGGTGGGTGGATGGGAAGATACCAACCAAAGAACTTGTACGCATATATGCATAACCCATGTACACAGACAATAAGGTGGTGAAGGGGGGGTGGGGAGGGCTAGAAGAGGTCAATGGGAGGGTAGGGGGACAAGGAGGACATATGTAATACTTTCAACAATAAAGACTAAAAGAAAATGGAAAGTCAACCCAATAATCATGAAGTCTTACTGTATAAGCATGTTGATATCACAAACATTCCAATACCAAAAAACTGTAAGGTATTTACAAAGTTAAAATTAACATCTGGAACCTACACATTTACTATACATGTGAATAAAAGTGACAAGTCACCTGGGAGCCTGAACAGTGCCTGGCCATGTTTCCCAGCGTAAAATGTCCTGTGGGTCAATTTCAAGGCATAGTACTCAAGCTCATCCATGCAAGGTGGGGTGTACGCAGAACCAATCACAATGCATAATATGGCCCACTTCACAGAACCCAAGCTGGAGACAATGATGGTCTTACACATGATCTTATACACAGGACAGCCAGTTTTGTTTACCTAAAACCAGGCACATACAACTTAACTAGAGTAGCAAACTTTTTAAATAGGGGTGCATAAATAGGCTTTAGGAAATCTAACTGAATGCTCTCAAGATTATATGCAAAATTGTATTACATATATATTTTTCTGAGGAATAAGTCCACAGGTTTAATGAAATTCTCATAGATAAGCTTAAAAAATTAAGAATCATGGCACTGGGGTCAATCTTCACACTTCGTGAGGAGGGGGAATCTATAAACAACAAAACTGCCAGAAAATTACCTACCTTCAATTTTACAGTCAAAATCCTCCCCATTTACATATACAGTATATGTAAATCATAATACATGTACAAAATTTTAAATAAATCATGGATACAAATACAATCTGACAGTTTAAAAGCAGGTATTCTGGTTTGGGCTCTCACACAACTGCATGTACACAATTTGCCAATATGTAAAAAAGAGGACTAATAACACTGCAACAGCAATTGAAATCTGTGAGAAGTGCCACTGTAAAAAGGGGAAGAAAAAATGTACAAGGTGAAACTATCTGACCAGTTTTTGCCAATGAGTCGACATAGTAAATAACAAGTTATTATTTGAATAGCTAAGGCAGAAGTTAAGATCTCAGAAAGACTTGCTCCTTTAGTGTTTACTGAAAGTAAGATGTACATACATGGGCACCTTCAGGCAATATAAGGAAATTGGGGGTGGAGGGGAATCAAAATGGAATCTGCACTCAATTTTTACATTTCTATTCTATATTTATGTATCCTTTGTTCATACCAGAACCTGTGCCTCTGACAATTAAAGGGTCTAAAATAGGCCAAAGAACTAAAACAACTTTAAAAGCTCTGTGATTCATATTTATTACTAATAATTATAAGTAGTAATACCTTGTATGCATAGGCCTTGGCTTTTACATGTATTATTTCCTTCTGATCTACTTATATTGTTTCTGCTAGTTTAAATTAATTGAATCTGCTCTTGCATCTTTTTTTTTGGTATAGCAAAGATGGAGATTTATTGAAGAACAAGTACAGACTCCCAAGTAGGGGGGGGGGAAAGAGTCCCCTGCTCTTGCATCTTATTTTCAGGGGCGAGATTTTATCATGGGATGATAAGAGTGTTTACCATTTTCCCTGTAAATCCCCTCTTGCTAGTTAGTGTTAAGGCATATTTCTTGCCTTTCCTGTCCAGTATTCATTTACTTCTTAGTTCATTAAATATTTATTGAGGGACTACGGAAAGAGAGGACTCCACCTGTAACTCTCAGGGGCCGTAACCTTAATAAGCCAGACAATTGTGTTCATTAACTCTAACTAGGTTGGTATTAACAACTTTTGCTCCTCTGGCGGCAGTGTCACTGGTTAGAAGAGCGAGGACAGAGTTTGTTAACTTCTCACTTATGGCACCAATCCATGCACTGGGCAAAAGATACATCCATCGGTTTGGGACACAGCCCGGCAAAAAGCATCCACCCCATCCGCCAATCTATCCGCAGCGGCGGCCGGTGGGCGGGGTTTGTGGAAGCCGAGGGAAGGAAGGGAACAGTGGGAGGAGATCTGGGAGCGCCGAGTAGGACCTGCAACTAGAAGTGACAGAAACAGGGAACCCAAGGCACTGCCGACAGGGGAATATACCCCCTTTCCTTCCTCCTCAAGGGTCACGGGGGGGCGGGGCGGAGGTACCTAGTTTCTGCCCCAGGTAGGTGAGGCTGTGATAGACCTTCTCGGCTGCGGCCAGGTGGGCCAAGGCCGCCAGCAGCGACAGCCAGCTGCCCCCCGCGCTCTTGTTGGCCTCTCGTTCCTTCTCCACATTGTCCTTGGCCTTGTCGTAAGAGAAGACACCCAGGTGAGAGAAGAATGTCTCCAGCACAGCCTGTTCCACCGGGACCGGGGCGGCCAGCGGGATAGACTCCCCCATGCGAGCCGTGCTCCAGCTCCACCCACGTGGCTCAGCTCTCCCTCGCACTTCCGGGTTCTCAAGAAACGTGCGCGCCGCGTGCGTGCGCGTCACCGCCGCCAGCGGCTGGCTGGGGAGCGCGCTGCCGCCGGGACCGCGCCTGGGCCTTAGAGGGCGCGGGTGAGGGCCAAGGAAGGAGGCGGCGGCTCCTCAGCTCCTGAGCAGCTTCGGTGCTTCAGGTCCCGCAGCTCTGAGTATTCGGACCCTCAGGACAGAACGCGAAGTGCCCAACTCGCTGCTCCGTGGAGCTGACCGCGTTCTGAGGTGAGCTGAGAGGCCCCTCCCGTGGCACCGCGTCAGTGTTAATGACGTCACGTTTACATGACGTCAGTCGTTCCTGCCCTAGCATCTGGCCTGGGTTCTCTGTGGGCCTCAGGGGCGGGGAGAGGTTGTGAGATTGGTGCCTGGAACTGTGCTCACTCCCAAACGACAAGGAGGCAGTCCTCATAGCTTTTAAACCAACTCATGCAAGTGGTTTACAGATTAGAAGGTTTATATCTTATCGCCATGTCTCATTTTCACCCAATCACAAACTATGGGTTAATTGCCACCTGTATCCCATTCTAGTCATCTGAGGTTCATGCTAACAGCTTCCAAGCAGAGCTTCTCTTCAGCTTGCCCATACTACCCAAACTGCATTAGGCTTCCTTACAAAGGTCTCAGAATGAAGAGTAAATTACTGTGACTTCTGTTGAAAGATCTGAATTGGTGCACTTTGTCATTCAGGTTAATTGCAGATTCCTTTGACATTTAACAAACACCATATACCCAGCCCATAGGTATGTCCACTACTCACTACCTTCGTTTTTTCCTTTCTCCTTCTTTCTGCATGCTTTTTTAATGCTACTTAATCATACTATATTTTTACATGCCTCTTCTCCCTACTAAGTGATAAACTCCCTAAGGCAGAATATAGGGTTCACTCACCTTTATTATCTTTTCATAATGGATAGTACAATGGTATTTATTGGACAAATGAGGGAATTTTCTATTTTCATTTTTTTCAAACTAGAACTGTTTTGCCATTACTACAAAACATTTGACAATGCAGTATTTAATGCAAATCCCATAGCTTAATTTTAATGAATATATAGTACACCTATTCCCTGCTCTCAAGAATATAATTGGATATGATCAACCCTGTTAACTGTGACACAAGGCAGAATTTTATATGTTATAAAGGTGAAAAAGGAGGCAGCAATCATTGGGGGGGGGGGGAGAATGGAGGCTTCCTAGAAGGGAATATGATGGTTCTTGATGAGTAGAAGCCAGTAATAAAAATTTTGAAAAGGTGTACTACTACTAGCACCAAAACCAACAGGCAATGAAAGAGTTATAAAGCTCATAAGCATACCCAAGTAATATAAGAATTCCTCAGATAGTAAAGGTGGCATCATAAATCAGTGGAGAAAGGAAAATTGATTCAATTAATAGTGAAGGAGACATGATTATGAAAAAGAAAACTTTACCCTGCATTCTGCAATGAAAAATAATTACATGTATAAAAAAACAAAACCACAAACAAATTACCAAAAGTAAAATTGAAAATTTAATTGATCTAGGGATACAAAAGAACCTTTTATTTATAAAAATTGGAAGAAATTACAAAGGAAGAGATTGGCCTGACTATATAAAAATATCAAGAAAATGCTATATACTAGCCCTGCCAGTGTGGCTCAGTTGGTTGAGCATCATCCTGTGCACTATAAGGTTACAGGTTTGATTCCCAGTCAGGGCACATGCCCAGGTTTGAGGTTTAGTCCCAGTAAATGGGAGGCAGCCAAACAATCAACGTTTCTCTCTCACATTGATGTTCCTCTCTCTCTCTCCCTCTCCCTCTCTCTTCCTCTCACGCTAAAAAAAAAACCCCAATAAAAACCTATTTTTTTAATGCTATACCAACTTGGGAGAAAATATTTGTAACACGTCAGACAAATGTTTAATATGCTGAACATATCAAGATTTAGTGATCATAGAAATGCAGATTAAACTATTCTATTTTTCACCTATCAGATTTTTAAAAACTTTCTTTTAAGTGCTGGTAAACATGCAGTGAGTCTGTTCTTATCTATTGCAGATGGTGTGTAACTTGATCTGAACTTTCTTGAAAACATTTGACAATACAGTATTAAGATTAAATGAGAGTACATATACAGTGTCTAGAACAGTGTTTAGGACAAAGTAGATGCTTAATAAGTATCAGTAATACCTATCATTGTTACTATTATTGTTATTGTTATCATTGGTATTGTATCTTTTAATCAACAGAGCACCTAGAATAACACTTTGAACTTAATGGATGTTTGCTAAATATTTGACTAGCTGATTCTTCTTGTCTCATAAGAATTTTATAGGAAAAGATATACAGTTGATGACATGTCAAACTGTTAAAACATTAAATTTATAAAGCAAGAGGTTACCTTGAATGATCATATGGTTCAGCCCATAAGCAAGATACTTTGTACAGTAGCGATAAATGTTTGTTATTGATAATATGTTACCTATTTGATTCCTGCATATCAAAAAACTTAGTGGCTTGAAACAATAAAAATAATCTCTCACAATTTCTGTGAGTAAGGAATTAAAGAGTGGCTCAATTGGGCATTTCTGTTTCACTTTCTCATAAAATTGTAGTCAGATGTTGGCTGGGGCTGTTGTCATCTGAAGACTTGTTTGGAGCTGGAGAATCCATTTACAAGGCGGCTCTCTCACATGTCTGGCAACTTGATATCTCAGAAATTTCTATGGAACCACCTTTTTCATTTTCTTTTCAGATTATTTACTAAGAATACCATACAATATTAAATAGTCGTTTAAGCACCTAACTTTCAACTAAATGCTTTCCCTATTGCATATAGAAAAGTCTGATAAAAAAAAACACCCACTTTTATTTTTCATTTAACTAACTCTCATTTTGTTTTTCTACACATCTAAATATAATGTGATTTTGAAATCATGATTAGGGAATTATACTGGGTGAGTTGAGGAACTAATCCAAACTTTAGGAAAAATTATGTTAGATCTAGTCTCTGACCATTGCCTAGTATTGATGTAGAGCTGCATTGTCCAGTATGGTAGCCACTAGCAATATATGGCTATTTACATTTAAATATATTGAAACTAAATAAAATTTAAAATTTGGTTCTTCATTTGCACTAGGCACATTTCAAATCTCAGTAGCCACCTGTGTCTAGGCTACTGTATTTGGTGGCATAAACACCAAAATTTTCATCACCTTAGAAAATTCTATTGGGCAATGCTGGAGGAAAAAATGTCATAAAACAGAATTTCACAGATAAAACAAAGTAAGTCAAAATAAACAGGAAAGGTCTGTTATTATTTTAATTCTATTTCATACTTTCTTGACAATCTCTACATTTATGTTTTTCTCTTTAAAATGTTTTATATGTAGATGCATATTTTGAAATAAAAATAATTATAGCTAAATTTATTGAATACTTAATAAATTTCAGGAATTGTGCTTAGTACTTTACATAAATTAATTCACTGAATCCTTAGGACAACGCTATGTTCATTATGGAAAATTTGGAAAACATTTAACAGAGAGAGAACCAACCTTAATCCCCAAACCAGAGATAATCACTGTTGACAATTCTGGTGGATGCTGTAGTGTGCTGCCCAGATCCCAAGATATAGCTGCCAGGAATGTTGGCTGCTGATGGCTCACAGTTGAATTTCTCTCCAAAATTGCCTTCTGTGAAAGAAAATACCTCATCCTAGGTTATATTCCCTCCCTGGGGGCAAGCCAAATCCAATGACTGGTCAATTGTGGAGGTACAAAGGCACAGTCTCTCAATTGGGACAATCTGGGACATCCAGCTTTAGAATTTATGTGACTGGTTAGTCCCTGTGGCAACTGCCCTGCAGTTTACCTTCTCCCTCTGCCCAATGCTGCCTCCGTACAGGTACTGTTCCTGAGAGCACTCTCCATAAAGCACCTGCATGCAAATCTCTGTCTCAGAGTCTGTTTTCTGGAAAATCCAACTTAAGTCGACATTTTCAGAATGTAAGTTCCAGTTGTTGTTTTTTGAACATATCTGTTTAAATTTTTTAAATCGATCTAAATGTATTCCACTCCAACAAATTTGATGTCTTTTTTAATCTATTGTTTTATATGTTTTTAGTGGATAGCATTTTATGAATAATTTTGCAGGCAACTACATGTTCTTCTATACCACAATTTAATAGGAATCATAGGGCAGTCAATCTTGTATTCTTAGATATTTTTCTGTTTCCTGGATTTCACTGTGGCAGACCCTAAAACTCAGTAGACCAACACAGTTCCAACTTCTCTCTCACTTGCCTGCCTTTAGGATGGGAAAAAAACAAATATTCTCATTTATTTCATTTTCCTAACCTCATTAACAACATGGGTGGTGTAAATCCCAGCCATTGGGAAGTAAGCTAAAGATTTCTGAGATTAAGGGGGAAGTTCCAGGAAATTTTGCCTTCCTAAATTAAATGGGACAGTCAAAACTGGTATCATCTCTTACCTGTTTTTTTCTGCTTTCTAAGGAATGAGATAGCTAGAGCTGTATTAGTCATCTTTCATTTATGAGGGAAAAGTTAAAAAAAATTAAAGGTTTTTGGCTTGGAGATTGTTGAGCATTTGAATCAATGCCAGCAACTACCAATCTCTGAATTTCTTATTATAATTAGAAAAATAACTATTGTAACCTACTTGTGTTTGGGTTTTCTGTTTTTTTACAGCTAAAGTCATTTGTAAATGTCACTGTTGCTGAAATTCATGATTAGAAGTAATGCAGTGGTGAACATCATTGTACATAAATACTTAAATAGCAACAACTTAACATTAAAGTTAGGGAAGAAGAGAAGTTAGGGTCCTGCATTCCCAGCATTTCTTCTTCTTGACCATATGCAGCTCTGTCCTTACCTTAACCTTCCCATTATCTTTTCCTTGTAGGGATCAGAATAATAATGCATATGAGGCTTCCTGTATTCTTCTAAAAGACAAGTAGTTAGAAGAGAAAATAGATCTTTTATAAATCAGAATCTTATCTCTTCAAATAGGATTTTTTGGCAAATGCATCATGCCATGGTATTCATTATCCAATAATACAGAAATCAGCAAGTTGGGTTTTTGTGTGTACTTTTGTTTTGTTTGTTTTTTTAGAGCCGGTATTATGCAAACTGGGTTACATTTTAGACTATGTCATGAATTAACTCTCTGTATGTTTGACTGGGAATCGTTAAGGTCTCTAGGGTTGGAATATTTTATCACCTCAAAATAAATATGGAGAATCAAAGAAGCTGCACTGAACTAACATTTGAAGTAGGAGGGAGCAGGGTTAGATTGGAAAAATAGATATTGAAATTGTGTTTGATTTCAGCTTTCTAGTGGTAGGCACTTGACAATGCAAAACCTGAATCTGGTGAGCCTGCCTCCATGACTCGTTCTTACTCACCAGTCGTGAGGCTGGTCCTGGTTCCTGGTTCAAAGTGAAAGCAAGCAGATGCTTTTCAGTATTCTAGGGAATCAGAGTACATAAGACCCGAAGTGTCCAAAATAAAGATGCTCTGGCTCATTTCCACTAGCGTCTTTAGGGTAGAAGATGACTCCAGATCTGGTCAGACTGTCTGCAAGTTGCTCCAGAATAGATTTCCATTTGTGAGTACAGACTAAAACTGGACTGGCATCAGCAACAGAGTGAAAAAGCAACCTAAGGAAATCATCTAGTTGAAAAGGGGTTCATATCCAGAATATATAAAGAACTCCTAACTCAACAACAAAAAATATAACCAGAGTTAAAAATGGGCAAAGAAAATACTGTGCAAATGGTTGACAGCCATATATAAAAAGCTGTTCAACATCACTAATCATAGGGAAATGCAATCCAAAACCACAATGAGATATCACTTCACGCTCATTAGGATAACTATAATAAAAAAAACAAAACACAGAAAATAACAAATGTTGACAAGGATATGGAGAAATTAGAAACCTTGAGCACTGTTGGTAAGTATGTAAAATGGTACAGCCCCTGTGGAAAACAGTGTGATGGTTTCTCAAAAAATTAAAAATAGAAATATCATATGCTTTAGCAATCCCACTTCTGGGTATATATGCAAAAGAATTGAAAGCAGGATTTTGGAGAGATATTTACACATCCATGTTCATAACAGCACTATTTATGATAGCCAAGAGGTGGAAGCAACCCAAATGTCCATAAAAAGCTGAGTGGATAAAGAAAATGGTGTATATACAAAAATGGAATATTATTCAACCTTTCAAAGGAAGGAAGGAAGGAAGGAAGGAAGGAAATACTGTTACATGCTTACAACATGGATTTTGAGAACATTGTCCTAAGTGAAAGAATCCAGTTACAAAAGAGACAAATACTGCATGGTTCTACTTATGTGAGGTATCTAGAGTAGTCATATTTATAGACAGAAAGTAAAATGGTGGTTTGCCAGGGGGCAGACGGTAGGGGGGGAGGGAAATGGGGAATTGTTATTTAAGGAGAATAGACTTTCATTTTTGCAAGATGAAAACGTTCTGTAGATGTTTGCACAACAACGTAAATGTACTTCATGCTGAGCAGGAGGAAAAGGAGATCAAGATTATAAGTTGCCCACAAAGCTGAAAACATTTACTATCTTGGCCCAATACAGAAAAAGTTTGCTGACCCCTGCAAACTGTATTATTCATGGCACATAGTGCATTTTTGTAACCTGTTAGTGTATTACAGTGGTCGGCAAACTCATTAGTCAACAGAGCGGCAAACCGTGGCTCGCGAGCCGCAGTTTGCCGACCACTGGTGTATTAGGTGCAAGGTATAGGAACCACTCACACCATTTTAAGGAAAAAGGAATTTAATACAAGGAATCAGGAGCTTACAAAATCCCTGGGAAGGTTAAAGGAAGGGTCACTTAGCGAGGCCTCCAGAAATGATTCCTAGGACAAGACTGCTAGACTGGTCTACTGGGGCAGCTGCTACCTCTGCAATAATCAGAAAGGTGGGGAGTCGGGGGACTCCACTGGTAGTGTTGAGATCAGAAACATACCACTGTAGCTGTGGCCCAAGGATCAGGAAGCCACTGCTGCACCTGCAACTACCTAGACTGAAATAATGCTACAAAAAAGCCCAGTGTGTCCACTCTGAGTTTGCCAACAGAAACAAAGCAGATGACTCCAGCCTGAGATCCACCTTCCATGTGCTTCTAATTGGCACAAGCAGAACCCTACTGCAGGGATTTGGGGGAAATGTAGGTTTTCTTTGGCCCCTGCAGTATCAGAAAGCACACTACGGGTTTTGGAATGGATGCTGAGAGCCAGTTCGGAGCATCCACCATAACTGGTTTGTGGCTTTAAGTTCTTTCCACCTCTTCTCATCATTGGCCAACTCCTTATACTTTTATTTGAGAAACTTTCTCTGCCACTCCCTTTCCTACCTCCATCAGACCTGACTGGATGGATTGACCTTTTGTGAGTTTCCTTAGCCCCTAACCACTCTAACTACCTGCCTCATTGCCCCTAACCACTCGCCTGCCTGCCTAATTTGACCCTAACCCCTCTGCCTGACCCTAACCCCTCTTCTCACCCTCTCCCCTCCCCCCTTCCCTCTGGATTTTTCCTCCGCTAGACTGCAAGGTCCTTGAAAGTAGAATCTCAGTTTTACTTGTCATTGTGTAGGTAATCAGTATATATTTGTTGAGAATAATAAATAGTTTCTATCTTACAACATCCTAAATAGAAGTTCTATTTTCTTCGCTCCATACTCTTTTACGCTGATATCTGTATATAGTGAAAGCTCAGTAAATATTAACTTTCTGGCTTTCTTTTTGATATGGCAAAGAAAAGTGCCTCCAATACTCTATAATTGTGTCCTTATTTGACTCTCTGTATACCTAAATAGTTTGATTAATACTATGGAACAGCTAATATGTAAACAGTGTCTCTATATATACACATATACACTCAAATGTGTGTATATAAAGTCCTCACAACTATCCTATTAGGTAGACACTATTTTTATTCCCATGTTGTAGATTAAGAAACTGGAGCTTAAGGAAGGTAAGTAGCTTACCTACTGTTACACAGTAAGAGATAGAACTAGGACTCACATCAAGGTCTGGCTAATACCAAAATTTATACTCTTAACCATTATGATGATGATGATTGTGATAATGGTTCCAGACACTGTGCTAGGTATCCTACATGTGTATCTCCAGCTATCTACTTCTTTGCATAGAATTGGTTCTTGATAGTTATTACATACTAGATGCCTGGTGCACGGATTCATGCACTGGTGGGGTCCCTCAGCCTGGCCTGCGCCCTCTCCCAATCTGGGACCCCTCAGAGGATGTCAGACTGCCGGTTTTGGCCCGATCCCCACAGACCAGGCTGAGGGATCCCACCAGTGCACAAATCTGTGCACTGGGCCGGTTTTGGCCCGATCCCCGCAGGCCAGGCCAAGGGACCCCACTAGAATCCATGCACCGGGCCTCTAGTATGCATATAAGATCTTTGGTTAATCTCTTCCCACCCTCCCCCCTCCTCCCTTCCCTTTGAGATTCATCAGTCTGTTCCATGTTTCCATGACTGTGCGTTGAGTATCTGCACCCTGGTGGTCAGTGCACATCATAGCTACCAATCGAATGGTTGAACAGTCGCTTAGGCTTTTATATATACTAGAGGCCTGGTGCACAAAATTCGTGCATGGCGGGGGGGTGGGCGTCCATCAGCCCAGCCTGCACCCTCTCCAATCTGGGACCCCTTGAGGGATGTTCAACCGCCCGTTTAGGCCCAATCCTGGACTGCTGGCTCCCAACCGCTCGCCTGCCTCTGCTTATTGCCCCTAACTGCTTCTGCCTGCCAGCCTGATCACCCCCTAACCACTCCACTGCCAGCCTGATCGACGCCTAACTGCACCCCGGCCAGCCCGATTGCCCCTAACTGCCTTCCCCTGCAGGCCTGGTCACCCCCAACTGCTTTGCCCTGCAGGCCTGGGTCCCCCCTAACTGCCCCCCCTTGCTGGCCTGGTCTCCCCAACTGCTCTCCTCTGCCGGCCTGGTCACCCCCAACTGCCCACAACTGCCCTCCCCTGCCAGCCATCTTGTGTCCACACGGGGGCAACCATCTTTGACCACATGGGGGCGGCCATCTTGTGTCTTGGAGTGACAGTCAATTTGCATATTACTCTTTTATTAGATAGGTTAGACTAGAAGCCCAATGCACGAATATTCATGCAAGAATGGGCCTTCCTTTTCCTGGCTGCCAGCACCGCCTTTCCGCTCTGGCCCCAGAGCCGCCTCTTTCCGCTCTGGCACCGGAGCTGCCTCTTTCCACTCTGGCCCCGGAGTGGCCTCTTTCCGCTCTGCCCCCGGAGCCTCCTCTTTCTGCTCTGGCCCCGCCTTCCCACGCTGCCCAAAGGCCCTGAGTGGCTGGGGTGGTGCCAAATGCCTGAGTTGTCACCATGGCGATGACGCAAGCATCCCATCCTGGGCCGCTCAGCGCCTGCGTATGTAAATTAACCCACCATCTTTGTTGGGTTAATTTGCATACACACTCCTGATTGGCTGGTGGGTGTCACGAAGGTATGGTCAGTTTGCATCTTTCTCTTTTATTAATGTAGACTAGAGACCCGGTGCACGAAATTTGTGCATGGGGGTGTAGGGTCCCTCAGCCTGGCCTGCACCCTCTCGCAATCTAGGACGCCTCAGGGAGTGTCCGACTGCCAGTTTAGGCCTGATCTCACATCCTCTCACAAGCCGGGACCGCTGGCTCCTAACCGGTCATCTGCCTGCCTGCCTTATGGCCCCTAACCCCTCTGCCTGCCTGCCTGATCACCACTAACCCCTCTGCCTGCCTGATCGCCCCTAACCGCCTCGGCCTGCCTGCCTGCCTGATGCCCCTAACTGCTCCCATGCCAGCCTGATTGCCCCAACCGCTCTCTCCTGCCGGCCTGATTGCCCCTACCCACTCTTTCCTACCTGCCCAATTTCCCCTAACTGCCTCCGCCTCAGCCTCCGCTTCAGCCCCCGCCACATTTGGTCTATCCGGTCTAATTAGCATATTACCCTTTTATTAGTATAGACTAGGGGCAGTGCATGAATTCGCGCACCTTGAAAGGAACTGTGGGCCAGGAGGCTGCAGTGGGCACAGGGGCAGGTCTCGGCCCATCCTCTGTGTCTCCATCCAGCCCCTCCTGCCACGGTCCCCAGTTCCCTGTCTGCCGGAAGCCCCCCTCCCACTGCTGCCGCTCCCACATGCTGACAGTGCCAGCCCTGCTCACACCCGTGGATGCGCGGAACAATTGGGGCTGACACCATCAGCAGGTGTGAGCAGTGGCTGTTGCCCCGATAGCCCCTCTGGAGCAGGGAGAGGTGGAGAAGCCCTGAGGGGCGATCAGGGCTGGCAACTGCCACTTGCACCTGCTGATGGCGCCGAGCAATTGGGCACCAGCAGCAGGTTTGAGTGGTGGCTCTGGCGCCGACAACAGGTGCAAGTGCCTGGGAGGACCACAGTGCATGGGAGCAATGAATTTTCAGTAAGCACCAGAGTCTCACCTCGATGACTGTGACTGGTGCCCTGCCTTGGTCTGACGCCCCCGCTCACCTGCTCCACCATCCCGCTGTGGCCAATGCCCACCATGTTCCGGGCTCTGCTGCCTGCTGCCGACACCCACCATGTTCTGCGCATGCCCCCTGGTGGTCAGCGCACATCATAGCGACCAGTTGTTCAGTTGTTTGGTTGTTACGCCATTCAGTCTATTTGTATATTAAGGTTTTATATACATAGACTATAGACCCGGTGCACGAAATTCGTGCACGGGGGGGAGGGTGTCCCTCAGCCCATCCTGCACCCTCTCCAATCTGGGACCCCTCGAGGGATGTCTGACTGCCCATTTAGGCCCGATCCCGGTAGGGCAGTCGGACATCCCTCTCACAATCCAGGACTGCAGGCTCCCAACTGCTCGCCTGCCTGCCTTCCTGATTGCCCCTAACCGCTTCTGCCTGCCAGCCTGATCACCCCCTAACCACTCCCCTGCCAGCCTGATTGATGCCTAAATGCTCCCCTGCCAGCCTGTTTTCCCCTAACTGCCCTCCCCTGCAGGCCTGGTCACCCCTAACTGCCCTCCCCTGCAGGCCTGGTGCCCGCCAACTGCTCTCCCCTGCAGGCCTGGTCCCTCCCAACTGCCCTCCCCTGCTGGTCATCTTGTGGCAGCCATCTTGTGTCCACATGGGGCCAGCTATCTTTGACCACATGGGGGCAGCCATCTTATGTGTTGGAGTGATGGTCAATTTGCATATCACCCTTTTATTAGATAGGATTAGATAGGATAGAGGCCTGATGCATGGGTGGGGGCCAGCTGGTTTGCCCTGAAGGGTGTCCCATATCAGGGTGGGGGTTCCTTTGGGGCATGGGGTGGCCTGGGCGATGGATGGGCCTGTGGTAGTTTGCAGGCCAGCCATGCCCCCCGGCAACCCAAGCAGAGGCCCTGGTATCTGGGATTTATTTATCTTCTATAATTGAAACTTTGTAGCAGAGGCCAAGGCAGGCCAGGGTTGCGGGAGCTTGGCTTCCTCCATTGCCGGGGGCAACCCAAGCCTCCTGCTCACTCTGTGGCTGTGGCCATCTTGGTTGGGTTAATTTGCATACTCACTCCTGATTGGCTGGTGGGCGTGGCTTGTGGGTGTAACGGAGTGATGGTTAATTTGCATATTACTCTTTTATTAGATAGGATGGTAAGGGAGACAAAGCTCTTGATACCTGTGGTCTCTTCCTGTCTCTGCTACTAATTCACTGTGTAACCTCAGGTAACTACTGACCCTTTGGAGTTCCAGTTTTCTCTTAAAATCAGTGAATGATCTTAAAAATAATTCTAGTTCTAGAATGTCTGTGAATGAATTGGACTTTGTTTTTTATTCTGTAATTATTATTTCCATATACCAAGAGTTTCCTTGCTGTTTAAATACTAAGTTCCTATAGAATCTTGATTTTGTTTAATTTTGTTTTATCACATTTTTCATAGTACCTAGACCATTGCTCTGCATAGTATATAACAGGCTTATGAAAGGTATATATAGATATATAGATTGAGGTCAATCCAAGGGGAAATATCCATCTTCACAAGAAGCTGTGCTTATTGCCATATTGCCTGCCTTTGGAGATGACATTCAACTGTGATTTAGGGCTGCCTCACAGAAATCAGCAATCAGCACCTTTGGGAACTTTCCTGTAGTCAGAGATAAGATTCTTATCCTTAAAGCAGAGCTGTGGTCACTATTCAAGCATCTACTCCTGTGACTGAATGCAGAAAGGTTTCTTTTAGGAAAATTATGCTGTGTGCATGTAAAAGGGTCTTGGCCTATGGATAATGCCATATACTATAGGGAGTTTCCTACAGGGAACCAGTTTTTATTCTGTTCCCTATCTCTTATAAGGCAATCTGAAAATCACAAATCATTTTGTAGCTTTTCTGAATCTTTGAAGAATCACATTGTAGACAATGAAGTTTTAAAAAAGGAAGTAGAATTATCCCCAAACATATGAATTACTTATGCACAATGCAAAATATTTCTGAAACTTTGACTTTATATTTTGTAGTTCAGATAGTCTCAAGAAAAAAGTTGCCATAAATACAGATAAAGAAGAATTAAGTTAAAAAGCATGTGAACAGGGAAAAAAAATAACTTTTAAACATAGCTATTTTTAGCTGCTAGTTTATACCAGGTGTATCGGTTAATAATGCGGATTTTGTAATCAAAGAAAACACTATAATTTCAAGAGAAACATCAGAAGTGCTTTATTCAAAGTAATGTTCATCGCTAGCTACACGTTTTCCCCATCTTTCAGGTAATTTGTGGATACCGTCCCAATAGAACTTTTCTTGTTTTGAGGCAAACCATTCAGAGACCCAATTTTCCATTTCTTCGTATGTTTTGAAGTGCTGCTCAGAAAATGCATGTACCATCAATCGGAACAAGTGGTAATCTGAAGGAGCAAGGTCTGGTTAATACAACGAGTGGGTTAATACTTCCCAGGCAGGATCTTTTAACGTGTCTTTAACTGGTTTTGAAGTGTGTGATGGTGCATTATCATGAAGCAAAATTACTTTGCCGTGTCTTCTGGCACATTCTGGTCATTTCACGATCAAAGGTTCAAATGGATTATTTGTTTTCTGTAGCAATCAGTATTAATGGTTTCACCTGGTTTTAGAAGCTCATAATACACCGCACCTTCCTGATCCCACCAAACTCAGAGCATTGTCTTCTTTCCAAAGCGATTTGGCCTTGCAGTCAATGTTGATGGTTGACCTGGATCACCCCATGATTTTGTGCATTTGGGATTCTCAAAAGAAATCCACTTTTATCGCCAGTCACAATTTGATGCAAAAAAGACTTTCTTTTGTGCCATTGAAGCAACATTTTACTGATGACTTTTCGGTTTTCCATTTGTCTTTTGTTCAGTTGATGTGGCACCCATTTTCCTTCCTTTAAAAACTTTCCCATTGCTTGTAAACTATCGGGAATTGTTGCTGAGCAATGTTTAATCTTTCTGCAAGTTGCTTTTGAGTTTGACACGCATCTTCATCCAATAATGCTTGTAATTGTTGGTCTTCACACTTTTTCAGTTGATCTGCATGTTCTTTGTCTTTCACATCGAAATCATCACTTTTAAAGCATTTAAACCAGCGTTCACAAGTATCTTGAGATGGAGCATGTTCACCATAAGTTTCCCAAAGTATATGATAACTTTGAGCAGAACTTTTCTTCAAAATAAAGTAATGAATTAAAACTTCCCACAGCCGAAACCGGTTTGGCTCAGTGGATAGAGCATCAGCCTGCGGACTGAAGGGTCCCGGGTTCGATTCCGGTCAAGGGCATGTACCTTGGTTGCGGGCACATCTCCAGTGGGAGGTGTGCAGGAGGCAGCTGATCGATGTTTCTCTCTCATCGATGTTTCTAACTCTCTATCCCTCTCCCTTCCTCTCTGTAAAAAATCAATAAAATATATTTTTAAAAAAACTTCCCGCAAATGCTCCTTTTTTGGGCACAAAACTCAACATTTTTAAGCGTAAAAATATCTATGATGTTAACACCTTCAGAAAATTTGACATATGAAGTTTTGAAGCTTGCTGTCAATACAACAAAATAGCATACATATCAAATTGTATATATATCAACATATGTGTAATGCCAGCTATTGAAAAAAATCCGCATTATTAACCGGTACACCAGGTATTCTGGGGGAATGGCAAAATTTACCTCTGGGGTAAATGAAACTTTTATTTGAAGAGAGAGAGAAAAAAAAAAGATGAGCCTTTTGGCATTATAAGTTAGTCCATATGGGGAAGGATGTGACAACAAGAATTTCTTTGCTTGGAATAATAAAATTATAGAGCTTTGGACCTGAAGAACTCAGAAAAGAGATGGAGGAGAGAAGGTCTGAGCAAAATGACAGCATGCAGGTCCTGAGGAGAGAATACAGTGAGAAATTTCCAATGTTGAAAAAGGCCAAAGAACTTTGGGTACTTATATTCCTTCTCTGCACTATATTATTATTCCCAGACTTTCAATAATAGTCTGTTATAAACAACCACTTGTAAATAATGGTGCTTGAGGAATAAATAAGGAGAGGACAGGGGGACAAAGAAAACCACAAGAGAGACAAAAATAGGAATTTAGACTAAGAGGTGGTGAAGAATTCCTTCTTGGCCTTGGGGTAACCTTGAGGAATCATATCTGTGTATTAAAAGACTGGATAAACTTAGATGCCTGGGACACTTGAGGTCATTTTGCACTACACCTGAAGGGTTAAAGCCAATCCCCAAGCAATGGGAAAACCCCCAAACTCTGTGTGGTCAGCATGGATGGGTCCACATGCGCTTGATTCAGTTTTCTTGGTTCTTGAATACAGAGTATCCACATAGAAAATTGGAGACCAATATTAAGAATTATTCATCTGACTGGAGAAACTGCACATTTAAAAACAGCAACAACAAAACAGAACACCATAACCTGTTCATATGTGGATCTATGCATTTCTTAGTAACTGACACCATGGTAGCAAGGCAGATTGACAAGAGTGACTTCTTAGCACAGTACATACAACAGAGAGAGATAACAGCTAATCACGTACTGTCATACCTTTCTTTATTTAATTGTGTTGATCCTACATCACTGACTGTTAGCCTGGGACACTTCTTTCCTAAATAGCATCAAGCACAGTGTTAGGAATATATCAGGCACACATATACACACACACATACACACACACACACACACACACACACACACACACACACACACACACACACTGGTGGACTAAATTAAATAAATGGTATTTCTGCTATGTCTTCTTTTCCAAGCCATAGAGAGAGTCACCCGGCAGAAATTTGATTTTAAAAAATGGCTCCTACATTTGTCTAGGGCCGTGGTCGGCAAACTGCGGCTCGCGAGCCACATGCGGCTCTTTGGCCCCTTGAGTGTGGCGCTTCCACAAAATACCACGGCCTGGGCGAATCTATTTTGAAGAAGGGGCGTTAGAAGAAGTTTAAGTTTAAAAAATTTGGCTCTCAAAAGAAATTTCAATCGTTGTACTGTTGATATTTGGCTCTGTTGACTAATGAGTTTGCCGACCACTGGTCTAGGGGATCAGAACTAGGCCATGTTCCTGACTGGGCTGGCCCAACGTGGATTTCAGATTGAGGGGGTGGAAGGACAAGTGATTAGGTACTCTAAGACACTCTATTATTAGAAGAATTACATGTGAGTGGTAGTGGAAGAATAAGTAAATTCCTTTTCATCAGTGAGGCCATTCCAAGGTTCAGAAGCTTTTTGTAAGGACTTGCAGTGCTGTTTCCTCGGTGCTAAGACAAGTCAGTAGTTCCTGAAGTGTTTAATATCACGCCTGAGTTAAAAACCCTAAGGACAGGGAGTTCACAGATTCAGCCTTCAAAATGAGGAAGCTTTTTAAGCTCCAACCCTCACCTTTTACACAGTTAACACTCAGCCTGGGAAGCCTCCTTAGTATAACTGCTTGAGTTAATGATAATCTTTTATTATAGCCTTCTCCCTAATATATTCTTACATTTCATTTAAATTGTCCTCTATATAATTGCTCTACATTTCAATTAATTCATTTTTATTTGTAATTTCACATTTGTTTTTACAGTCTTTAAACGAAGACACGCCCTCTTTATTTCAATGGCCATGGTGCCCATATTTGCCACTTAAAATCTGGGTTCCTGTGGTTTCAACAGATCCACAAAGTGTGCCACCTCCAGCTGGTAGATCGATATTCTAATCATGTTCAAGGCAAGGCTGAAAACAGCTCAAGAATTTGTCTTTGGAATTCTTTAGCAGTAGCTTCCAGTTGATAAAGCCCAACTTTGTCCAGTCTGGTGGATCAGCCACTAAAATATGATCATCATGATATCACCCTCACTGGGACAAACCAAGCAGGATCGGCCTCTTGTGGAACAAGCTGCAGAAGTCACTGTTCCCAGAGAGGAACAGGTTAAGTCCTTCCAAACCTGTTAAGGAATTTGACCCAGTTTTTTGAAGCTGGAGTGTAACTTGAAAGTATAATTGGTCTCAAATTGTTTCTTTCTTCCTCAAAATTATTTTTGAACCCCTGTGAGACAGAGAGAAGGCATCTCTCTTCTCATGGGACTCAGACCACCACTATTGATAAGATTGATACAGTCACTATGAAATTTGGGGCACAGACAATTTATGTGATTTCATTTTATCAAAAGAGTGTTTAGGTTTCTAGTTGTGAAAGTCTATGAATACACAGATGATGTGGTTATAACACTCAAGTCTCCTATCTATATTTTTGCCACAGTGTTTAGCACAGTGCCAGGCACGGATGCTCAGTGAATGTTTGTTGAACGATTGAATGAATGGAAAGCTCTTTACAATTAATTCCTACCTACTTTTCCAGTTTTATTTTCTATGCACTGCCCCCCCCTTCATATAGTTTAGTTTACAGTCTGGCAAAATAGCTACTCAGTTTCCTAAACATCTCTCCTGCTTTCCCACTTCTGTACCTTTGCTGTTGTCATACCCACTGCCTGGAATGCTCTTTTCTCATATCCCAGACTGTGAAAATGCTACTGTTTTCTCATCTCAAATGCTACTTCCTTCATGAAATTTTTACTGATAATCTCAAGAAAAGATAAGCCTTTTCTCCTAACTCTCATAAAAATTTGAACCTCTTGCTTATTTATTATCAACTACCTTATATGATAATTATTTTTGTGGTTAACTTATTCCCATTGATTGATGTATGTTCTTGAAGACAGGCACTGGTTCTTATTAGTCTTTACAGTGACTAGCAGACAGTAGACACTCAATAATTATCAGTAGTCAGTTTTGCTAATGTTATACTATGAACCCCAGCAAATTATCATTTTTCTTAATAAAATTTAAATGTTGTCCTCATATATAAACATTATTCAAACTCTAGAAATAGAATGAAATTGACCATTTTGTCAACATTTTCTTTTTAGTTAATTCTGCAGGGGATTGAAGACTCAGTAAAACTCTCCTTTGTATTTTAAATGATCATGGGCTTGTTTTGTTCTTTTAGTGACATCATTAGCATAATTACAAGTCTTATCTTTTGCTCCTCAGATCTTTTGAGAATTATTTTCCTTAAATATGTATATGTCCTTAAATTCTTAATTCTTGTGATCATTCATTGCTGTCATCTTGCCTGCCTTATTAAAAAGATGGCATTTCCATCCATTCATCATTTGCATATGAGGCAAAGGTCTTCATGGAGACCCTTGGGGCTGTGCTTTCCGCATATTATTAAACATTTCTTTCCACAAATGACCTCTTCTTGACACTTAATGATAAAATCAACTATTGTCTTCCATTTAAAAAAAAATTAGCCATCATCACCTGCCAGGCATTCTCTTTGAGAGGAGAGGGAGCACAAATTGTCTCAGAATTGAGCCTGGAAATGAACTGAGAAACTTCCCTCTTGAAAGCAGAAGCACTGCTATGTGCTTTAATTCCTAAAACTTCTAGCCCTCCTGAGGGAGGTTTGTAATATCTCATTTGGGAGATTCTAAGACAAACGGTATAAAGAGGTAGACAAAATTGTCCTTTACAAAATTGGGGATAATCTTTATTCTGACTAGTCTGTGGATAGCAGTCTTGGATTACAACATTCAAGTCTCTTGAAAGCATTATTCCTAAAATAAATGTGCCTCCCAGCCAAGCCCTCACCAGTTTTTATTTTAACTGAAATTCTCTCTTTTCATCATGCTCCTCTTACAATACAGCTGTGATTCTGCCTATTTTCTTTCTGTATCACTCTCTCCCACCTTTCCTCCTTTTCTAATCATATCTTGGTCTATCTTTTTTTATTCTCTTTATTCTAATTTACATCATGATATTTAGTCATAAAATACTTTCCATTTTTAAAGTAATTTCATAGTCGTCTTAATTTCATTAATCTTTTTCAAAACATCAATTTTAAAAAATTGGTTTTGGAGAGAGAGAGAAAGGGAGAGGGAGAAAGATAGGAACATTGTTTGGTTGCCTCTTGCAACCCCCCTACTGGGAATTGAGCCCGCAACCCCAGCACGTGCTCTGCCTGGGAATGAAATGGTGACCTCTCAGTGCCTTGGACAACACTCAACCAGCTGAACCACATCGACTGGGGGAAAATGTCAATTTCTTATTGATACATGAAAATTATCTGAGTTTAAATTTCAGTGTCTATAAATAAAGTGTTATTGGAATACAGCCACTCCCATTCATTATGTTTTGTGTGTGGCTGCCTTTCTCACTATAACAGAGTTGAATAGTTGTAACAGAGACCATATGGCCTGCAGAGCCTAAAATATTTTTCCTATCTGGTCATTTACAAGTAAAGTATACCAACCCCTGGACTACAACATAGTTGGATGAGACTTCAAAGGATCTAGGATAGGAAGGAGAAAATATCACTGCCCAATGGAAATGGATTTTTGAAAAATAAAAACAGAAAACAATCAGGCAGAACAAAGGAGCAAATCAGGATGTTAGGGAACTTAGACACCATATTTTCACCTGAATCATTATTATAAGATCCTTCCAAATTTGGACTCTCCCCATCTTGTAACTTTCTCCCAGAGTTCTATTTGTGATCTACTGCTCTGATCATACAGTGTTCATCAGAAACCTCCATGGGTTTCCCCTACCTGCAGACCTGAGTCAGGACCACTGAGCCAGGGTCCTGCATGTTCTGACTGCATCTTAGTTTTCCAGGACTCATCTTTGACAGAACCAGACACCCAGCCTGAATTTCAGGATTCTGTGCTTCCACTCATACTTTCTATACTACTGGGAATGCTTTTTTCTCTTCGCCAAGTCCTAGACACACTTTATTATTGTTATCGTGAAATATTTCACACATACAGAAAAGTAGAGAATAATATAGGACTATCTTGGACGCACCACCAAGCTTTGTCAGATCTTGTCATTTTGCCACATTCTTTAGTTTTAACAAAGTATTACAGACTTAGATATTTAAAAAAATTTTAAGTAGGCCTCCTGATGCACCCAATCAGAATTAAACTCTTCTTCCTGTGATTTCCCGTAACACTTTCTTTGTACCTCTACCATCTGACCTATTCTGCTCTTGTAAAATATTGTCTTTGATTATTCCTTACTAGAGGCCCGATGCACAAAATTTGTGCAAGGGGCTCAGCCCTCGCAGCCCTGGCTGCCTTGGCCCTCGCAGCCCCAGCCCCAGTCCAGAAGGTCATCCGGATGGTCTTTCTGCTGGTCGGTCTAATTAGCATATTAGCTCTTTATTATATAGGATGATTATCATTCCTAGAGTGGACTCTTTTAGATAGTCGGAGGAAAAGACATTTAAAATGTTTTCAATTGTGTTTATTTAAAAACGTACATTAGAAATATGAACACACAAGTATTTAAGAACATACAGCTACAATATCAACTCCATAATTTCCCAGATATTCTTTAGAATATGGCTATTATAGAGATACTAGAGGCCCGATGCACGAAATTCATGCAAGAGTAGGCCTTCCTTCCCCCGGCTACCGGCACTGGCTTCCCTCCGGCCACTGGCACCCAGTACCCTAGCTTCCCTTACAGAGGGAGGCCCCGCCCATTCACTGCAGCCCACCTGTCGGTGGCCTGGGCCTCCCTCTGTGGGGTGATCGTGGAGCAATTGTCGGGCCCCCAACCAATCGCATTGCACCTGCCTTGGCTGGCCTGGCACCAGTGGGTGTCATAGCGTGGTCCTGGATGGTCGTCCGGATGGTTGTTCCACTGTTCAGCTGTTCAGTTGATTTGCATATTATGCTTTTATTACATAGGATTAGAAAATTATTGAGTAAATAATAATAGAAAAAATAGACTAGCTAATAAAGAGGGAATATGCAAATTGACCACCACTCCACAACAAAGATGGCAGTGCCCACAGCCAATAAGGAGGGAATATGCAAATGAGGGTCACTCCGTGACAAATATGGCGGCAGCCAGGCCGGGATGCCCTGCCCACGGATGGCCTGTGGGCAGCACGCAGGCGCATAGGCGCCGAGCGGCCAGGGCAGTGGGCAGCGTGTGCAGGCGAGGAGCGGCTGGGGCAGGAAGCCTGGCTTCGTCGCCAAGGCTGCTCCAGGCCTGTGGACAGCACGCGCAGAGAGCCTGTGGGCTGCAGAGAGCCTCTGGGCGGGGGCCGGGGCCGGTGGAGGGCGGCCTGTACTCCCCACATGGCCACAGCGGCAGCCGTGAGCACTCCAAGAGGAGCCTGTGGGCCGGCCGAGCTGAAGTAGCGCCTGCAGGCCATCAGCACTGAGGAGTGGCTGTGCAAGTCCCGCCTCCTGGCCCAGAAGGTGTGCAGTCACAGGGACAGCCACCGTGGTGGGCCAGATTGACGTCCCCCTGGCCGTGCCATGGGGGTTTGTGGATCTGTGCAGCCACAGGCCTCTGGTGCATGCATCCTCTCCTCCCCCTCTGGCGTGTGAACGTCCACCAGCACGCTGTCACCCACGTGTGCCTGCAACAGTCCTGGACCATGGTGCACGCAAGTTCCCACCCCTCCCCCGCCCCTCCTCCACACTTCCATCAACCCAGGCATGCCTACATCCCCCACAGGACGTGCACACGTCCCCTCTGGCACACTCACGTCCTTTGGAGAGTGTCTGGGTGTTCTGGGTGCTGGGGGTGGGCGCCTGTGAGATGACAGTGAGAGGGCGGAGTGCTGATGCCCTGTTCCCATGGAGGCCAGTGTAGAAGCGAGATCACCTCTGTGGGGCTAATGCAGGTGCTGAGGCGGGAGCAGGTGCGGACAGACACACCTGGTGGGGGCAGGCGGCCCTCGCTGAGGTACCTTCAGTCAGCATTCAAGATCGGGAACCCAGAGGAGGTAAGGAGTTCCGTAATCTCAGTGAAATGGTGGGATAGTCGGGGCGACTGCAGAGGAGGAATGTGCACTTTGGGTGCCGGCACCCATGAGCGATGGCTGCCCTGACTGAGCCTGGCTCGCTTGGAGCCTAGCACACTCCTGTGGGCTCAGGTGACAGGACATGCTTTTCCGAGTTAATGAGAGAAAACATTGATTCTCCTGCTGCTCACGAAGGTGGAAACTGGAGTGGGGAGACATGTGGGGAGTGAGCGAGGTTCCCTGTCTGGGGGTTCCAAATCCGTCACTGGTTCCTTTCACTGCTGACTTAGATATATACAGGGTATCCCCCCAAAATGTATACACACTTTGAATACCTACTAATTCCAATGGGTTTAAGCATGAAAAGAAAGAAACAACAATGGAGCTGTCATCTGTTAAAAGTGGGGGCACAAACCGGCAGTCAGACATTCCCCAAGGTGTCCTGGATTGGAGATGGTGCAGGCCGGACCCAGGGCACCGCCCCCATGCATGAATTTTGTGCACCAGGCCTCTAGTTAAGTAAATAAAAATATAGATGACATGGCAAAACTTTGAAGGTTGTACTCAAAATAATTTAGCTTATAAAACTTAGCTTATTAGAACAGGTGTCCAACTTTAATTATGTTTGTATATCCTAAGTATCCAACTAACTCAGAAGAGATGCTTATTGAATTGAATTGATTTTTCTCTGGGACAGTGAGATCCTTGAAAATCATATGGAACCTGCTAAACCTCCTGATAGACCACTTTTAAGACATTGAATACCCCTGACACACATGCCAGGGACAGATGGTGCGATTTTTTCCCCCTTCTCCCTTTCTTGTCTGTGATGACAAGGTGTCCCAGTGGGGCTTGATAAATATGAAATAATGCTAATCATAGTCATCTTCTGAAGGAATGAGGAACCAAGTTTGTCACGATCCCCTTATCATTTCAACAGACCAATATCAGCAATTTCAGTTTGCTAATTTGATCCAGTACACACACACATATTTTTCCTACTACTACTTTATGTATTTCTTAGAGAAATATTTTTCAGTCTCCTTAAAATCACTGTTTTATCGCATCTCTTAATTATTAACCCTGAACCATCTCATCATGTTGGCAACTGAATTTGGTCTTGAGACTAGGGAGTGAGGAATCATATTAGCAACCAATGCGCAATGTTAGCCAAATTATGTCATATAGTTACAAAACTGCTGTCCTGTTTTCCAGCTTTTTGGAGTAAATGTAACCCTTTCAGAAGTTTTGCGCCTCCTACCTTAAAATGACCTTATATATTCTCAGATATCAGAGGGTCCTAATTGTGGTGAAATCTTTCACTTTATTTCCTTTCTTTTAGTCTGTGTTTTTAGGCAGTATTTTGAGAGTGTGGGAGTGGGGAGGGGATCCCCTGAGGCCTCTAAGTCACAAAGAAAGATTAGAACATGGCTGAAGGTTCATTTAACCCCCAAAGCTTCACACATATTGGACCAGAGAAGCTTCGGTCAAAGGCTTTAACTTCTTTGTTTCCTAACTCCTACCGCTAAGGCACAGGTCTTTCCTAATCTTAAAACTCCATGCCAGTCCTGGCTTGTAACCAAAGTACATAACCTTACATTTTATCATCCAAATGAGGACACATCAAAAAATGAAATGCAGTACTGGGGGGAAAGGCATAAACCACCTAGGAAACAGTGATGTTAAGACACCATACTTACAACATTTTGAACCCCTTATCCTATAGCAGAACCTATCAAAGGAGGGTCTCGATTTCAACTTGAAAGTCTGTGGAACTTCTTAGCGAATATAAGGTTTTGTTTTCATTTCAATGAAATGCTTGTGTTTTTTTGCATTGTTTACATTGATCCATTATTTGTCCTCAAGTGGAAGAACTTTAATTGTCCCTGGCCAAAAAGAGAACAGAAGCAGAAGTCACATAGTGCACATCAGAGATCAGCATGGCCGGTAAATAAAGACATGTAGTATTTCTGAAAGAGAAAAGTGAACCGTGATAGCAGAGGGTACTGAACTCAGGAGCCTATGTTGTACATTCTACCATAATCGTTTTGCAAGAGGAGGTGCAGTTTCAGCAAAATGTCAAGCATGACATTAATGATATTAATTTGCACTTAATTCTATCAACTTTTAAATTATAAATGTGTGTTGATTTTATAAGAGCATAAGGATCTTTCTTACGCCAAGATTTATGTTGTACATATTAAAGAAACATGATAAAATATTCTGCAGGAATTTAAAAAGTTTAAGATTAATCAGTGCAGGTTAGAGCAAAGTTTAGCTTTTATTCCTTTGTCTTCCTAATACAGCTATGCCCTCTGGTGGTTGTAGTTGCTAACAGAAGTGAAATACTTTATTCCCTTTATAAATGTGTCCTTTCAAAATTCATTTGTAGGTCAGGGTGCAGAAGAAAGAATAATTTCCTTGTAGAAACCATGTTACAAATAATGGCAGGTATTACAAGATAGCTCACAGAAACCCATAATAGTCCTGTGTCCCTTGATCTAAACCAGGGGTGGGCAAACTTTTTGACTCGAGGACCACAATGGGTTCTTAAACTGGACCGGAGGGCCGGAACAAAAGCATGGATGGAGTGTTTGTGTGAACTAATATAAATTCAAAGTAAACATCAATACATGAAAGGGTACGGTCTTTTTTTTTTATTTCAATAGTTTTATTCATTTCAAACATTTTAACAAGAAGAATGTAAACACTAATTATTATAATTTGAAACTTCAAAAAATGGAGGAATCATAGCACAATAACATACCTTATGTTGAAGATGGCAAAGGCAAAATAAAATTGCCTAACAAAGGAAAGGTACAAAAGCCTTTCAAATTAAACTTAAATATAATAAAATAATTTAAAACTAAAACAAATAGAAAAGGACAAAATGTGTAATCAGTAAGTGAAACATTTTCTTTAGTGCAACTTCCAAATTATGCCCGGGACGTAGATGTAGATGGCACTGTAGACTGGGTTGAAAGGTTTTTGGTCTTTAAAACATCAACTTCAGTGGGAACAGTGTTGTTGGTCTCCTTTTTAGCTAATGCTCTGATACTGTGCTCTCCAGGGGCGTGTCTCCCTACATCACCACAATAACGTGTCTACGCATTCCCAGGGTGATGTCGGGAGACGCGTTCGCGGGCATTACAAGGAGCCTCTGGAAGATTGAGAGGTTGTTCCTTCTACTGAATGGGTGGATATAAATCCGCCCACTCAGAAGAAGGAGCTGCGGCCGTGTTTTCCGACGTTGCCATGTTAACACTGCTGCTGGTGAAGGAGCGGAGGGGAGAGCAAGAGAACCCTCTGGTCTTTCGGCTCCGCGGGCCGGATAGAACAGCCGAACGGGCCGGATCCAGCCCGCGGGCCGTAGTTTGCCCATGGCTGATCTAAACCCTCCTTCCTTCTCCACTGCCCTCCTTGCTGCCAGACAAACAAATCGCCATACCTGCAGTCAGTGCCACTACTACTACTGTTGCATCACCACCACTACTACTCTATTGCATCACCACCAGAAGCAGAAAGAAGAGGGAAGGGGTTAGTGTTTTGAAATCCAACACCTTTATTTATAGGCACAACTTGTGCCCTGAAACCCCAAACCTCTTCTGGGGCCTTCAAAGGAGTAGACCACCTAGAAGGAAACTTAAAGGTCCTCCTTGCCTCTCTCAGAATCTTGGGACAAATATTAAGCAAGTCTCACTTACTTTTCTCTTGCCCCAGTCAAAGGCCCTCTTAGTTCTCCAGAGTCAAAGTCACCTTCCAAGTAGAGGAAGGCAATAAGAAAGGGAATAGAGACCAGGAAAAAAAAGGGGGGGGAGAGAAAAGAAAACCCTTTGACCCAACATTTCCACAAACCTACAAGCCACTTTTATCAGATGCCATGTAGCACATTTATTACTGTACTCTCAAGTATTCCTACACACAACTGAAAGAGATACTACCAGTGAATGAGAGTCAAATGGAAATACGTAAAATACCTTTATCAATTATAGGAATGTTAAACTTTTCCCTCTTTACATAGTATATATATTATCTAGATTTCAGTAAAATGAAGAAATTCTTCATTTATGCTCTCACACTATCTGTGAATCAATTAGGAACTCTGTAAGTGCAGAATGACTATATCAGTTTGATCAGTTCGTTATTAGCTCTTGAGTCAAAGGCTAAAAAAAGTTTACATGACTAAAAATTTTTCTGTCTACCCTTGGGAAGCATATTTTCCACAAAATATTCTTTTGCATTGATAGTGTCAATTAGATTCAACAGCTCTTCATGGTGGTGAGCAGCAGAAATAGTCACTTGTCAATTAAATCACCTTATGCTAATGGAAAATACGATTTTCAATTTAATAACTAAATGAATCTGTTCTTCAATGCTATAGAGATCAAGGGTCTCTGAGTCACCAGATTGGTTAAAAAATTTTTAAATAAATAAGGGCAGTACTTATTAACCTCTAATTTCTCAGCCAGCTTTGGTATTATCTTAATAATAATAATAATTAATACCATTTACTGGTTCCTTACTACACACCAGATACCATACATACTATGTGCATTACCAACCTTTTCATTCAAATCCCTTAACAATAGGTTATTATCTTTCTATTGACTGAAATTTAGAGATGTTAAGTAACTTCCCAAGGTCCAAAACTAATAATGCAGAGCTGAGATTTAAACTCAACAATTTTGGCCTCAAAACACCCATGCTCTTACCCCCTAATACATACATTTGTTTTATTTTTAATGGTAGAGCTGACTACTGTGAGTGAATTTATTCTTAGAGGGGGTGTGGAAAATGGCAATGCTTGCATTGTAAAGGTAATCAGAGTCCAGATTCTTGAACCCAGCCTGAACACTAGCTATATGTGTTTATCTTTTTGGTGATCCTTTGTTATTAATGTGATTTTCATATTCAAAATTTTTCTACAATTAGGTCTCCTTAAAAATAATTATTTTATGGTTGAGGTCAATCAAATGTATCTGATCAGTAATAGAAATGAATTATTTAGTGACTTTCTTGGTTTTGGCAACAATGCAAAAATACACAGCAGAAAAGAACTGTGACAGGATAACCCTTCAAAGTATTAAATTCTGGGCTTTCCCCCATCTACCAGACTGTACCAATGAATAAACATGTGTGAGAAGAAAATCAAGGTAACAAATATTCAACCAAAAGAACTACTAACTTAGCAAGATTTAGGTACATTCTGACAGAGTTTTTGCTCCCAGAGATAAGATTAAGTAGGTTCTCAGAGCAAACAGAGCTGTGAAAGAGAAGGGATGACATGGACAAAAAAGCACACTTGGTGATACTGTACATAGAAAACCCTAAAGACTCCATCAAAAAATTATTACACTTAATAAATGAATTCGGCAATGTAGCAGGATACAAAATTAGCACCAAGAAATCTATGGCATTTCTATACACCAATGGTGAACTTAAAGAAAGAGAGACTAAAAAAGCAATCCCATTTACCATCGCACCAAAAAAATTAAGATACCTAGGAATAAACTTAACTAAGGAGGTAAAAGACCTATATGCGGAAAACTACAGGACGCTGAAAAAAGAGATAGAGGAAGACATAAACAGATGGAAGAACATATCGTGTTCATGGATTGGTAGAATCAACATCATTAAAATGTCCATACTACCCAAAGCAATCTATAGATTCAATGCACTCCCCATTAAAATACCAACGGCATATTTCACAGACCTAGAACGAACTTTCCAAAAATTCATCTGGAATAAAAAAAGACCCCGAATAGCTGCAGCAATCCTGAGAAAGAAGAATAAAGTAGGTGGGATCTCAATATCAGATATCAAGCTGTATTACAAAGCCACTGTTCTCAAAACAGCCTTGTACTGGCACAAGAACAGACATATAGATCAATGGGATAGAATAGAGAACCCAGAAATTGACCCAAATCACTATGCTCAATTAATATTTGACAAAGGAGGCATGAACATACAATGGAGTCAAGACAGTCTCTTCAATAAATGGTGTTGGGAAAATTGGACAGATACATGCAAAAAAAAATGAAACTAGACCACCAACTTACACCATACACAAAAATAAACTCAAAATGGGTAAAGGACTTAAACATAAGACGGGAAACCATAAAAATACTAGAGGAAACCACAGGCAGCAAAATCTCAGACATATGCCAAAGCAATTTCTTCACTGATACCGCTCCTAGGGCAATGGAAACTAAAGAAAAAATAAACAAATGTGACTACATCAAAATAAAAAGCTTTTGCATAGCAAAAGAAACCATCCACAAAACTACAAGAAAGCCCACAGCATGGGAGAACATATTTGCCAATGTTATCACCGATAAGGGTTTAATCTGCAACATTTACAGGGAACTCATACAACTTAACAAAAGGAAGATAAACAACCCAATCAAAAAATGGGCAACAGACGTAAATAGATACTTTTCAAAAGAAGACAGAAGGAAGGCCAAGAGACATATGAAAAAATGCTTAAAGTCCCTAATTATCCGAGAGATGCAAATCAAAACGACAATGAGGTACCATCTCATACCTGTCAGAATGGCTATCATCAACAAATCAACAAAGGACAAGTGCTGGAGAGGATGCAGGGGAAAGAACCCTCTTGCACTGATGGTGGGACACTGTGGAGAACAGTATGGAGTTTCCTCAAAAAACTAAAAATGGAACTCCCATTTGACCCAGTGATCCCACTTCTAGGAATATATCCCAAGAAACTAGAAACACCAATCAGAAAGGATATATACACCCCTATGTTCATAGCAGCACAATTTACAATAGCTAAGATTTGGAAAAGCCTAAGTGCCCATCAGCAGATGAGAGGATTAGAAAACTGTGGTACATCTACACAATGGAATAATATGCTGCAGTAAAAAAGAAGGAATTCTTACCATTTGCAACAGCATGGATGGAACTGGAGACCATAATGCTAAGCAAAATAAGCCAGTCAGAGAGAGATAAATATCACATGATCTCACTCATTTATGGAATATAATGAACAACATAAACTGATGAACAAAAACACATCCAGAGACAGAGAAGCATCAATCAGACCATCAAACCTCAAAGGGAAGGTAGAGGAGGGTGGGGGTAAGGGGGAGAGATCAACCAAAGGACTTGTATGCATGCATATAAGCCTAACTAATGGACACAGACAACAGGGTGGTGAGGGCATGAGTGGGGTGGGGGGGAGCAATGGCGGGGGGGATAAGGAGACATATGTAATACCTTAATCCAGTGGTCGGCAAACTCATTAGTCAACAGAGCCAAATATCAACAGTACGATTGAAATTTCTTTTGAGAGCCAAATTTTTTAAACTTAAACTTCTTCTAATGCCACTTCTTCAAAATAGACTTACCCAGGCCATGGTATTTTGTGAAAGAGCCACACTCAAGGGGCCAAAGAGCCGCATGTGGCTCGCGAGCCGCAGTTTGCCGACCACGGCCTTAATCAATAAAAAAATTTTTAAAAAGCATACTTGGGGCGAGAAACAACAATCCCCCTCTAGAGCCTGCATGTCACTAGCCCAGGGCACTGCTTAGAACAGCCGTGGGCAAACTACGGCCCGCGGGCCGGATCCGGCCCGTTCGGCTGTTCTATCCGGCCCGCGGAGCCGAAAGACCAGAGGGTTCTCTTGCTCTCCCCTCCGCTCCTTCACCAGCAGCAGTGTTAACATGGCAACGTCGGGAAACACGGCCGCAGCTCCTTCTTCTGAGTGGGAGGATTTATATCCACCCATTCAGTAGAAGGAACAACCTCTCAATCTTCCAGAGGCTCCTTGTAATGCCCGTGGACGCGTCTCCCGACATCACCCTGGGAATGCGTAGACACGTTATCGTGGTGATGTAGGGAGACACGCCCCTGGAGAGCACAGTATCAGAGCATTAGCTAAAAAGGAGACCAACAACACTGTTCCCACTGAAGTTGATGTTTTAAAGACCAAAAACCGGGGAGAAACCAAGATGGCGGCATAGGTAAACACCTAAACTGCTGCCTCGCACAACAATTTCAAAACTACAACTAAAAGACAGAACGGACACCATCCAGAACCACACGAAAGCTGGCTGAGTGAAAATTCTACAACTAGAAGGAAAGAGAAAAGCTCACAGAGAATTGGAGGTACAGCAAAGGGGCTTTGTGCACGCAGAGAGGAAGGGCGGCTGAGAGCCTGGCTGACTTTCTCTGGCGGAAGGGGGAAGGAAGCCTCCGACCGCACTGAACCCCAGTTCTGACTGCACAGAACCCCAGTTCCGGGCGAACCCCTGGGGACCCACGCTCTTACGGGGGGAGTCTGGACTCTCGGACGGAGACGCGAGCTGGGAAAGGCAGAAGTCTGAAGGCGCACGCGGGCCAGTGCGCACAAAGGCTGCGGAGGTTGCCACAGGCTTTCCCTAGTGGAAGGGAGTCAGAGGATCCTGACTGCACTGAGCCCCAGTTCTGACTGCAGTGAACCCCAGTTCCAGGCGAGCCCCTGGGGACCCACGCTCTTGTGGGGGGAGTCTGGACTCTCGGGCAGAGACTCGGGAGCCGGGGAAGGCGGAGGACTGAAAGTGCGCACGCGCGCGCGTGCCACTGCGCACAAAGGCTGCGGAAGTTGCCACAGGCTTTCCCTAGTGGAAGGGAGTCAGAAGATTCTGACTGCACTGAGCCCCAGTTCTGACTGCAGTGAACCCCAGTTCCAGGCGAGCCCCTGGGGACCCACGCTCTTGTGGGGGGAGTCTGGACTCTCAGGCAGAGACTCGAGCTGGGGAAGGCGGAGGACTGAAAGCGCACATGCGCGCAAGGGCAAGGCTGACAGGAAGCCAAGACTGAGACTCCACCCCATCCAAGCTGAGCACAGAGGCTATTGCAATTTGGCAAGTCTAATCCTATAAGGCTGTCTCCAGCACCGAACTTCTCCCAGCATAGACACAGCTGATCCTTACAGCCAACTGGCCCGGAGATCAATTCTTCCCAGTGATACCAACAACAATAAAGACTTAATTACAACAAGGCTGTACACACAGTCCACAAAGGGGTGCACCAAGAGTGTCCACCTCAGGTTAACTGGGGAAGCAGACCCACTGGGCCATATTGGAAACCTAGCACAAATATCTACCTTACCAACTCAGGGAATCAGTGAAAATGCGGGGTCAAAGAATCAGATCACAAACGAAAGAAATGGAGGAAAACAAACGACTGGATATAGAATTCAAAACCACGGTTATAAGACTTTTTAAGAATATCCTAGAAAAGGCCGATAAATATAACGAGACCCTCGAAGATATGAAAAAGGACCAACTAGAAATTAAACATACACTGACTGAAATAAAAAATATAATACAGAGACCCAGAAACAGAATAGAGGAACACAAGAATCAAGTCAAAGAATTGAAATACAAAGAAGCAAAAAACACTCAACCGAAAAAGCAAAAAGGAAAAAAAAAAATCCAAAAACTTGAAGATAATGTAAGAAGACTCTGGGACAACTTCAAGTGTACCAACATCAGAATTATGGGGGTGCCAGAAGAAGAGAGAGAGCAAGATACTGAAAACCTATTTGAAGAAATAATGACTGAAAACTTCCCCCACCTGGTGAAAGAAATAGACTTACAAGTCCAGGAAGCCCACAGAACCCCAAACAAAAGGAATCCAAAGAGGACCACACCAAGACACATCATAATTAAAATGCCAAGAGCAAAAGACAAAGAGAGAATATTAAAAGCAGTAAGAGAAAAACAGTTAATTACCTACAAGGGAGCACCCATACGACTGTCAGCTGACTTCTCAACAGAAACTATGCAGGCCAGACGGGAGTGACAAGAAATTTTCAATGTGATGAATAGCAAGAACCTACAACCAAGATTACTCTACCCAGCAAAGCTATCATTCAGAATTGAAGGGCAGATAAAGAGCTTCACAGATAAGAAAAAGCTGAAGGAGTTCATCACCACCAAACCAGTATTATATGAAATGCTGAAAGGTATTCTTAAAGAAGGGGAAGAAGAAAAAAGTAAAGATAAAAATTATGAACAACAAATACATATCTATCAACAAGCAAACCTAAAAATCAAGTGAATTAAAAACCTGAGGAACAGAATAATCTGGTGAATATAATAGAATCAGGGGCATAGAAAGGGAGTGGACTGATAATTCTCAGGGGGAAAGGGGTATGGGGGGTTCATGAAGAGAATGGACAAAAATCATACACCTATGGATGAGGACAGTGGGGGGGAGGTAAGGGCAGAAGGTGGGGTGGGGAATGGGTGGAGGGGAGCTATGGGGGGAAAAAGGAGAAATAATTGTAATAATCTGAATAAAGATTTATTTAAAAAATTTAAATAAATAAATAAATAAATAAATAAATACCAAAAACCTTTCAACCCAGTCTACATTGCCATCTACATCTACGTCCCGGGCATAATTTGGAAGTTGCATTAAAGAAAATGTTTCATTTACTGTTTACACATTTTGTCCTTTTCTATTTGTTTTAGTTTTAAATTATTTTATTATATTTAAGTTTAATTTGAAAGGCTTTTGTACCTTTCCTTTGTTAGGCAATTTTATTTTGCCTTTGCCATCTTCAACATAAGGTATGTTATTGTGCTATGATTCCTCCATTTTTTGAAGTTTCAAATTATAATAATTAGTGTTTACATTCTTCTTGTTAAAATGTTTGAAATGAACAAAACTATTGAAATTAAAAAAAAGACCGTACCCTTTCATTTATTGATGTTTACTTTGAATTTATATTAGTTCACACAAACACTCCATCCATGCTTTTGTTCCGGCCCTCCGGTCCAGTTTAAGAACCCATTGTGGCCCTCGAGTCAAAACGTTTGCCCACCCCTGGCTTAGAAGCTGAGGCAGAGCTGAGTTGATTCTCTCATTGTTATTCTGTAGCTTCTAACATTCACCAGTAGTCAACCCATTGTCCATCATTTGTCCAGTTTGAAGTGTTGCTTGCCTGTGTCCCAGAATTTTCATATTTTCTGATTAACTATCAATTGGGAATAATCTCCTACCCAACAACCCAGGATACTCATAAACACTATTTTGTTGTCCTTTCTGTCCCCAGATTAAAGAGTAGAAGACTTGTAGTCCTTGATGGGTGATGGTGGAGAGGGCTTGGACACTCTGTAGGGTGATGTTGGTGATACTAGTTTGGTCTAAAGAAAGCAGGATTATTTGTAATCATTGTGAATGATTGAGCCAGGATGCCAGCCAGGATGGCAGCGAAATGCATTTCTCTGCTACAGAGTGTTAAGAAGTGTTTGGAGTGTTAAGCAGAGAATATTAGAGCTGGGAAAGAGCTTGGAGAACTTCTATTCCCAGCCTTCCATTTAGCAGAGGAGGCCCGGAAAGGGTACCTGACTTGTTCAAGGTCAGATAGCTGGTTAATGGCTCAGGCTGAACCATAAATAAAATGTCCTGAGTGAGTTTAGTTGTCTCTACTGTACAGCACAGGCAAATCTGGCTTGGGAGCTCTTTCTTTGGAGGTAGATTTCTCTCTGATACTCCTTTAGGTCATGCTAAGTTGAATGGAGGGTACATCTCCTAAGTTCTTAGAAGCACAAATTCAATAATAGCTCACAATGATTCCAAAGTTCTGTTTTGGATTAAGTTAGTTTATTGCCATAAGATATAGTGAAGATGTTTTTTTAATAGTTGGTAGAGCATAACTGCTTATAGACAATTTCCCTTTCACAGAGACTCTGTGGTCTGCTCATATTCGCACACAGTGGCAAATGCATTTAACTTTGTCGAAGAAAGTCCAAGCTTCTTTCTCCATGATAAATGAGGAACGGATGTTTCTTGTGCCTGCGTTCTTCTGCTCATTCTTCCATGAATACTTATGTCACTAGAATGTTTACAGGTGGAGAATGAGGCTGTCATCCTATTGCTCAGCATTTCTCTAATCATCACTTTGTAATTTATACTCCCCACAAGCATTTATCTTTGGACATTGCAGTGGCTCCATGCCACCCACCATTATTACTCTAACAAAACTCGTCAGGTTGCACTAGATTCTCCATTTGCTCTCCATGGGCTTCTGTTCTTTTTATAGTATTTTATGTCTTTAGGAAGTTTTTAAAGGGAAACACTAGTTTTTAGCACCACTTTATGTATGTCAGTGTATCCAAGTTTCTTTTGTGTGACAGATAAAAAATGCTAAAGACTTATCTTAGGGATTGATGGAACATTCAAATAAAATCTTTGTTTATGGGACACAGGGATAGCCAGGTACTAAATAAATAAAGAAGTGCTTCTCATAAATATTGATTTCCAATGAACATTTTATACTCATTTTTAACATTTCACACATTGTTTCTGCTCAACCAATTTCAGGACTTCATGAAAAAGTTGAGTGGTCGGCTGGGTAATAGGATAACACAAGGGGAGCCTTTTTTCCAAGGCTGGCATGTGAATAAAGTACCTGCAATCATAAAAAGAAATAAAATAGAGAGCTTTAAAAACAAGAATTTTCACACTGGTCACATCAGTATGTACACACTCACTGGTCTAGTGTTATTGGGTGTGGGAGTATCGATCATGAGACTGAGCCAGCATCCTTAACCCTCCAACCTCCCCGCTTTGTGACCTAGAAGATCTCTGATATGTGTGCCTTTCAGCTCATTGAGCACTTTACTTCTGCCAAGGAAGTGAACTTCATTAATAATGTACCAGGCATCGAAGCATTCTTAAGGAAGCCAGGACTGCCCTCACCACAGTGTGAGCTGAGGCCCTGCTTCTTGTTTTCTCAGGCAATATTCAGTGGGGAGTTGAACTGGAAGCCAAAGCTGTGGTGACCACTAAGGCTAAGTTAAAGAGAGGAGAATAGGATTCTTCCCCATGGCCTCGGTAAAAGTATAGGGCCAGGGGAATAGACAACAGGAACAAAACCTTTAGCCATTTCCTGGATGGCTTAAAGAATTGGTTCTTAATCCTGGGTGCACATTAGCGTTACCCGGAGGGTTTTTTTGTTTGTTTCACTTGTTTTTTAATGTCTATGCCCGGACCCCACCTCAAGAAAAACTGAATTTCTACATATGAGACCTGGGTATCAGTAGTTTTTAATATATATATTTTTTAATTGATTTCAGAGAGGGAGAGAGAGAGAAACATCAATGATGAGAGAGAATCATTGATCGGCTGCCTCCTGCATGCCCCGTACTGGGGATCAAGTCCGCAACCCAGGTATGTGCCCTTAACTGGAATTGAACCTGGGACCCTTTACTCCACAGGCCGACGTTCTATCCACCAAGCCAAACCAGCCAGGGCTGGCTATTAGTATTTTTTAATACTTGCTGTGGTAATTCTAATGCACAGCAAGCTGAAAATCACTAGTTTAAAACCAGGGTCACAAACCTAAATTAAATGCCCACAGGTAACATATTAGGAGTAAGGGTAAGAGTAAGAATAGAAGAGACAGTGGCAAAATAAACAGTATGTTATCACCTAAGAGGGCAGCTGCTATTGAGCTCCGGCCATCTATTGTCATGGAAAATTATGGCACTATTTTTTTGTCAGTACTTCTGATTTTTAAATGTGCAAAAGTAATTTTTAAAAATTGGGTTATGTAATATAGCCACAACACAGATGAACCTTGAAAACATTATGCTGAGTGAAAGAAATCAGGTACAAAAGTTTATATATTGGAAGAGACCATTGATATGCCATGTCCAGAATAGGCAAATCCTATTTTGAGACAGGAAATAGATTTGTGGTTGTCAGGTTCTGTGGGTGGGGATAATAGGGTAGGAATGCTTCATGGATACTAGGTTTCTTTGGGGATGATGAACATGTTCTGCAATTAGTGATTATGGTTGCAGAACATTGCAAAATGTATTAAAAGCCATTAAATTGCATACTTTAAAATGGTGAATTTCATGATATATGAATTTTACCTAAAAAAAAAAAAAGTGAGGAAAAAATTGGTTTGTGTGGACCAACTCAGAGCAGGCCAAACAAAACCCTGTTATAGGAGCTAGAGTGGAACCTATATTGTAAAACCACATTGAGAAAAAAGCAGGAACCACAAATTGGGCTAAATTTTCTTGAAAGCCAATCTGAGGCTGTAGTGTATACCTCCACATCCTTTCATGTCTCTGTGCAAACTGGTGGCTAAGCTGAGCCTACTGCACCCTTTTCATCTTAAGTCAGACACAACCTGGTATTTTTCCTTGATAGGTGCTGATGCAGGGCTGTACAGCTAAGTGCACTTGGCTTTGCCAGCCTATAAATAGAAGTAGGAACCCCTGAGGTGCAGAACAAGCTGGCTGATGAAACCAATGCTTGCTACTACTGTTCTTTCCTACTGCTTTGTTACTGAGAGTAAGAGGGGTAAGTGAAACAAAAAACACACTACTAATTGTTTCTTCTTTATCCATTTTTCCCCCAATGATTCAGTTGAATTCACAATCCATAATTTTTCATCCCCTTCAGCAGGGGTTTGTTACTCTTAATTCTCACAGCCTGTTATAATCATTACAACTTCTGTGAGATGCTGGCTGCAATAAAGGCAATGAATAAGAAACAGAGAGTTTGATGTTTCACTAGTCTTTTCTGGCCTGGGAATATATTTCAGATGGCAGTGGTTCTTAGAGGTCCCCCAAATCCTGCCTTACAACCAATCAAAATGAAATATAAAAAACAAAAACAGAATTAGTTGGCCGTGTTGCAGTTTTGCATGAAGATTAAAAACAAATGGATTTTAACTGCAGATTAGATTCAGACTTCTTACCTGAATTCCTCTCTGTAGTTATTCCTAATATACTCAGCTAAAGTCTTGCTGTACTGCAGGCAGCTCTTGAGGATGTAAAACTGCTGGTACAGCAGAACTGCTTGGCTGGGACTTAGCAGTTGAAATGAAGCCGAGAGCCCCTTCACTACCTGTTTCACAATACTGGCCACAAAAGTAACCTAGACAAGGAAAATGCAGTTACACGTAGGCAGCATGCCACCCATAGAGCACCTATTTCAGCTGGAGCCTCAACTAGAAATCTAGGCTGAAGCCCACACCACCCTTATGCCAATGCCCTTGCACTATTTCCCATTGAAATGGTACTAAGAGCATAAGACCAGTTGGTTTTACCAATTGCCCCCCTACAGCCAGAATCAGAAATAGTACTGACTGTCAAGGACATTTGGCTCCAAAGTGGAGAGAAAGCACTGGAAGCAGAAGTGTAAACAGAAGGGGAGCTTGGAAAGGTCTGTGGCCTCCTGCAGTAGGGATGATGGTTTCTATTTTACTGTTAAAAGTAAATGGCTGTGACTTTCAAAGAAGGTTCTACAAGGCAATGGTTCTCAAAATTTAGTATGCATAAAAATCACCTAGGCAACTCACTAAACATGCAGAATCCTGGGCTTCACCTCCAGATATTTACCATAAACAATTCTGATGGATTTGTTCCCTGGACCACACATTGAGAAACACGAAGTGAGAACGCAAAGAAAACAGGCTTGACACAAGCAAGTGATGTTGATGTCACTGTTAGATGGGGTTTTCATCAAACCCCACTTATGTTATCATTTCTTAGGGGGAAATTACAGTGGAAAAAGTAGCAATAGTGTGATTTTATTGGGTTTCTGCTTCTCACACACACAAAAAAGCAAAACTGTCATTCACAACAGAACCAAATGTTAAAAAAATAACAACAGTGGATTCTACAAGTGTTGTTTTAATTTTTTTTGGGGGGGGGGGACGGGGGTTGGGTTGCATTTTCAAACTACTATCCATAAATGTAGGCTACTATAAAAAACAGAAAGGAAAGATGGTGCCCTTTCAAGCTCCAACCAGCAAGTCACTCTGCATGCCCATTAGGTAGTATCAATAAATGTGTCACCTTTTCTACTGATGTTGCTGCTGGCCCTTTCTAAGTGAGTTTTCCAGATCCATTTGCACATATTTACTAAATATTGTGTCAGGCAAACACAGATTAAGGTTAGAGAGTCTGGAGCAGTGGGACAAAGCAATGCCCATTTGGGGATTAATATATATATATATATATATATATATATATATATATATATATATATATATATATTTTATTGATTTTTTACAGAGAGGAAGGGAGAGGGAAAGAGAGTTAGAAACATCAATCAGCTGCCTCCTGCACACACCCCACTGGGGATGTGCCCGCAACCAAGGTACATGACCTTGGCCGGAATCGAACCTGGGACCCTTCAGTCCGCAGGCCGATGCTCTATCCACTGAGCCAAACCGGTTAGGGCTGGAAATTAAATTTTTAACTTCTTCAGCAGTTTGCTTTAGCCAAATGAGAGAATCAGCCAGAACTGACTGACTGTGCAGGTGAATTCAATGATCCCTACAGTTTCCTTGCTTATAAATTTTTCTCAAATGATCTATTTCTGCCTGTACTCTTTAGAACTGGGTTAATATGGAGGCTTTCAACAGTGTTTATGGGTTTTTGTGTGTGTGTGTGTGTGTTTTTTGTTTGTTTGTTTTTTTGCTACTCTTCATCCTGACATGTTTTATGGTCACAGACTGGCCTCATATTCAACTCAATTCCTTTGGTGAACCAACCCTAGAGGTTGATAAAGAAACTTTCCTGTTGCTTGGAGTCCTTAGGACCCCAAATTTCACACTTCAGTTCAGATTATAGAGTTTGCAGCCATAGGACAGAAAAAGTGTCTTGAATCTTGCACATCTGAGCTTCTGTTACTGTGAATGACTATAACTTTGACACTCCTCAATGTGGGACTGAGACTGGTGAGGGTCTGTGTGCTGCTAAAGGAGCCAAGGTGATGGGCTCAATCCCTCTATAAGGCAATTGGCTGTATTACTGACAAATGTAGCCTCCTCTGGCTCCAGACAGATTTTTGTCACAGGGATCTGGCATGAGAATCTAGATTCCCTGGGACAGACTTAACATCACTCTGGAACAACAGCTCAAAGCAGGAGCCTACTGATGATCAGTGGAGGCATGGTTGTATACAGAAAGAGAACATATTACCTCATGTTAAATCCTCCATTAACAATGAAAATTTAGTTTGGAATATTACCTTTTGAAGAGATTTCCAATTAAATGTACGGTGATTGAATGTGTACATGCATGACTAAAGGGAAAACTAAGTTTGGGGAGATGAGAAGAGATTAAGGAATAAAGCCTTTATTCGAATTAATTAAGCATATATATTTTTGTTTTAATCCTCACCCAAGGATATGGTTTTATTGATTTTTTTTTTTCAGAGAGAGAAAGAGAAGCATCAATGTGAGAGAGAAACATTGATTGGTTGCTTCCCATATGCGCCCGGCCAGGGATTGAACCCACAACCTAGGTATGTGCCCTGATGGGGAATCAAACCCGTCACCTTCTGGTGTATGGGAAGACACTCCAACCAACTGAGCCATCTGGCTAGAGCCAGCAGACATTTTATTGAACGTCTATTACGTGCCTACCTCAACTCCTACCCTCATGGCACTTGGAGTCTGCTGAGGGAGAATGACGCATCCACCATGATAGACTAAGTTGTTCTGTGGTAACAAATCTCACAAAATATCAATGCTTTGCTTAAAACAACAAAGGCTTATTACTTGCTCATACTTTGCGTCCCTACTGGGTGGTAGGGGGTTCTGCTTATTGTAGTTACTCAGGACCATCTGGAATGTTGCCAGTCACCATGCCAGAAGGAAAAAGAACACAGGGAAGCATGCACTGGCTCCTAAACCTTCTGGCAAGAAGTGACACAGGCTACTTCTGTTCACATTCCATTGGCAAAAGCAGGAGCAGAGACCCACCTAATTTCAGGTGGGGTAGGAAGTACAATCCTGGAATCTTGTGTCTAGAAGCAGAGAGAGCCAGAATATGTGTAGGCACTAATGGCTACCATAGGAAAGAAACCAATAATAAACACAAACAAATGTGAAATTCAACAGTGACACGTCCTGTGGAGGAAGGGAAGAAGGTGACCTGCTGTGTCTACGTATGCCTATAATGGAGGAATCTGACTTAAAGGTCAGAGAATCATCCACCCACTCCACTCAGGAAGGGGTACTGAGGCCTGAAGGATAAGTAGGAGTTAACTAGGTGGGAAAGGGAGGGAAAAGCATTTCAGACAGAGGGGTAGTAAAGGTCCTATGATGGAGGTGGTGATCTTAGGGTTGGGCAGTAAGAGACCCAAATAGCTGGGAGAGTGAGGGATTAGGTGAGGCTGTAGGGCCATAACATGCACACCTTATAAGACATAATAAGGAGTTTAGTCTTTATTCCTTATGTCATTTTGAGAGATTTAAAGCAAGGGATGACATAATCAGATTTTTACTATGAATAGATCCCTCTGACTGTAATCTGGTGGATAGGGACAGACTATGTAGATGTGATTGTAGTGTCAAGGAGAGAGTGACATTATGGACTAGGATGGTGGCTGCTGGGACAGAATGCCCAGATATTACAGTCATATTCACCAACTCCTACTTACTATTTAAAATAAATGTTCATTTTTTTTTTTACTTAATTACACAGCCAGTATTTTCATATTCTGTTTTATACATATATCTTAGGATTTTTCATCAAATAAAGACCCCATTTAACATGTTGTTTCAGTACCTTAAACATTCAGGCCCCAAGTATAAAAACATTTTATTTTAATTAACTAATAAAATCATCAGACATATATTTTGCTCCTGTTTTACAAACTTGACCACTTATAGAGAAAATGTGTGTTTTATTAATGAAGCACAAGAGCATCTGTTTAATGGCCTTGGGTGGTTTTGTTTTTACTTCTATATACTTACTATGGGGGGATGACTTTGTAGCAAGGACATCATCCAGCTAATAGCAAACTTGGTTGACCCCAATCCAAGATTTCCCTAAAAGATGCATGGAAATAAATCAAGTTATATTCATAGGGTCCAAGTTGTGCCTAAAGGGACACTCATTTTTAAGTACATTTTATCCTTATTTAATCAAATCTTTTAAGTCAGTATTTAAGAAAATAAGCTAGGTGAGTGCTTCAGAGCAAAAGTAATACATTTAAGTTAGCCAATTTTGGAGACCATCTCTAATACAAGCATTTTACAGGTATATTATTAATCATGTGATATATAATCATATAACATACATACATAAATAGTTGTATGATATATAGTAATCACAAAATATAATATGTATAATAAATATATATATATATATTGTACCTGCTGAAAGACAAGAAGTATCTCATATAAAAGTGCTGTAGCTGTATCTGTATATTCCAGGATAAGCTTCTGTAACTATAATTTTAAATAATAATTAATACAATATCATTGGCAGAACCAGAAAATGGTCATTTCTCCTAGTTCCTTTTAGGTACTCATAAAAAAATTTTAATTAACTTAAAATACAATTATTGTGTCCAATTTCCCTGTTTCATTTGGTTTAGTCATTCTCAAAAGAGTGGCTCTCAAAAAGACAACACATTTCATAGTGGCTAAGAAAGTGGGTTAGGGAAAGAAGAAACAATGGCCCACAGAAAACTAATGCCAAAAAAAATGCACACTTCATTTGCAAAATCATTCAGATCAACAATCCTACTTCTTTTCAGAATAGTAGAAATATGCTCCCCAGAATTCAGATAAGAGACTCTCAGAAATTTAAGCTTATGTGCAACTTGAACTATAACTCTTTCTGTAGTATGGGTAGTTATCGGACTTAGAGACATTTTTTTTCTATGAAGAACTCCAAACAGTGCTGAGGCTGTCTTCTAGCCCATAGGCCACTTGGTGCATGAGAATTGTGTGGGCATGCTATAGGCCAACACATTTTTCCTGACAGTAGTCTTTGCCAGGAAGAGCTATAGTTTGAAATTGCTCCCTCTAACAGACCTTGGAACAAAAATGTATATATGATCTGCTCATGGCCACAGTAATAGCCCAGGTACAAAAAGCAGCACGTCAAAAAACAGGAAACTCAGACCTATCTATTCTGCTCGCTAGATATTTTGGAAATACCATAGCCAAAGCAGATCAGTTAACCCCAAACTAAACTACTTATTTTCCCTTTCAACCTATTCTTCTTATTGTAATTCAATTTCCCCAAAATGTCTGGAATCTAGCCTCTTTATAACTGTGATCCCTTTTTTTTCTTCATTTATTTATTCAATAGATATGCATCAGACTATGTACTGGGTGTTGGGGATACAATGGAGAGCAACAAAGACATGGTGCCTACCATACGGAATATACAACCTAGTGGGGAACATATATCAATCTAATAAATGCATAGTGGCAAACTGAGGTAAGGGCTATAAAAGAAAGATACAGGAAGTTAAGAGCGCTCTAAAAAGAAAGCCTAGTACCATTTGGGGTCAAGGAAAGCTTCCTTGTGGCCCATATCATCCCTCACCTGGACTACTAACCTAATTTCTAACAGCTCATCCTATCTTTATTCTTTAATCTCTAATCCACTCACTCACTCCACTGTTGAAAATGGTATTCTAGATGCTCCATATATAATCTATAATAATATATTCATGTTATATTTGACTAACCTCTGTTTCTCCAACCAGACTGTAAACTAATGAGGACAGAGACTGTGTCCATTTTGCTTCTTATTTGGACCCTATTGTCTAGTACACCGTTTAGCTAATTGATTCTCAAATATTTATTGAGTGGATAAGTGAATTTAAGAGTTTTCTAAAACATAATTCTGATTATATGTATAAGAACTATCAAATCATGTCCCATCTTTTCAAAAAATTCTGTGTTGACCTGCTCAAAATAAACGAATAATAAGCTGATTTATTCCATCAGAATAAGTACTTTCTAGCAATTTTGTTTCTAATGTTTTAGTAAAACCTTAGAAGAATAAGCAACTCTTGTTGAGTTTACACTACTTAGGTAAGGAAATGGCAAACTCAGGCAAGAGAGGTAACCTAAAATCTCTAAGACAGTGCTTTTATACCCAATAGACCCCTTACTACAGAATTACATATACATACATATTTTGTATAGGGACAAACAGATTTATCTAATGTCTATAGAATGCTAATTACTTTTTTAGTATACATTCCAGATATGTACTAGTATACTAAGGAAATTATTCTTATAAAATGGATATATTAATGTTGACAAAATAACTATCAAAGTTTTGAGGTTAATGACAAAATAGTTATTCTTAGATTTAATTATATGTCTGTGTTCTGCAATATCACAGTCCACATTAGAAGACAAGAAGCCAGGGACCTTATATATTATATTTAATTTATCCCAAAATACTCATCTCACCTCAGCATCCAAAGTTGTCTCTACTAAAATTGAATCAGCCACCAAATGGATATCAAACACAGGACAAGATTTTGGAATCTGAGGCTTGCTAATTAAAATTACCAAGAGACTAAATAGTGTTCCCCTGAAAAATAAATAAAAGGCAATTAATGAGTAAAGTCTGAAAAGAGAAACAGTGAAGCCAAGTTTGCAGACACTGAATAGAATTATATTTAAAAATACAAAGCATTGTAGACCATTCTTCACTGAGCTTTTGCATCTTTGGACATGGAGACAAATGTCTAGAGATAAGACATTTAAATGAAAATATAATTTTTTGATCTTTTGGCTCAGAATAAGTACAGTTCTAAAAGTTCACATAACTTGGAAAGCTCAGAAAATCTGGATTTAAGGGAAAGTTGGGTGATGTCAATTCTAGCAGTATTTTCCAAAGGGCTTTTTATGGATTAACTAGAGGCCCCGTGCATGAAATTTGTGTACAGGGTCGGGGGGGTCCCCTCAGCCCAGCCTGCACCCTCTCTAATCCGGGACCCCTTAGGGGATGTGCAACTACCAGCAGTCGGACATCCCTCTTGCAATTTGGGACCGCTGGCTCCTAACTGCTCACCTGCGAGCCTGCCTGATTGCCCCTAACCACTCTGCCTGCTGGCCTTTTTGCCCCCAACTTCCCCCCCTTGCTGGCCTGCTTGCCCCCAACTGCCCTCCCCCGGCCTGATTGCCCCCCAACTGCCCCCCCCCCCGCCGCTGGCCTGCTTGCCCCCAACAGCCACCCCCCTCCCCCCCCGCCAGCCTGCTCGCCCACAACTGGCCCCCCCTGCCGGCCTGATCGTCCCTCACCACCTCTGCCTCGGCCCCACCACCATGGCTTTGTCCGGAAGGGCGTCCAGAAGTTCTCCTGGTCTGATTAGCATATTACCCTTTTATTAGTGTAGATAATTTCAGGCAACATTATAGTAAATAGGTTGTGTTCAAAAGAGGAATGAGAAATACTTGATTTAACCAAGTTCACGGATATCTTTACTAAGGAACTTCTCAGAGGCTTTAATATGCTAATGTATGTGCCCTGTATATCTCCAGGACAAAGAAACAGTCTAAAGCATCTTTTTAAAATATGTTTTTATTTATTTCAGAGAGAGGAAGGGAGAGGGAGAGATAGACACATCTATCGGCTGCCTCTTGTATGCTCCCTATGGGGATCGAGCCCACAACCCAGGCATGTGCCCTGACTGGGAATCAAGCCAGAGACCTCCTGGTGCCTGGGATGATGTTGAACCAACTGAGCCATGACGGGAGGGCTGAAGCATTTCTTAAAATGCTTATTCGATCACAAGTTGTTTTATTCTAAAATCCTTTTTTAGACAAAGCATTTCAGAGGGTTACTGTTCTACTAAAGACCACTGGCTATTAATAAAACTAATATTAAGCTCTGGCCAGGTTGCTCAGTTGGATGGAGCATCATCCTATACATCAAAAGGTTATGCAGGTTCGATTTCTGGTTGGGGCACATTCAGGAGGCAACCAATAAATGTTTATCACATCGATGTTTCCTTCTCTGTCTCTCTCCCTCTCTCCCTTCCCCTCTCTCTCTCTCTCTCTCTCTCTCTCTCTCTCTCTCTCTAAAATAAATAAATATATCCACGGGTGAGGATAAAAAATAATAATAATTAAACGTTAGGTCTATTGCTTTCAAATTCAGTGTACTGCCCACTAATGTACAGTAATAAATATCTTAAGATAGGGGCCCAGTGCACGAATTCGTGCACCTTGAAAGGAACTGTGGGCCACAGTGCTGCAGTAGGTACAGGGGCGGGTCTCGGCCCATCCTCCACGACCTCGCCCGGCCACTCCCACTGCGGCCCCATCTCCTGTCTGCCAGCAGCTCTGCTCCCACCACTGTCACTCCCACGTGCTGACGGCACTGGCCCTGCTTGCACCCGCTGATGGTGCGGAGTAATTGGGGCTAGCGCCAGCAGTGGGTGCTAGTGGAGCCAGTGGAAGTGGGGGGGGGGGTAGGGGGGGTGGGGGGAGGTGAAGAAGCCCTCAGGATCTATCAGGGCCTGCAGCCGCCGCTCGCACCCACTGACGGTGCTGAGTGATCAGGACCAGTGCTGGCCCAGCGCCGGCTGCAGGTGCAAGCAGGGCTGGCATTGGCAGTGGGTGCAAGCAGGGTCAGCGCCCACAGCAGGCGGGATTGCAGCGTGCAGGAGTGCCAGGCGGGATTGCAGCACACAGGAGCAAAAAATTTTTAGTAACCAACAGAGGCTCGCCCCGATGACAGCGACCTCGCCCCGCCTTGGTCTGGCGCCCCCGCTCACCTGCTCCACCAACCCACCATGGCCAATGCCCGCCATGTTCTGCACACGTCCCCTGGTGGTCAGCGCACATGATAGCAACCAATTGTCTGGTTGTCTGGTTGTTCCGGTTGTTCCGCCTATCGGTCTATTTGCATATTAGCCTTTTATTATATAAGATGTTATTACATGTTTGAATAGTATACCATGTGATTCGAAAAGAAAAAGAAAAAAATTATAATTCAAACTGAGGATCCTGAGGTGCTGGATTAATAACACCATCTTCATATGTGTAGTGCAACCCATGTGTGCTTGAACAGGAGCTGAAAGCAGATGACTAGAAATACAGTTGACTAACTGATGACAAGATCAGAGTAGCTTTGACAGGTAGAAGTAATAAAAACATATCAAATAGGATTGTATAAAAATTCTCTATAACCATAAGCTTTCCTTTCATAATGGACTAAAGGAAACTATAAACAATCCCTGTTTAGTAATAATTGAGGCTTCTTGCTCTTTTTACAATCATTGAAATCATTACTATGATTAGAAGTTCATGATGAACAACAATTCTAATAAAAATTTAGTTCCTGCCCTAACCAGTTTGGCTCAGTGGATAGAGCATCGGCCTGCAGACTGAAGGATCCCGGGTTCAATTCCGGTCAAGGGCATGTACCTTGGTTGCATCGATGTTTCTAGCTCTCTATACCTCTCCCTTCCTCTCTGTAAAAAAAATCAATAAAATGTATTTTAAAAAATTAAGTCCTCCCCTTTCCCCAACTCAAAAAAACAGATCTAGTTCTCATATCTGCAAAAGAAGAATCATGTCAGTTAGCGCACTTCTCAAAAAAAGCATGGCATGTCCTATAGGATATTTGCTCATGTTTTATTCAGCTATTTAAAAATGGCCAGTCTTCATGCAGCATGGCCTCCTCATCAGGCCCATCAACTCCAGGGCCAGGGGGGCCACCGGCAGCTTCAAATTAATTCCCAAGTAAAAAAAAATCCAGCCCAGGGAGACAGCCACCGTGTTGCTCCCGCCTCCCCCTGCGCGCCCCCCACCCCCGGCCTTTTGGGGAGGCCAAGGAGGAGGCCCCCAAGAAAGATGGTCAGCCCAAGGGGGGAGAGGCAAGAGTGGACAAGGCCAGGAAGGCCCCCCCAACAGCCGCCACAAAGACCCCTCCTGGTGCCAGTGGGCCCCATAGGAAGGCAAAGGTTAAAGGTAAAAAAGGACAGCCCAGCAGATGCCAAGGCCTACAGGAAAGCCAAAGCTAGGACTCAAGTTCAAAACCCACAGCCACCAAGGGTGAAAATGGTGCGACTTCCCCAGCAAAAAAGAAGATAGGGAACAAGGTCCTTAAAGAGGCCACTGCCAGGTTGCCAGGAAAGGGTAGAGAACCAAGGCTGCTGCTGCTGCTGCTACTAAGGACAATGAATCCAAGATGGTACCTGTACCACTGATCAGGAAGACAGCGGTCCCCAAGGGCCCAAGAAGGCCTGGCATGTCCACCCAGACCTCATCATCAAAAGAAACCAGTATGAAGGCAGAAGCCAGGAGCTTGAGGCGGGGTGGAGAGCCACTAAGACTCAGAGTTTTTATTCCCCCCAAAAAATATCACTTTATTAATTTCACTGTAATCTATTTATCAATAAAGACTTTTCCCCACCTCACAAAATAAATAAATAAATAAATAAATAAATACCCAATCTTACTTTTAGAAGACCCTTCCAAAACTAGCAAAGCACTCCATTATTGCATTTAGAAGCTTTTCCTGATATTAGTTTGAACTGACAGTCCATTCACTGTTATATTTAATTATAGTCCTTTATTTTCAGCCGCAGCTTCTCTTCAAAGTATCACATATCTAAGGCTAATGCTCAGATTCTGGTTCACTTGCTGTGATAATATATGACTTCAATCAAACAATACTGAAACATGAAAGGATTGTGGTGCATTTCAAGAAGAATACAAGGAAGTGGGGTTGAACTAATAAAATCTCCACTTATGAAAAAGTAGAGGAAAATACTGAAATGATTCAATGCTTTTTTTATTTGCTCAAATGGAACTTAATTTATAATCTTCCCTTCCTGCCAACTCAATTTAAAATCTACTAGGCCAATAATAGATAAAAGAAATTTTTCATCTAAGTGGTATTTTCATCCTGAAAATAAAGACTTACAGGAATGAAAAAATGGTGCCAACAGTTTGATACTTTCACTGTTTAAATTGTTATTATTTCCAATGTAAGAATTTTGAATGTATTATATTTTAAAATACAGACTTTGAAAGGGAAATTCAGCTTGGCCAGTGTGGCTCAGCGGTTGAGTGTCAACCCAGGAATCAAGAGGTCTCCCGTTTGATTCCCGGTCGGGGCACATGCCCAGGTTGCGGGCTCAGTGCCCAAGGGGTGGCATGCCAGAGGCAGCCGATTGATGATGTTTCTCTCTCATAGATGTTTCTATCTATCCTCTCTCTCTAAAAATCAATAAAAAAACATTTAAAAAAGAGAAAGGCAAATTCATAGCCTCAGATTTCAGTGTATAAAAGGCAGAATTCTTATATGGCTTCCAAGATTTCTGCCCTCTTGTATGTACACTCTATATAACTCCTCCCCCTTAAATTTGGGCAGGACTTGTAAATATGTTAGAGTATCACAATTACGATTATATTTTGTTAGATGAAAAAGGTGAATGGATTTTGCCTATTTCATTAAGGTTCCTAATTAGTTGACTTGAGTTAATCAAAGGAAGATTATCCTGGATAGACCTGATCTAATCAGGTGAACCTTTTAAAAGAGAGCTTAGCCCTTTCCTGGGCTCAGAGATATTCTCCTGCCAAGAAGCAAGCCATCACGAGGATGCAGAGAAAAAGGAACCCTCCTTCACTGCTGGTGGGAATGCAGACTGGTGCAGCCACTGTGGAGAACAGTATGGAGTTTCCTTAAAAAACTAAAAATGGAACTCCCATTTGACCCAGTAATCCCACTACTAGGAATTTATCCCAAGAAAACAGAAACACCAATCAGAAAGGATATATGCACCCCTGTGTTCATAGCAGCACAATTCACCATAGCTAAGATTTGGGAACAGCCTAAGTGCCCATCAGCAGATGAGTGGATTAGAAAACTGTGGTACATCTACACAATGGAATACTACGCTGCTGTAAAAAAGAAGGAATTCTTACCATTTGCAACAGCATAGATGGAACTGGAGAGCATTATGCTAAGCGAAATAAGCCAGTCAGAGAGAGATAAATATCACATGATCTCTCTCATTTGTGGAATATAATGAACAACATAAACTGATGAACAAAAATAGAACCAAAGACATAGAAGCATCGAACAGACTGTCCAACCTATGAGGGAAGGCGGGGGGCAGGGGTGAGAGGGTAAGAGATCAACCAAAGGACTTGTATGCATGCATATGCATATAACCCATTGACATAGACAGTAGGGGGGTGAGGGCAGGTGCTGGGGGGTGGGGACAGCCAGGAAGAGGTTAATGGGGGAAAAAGGAGACTTATGTAATACTTTAAACAATAAAGAATTTTTTTAAAAAAGAAAAGAGGTTTAAAAATAGAAGCAAGCCATCATGAGTTTATAGCTGTAAGGAAATGTATTCTGCCAACGACCACCCACATGATCTTGGAAGAGGACCCCAAGCTTCAGATGAGATTGCAACCCCTGCTGACACCTTGATTTCAGCCTTGTGAGACTCTGAGCAGAGGATCCAACTAAACTATGCCAAGATTTCCTGATCCACAGAAACTATGGGATAGAAAATTTATTGTTTTAAGCCACTGAGTTTGTTACAGAGCAATAGAAGACTAATACAGTTATATTAGATATTTACTCTGCTAGCAATGCTATGGGTAACATGACTTGACCCTATGCAGGTCAATATTGGCTGAAAAGTTAGTATTACAGCCACACTCTATTATAGCAATATGTATTGAAGGACATGAAAAGCATTAGTCATATAAGAAAAGAAACTTGATATAGCAGGGCTAATGTGCTCAAACCAAGTTAAGACAGAACAATTAAAATTATTCTACAACACTTTATAGAATAAGTTAGTAAGAGTGGGTTTTTTTTTTTCAACTTGAATAGAGAAAGATAGGGACCAAAAGGTGCACAAAAAGAGTAACATGATTTAGCAATAATTTCAGTGTGGGAGAAAACAGAAATATTAGAAATGATCTTGAGTTTCCATCTTGGAGATAGGGGAAATGGTGGTACTACCAGCTGCATAAAGAAGTATGCAGAGAAAAGAACAAGAGTATATTTTCCTAGGAAAGCAGGGGTCAACAAACTAGCCTGTAGGCCAAATGGTCCAGATGCTGTTTTTGAAATAAAGTGTTATTGGAACATAGCTATGGCCATTCATTTATGTATTGTCTATGGCTGCTTTTGTACTACAGTGACAGAGTTGAGTAATTGCAACAGAGATTATATGGCCTAAAAAGCTAAAAATGCTTCCTATAAAAAGTTCAAGCAGATAATATGCAAAACATGCAAACACATACCTTATTGGCAAAGAATATTATTATCCCACTATTATACAGTCTTGATTCTCCCTTTTAATTACATATGTCCCAGTACCATCCAGAGTTTACTTAGGCACATAACCACACAACTACAGACACATTTTCCAGCCTCTCTTGAAGCTAGTTATGACCACATGCCTGAAGTTCTCACCAGTAGAACATGAGCAGAAGTCTTATATGCCTTGCTTTAAAAAGAAATTTGCTTGCCCTCTACTCCTCTCACTGCTTCCCATAGGGTGTAATGAAATCAAGAAGAAAAGCCAGCTTTAACCATAAAGACAAAGATAGCCTGATAGAAGATGGCAGAGTAACAAAAGGGAAGGGAACCAAGATCTCTGGCTGATCCTCTGTAGAGGAAAGGTTGACTGTCTAGTCTGGACTGTTATGTGAGAAAGGTGTAAATTTTTGTCTTCTTTGGGCCACATATTTAAGAATATTGTATTATAGCAGCTTATGCTATACTAGAGGCCCAGTACATGAAATTTGTGCATGGGAGGGGGGGTGTCCCCTCAGCCCAGCCTGCACCCTCTCCAATCCGGGATCCGTCTCACAATCCTGGACTGCTAGCTCCTAATTGCTCACCTGCCTGCCTGCCTGGTCTCCCCTAACTGCCCCCCGCTGCCGGCCGGGTCACCTCCAACTGCCCTCTCCCTGCCAGCCTGGTCGCTCCTAACTGCCTCCCGCACCGGCCTGGTCGCCCCTTACTGCCCCCCCCTGCCGGCCTGGTTGCCCTGAACTGCCCCCCCACCGGCCTGGTTGCCCCCAACTGCCCCCCCACTGGCCTAGTTGCCCCACACTGCCCCCCCGCCAGCCTAATCGCCCCCAACTGCCCCCCCCGCTGGCCTGGTCACCTCCAACTGCAGGCCCCTGGCCAGCCTGGCCCCCCCTGCTGGCCTAGTTGCCCCTAACAGCCCCCCCCCCCCGCCAGCCTGGTCACCTCTTACTGCCCCCACGCCAACCTGGTCGCTTCTTGCTGCCCCCCCTGCTGGCCTGGTTGCCCCTAACTGCTCCCCCCACCAGTCTGGTCACCCCTCACGGCCCCCTCCCCCACTGGCCTGGTCACCCCATGCAGCCTGGTGTTCAGTCATTTGGTCGTCCCTCACTAAACCCCCTGCCGTCCTGGTCGCCCCACACAGCCTGCTTGTTCAGTCGTTTGGTCATCCCTCTCTAACCCCCTTGCCAGCCTGGTCGTAGGCAGCCATCTTGTGAGGGTGTGATGGTCAATTTGCATATTACCTCTTTATTATATAAGTTGGTAATAAACCCTCCAACATCATTCACTCCAAGGTCACATAATTATATATTAAATGAAGCTACCATAACTTCTGCCTTTGCAATGTGATTTTTCTGCTGTGTGGATATAAGGGTACTCTGGAAAATTTTAGCAGAGAACCCCCTGGCTTTTAATGTACTATGGGTCATTGCTCTTTTTCAAGCCCATCAGACAATGACAAAAGATAAAATTATGCTAAGAAAATCTTTGTGCCCTTAATAACACTAAGAGACAGAGAGAACTCAGCATGTGCCAATAATCTGTTCATCGAACAAAGTGGAGAGACAAAAGAGTTAATATACTTACAAGGGGATGAAAAGAGAAGTTAGAGAGCTATGAGTTTTGGAAGAATTCAACAGAGTAGTTAATGGGTTGCAACTACTAGGTCCTAATATTTTCTAAGAAACCTTACTTCTTAGCTGCCAATGTGTTCAGACGTGATGGCTCAGTTTCTGTTTCTCTGAACATCAGTCCCAGAGTCTGTATCATTTCAATGCACGCCCTAGAAAACATAGAGAAAAAAACATGGAAATGGCATGATTTCAAAATTCCACAAGGTCAGTAATCCTTAATAGAATTGCACTCAGGTACCTATGTAGAAAAAAAAAGTACAATACAGGAAGGAAATTCTGAATATCAAATTGCCAACACTAGTTGAGTGCCTACTCTGTGATTGCTTCATAGTAAGCACTCAAAAATATTTGCTGAATGCATGAATAGCTGGATGTTAGGATTAAAAGTCATTTTCATATTTTTGTGCATTTTCTAAAGTTTTTATAATAATTATGCACTACTTTAAAAAAATAAGTTAACTTTTTCAAGTAGGTAATATTTGGCTCAAAATTTCAGAGGTAAAAAATATATATACAATAAAAAGTGTCTTTACACCCTAGCTGGTTTGGCTCAGTGGAGAGAGCGTCGGCCTGCGGACCCAAGGGTCCTAGGTTCAATTCTGGTCAAGGACACATGCCTGGGTTGCAAGCTTGGTCCAATGTGCAGGAGGCAGCCAATCAATGATTCCCTCTCATCATTGATGTTTCCATCTCTCTCTTCCTCTCCCTTCCTCTCTGAAATAAATAAAAGTATATTTTTTTAAAAGTGTCTTTCCTCCAGAACACTCAATTTTTCCCCTTCAGGACAGCCAGTATTTCTAGTTTCTTGTGTAGTATTTCTTTAAAAATTAGAACAAAATGAATACTATTTTATAAATTCTATGTGAAGCAAAACTTGCAGCACCATTAATCATTAAAACAGTATATATTTTGTCTAGTGCCTTCCATTTATCTTTAACACCTAGGGACAAATAATATGTGTGATTATCCAGTGAGTACTTACACCAGCTCATCAGCTCTTTGGCTTTTATTTTGAAGTGCATTCTTATCCCTAGACTCTGGTAAGTACTCTTGAAGTTTGTTCACTAGGAAATAGAAAAGGTCACTGGTCTGTGAAAGCAAGCAGGAAAGATGATGAAGTTAAGGTATCTATTTGTCAAACTCTCGATGCTTACATAATAATAAAAAGAAGAAATGATTTCTTCTTTGACCAGGAAGTGATTTAAAATATCTGTCGTTAATACTAGCATAACTTGCATTGAAAACATACTTTTACTTATAATCAGAAGACCATTGTCCTGGTGAACAGAGCAAGAGCTGAAGTCTAGAGAGTGATGCTGGGAGATGCCTTCTAGACTTGGTTCGACCATTGATATTGAAGAGTATCCAGAAGTAAGTGATAATCTCAGGCAAGTCATTCAGTTACCTTGGAATACTATATTAACTGGGGGCTACTGTAATTCCTGCCTTTCCAAAGTAATTTGGCCTTTGTGAATATAAAATGAAATCAAGGCTAGATAAGCTCTCATTTAAAAATGTTTACGGTTACAAAAACAAATGTAGAGCACGCCTGTAGCCTATGAAGATGGCGCAGAATGACATTAATACTTCTGTTAATGCAGTGGAAATGCACGTTGCCATTCCTGCCAACATACACACTGAAGTATGGTGGGGGAACCGATTTTTCTGTGTTCCTATCCAATCTCGTGAGATAAATCAAGCATGAAAATAAGCACTGGCCCATGAAATCAGGCAAGTTGGTACTAATGAGAAATATAATGTAGTTGTTTCTCTTTTCTCTTCCTCTATTGTTCAGTTTTTCCCCAGAACTTTTTTTTAAACTAGTGACAACTTAGATTCTTTGCTTAGACAGGGATATGTGTGCCCTTGTTTAGGTGATATGGCATGGGAAGAAGCTGAGGATGACAGGTGAAGAGAGGGAATAGAGAGGGAGGAGCAAGATGGTCACCAGGCCCATCAGAAGTGCTTGGGCTTACCCAGAGCCCTGATAGATTAGCATAGTGTGGAGTTTTACACACGGGCTCTGGGGCCAGGTTCTTGAGTTCAAATTCCAGTTCTGCCACTGATGAGCTGTATGACATTTGGCAACTTTTGGATATATTCTGTGACTCAGTTTCTTCATCTGTACCATAGGCTTAATAATGTCCCCTCATGGAGTTGATATTAGGATTAAATAAGATAGTATTTATAAAGCCTGAATAGTAGCTAGCACATCATAAGTGCTTACTAAACATCTGTTGTTATTATCTCTCACTTGCTCACTGGTTCAGGATTTTCACTCATAAAATATCCCACTTACCTGTAACAACATGAAGGAATCTCAAAAATATTATGCCAAAGAAGCCAGACACAAAATAGTACCTAGTGTACAATTCCATGTAAGTGGCATCCTAGGACAGGCAAAACTAATCTGTAGTGACAGAAAACACAATAGTTGACTGAGGCCAGGGTTGGGAAGAAATGACTGCCAAAGGGCACAAGGTAACCTTTTGGGGTGATAAAAATGTTCTAAATTCTGAGTGGGATGGTCAGCTGGGACAGTTGGTCACCCTACAGTGGGCAAACCAGAATAGTTGGTCATCCTACATGTGAAGCATTTAGGATCTAAGGAATGGCCACGACTGTCCTGTATGGTTGGGGAGGCTGTGCACATCACAACTGTTCAATGAAATGGTGGCAACTATGTATGAGGCCACTGTCGAGAATGAGCCTCATTCGCACCAGCACCAGCACTAATCAGGACTTCTCCATACCTTCTCAGTACCTTTCACCTGAAGCTTCAGGTGAAAATAAAACTGAGGAAGTCTTACAAGGTAAGTCTGTAAACTTGCTGAATGAGAGCTAGGTTGTTTTGACTCAAAACACTCAAAAGTAATTTTTTAAAGTATATTTTTATTGTAGGGAAACCTTCATGTAAAAACTTCTTCAATTTACTTTCTCATCTCACTGTCCTCATATATCTCATAGGCCAGAAGCTTCCCCTCCTGGTTACACTTTTCTTTGATTCTGTAAACCCAACTCATGCAAGCTACTATCTTTTTGCTACCACTCTCTTCTCTTCCCATCTACCCCACCCCAACACACACATACATTAATTACATCACATTTCCTGTGTTAAGGCACAATTACATTAAATTTAGTCAACATTGTAAAATACAGCATCAAAACACAAGGTGACATTTTTTATACAGCATTTTACTTGATCCTTGAATATGCTGCATTTGGTAAACAGGTGAAACACGTTTTAAAGGTTAAAAATAAAACACCTACTTTCCAGAAAAGCCTTTTCAGAATGTAGTTTTTCTGGGCTGCTACTTTAAGTTCTGTAATTAAACAAACTATCTTCCTCAAAGTATTGTCTTTAAGAAAAAGTTCAGATTTAAGTTGACTGAAGTGCTTGATTTTCTCCTCAGATCTACAGAAACACAAGAAAACTTTACATGTGAAAAATGATAGGAGACAGCAGTTAAGGAATACCAATTAATTGACAGTATGTTATTTTTTCCTGTTAGGGATATTTTATTTTTATATTTCAATTGCAGTTGACATTCAATATTACTTTATACTAGAGGCCCGGTGCACTAAATTTGTGCAAGGGGCTCGGCCCTTGCAACCGTGGCAGCTTGCCTCGGCCCTCACAGCCCCGGCTTTGTCCAAAAGGACGTCTGGTCTAATAAGCATATTACACTTTTATTATAGGTTTTTATAGATTAGTTTCAAGTATACAACAGCACAGTGGTTAGACATTTGTATAACTTACGAAGTGATTCCTCTAATAAGTCTAGTACTCACCTGGCATGACACATAGTTGTTACAATATTATTGACTATTATTTTCCCTATGCTGTACATTATATCCTGTGACTATTTTGTAACTACCAAGTTGAACTTCTTAATCCCTTCACCTTTTTCACACAGTTTGTTCTCTGTATCTATGAGTCTACTTCTGTTCTGTTTATTTTGTTCTTTCAATTTTATATATAAGTGATATCATAGGATATTTGTCTTTCTCTGCCTGACTTATTTCATTTAGCATAGTACCCTCTTAGTCCATCACATTTTCCCACATGGAGTACTTTTCATGCACTAGTTCATTCAGTCCCAGTAAGGGGCTAAGCTGTGAATTACTGTTGCATTTATAGCATGTCAGGAAGGTTAAGTAACCTGTTCAAGCTCACACAACCAGTGATTCAGAAAAGCAGCGTGCAAAGTAATGATAGGATAGATGTGTCTTGTTCTATGTAAGTTGGTAGAAACCTCTTAAAATTTCTGACTTGAATTAAAAATATATTTACCACTTATGCCACAAACCTTGATACCAGCTACTTACATGGAATCTTGATTCTTGCCCACTGCCTCCCACTCTATTTTTTTTTTTAATCTAAGATGTTCTCTCCTATCCAATCACACACCTCTCATTAAGAGAAAAATTCAGCCCTAGCCAGTTTGGCTCATTGGATAGAGCGTTGGACTGTGAACCGAAGTGTCTGGGATTTGATTCCGGTCAAGGGCACATGCCTGGGTTGTGGGCTTGATCCCCAGTAGGGGCATGCAGGAGGCAGCCATTCAATGATTCTCTCTCATCATTGATGTTTCTATCTCTCTCTTCCTCTCTGAAATATATATATACTAGAGGCCCGGTGCACGAAATTCGTGCACGGTGTGGGGGGGTGGTGTCCCTCAGCCCAGCCTGCACCCTCTCCAATCTGGGACCCCTCGAGGGATGTCCGACTACCCATTTAGGCCTGATCCTACCGGGATCCACCGGGATCAGGCCTAAACGGGCAGTCGGACATCCCTCTCACAATCCAGGACTGCTGGCTCCCAACTGCTCGCCTACATGCCTTCCTGATTGCCCCTAACCGCTTCTGCCTGCCAGCCTGATAACCCCCTAACCACTCCCCTGCCAGCCTGATTGATGCCTAACTGCTCCCCTGCCAGCCTGTTTGCCCCTAACTGCCCTCCCCTGCAGGCCTGGTCACCCCCAACTTCCCTCCCCTGCAGGCTTGATTGCCCCCAACTGCTCTCCCTTGCAAGCCTGGTCCCTCCCAACTGCCCTCTCCTGCTGGCCTGATGGCCCACAACTGCGCTCCCTTGCAGGCCTGGTCCCTCCCAACTGCCCTCCTCTGCTGGCCATCTTGTGTCCACATTGGGGCAGCCATCTTGTGTGTCAGAGTGATAGTCAATCTGCATTTTACTCTTTTATTAGATAGGATAGAGGCCTGGTGCATGGGTGGGGGCCAGCTGGCTTGCCCTGAAGGGTGTCCCGGATCAGGGTGGGGGTTCCCTTGGGGCGTGGGGTGGCCTGGGCGAGGGGCCTGTAGTGGTTTGCAGGCTGGCCATGCCCCCCGGCGACCCAAGAGGAGACCCTGGTATCTGGGGTTTATTTATCTTCTACAATTGAAACTTTGTAGCCTGGAGTCGAGCCAAACCTTCTGCTCGCTCTGTGGCGGCAGCCATTTCTGCTGGGATTTATTTATCTTCTATAATTGAAACTTTGCAGCCTGGACTGGAGGCCTGGGCCGGCCAGGGTGTGCGGAAAGCTTGGCTTTCTCCATCGCCAGGGGCAACCATAGCCTCCTGCTCGCTCCAGCTCCGTGGCTGCTGCCATTTTTGTTGGGATTTGTTTATCTTCTATAATTGAAACTTTGTAGCATGGACTGGAAGCCTGGGCCGGCCAGGGTGTGCGGAAAGCTTGGCTTCCTCCATCACTGAAGAAACCCAAGCCTCCCTCCTGCTCTCTCCATGGCCGCAGCCATCTTGGTTGGGTTAATTTGCATACTCGCTCCTGATTGGCTTGTGGGTGTGGCTTGTGGGTGTAGCGGAGTGATGGTTAATTTACATATTACTCTTTTATTATGTAGGAGATATATATATGTATATATATATATATATATATATAGAGAGAGAGAGAGAGAGAGAGAGAGAGAGAGAGAGAGAGAAATTCAGACTTCCAGCCCTAGCTGGTTTGGCTCAGAGGATAGAGCATCATCCTACGGACCAAAGGATCCCAGGTTTGATTCTGGTCAAGGGCATGTACCTTGATTGCAGGCTCCTCCCCGGACCAGTGGTCGGGGCTTGTGCAGGAGGCAACCAACCAATGTTTCTACTCTCTTTCCCTCTCTCTTCCACTCTCCCTAAAAAAAAATCAATAGAAAAATATCCTTGGGTGAGGATTAACAAAACAAAAAAAGTTTTTTCAGACTTTCTGAAAAACAGTTTATTTTCTAGTGGAGACACAGGAAGATAAATAATCATTTAAAATTCAGTGATAGCCATGATAGAGGCAGAAGAATATGGTTATAAGCATCGGGGGCAGCTCAGACAGGTTAATTGGAATCCTAGATCTGCCCCTACTCAGCTAGGTAATAACCATAGACAAATTACCTGGTCTGTCTGTGCCTCAATTTCCTCATCTATAAAATGAGGGTAATGATAGAACCTATTCCATTATGCTGTTTTGATACTTTACCACATGCGCTAAGCATACGTGTTTAATAAATAGTATCTAAATAAAGTAGGAATGAGCTCTGAGATTTTACTTTCCTACATATCCACTTCTAATTACTGCTACATTGCATTTAAAGAATAACTGTAAAATCCCTCTATCCTCTGAGAACTCCAAAAACAGCAGAAATGTTGTTTTCACAAACAAATGAGCTTAGAAAAGCAAAATTTCAGAAAAAATACAGTATCAGCAAAATTATTTTGAAGTTGGTTTTCTAGTCTTTTCCAGTAGGAGTCAGCAATTTGCGAAGATCCTTGGAAAAAAAAAACATTTTTATCCTTTGGCACCTATGATAATAGATTGTTATACTAAACTTTTTTTTTTCCAAAAGATCAAAACAGATTTCATAAGAAAAAGCACAGTAATCTCTTTATACTAAAAATCAATGCATATATAAATTAAGGTCATATAATTTCAAATTAGATTCAGCAATCGATATTTCTACAGAGAAGTTATATATAGTCACAGTTTCTTTGAACATTCAGAGAACTTTTGCTTTTATATAGATGACGAACTTCCTTTGACTAATGTAAATAAGAAAAAGTCAGTACAGCCCTAGCTGGTTTGGCTCAATGGACAGAGCGTCGGCCTGTGGACTGAAGGGTCCCAGGTTCGAAGCCAGCCAAGGGCACATGCCTGCATTGCGGGCTCAATCCCCAGTAGGGGGCGTGCAGGAAGCAGCCAATCAATGATTCTCTCATCGTTGATGTTTCTATCTCTCCCTCTCCCTTCCTCTCTAAAATCAATAAAATATATTTTAAAAAAAGAAAAAGAAAAAGTCAATACCAGAAGACTCCATTATTCAGTTGAGGACTAAAGGGAACTTATATTCATGTTAACAAATATTCTATATTTTCATCAGCTAGAAAACATAAATTCATCAAAATAATGTGGCAAAAAGAATTCTTGATCTAATGATAAGCTCTATTGTGTCTATATTTTTTCATTTTTCCAGACATTTAATAAAAATGAAACCTTATAGCCCTAGCAAGTTTTCTCAGTGGTTAGACCTGCAGACTGAAGGGTCGAGGGTTCAATTCTGGTCAAGGGCAGGTACCTAGGTTGCAGGCTGGATCCCAGCACTGGCTGGGGCACGTGCTGGAGGCAACCAATCGATATGTCTCTCTCACATAGATGTTTCTCTCTCTCACTTTCTCCCCCTCCCACCCTCTCTAAAAATCAATGGGAAAAATATCCTTGGGTGAGGATTAACAAAAACAAACAAACAAACAAATAAATAAATAAAACCTTATATTTGTATAATGCTTGACAGCTGGAAAGGCTTTTCATACATTATCCCAGAAACACTGTGTATGTGTTTACAATGGTCAGGTTACAGAACTCACATTTGTGATAAAGTTCTAATTTAAAAACCTAAAGAATATTTATTTCTTTTCAACTGAAGGTGCCTTGCAGGCAAAGACCATTTCTTATGTGTCTTGTGCATATACTATATCCCTGAGAGTGCATTTTAAATCACTGCATTTTAAATATGTTGCCACCAGGAATTAACTTTGTAAGAAATATACTATTCCTGAGTCAAGATAGTGGCCGAACTCTCCCTCTTGCCTTCAGGGATAAGTTTCAAGCCACACATATACAAAGTTAGAGCCTATTTTAATATGCAATTAGCTTTAAATCACTTTAAATAAACACCAAAATTAAAATTAATACTCTTTTAGACTAACATATGAAAACATGTAGATATTCTCTAAGCTATCTCTATTACCATCTTTTTACAAAAGAAATCACAAATGTTATGTTATTTAACTCCTACATATAAAACAAACATTTTCTTACAATATCATGATTATCACACCCAACAAAATTATCAATAATTCTTTGGTACTATCTAATACCCAGTCTTGTATTAAAATGTCCTCTATTGCCTTAAAAATATTTTTTATGTTCTGTTTGTTAAACCTAAGATCTAAATAAGATACTTGTTGTATGTGCTTCTAATGGAGTTCAATGCATTTTTATTTCTGTGTGGATGTGCTAAAATTTGTATATATTCATTGTGTTTCAACCATCTTATTTATTGTTTCTTCCGATACTCAAATTGTCCCATTTTGGCTATTAGGAGTACCTTCACGTGGGCTCATGTGTTCTTTGGGGTCCTGTTACCCTTTGAATTCTGGCACAAGCTGTTTCAGACTCATGTTGTGTATTTCCTCCTCCAAACCTAGAATTAGTTATTCCTATAAGGAACTTTGGTTCCTTCAGTGGGAAATGAATATGTACCTTTTAAAATTAACTTATTTTTAACTCATTTACATGACCCCCGAGTAAACATCAGTACTGTAAACCTTTCATAACTTGCCCTTGACTTAAACTTAATATCAAAATCGTTAACGCCATCAGTTCACTAAGTGTTTTCTATGTGCAGAGCACTGTTTTAAGTAAGAAAAATACAAAAATTAATAATATGTACTAGGGTCTCACAATTACTGGCAGATCCAGTCACATCACAAGTCACTACTTCAATATAAGGATGACTGTGACAACAACCTAATAGAACTATGAAATCTGGATAAAACCCACACTTCTTAGCCTTGAATATAAAGCCCTTTATGATCTGGTCCTTGCCTCTATCTTACCTTATCTCATTCATTCATTCATTCATTCATTCATTCTCTGAAGGCTTATTGGCAGCCTCTATGTGCCAGTGATCAGGTCCCTGCCCCTAAGGAGCACACTGCATGATTAGGGCAGCACATAATCAAACAGGCAACCATAATACCAACCATAATACCAACTGGTAAGTGCTACATGAAGTATAAGCACAGGATGTTATGGAGGGGCCCCTCTTTTTTTTTTTTTTTTTTTTTTTCCTAATCCTCAACCAAGGATATTTTTTCCCATTGATTTTTAGAGAGAATTAACAGGAGGAAGGGCGGGAGAAAAACATTGATATGAGAGAGACAAAAAGATTGGTTGCCTCCCACATGCACCACTTCAGACTGACTAACATTGAGCAAAACCGGCCAGGGCTGGAGGGGGCCCTCTTAACTTAGTTTTGAGAAATTAATCTTAGAGAAAGGGATAGTAAAGTAAGACTTGATGAACTGAAGTTGTTCATGAAGGGGAAGAGGAGTAGAGAGTAGGATTACAGAATAAGGGCCATCATGTTAGGGCCCAGTGGAAAAATAAACAGGGAGCTTTCTGAGAACTGTGAGTTTATTTGGGTCAGGAGCTTAAGGCAGGAGTGGGGAGGACACAATAGTTGAGTGTGAAAAAAATGAAGAGAGACATGAGGAAGATCTGTGTAAGCTGTTAAAGATTTTAGAACCTTCTCCTAAGGGCTATGGAGAGTCATTCAAAGGCTTTAAGGGAGGAGTCCACATGATCAGATTTGTGCTTCTGAAAGTCTCCTGTTGCAGTGGAGAAGGTGTAGAAAGGGCCAAGAGGAAAGGCAGAGGCCAGCTAGGAAAATATTAGGAGACCAGGCTGGGTCCGAGGGTGTGACAGTGGAAAAAAGTGAATGTCACCCAGATATATCAAAGCATACTAAATCATATGGTGATTGGCTAGATGTGGGTGATAGTGAAGGGAAGAGAGAAGGTAAAGGTGACATCCTGGTTTAAGTGATCTGGGGGTAATAACATCATATCCCGTGTTAGGAAACAAAAGGGGAAGGTTAGGTTCCAGAAGGAAGATGCCGAGTTCTGTTTTGAATATGCTGACTTTAAGGAACTTACAAGAGGTGATGTCCAGTGGGTAATAGTGTTTGCATGCCTAAAATGCAGGACAGGGGTTGAGGTAGAGGCTCAGTGTAATGTCAGCAACATAGAGTTAGGAGAGGCATAGCGGAAAGAACACTCCTCCGTGGAACTCTATCATATTACCACTCCTTACCTGTATGGCTTTTGACCTCCAATAGCAGGACTGAGCTCACTAACATATAGGGGATCTTGTAAAAGAGTAGCTTTCTGAAAGAGGAAAAAAGTAGAAATAGTTAGAAATTTTGTTTACTGAAAATCAATTCCCCCTACTTTTAGTCAATATCATAGATCTATTCTTTAATGCCTTCTACAGTACATGATTTCTTTATATAATTCATTCCAGTGTTTGATAATACCACAGGGAATATTTTCCTTATATAAAATTTTGAAGTTTTAAATATAATTTTAGTTTGCTTATTATAAAATAAAATCACCTATCAAAATTAAGCAGTATAGAAATGTATCAAGTTAGAGACAAAAGTTCCTCTCCCTACTTCTATCCCGCTATTCAAAGTACCTTGCTATTATCAGTTTGGTTTATATCCTTTCGGCATATAAAAGCATACTAGCCCTAGCTGGTTTGGCTCAGTGGCTAGAGTGTCAGCCTGCCAACTGAAGGGTCCCAGGTTTGATTCCGGTCAAGGGCGCATGTCGGGATTGTGGTCTCAAGCCCCAGTATAGGGTGTGCAGGAGGCAGCCGATCAATGATTCTCTCATCATTGATGTTTTCTCTCTCTCTCTCCCTCTCCCTTACTCTCAGAACAAAAATAATAGTAATAATAAAAGCATATTAATTACAATGTATACATATAAATATTAGATAATATATTTTCATAATATATATTTAATATTAGCTAAATTATAGCACATATATTGATCTGGGGCTGTTTTTTCCACTTAATACATGGTAGAGTTTTTTGTGTCTGTGTATTTAGGTTTACTTCAATCTTTTAAATGATTTCCTAGTATTCCATAGCACAGTTATACAATAATTTAACTATTCCCCTATTAATGAGGTTATTTTTTCCTCAGATCTTTAGTGTTATCATTTTCCATTTATCCTGGGTCCTCAAAACACAAGGTCAGGTAGTGTTCAGCAAGTTCTCTGATCTTTTATTTATGTTGAGACTTAACAGATTATTTCAGAAGAAATGAAATGTTCCTGACTTACTACTCCAAACAAACGGAGTATGTGCTTTTTCTTTTCTTTCTTTCTTTTTTTTAATCCTCACCAGAAGATATTGTCCATTGATTGTTAGACAGGGTGGAAGGGAGAGGGTAAGGGGAAAGAGAGAGAAAAGAAAACACATCCATGTGAGAGTGACACATCAATTGGTTGCCTTCCGCACACACCCCAACCAGACGAGTTCAAACCTGCAATCCAGGTACATGCCCTTGAATGGGAATCAAACCCGCAACCCTACGGTGGGCAGGCTGACGCTCTAGCCACTCAGCCATGCCAGCCAGGGCAATATGTGTTTTTTCTTACAACTTTGTCCTTGCTCTAAGTATTTGCGGGGGGAGGGGAGGGTGGAATTGGTGGACATGTGGTAAGCCTATTTTTAATTTTTCAGGAACCTTCACACTGTTTTCCAACTTACATTTCCACAGAGTGCACTATGGTTCCCTTTTTCCTCATCCTTACTAACAGATATGAGATGATATCTTGTTGTGACTTTTAATTTGTCCTTTCCTGATGATTATTGATGTTGAGCATTTTTTTGTGTACCTGTTGGCCAGTTGTACATCTTCTTTGGGAAAATGTCTATTCAGGTCCTTTGCCCAGTTTTTAAGTGGATTAAGTTGTATGAGTCCCTTATACATTTTGCAATTGAGCTGTATAAGTTCCTATACATTTTGTTTATCAACTCCTTATCATACATATGGTTTGAAGATATTTTCTTTCATTCCATAGGTTGACCTTTTATTTTATCCTTTCCCTTGCTACTTTCAAAATTCTCATTTCCTTTGGCCTTTTTTTTTTTGGTTTTATTTTTAAATCTTATTGTTGAAAGTATTACAGATGTGCTCTAGTTTTAAAAAAAGAAAACAAACTACTTTTCTTCCTTTCCAAATGTTTATGCTTGCCTTAAATCTAGAATTTTAATTTGGAAATATCCCTTAGTTCTTTAGCTTTCTAGTAGTTATCTTCACAATATATAAAGGGCAAAGAATTGCCACATTTAATTTTTTAAAATTTATTAAATTTATTGGGGTGACATTGGTCAACATGAACATATATGTTTTAAGCACATTTCATTTTTGAAGAATTTGAGATGCGAAACAACCCAAATGTAATTATTTTTAGTGAAAGTTACAAATATAATGGGTCACCAAAGGAGACTCAACTATTTGGAAACTCTTAAAATCCAAATGAGTGTTAATTTCTAATTGGATTATTTAGGTTAATTTTAACTGAAAATATAGAGAGTTAAAATGTTCAATTCCTTTTCCCAGGAGCATTTCCCTGCTTCAACATGAAAGATCATTTAGATCTCAAGGCACAGGAGATCAGTTAACTAAGATAAGTCTGACTGATTGGATTTTTTTAATTTCCTAAAACTTATGAAGATATCACTAAGACTAACCAAAGGAGACCTGCCTGATGAGAAAATTCAACAATGTCACAAAAAGGCACAACTTTTGAATGTTTATATCGAATTAATATTTTATTCTTACAAAAGTGAATGCTAACGTGACTCATCATTTATGTATGAAATACTTACTCATTTTCCATCTTTCAAAGGATAGAACATTCTTTTTAATATTATATTATAGTACTCACCAAGTAATAAACCTCCACCCAGAGGTTTTATTTCAGTAGTCACAGAAAGAAAAAATCAGTATGTGGTTTCAAATCCTAGCTCTAGACCAGTTGTGCAAACTTGCATATATCAGTACCTTAATTTCCTTATCTATAAAATGAGAATAAAAGACCTACTTCATAAGGTTGCTGTGCAGATTGAATGAGTTAATATACAGGAAGCATCAGGCATGTGTACCAACATGGCCTCAAACGACCACCATACTCAACAAGCAACTCAAAGCTATGTGGCAGGCCTTCTAGCCTGGGCAGCAATCCATAGGGCTGCTTCCCAGAAGAGCAGTCAGCCCAATAGACAGCAGAGCTATGGTGACTACAGCCAGTCAGGGGACACTCCAGGCTATGGCCAGAGCACCTATGGTTCTTATATAAGGACAAACCCAGAACAGCTGAGGCACTCGGTCAGCTCCCCAGGGATATGGCTCAACTGCTGGCTGTGGCAGTGGCCAGAGTTCTCATCTTATGGGCAGCAGTCCTACCCTGGCTATGGTCAGCAGCCGGCTCCTAGCAGCACCTTGGGAAGTTGCAGCAGCATTTCTCAGAGCAGCAACTACGGGCAGCCCCAGAGTGGGATGATGGTCAGCAGTCAGGCTATGGTGGACAACGGCCTAGCTGTGGTGCACAGCAAAGCTCCCATAATCCTCCTCAGGGCTATGGACAGCAGAACCAGTACAAGAGTAGCAGTGGAGGTGGCAGAGGGGGTGGGTAGTAGCAGTAGCTGTCGCCAAGATCAGCCCCCCATGAGTGGTGGCAGCAGTGGCAGTGGTTATCGAAATCAGGACCAGAGTGGTGGTGGTGGCAGTGCTACAGGAGAGGCCAGCAGGACCGTGGGGGACAAGGTTACAGCAGTAGCAGCGGTTACCACTGCAGCAAGGTGGCTATGAACCAGAGGTCATGGAGGTGGCCATGGAGGCAGGGGTGGCGTGGGTGGAAATGACCATGGTGGCTTCAATAAATTTGGTGGGCCTCAGGACCAAGGATAACATCATGATTCTGAATGGAATAATTCAGACAACAACAGCTTCTTCGTGCAAGGCATGGGCAGGATTACAAATAAGAAAACAGAACAGCTATAACTAATCTGTACACAGACAAGGAAACGGGCAAGCTGAAGGGAGAGGCAATGGTATGACCCACTTTCTGCTAAGGCAGCTGTCGACTGGTTTGATGGTAAAGAATTCTCTGGGAATCCCTGTCAAGGTCTCATTTGCTACTCAGTGAGCAGATTTCAGTCGGAGTGGTGGCAGTGGTCATGGGGGGCGAGGAGGACCCATGGGGCCATGGAGACTATGGAGGTGGTGGCGGTGGTGGGGGAGGACTCCCCAGTGGAGGTGGTGGCAGTAAAGGATAGCAGCGAGCCAAAACCCGTTTGGCTCAGTGGATAGAGCGTCGGCCTGCGGACTGAAAGGTCCCGGGATTGATTCCGGTCAAGGGCATGTACCTTGGTTGCGGGCACATCCTCAGTGGGAGTTGTGCGGGAGGCAGCTGATCGATGTTTCTCTCTCATCGATGTTTCTAGCTCTCTATCCCTCTCCCTTCCTCTCTGTGAAATATCAATAAAATATATATATTTTAAAAAAAAAAAAAAAAGGATAGCAGCGAGCTGGAGACTGGAAGTGTCCTAATCCTACATGTGAGAGTATGAACTCTTCTTGGAGGAAAGAATGCAACCGTGTAAGGCCCCTAAACTAGACGGCCCAGGACAGGAACCAGGATGCTCTCTGGTGGGGGTAGCTATGGAGATGGTCGCCGTGGTGGCAGAGGAGACTATGATTAGCTATCTAGGCCGAAGAAGGGACCATGGGGGCTCTGAGGTGGCCAGGGTGGTGGGAACCGAGATTACTTCAAGCAGATTGGCCTTGGCAAGATGGACTCCAGGGGTGACCACAGACAGGATTGCAGAAATGCCATATTAACCTGTCTCCTGAGGTTCTAGAACAGGTTTTCTCCTATACGCAGTGTAACTCTCATTATTTTATAACCTTCTGACTCCTGACCACACACGGGATTTTTGTGACAGACTATGTAATTATAACCATATATCTGGTTCCCATTAAACACCATTGTTTTAGAGGAAGGGAGGGAAGGAGGGAGAGAGGGAAGGAAGGAAAGAGAGGGAGGGAGGGATCAGAACAGTTCCTACTGGATGGTAACAATACATGTTAGTTATTGTTACTGTTTTTATTATCAGAAGACTATAAATTGGTCTATCTGACTGGTCCCAACCATGCCTCTGCTGCAGAATTAAAAAGTCATATTTAAAACTAAGAGTTAGTCAATTCTGGGAAGTCTTCTTTTTTAAGCCAATTAAGTTTTTGTTTTTCTTTTAGAACAGATGAGGCCTTCTTTTAATAGACACGGATTTTCCCCTTTATGATTCATTTACATTCTTAATTTGGAAAAAGCTGTTTAAAAATTTAGAGAGAAAATTTAAATATTTAACATTTAATTTAAACATTGAACATTCTAACTGTGCTATGAAGGGGAGAAAATAGAGTTTTCTTGAAATTTTTCACAATTTATAGCCATTTATAAGACCCCCTGCTTCCTAGCTTCTTTGGAGTGAAAACAGCCTTTCATATTTCTTAATATTCTTATGTTAAAAGATCAATAATAAAAATTATATATCCCTGAAAAGGATCATGTTACTTTTTTATTAAATTTCTTATTTTTAAACTGAGCCTGGTGTAATAAAAAGATCCCTAAATGGGAGTCTGACTCTGCCCCTAAACTTACTGTATAATCTTGAGTAGTCACTTATGGTTGTGCTTCCATTCCTTCATTTAAAAAGGACACAGACTAGGTGGTTTCCATAAAATTATCCGATCTTACAACAATGACTCCCATCAACCTACTTTCAATAGCACAGCTAAGAAACACAGAAACATATTGGCAATGTTGACCTTTATCTGAGCTCTGTGCTCTCTGAAAGCAGAAGTGGTTGAGAAATCACCCCAGCTAAGTGCAAAAGACCACCCTGCTCACACATATCCCGAGATAAGACCTGTCTCCTTCCCCATGATTCTCATGAGACTCACTGATGACTCGCTTATTTACCTGCCTCTATAAAACCCAGGTCTCTCTCCTTTTCTTTAGGACAGACGCTTCTCATTAATGAGCATTTCCCTATCGCTGAATAAATTCACTTCCTTAATTGTCCAGGGTATTTTGTCTTTCACAATATTATTAAATTACAAGGTTAAATTTCCAAAATGGGAATGTAGAGCAGGGTGTAAAAAACAATACTCAAGTCAAGGTTAACCTATGAGGACACTTACTATAATACAATTGTTCCATGAACTTTTTAAGTGCAGAAATATTGATGACGTTGTGGAAATAATGTACAAATGAAGTTCTGACTCTTTTTTCTCTAGGTTTGGGTTACTTTGTAAAAGGGAGGCGGGGGAGGAATTTCCTAAGTAAAGCTCATTTCCGTTCCCATTGCACTTGAAAGGGATTTCACTTAGAGAGTCTTTGTGATCTGGAAGTCCCTTGGGTCCTTTTGTGTTTGTGGTGCAAGATGGCACACTGACAGCCTGGCCAGTGGCTGCTGTAGACTGACAGCTCCTCCTGGAGGGCGTGGGTAGGGGTCGAACGGCACTTTGACCTTGAAGGGACAGCTTCTTGAGGTCTGAAGGAGGACAGAGAGTTGAGTCCTTGGACAGTGTGCTGCTCTCTTGGTGGTACCTGTCAGGTAGAATTTAGCATTAAACGTGATATTCAGAATTGGATAGGAAGGAACAAGGAGATACAAATGCTCCAACTACAGCAGCTTAAGACTCTGAAATGAATGTTTTCCGATAAAAGGAATGCTTAACAGAAGGGGGTGACTTAATCTCACTTGCTTACACACTGACCCAGGGGAGATATGGCACAATTCTGCAGTATACTTTTCTGCTTTCAGAAATAAAATTCTACCCAATGTCATTTAAAGAAATACTTTTTATATCTAAGGAATTGTGCCTGTCCTTCACGAAGTCCAATATTTCCATTGAAAGGACTTCTCGTTCTACTTCTAAAACCTGGTTTTTCTTTCACTCTGCATTTCTAATGGATCCTATAAAGAAAAAACAATTCATATGGAGATATAAAGAGAGATTTTTAATGGTGTTTTGGTTCATCTCTTGCAAATACTCTTCTGATATTAACAATAGCATCGCCAACACCTCAGTACTTTTTTCAGAATCAATCCTTTACCTTCCCTGTTCTCTCCAGCTCACCGTGACCCATTTCTACTCTGCTGCCCAAGGAAGCAAGTAGTAGAGGCTTAGAAGTTGCAGAGTATGCTGAGATCTAAGTTCCCATCCTGGCTGTGCCACTCAGTGGGTCTGTGACTTTGGTTGACCTAAGCCTCAAGTCCCTCCTTTTAAAATAGGAACAATAACGGTACCAATCTCACAGAGTTTCTATGAGAATGAAATAAGAAAATATACATGTTATGTGTCTGTAACACTGGAAACAGTAAGTGGTAGCTATTAATATTATCCTATATTGCCTTAAATTGCTGGTTTATCATTTTATATTAAAGTGTCTTTGTCTCCCTTACAAAATTGTAACTGCTATGTAAGTGGAAAGTCATTTAGTTTTTATTAGTTCCTAAATTAATTTTAAACAGGTATAAAATTCATCATTGTCTGTATAGTGCTATGAACTGTGCTGAGTTCCAACCATCTGCTCCCTCCCCCACTGACTTTGCATGTGCGCAGGTGCGTACACACAGGAACAGACACACACACACTGGTCACTCAAATTCCATCCCCTTTAACAGCCATAATTATCTTACATTGCCCTTTCTTCATAGGATTCTATTATGTAACCATGTTATCAAACTAAGTACATAAGGTGCTCACACTAAGATTTTCAGTTAAAGGAATATATGTCTAGCCCTGAAATGGATGACACATAACTCCAGTCCTCTTTAAAGTGACAGCTTTTCTTTTTATTCTTGCAGATAATATTTTCTAAAATTTTCTCCATGGAAATTGAAGAGAGTTAATTAACCAGTGCCTGGATTATGTTAGATAACGTTATGAAAATATGTTACAATGTTCATGTCAGGCACAACATATGTTTCATGTGAAAATTCAGCAACATGATTTCATGTAATTATAGAAAGTCTCACTTAAATCAACTGTTATTTACTCAGGTGTATGAAAAAAATCTATTGTTTGGGGGATTTAAAAAGGGTTCCTAAAAAAGATTATTGTTTTGGCAGCATAAATGAAAATGCCATGGTCATTACTGCTTCACTAGTTAAACAAGCCAACTCATAAAACAAAACTGTATGCTTCATTTGAAATTCAATAACGCCCTTCATTACTAGCCTGATTAAAAAGCAGTTCATTACTAAGTAAGAGTTCTAGAACCTTGAATTTGCACTTGTCAACCTCATATTTATAAAACTAAGTTGCTAAAAGTCAAGTGTTTTTCTAATGAGCTGATAATGTATCTCCAGGGAGAAAACAGCCACAAGGGAAAAAAAGATGAGAGAAATGGGAATGAGAACTCCAAAATCAAAAGTATGCACAAATCATCTCTCCTTTTTCCCTCTGCATCAAAGACAGATAAACTCTTTGAGGCTGAAAATGTCAGGTTAAAAGTCACAGTCCAAAAAGCAACAGGCAGAATTGAACAGCTTCAGAAAAATCTGTTAAGGTGCAAGTTCAGCTAAGAATAAAACGTACATATAGACCAGTGGTTTGCCGCTCTGTTGACTAATGAGTTTGCTGACCACTGATATAGGCTACCATATTGATTCTATCAAGAAAAATGGTAAATTAGAAAAAAATGATTGATTTAAGAAACTCTTTAAAAGGATAAGAAAGTAGTTCAGTTAATATGAAAATGGAGAGTTTAGTTTCATGGAGAGCTAAAAACCTATCAAGTTGAAATAGGTAATTAGATTAATATGTTAAAAACATAAGAAAAAATGTTGATGGATTAGAGATATATTATGGGTGTAGAACTCAGGAGTCTCAATATTCCAGGAGTAAACTGACTACCTGGCCCAGGAATTCCCAAACCTTGGTAGCTAGCTAACAGGAGCATCTAAAGAGCTTCCAAAAACAGATTACAGCGTCCCATCCCTCGTATTAGTGCCTAGGGTGGAGTTCAGGAGTCTGAACTCTCCATGAGCCCTAGAGAGATTCTGATGCAAGGCCAGGCTTGAAAAAAACATGAATTTTTGCCGTTATTCCAGGTGGGCTTTATTCCCACACTCCAGAGGTTTTGGGTTGTCTCCTCACATAGCCTAACCAGCAGGCTGCTGAGAGGACAAACTAATCTCAAAGTAACAACACGTTGGGAAGCAGCAACCGTGTCCCAGATTCCGGCTTATTCAAGCAAGTTCAAGCTCCATAGCCAATCTAACCACAAACAGCAGGAGTGCTCCTGCTGAATTGACTCCCTAATCCTGTTTTGGATACTCAACTTTGTTAAGAAAGTTTTCTGAAAGTGTTTTGGTTTTATCTTTTTGTAAAAGGCAGACTAGTAGGCATACATGACTCTGATAATTGGGGTCCTTCTGAGCTTCAGGGTTATCTTCATTATCACAGTCTGGAACTGGAGCTGGTGAGTTGAATTGGAACAGCAGGCTTCCAAAGACAGAGGCCAAGGGGAGGGGGCATTCATGCCCCTCCCTCCCTGAGATCTCCAATAGCCACCACCCCCTCTCCGAACAAGCCACCACGATAAATTTATATGCACACTGCATAAAAATAGTGCATCTGTGCTACCAAAGGAAAAAGAGCTTCAAGCCACTCCAAGTAAACATACATTCTAAGTACATGAGTCACCTGATTCCCCTCTTTTATGGAATCTCTTCTATTGAAATTCTGGAACCATCACTGGCTCTAGGAAGGATCTGAAACTGGTCCAAATCCTTTTCCATATATATTGGTATATGCTTAAAATTCTACTAGTTTTCTTCTACTTCAGGCCAACATGGAATAACAGGGACTAAACATACCTCCCACCTGAAACAACCAAAAACTAGGAAAATACATGAAGAAAGAAAAAAAAAAAACAGCTTTTAAGACACTGGACATCATAAGAGGGTGAGCTCTGAGTAGTGGGAAACAAGGTGAGAACTAACAGTTGCCCCAACATACTAACTTGAAAAAGTTTCCAGGCCATGATGTAGCAAGGAGCGACAGCTAATAATTGTGGTCATGGTTTCACTGGTATAAGAAAAGAATGTATCAAATTGTGTACTTTAAATATTACAGTTTATTGTGTGTCAAAGCCCTGGTCAGGTAGCTCAGTTGGTTAGAGCATCCTCCTGATATGCCAAGGTTGTGGGTTCGATCCCCAGTCAGGGCACATTCAAGAAGTAATCAATGAATGCATGAATGAGTGAAACAACAAATTGATCTCTCTCTCTCTCTCTTTCTCTCTGTCTCTCTCCCCCCCCCTCAAAAATCAATCAATAAAAAAAATTAATCTGCTAAAATAAAATTCTACTAATAGAGCTTTCCTTGAGCTTCTGGCTTTGATGCCAATTAAAATGGAAATCCCAGGGAAGGGGGAACCAGTTTAAATTTGTATTATTAAGTTATCACATTGTGGTGTCAGTCAAAACCCAAGTACAGAATTGTATAGGGAGAGCAAGGACGCGTACTAAGGAAGGCTAGAAAGAGGAATTCACGGAGAAGGGAGCAAGAGCACAGGATAGGAAATGCAAACAAACTTGGCAAGTGTGTTGTCAGCTAGAAACAACAGGAGTGGTTTTGCTGGAAAGTGTGGTGCGGTGTTTTAGTTGCCACAATGATGGGGAGTATTACTAGCATTTAATGGGCAAGAGCCAGAGAAGCCAAGTCCTACACTGTGTGGGACTGTTCTGCACAACAAGGAAGAGTCCCATTCAAAATGCCAATGGCACCCCACTGAGAAACCCTAGTGGGAGGAATGTGGTTACACTGACTGTTGGTCCCTTCAACAATGCCAGCAGCCGAAACCGGTTTGGCTCAGTGTATAGAGCGTCAGCCTGCGGACTGAAAGGTCCCAGGTTCGATTCCGGTCAAGGGCATGTACCTGGGTTGCGGGCACATCCCCAATAGCGGGTGTGCAGGAGGCAGCTGATCAATGTTTCTCTCTCATCGATGTTTCTAACTCTCTATCCCTCTCCCTTCCTCTCTGTAAAAATATCAATAAAATATATTTAAAAAAAAAAAAAAACAATGCCAGCATTTCAAAGAGGTCTTTGGGTGCACTCCGTGCTATGGATGGCTTGCAATGCGAAACAGAACACTTACTCATCAACCTTTCTTAGCCAGTAAGTTTTTCTGATGTTTCAACTTCCAATGTAATAAAAACCTCCATAGCCTTGAGAACCCTGACATGAATACAGAGATCATTTTTAAAGCTAACTCCTTAAACCAGCTGTGGGCAAACTACGGCCCACGGGCCGAATCCGGCCCGTTCGGCTGTTCTATCCGGCCCGCGGAGCCGAAAGAGCGGAGGGTTCTCTTGCTCTCCCCTCCGCTCCTTCACTTTGAACTTATATTAGTTCACACAAACACTCCATCCATGCTTTTGTTCCGGCCCTCCGGTCCAGTTTAAGAACCCATTGTGGCCCTCGAGTCAAAAAGTTTGCCCACCCCTGCCTTAAACCCTAAAAACCTGTAAGAAAATTACAGTTACTATAACCAACTTTCTCATCCGGAATAGTTGGTTGTAAAGTTAAAATGGTGTAAAGGAAATTGGTGATGTATTCCCAGTAGAAAAAAAATCTTCCTAAATCAAAAGTCAATTTTTGGTGAGAAAGGAAGTTATAATAATAAAATCTAGATTTAGAAGAGACCGTGTAGGTCATCTTGATAAAACAGCAAGAGAAGGTGAGGGTGAGGGACAGTGAAGTAGACCAAGGCCGCTTCTCGGCAGCCTAGGTTACTGCACAGTGTGGTATACCACAGATTTATGAATACTCCCCACCCAGAGTTCACTTTTCCTTTGCAGCATTTTGCAATGTTTTCCTATCCTGCCTTTCAAGGCTTCAACCCTCATTAATTTTCCACATGTATCTCTTGACTCACAGCTGTTAGAATGCTATGCTCCCCTCCTCCTTCTAATCTCTAGATACTGACTGTGTAACAGAATCACACTTTGAGTTATGAAGCTTAGGAAGTTCCTTTCTAAATTTATACCCGGACTTCTTTCCCACTGTGCAGACTGAAATTTCAAAGCCAGATGAACTTCTCCACCAGATGAGGACCTCATGCTTAACCTATGCAAACCAGTACTGGGCTTGATCCCTCCTGACATCCTTATTTCTCTGAAAGGCATCGCCTTGCAGGCACCCCAGCTTGAAACCACAGTGGCTTATCTCTCCATCTCTACTATGTTCCTTAAATCAACTGACAGTCTTGTAGCTTTTACTTCCCCAATCTCTCATCCATCCCTTTTTCTTTATTCCCACTACCACTAGCCCAATTCAGATTCTTAATGCTTCCCACCAACGTTTGGTCTCTCCCTGCTTCAGTCCATTTTCAGCACAACTGTCAGGTTATTTTCTGTAAGAGTGATTTTTATCATGTTCTCTGGCTCAAAACTTTCAATAGTTTTCTCATGTCCTATGAAACGACATGTAAAATTTTCCCCTGAATTTGTAAGACCCTCCAAAATATGGGCCCAATTTTACCTCCTGACTTTATACTTAGTAATCATGGTGTATTTTTAAATCACACTAGGCTGCTTACCTTTCCTAATACATATTCCATTTTTCCCTGCCTCGATCTTAGCTTCTGCTGTTCTCTTCAACTGCAATAACTCCACCTCCATTTGCAATATCCTTCACCAACTGTCATCTGGCATCTTGATTCTTCCCAGAACTGAACATAATCCTTCCCCTCTTTAAATCTCTTTGACAATTTGCTCAAACTCATTGATGACATGTAGCATGTATCCATTGTATTATCTTTATTTATGCAAATATCATGTATCCTGGTTAGAATCAGCTTCTCAAAGACAGGAACTATGCTTTACTCTGTATTCACCACACAGAACCAGCGCTCAATAAATGTTTTTTAATTTAATTATAATCAATTATTTGTTTTTTGGCATTTATATAATCTGTTGAAATGAGAAAAATTATACTTTACTATTTAACTAACCGGATTTGAATTTACTTTCTTCATTATTACATATATGAGATAAACAGAACGCCAATGCCATTAGTAAAGGAAAAGCATTTTTAAAAAATTGAAATGGGAAATAAGTTTTAGTTATCAAGTTAAAAACATACTCCAAACAATAATCTCACCCGACAGAGGATTCATCCAGACTTTTAGGCTCTTTGCCTCTCCATAAGACAGGGCCATTATTCTCTTCCTTGACTAAAAGGAAAGAAAAGTTATTTGGTAGTTAATTACATAATTTGATTGAGTTTATAAAGATGTAGTCACTGATTCTATGAGTGCTCATAAATTCTCACAAAAACTTACAAGTACAAAATTATAAGCCGGGCACCATGATGAAACAAAAAGAGCTTTGGCTTTGACATTAAAGCTTGTGTGCTCAAATTCAGCACACCTTACAAGTTACTTTATTCCTCTGGCCTCAATATCTTCAGTAATAATGAGGATGATAATTCTGTGAACGAAAATGGGATAATATGATGCCTGGCAGAGTAAGTATGCAATAAACATTAGCTGAATTTAAAGTAAAACTCAAAGAACCAATCATAACTTACAAGAAAACTGTCATGTCCTCTCCATTATGTGAGTATATTTTGTTTGTTTATTTGGAGGAATAAATAATAATATCTAATAAGTATCTAATAAGTAATCTCTAATAATAATATATAATAACTAGAGGCCCGGTGCATGGATTCATGCATGGGAAGGGGGCCTCGGCCTGGCCTGCAGGGATTGGGCTGAAACTGTCAGTCCGACATCCCCCAAGGGGTTCCAGATTGCGAGAGGGCACAGGCCAGGCCGAGGGACCCACCACTGGGCCCGTTTCAGCCCAATCCCACAGGCCAGGCCTAGTGACCCCACCGGAGCAAGAATCCATGTGCCGGGCCTCTAGTATGCATATAAGATCTTTGATTAATCTCTTCCCACTCTCCCACCGCCCCCCTTCCCTCTGAGATTCATCATTCTGTTCTATGTTTCCATGCTTGTGCATTGAGCGTCTGCCCCCTAATGGTCAATGCACATCATAGCTACTGGTCGAATGGTCATTTAGGCTTTTATATATATAGACTAGGGGCCAAGTGCATGAACTCACGCACTTTGAAAGGAACTGTGGGCTGCGAGGCTGCGGTGGACACAGGGGCGGGTCTCAGCCCATCCTCCATGCTCCCACCCGGCCCCTACCACCATGGCCTCCAGTCCCCTGTCTGCCAGCAGCCCCGCTCCCACCACGGCCGCTCCCACATGTTGACAGCGCAGGCCCCACTCGCACCCGCTGACAGTGCAGAGCAATTGGGGCTGGCACCAGCAGCGGGTGAGAGCGGCGCTGGCGCCGTCAGCGGGTGTGAGTGGCGGCTGCTACTCCGATTGCCACTCAGGAGCAGGAGGAGGTGGAGAAGCCCTCCTCAGGGGAGATAGGGGCCAGCAGCCACCGCTCACACCTGCTGACAGCACTGAGCGATCGGGACCGGCACCAGGCGCCGGCAGCCGGGTGCAAGCGGCAGCTCCGGCACCAGCTGCAGGTGTGAGCGGGGCCGTTGCTGGCAGCAGGTGCGAGCAGCAGCTGCTGGCTCCAATCGCCCCTCAGGAGTAGGGGGAGGTGGAGAAGCCCTGAGTGGCAATCGGAGCCAGCAGCCACCGCTCACACCTGCTGACAGCTTGGAGCGATCAGGGCCGGCACCAGGCACTGGCAGCGGGTGCGAGCAGCGGCTCCAGCACCGGCAGTGAGTGCAAGCAGGGCCAGCGCAGCAGCAGGTGCGAGTGCCGGGCGGGACCACAGTGCACAGGAGCAAAGAATTTTCAGTAACCACCAAAGGCTCACCCCAATGACAGCGACTGGCGCCCCACCTTGATCTGGTGCTCCCGCTCACCTGCTCCACCATCCCACCTTGGCCAACACCCGCCATGTTCTGTGCTCTGCTGCCTGCTGCCAACACCCACCATATTCTGTGCCCCCGCTCTGGTAGTCAGTGTATGTCATAGTGATTGGTTGTTTGGTTGTTCTGCCGTTCGGTCTATTTGCATATTAGGGTTTTATATATATATAGATTATTGACTACTAGAGGCCCGGGTCATGAACTGGTGGGGTCCCTCAACCTGGCCTGCAAGATTCAGGCCAAAACCAGATCTCCGACATCCCCCCGAGGGGTCCTGGATTGCGAGAGAGCAGTTCTCGAGTGACGTACCCTAGAATCGGGCTCTCTCCTCTTTGGTTCCAGGTGCATCACCCGAGAACTGCAGCTGCCAGTCAATGTAGCTCAGCAGCTCCTGCATTGAGCGTCTGCCCCCTGGGGGTCATTGAGCATCATAGCTACCGATCAGACAATCAAACGGTCGGATGGTCACTTAGGCTTTTATATATATAGATAATAGTATCTCATAGTATCTGACAAGAACTAAATTTACATTTCCATAAGCTTCTGCAAGAGGTCAGCATTAGCCACACCTTTTGACCTCCCACAGAAACTCTCTGTCCCTGTCTGACCACCTTCCCGTCCTTGTAGAAGAGGAGGCTGAGTCAGGGATGCACAAGCCATCCATACAGCAAGGGAGGGAAAGAGGGAAAGCCCTTGCTCCCACACAGGATTCCTTTCAGGGATTTCCCTGGCTCTTTTACACGTTTCCTTTCTTGACTTGCTTGCTTCCCTTTCCTCCTCCCTCCCTTTTTTTTCCAGTTTATTTTTCTTTTGAGATTAAACTTACATCAAATGAAATGCAAAATCTTAAGTGCACTTTCACTGAGTTTGACCCATTTCCTTTTGAACTGATCTGTGTAACTCTTGTCTTTCACTCCTGTGGGTCTGAGAGAAGCTCAAGGCACCTCCATGCCTGAGAGAAAGAACCCTCTCGCAGTGGAGGACCAAGGATGATGCTGGATGGCATCTGTAGGAAGATGGAGTGTGCAGGACACTAAGGTTTGCTCTGATCTAGGCCTAAGAGGTCAGCACAGCTCCCTTGACGTCCAGCATAGCTCATCCGAATTGAAAACCACCTGGGAATCTGAGGCAGTGGGTTTAATGATACAAAGTGTTCTTCAGGAACCTGCAGCTGCAGGAGATGACTTTGGAGAGGATCAGGGTATAGTGGTCATCTGTCATTTTGTCTTCCCAGGACCTTCCTTTTTTGAGGAACTGTCCTCTTCCTATAGTTACCACAGGTGCCGGTCCCAACTGCTACAGCTTCTTCTATAAAACTAATGATTGATTAAGCTTCAGTGACTCTCACTTGCATGAGTTCCTTCCAGTCTTAGGAGAGACACTAACCATATGTTCAAATGTTTGTACAAAATGTGCAAAGGAAACACATTTTAATCACCATCATTTAAGACCACAGGCACTTCCCGCTTCAGTTTCTCTTCAGTCTCACTTCCCCTTGTGGGGAGTGGCCACAGCCACTTAATATTTGTGATTTCTTCTGCCCAGGTTTCTTTGGAGTGCTGCAGTCATTGTGCATGGTGTTTTAACTCTTTTTCTTAAAGAGGGATCTGCAAATTGTATGAGTTTTAATCCCTACAAAACCCAGATCCACCCCTGCCCTAGCCATAGCAGAATGGTCTAAGGATGCACTTCTAATCCAAACTGTCCGATCAATGTTTCCCCCTAGATTCATGACCTTTGGACCTGAGAGGCAGAGCTAGGAGTCTTTTAAGCTGACTGGACCCTAAAAGAAGGTGTTCCCCCACAGGCTATTAAGGTCCCTGGTTCCTAGTCTTCCATTATTTGGCTCTTCTGTTCCCCTTTTGATCCCCTAAGCCAGTGGTCGGCAAACTCATTAGTCAACAGAGCGGCCAACCGTGGCTCACGAGCCGCAGTTTGCCAACCACTGCCCTCAGCAATTTCAAAATCCTTCTGATGAATTCCCTTTGGCATTAAGATAGGCAGAATCCATTTTTTTCTACTTGCAAACTAAGAACCTTTACAATACATAACTGTTTAAGATCCCAATTGTCAAACACACTTCTAATAGTAGGCATTTCACAAATACAGGTACTGAATGTGACAGACCTTATGCCTCTGACTGGTGCTGGAATTAAGGAGAACATAGCACAGGTGGCCCAGAGGTCAGACAGGTTGGAGCCTATCTCTTGCTTCAGGACCACATATTATAGTGTCTAGGAGGAGAGCCACAGGGGTCCCAGCTACACAGCAATACCTACCCAGGGAACAAGCTGCTTAGAGGAGAACTAGCAACATAGAGCACATCCCTGATGGTATGCTGGGAAGCCTCAGAGACCACTAAGGCTTCTCTATTAGGAAGCAGTACCACCTAAACAACAACCTGGACCTAGCTTTAAGTTGTCTTAAACCTGATCTCATCCAAGTTCACTAACCAAACTTGAACTTGCTCTTTTTTGTATGAGGTCATTTAAAGGTTGCAACCAAACAACTGTGGTATTGCTGTTCCTGCCTCTCTCTATGATAGCTTTAATTTTTTAAAAAATTTTTAAATATAATTTTATTGATTTCAGAGAGGAAGGGAGAGGGAGAGAGAAATGGAAACATCGATGATGAAAGAGAATCATTATCGGCTGCCTCCTGCACGCCCCCTACTGGGGATCGAGCCCACAACCTGGGCATGTGCCCTTGAACGGAATCCAATCCGGGACCCTTCAGTCCGCAGGCGGACGCTCTATCCACTGAGCCAGACCAGCTAAAGCTAGCTTTGAATTTTCATTTGTAACAGTGGTGTGGAAAATCTCAGGTTCATCTGTGCACTCCACTGAAAAATGAAGTATGGCCCGAGGTCTGTCTCTACGGTTGATGGAATGCCCGGTCTCCTGGAAGCCAATGACTAGAAGTTGGCAGGTATAAGGCAGCAGTGACAAGAGAGCCTGACTACAGGTGATAGATAATAGAGTTATCAGCCAAGGTATTCTCTAGTGTGCACACAGAAGTTGACACTCTTCTTAGTAGCTCATGTCTGAAGTCCTTCAGCCATTTAGCACAGTGTATATCTGATGGCATGTTCAGAAATGCTGGACGGCTGAGAGACAGTTTTCGAAGCGACATTGCAAAAAGAATGCATCTGTTTTCTTAACTGCAGGAGGTTCGATTATATTTTTCAAACTCTATCTCTGTGCCAAGCTTATGTAAAAATCACACACTAAACCTGAGAGACTTATCAGTGCTCTGTTGTTTTAGTTTTATCCCACATCAGTGGTTTTAGAAAATAGCTGTTTTAGATTTAAAATAAAAATTACACACACACACACACACACACACACACACACACACACAAACATAAAAAGTATAATTCAAAGTGTTAACTGTGGCCCATATAAGCACACGTGTATATGATTGAGAAAAGCCTCTTTTTCTCAGAATCTCCAGAAAAATTGGGCCTAATTAGGAATCCCACTAAAAGTGTGATCAGGAAACTGAGAATTTTTAGGATAAATTATTTGTAATTTTGAGCTTCCTCTGTTAAGATAACCCAGTTATCTGGAGTGTAAGCACCTTTGCCACATGGCACAAATATTCCCCAGGCTTCCACCCAAGAGGTTTGGAGTCCGTCCTAATCATGGTCTTTATCTAATGCCCAGTAGTTTGTGTGCTGCTTCTCTAGGCAGGACATCACCACGAACGCTGAAGACTTTAGTGCTGACTATTATCAAACAGATGGGCAGACAGGTTGGAGCCTCTCTCTTGCTTCAGGACCACATATTTCAGCATGTCTAGGAGAGCCACAGGTCCTCTGTGCACAGCAGTACCTACCCAGGGAACAGGCGTAGTGGAGAGCAGGAACACAGAGCATGTTACTGTTGGCAAGCTCCAAAGGGGGAACAGTTTCTATCCTCTACTGTGTGTTGTGTGACTTCTTGTGACAGTGGCAGTTTCGTGTTTTCAGAAGTCATTGTGTAAAAGTGCCAGATGGTGCCTTTTGAGATGAAAGTAAAAAACAGTTGGGGAGAGGTATAATTCTATAAGTAACCATGTGCATGGACATCAGATAAGTGTGGTTTTTTTAATTCTTCACTTCTTTTAACATAATTTGCAAAGTTTCTAGGAATTTAAAGTTCATAGAATTTCTACCTGCAATTGGCTACTTTATTGTGTGTTTTTGTCTTATAAATGTTGGGAGGGGAAAAAAAGTCAAGAATCATGATGCTATGGACAAGGATAAATATTCATTTAAGGCAACCAACACCAGTTAGATATCCTAGTTAGTGTGACAAGAGACCTGGTGAGTACCCAGGGATTTAATAAGTCTGCTAATTACAACAACTTCTACACACAGTTGCCATGCCATAGAGTGTCAGCATGGAGAAGTGCTCATCATGAGAGTGTACAAACACTGGACCGTTTTCTCACACTTTGTACCTATTCAGTACTCGAAGAGGCTCTGAGTCTGACTTGGAGTGAAGTCTGATGAAGAGGGAATGGGCTGGCATGGGGTGGTCTAGCTCCTCTGGGTAGATGCCAGAAATGGAAGGGCCTATCCAGGAGCCACTTTGGACTTCATTCTTCCCTCTCATTCTATGCTACAGATGAGATCTTAACTGCTTTCCTGCTGTGTGCCCTGTCCTGCCCACATTATTTCATGTAATACAACAACCCTGTGAATGTAATAACAAAGAAAGAAAACTGAGGCTCACAACGGTTAAGTGACTTGAAAAGGTCACACAGCCAGGAAAGGTGAGAGCTAAGATTCAAGTCTAGGCTTAGCTGAATCCAAAGTCCATGCTCTTTTTCTCTGCTTTTCACCAGCTACCAACTATGGGGATCAGTACCCTAAAGGGTTCCTTTATATCCATGTATATTTCATGGATATGCCATGAAAGTAAGCAGGGTAATGCTGTACTATATTTCTATTTTATTTTTATCCATTCATCTTTCAATTTTTAAAACTAATCCACAAGAAACATTTAGGTAAAGCCCAAAATGTGAAACATAAAAGCAAGGCAGCTTTGGTTGAGCCAGGTGAGCACAGGGCGCCCTAACTCCTTATCCTCCCCTTCCCACCCTACTGTGGAGTTTCTAGATCTCCTTGGGTACTACAGGAAAACCACCTGCATCAGTGGCAGAACTCCCTAAACACAAAATCTAAAGGTGAGTTTTCATCTTTTTATGAAGGTATGTATCACCATTCTTGGGTGAACAGATTCCCAACAAATGTTTTTGAATGAAGAGTGAATGCTGGTATTAACCATAATAAGCCATAATTATCAGGGCAGGACCTTGGCCTCCCTTGCTGGTGAGAGGGAGCACGGAGATAACTATCAGGACTTCTCCCTAAGCCAGGGACACAGTCTTCCAGTTACCCCTGCACTTCTTCACTCAGTTTTCTGTTAAAATCTATCCTATCTAATAAAGAGGGAATATGCTAATTGACCATCACACCCCCACAAAGATGGCGGCGCCCACAGCCAATAAGGAGGGAATATGCTAATTGACCGCCACACACACAAAGATGGAGGCACCCACAGCCACAAGATGGCAGCACCCAGTCTCCTCAGCCCCCGGGGCGGCAGGTGTGCGGCACAGCCAGGCCCGCCCCCAGGCGAGTCCAGCCGCTCCACGCGTCTGCCTCCAGAGTCCCCCAGTCCCCTCAGCCCCCGAGCCTCCCAGGGCCGGCCCAAGGCACAGGCAAGCCTCGGATGTCAGCTGCCCAGCCACCCAGGGCTGGCCCGAGGGACAACCAAACGACTGAACAAGCAGGCCACATGGGGCGACCAGGTCAGCAGGGGGGTTAGTGAGGGATGACCAAACAACTGAACAGCAGGCTGCGTGGGGCGACCAGGCCGGCAGGGGGGTTAGTGAGGGACGACCAAACAACTGAACAGCAGGCTGCATGGGTGACCAGGCCAGCGGGGGGAGGGTGGCTGTGAGGGGCAACCGGGCTGTTGAGGGGGCTTTTGGGGGTGACCAGGCTGGCAGGGGGGGCAGTTGGGGGCAACCAGGACAGCCGGGGGGGGGGGGCCATTGGGGGAAATGAGGCTGGCAGGGGGGGCAGTGAGAGGTGACTAGGCCGGCAGGGGGCAGTTGGAGACGACCAGGCTGGTGGGGGGGGGCAGTTAGAAGCGACCAGGCTGGCAGGGAGGGGGCAGTTGGGGGCAACCTGGCCAGCAGCAGGGGGCAGTTAGGGGCGACCAGGCCAGCACACAGAGGCAGTGAGGGGCGATCAGGCCGGCACACAGAGGCAGTGAGGGATGATCAGGCCGGCAGGGGGGGGCAGTTAGGAGCAACCAGGCAGGCAGGCAAGTGAGTGATTAGGAGCCAGCAGTCCAGGATTGTGAGGGGGATGTCCAACTGCCGGTCTAGACCAGCAGTCAGACATCCCCCGAAGAGTCCCGGATTGAAGAGGGTGCAGGCTGGGCTGAGGGGACACCCCCCATGCACGAATTTCATGCACCGGGCCACTAATGGTGTTAATAAGATTATTAAAATCAAACAGGAACTGACCACATGGAATCCAGATTCTAACTTATTCTGTTTTTTAAAACACCAGTATTTAGTAAACACCCTTCTTTCTCTCATTTTCTTTCTTCTTTTCTTTCCCATGCTTCCCTCCCTCACTCATTCCTCTCCATTCTTTCCTTTCTTTCCTTCTGTTTGACATATCTTATTCATGGCACACTATGCCCTGGCACTAGGCTGTTGTAATGGATTAGTCAGCTCATCCTCAATGTAAAGAACATTATCTTCTCAACACCTCTAATCATCAGGGAACTGCAAATCAAAATTATAATGAAATGTCACTTCACCCCTGTTAAGATGACCTCGTGTTATAAGAAAGTGAAAAAATAAGTGTTGGTAAGGAAGTGCACTGGTGGTGGGAATGTACAGCCATTCTGGAAACCGGTATGGAGGTCCCTCAAAAAATTAAAATAAAACTACTGTATGATTCAACAATCCCACTTTTGGGTATATATGCAAAAGAAATAAAATCATTATCTCAAAGACATATCCAAGTTCATAGCAGCAGCATTTATAGTAGCCAAGACCTGGAAACTAAGTATTCAGCAACAGGTGAATGGATAAAGAAGATACACACACACACACACACACACACACACACACACACTGCAATATTATTCAGCCTTTAAAAAGAAGGAATACTGTCATTTGTGACAACATAGATGAACCTGGAAGCCATTATGCTAAGTGAAATAAACCACAGAAAGACAAATACTGTATAATTCACTTACATGGAATCTTAAAAAGGCAAATTTATAGTAACAGAGAATAGAATGGTGGTTTGGGGGTGGGGGGAAACGGTAGATGTTGGTCAAAGGGAACAAACTTTCAGTTATAAGCTAGAATCCCAGTGCACAAATTTGTGCACCAGTGGGGTCCCTCAGTCTGGCCTGCAGGATTGGGCCGAAACTGGCTCTGCGACATCCCCCGAGGGGTCCTAGATTGCAAGAGGCACAGACCAAGCCGAGGGACCCCCACTGGTGCCAGGGAGGGATGCAGGAGGTTGGCTAGTTGGGAGGGACCGCAGGAGGGCTCCAGGGCATGTCCGGCCCATCTCGCTCAGTCCCGATCTGCCGGATCCCCGCAGCAAGCTAACCTACCAGTCAGAGCGTCTGCCCCCTGGTGGTCAGTGCACATCATAGCGACTGGTTGACCGGTCGATTGCCCCCTGGTGGTCAGTGCACGTCATAATGAGCAGTTGAGTGGCCTTAGTATATCATTAGCATATTATGCTTTGGTTGAATGGATGACCAGACAACTGGACAGTTAGCATATTAGGCTTTTATTATATAGGATAAGTTCTGGAGACCAAAATGCCCAGCATGGTAACTGTAGTTAATAATAATGTACTGTGTACTTGAAATTTGCAAAGAAAGTAGATCTCAAGTAGTTCTCACTACACACATACACACACACACACACACACACACACACACACACATGCAATTATGTGAGGTGATGGATATCTTAATTAGCCTGATTGTGGTATCATTTCACAATGTATATGTATATCAAAACATCACACTGTATACCTTAAATATATAAAACTTTTATTTGTCAATCATACTTCAATAAAGTTGGGGAGAAAAAAAGAACATTATTATCTTTTTTGCCTCAAAAAGAAATGTATCTTTTCTTGTGTTACTTTAAGAAGTATATTACATACCTTTTTTGTTGTTAGCATTGGCATGGAGAAATGGTAATAAGAATTTCCTGACATCTTTTGACTTTTCACATTCTTTTTTCAAAACAGTTGAATAGATGATCCTTATGTGTTGGTTGATTTCTCTATCTTGTGGACTCAAAAATTCTGGGTAATCATCAATCTGGAAAAAAAAATTGAGTTGCCTGTAGACAAATACAACTGCTTATGTTTTCTGGGATAAGAAATCCCCAAAGCTTAGGACAAGTTTAAACTCCATTCTTTATTTTTATTTTTTCCCTGGCAAATCTTTCTTCTTTTTGTTGTTAGGTTTCCCAATTCTCCTCTATTTGTTTTAGTCCTCACTAAAAGTGTGCTCAGCAACAGAACCCAGAAACTTTTTACACACTATAGGATTGCTAAGTAAATAGTAACAGTGTTTTTGTTTGTTAAAATATATTGCCCCACTTCCATTTTGAAAAAAAAAAAAGATATTTTTTAAAAAGGTCTCAAAATTTTTTAATTAATTGGGCTTAAACTAGAATTTTTCTGGGTAGGAGATAATATCCATTTGTAGGAATAGACTATAAAGATTCTGTGAACACAGGCATCCAGGTTTGAATTATTGGAAGTTTCCTACTCATAAAGAGCTTTCTCTTCTTCCCAAAGTGCTCTATTTTCTATTCTTTTTTTTTAAAGTATTTTATTGATTTTTTACAGAGAGGAAGGGAGAGGGATAGAGAGTTAGAAACATCAATGAGAGAGAAACATTGATCAGCTGCCTCCTGCACACCCCCCACTGGGGATGTGCCCACACCCAAGGTACATGCCCTTGACCGGAATCGAACCTGGGTCCCTTCAGACCGCAGGCCAATGCTCTATCCACTGAGCCAAACTGGTCAGGGCTATTTTCTATTCTTAATTAAAAAGGGAAAAAGTCTCAGTAAATACTTTCCCCAGGAAGCCCCTGAAAGAAAATCACAAAGATTTGTTTCTTAACTTATAGGAAAAGAAGTATTTAAAGCAGTTAGTTTTATTTGGTCTATCCTATATAATAAAGAGGTGATATGCAAATTAATCCTCACGCCGAAACCGGTTTGGCTCAGTGGATAGAGCGTCGGCCTGCGGACTGAAAGGTCCCAGGTTCGATTCCGGTCAAGGGCATGTACCTTGGTTGTGGGCACGTCCCCAGTAGGGGGTGTGCAGGAGGCAGCTGATTGATGTTTCTCTCTCATCGATGTTTCTAACTCTCTATTCCTCTCCCTTCCTCTCTGTAAAAAAATCAATAAAATATATTTTAAAAAAACAAACAAATTAATCCTCACGCCCTCACAAGATGGCTGCCTATGGCCGGCAGGGGGGTTAGGGAGGGATGACCAAACAACTGAACAAGCAGGCCACATGGGGTGACTAGGTCGGCAGGGGGGTTAGTGAGGGACGACCAAATGACTAAACAAGCAGGCTGCGTGGGGTGACCAGGCCGGTAGAGGGGAGCAGTTGGAGGCAACCAGGCCGGCAGGGGGGGCAGTAAGGGGTGACCAGGCTGGTGGGGGGGGGGTAGTTAGGAGTGGCCAGGCAGGGAGGGAGGGGGCAGTTAGGGGCAACCAGGCAGACAGGCAGGTGAGCGATTAGGAGCCAGCGGTCCAGGATTGTGAGAGAGATGTCTGACTGCCGGTTTAGGCCCAATCCCAAATGAGCAGTCGGACATCCCCCGAGGGATCCCAGATTGGAGAGGGTGCAGGCTGGGCTGAGGGGAACCCCCCCCCCATGCACGAATTTCATGCAACGGGCCTCTAGTTTACTATTATAAATTGCATGGGAAGAACTGTCCAATTAGAAGAGAGGCTCAGTTTTCCTTAGGTTAGATTTGCATAGATAAAATAGTATAAACATTCTAGAAATTATGTGTTTTATGGGAAATCTCTGGAGATTTGTCAGTGTCCTTCCTGTCTACGATATGTTGTTATTTATCAGTCTTGGTGGTAAAGACTGATAAATAACAACGTATTATTTATCAGTCCCGCCCCCCACCCCCCCACTGGCCAACCTCCTGCCACGGTCCCTCCCTCGGCCGGTCAACCTCCTGCAGTACCTCCCCCCCAGGTGCACAAATTCATGCACCGGGCCTCTAGTTATTATATAAGACTAGAGACCTGGTGCATGGAATTTGTGCATGGGGGGGGGTCCCCTCAGCCTGGCCTGTACCCTCTCCAATCAGGGACACCTCGGGGGATGTCCGACTGCTGGTTTAGACCTGATCCCACAGTGCTATGATTTTCACTGACCACCAGGGGGCGGATGTTCTGACCGTACGTTAGCTTGCTGCTGGGTCTGGCCAATTGGGACTGAGCGAGACAGGCCAGACGTGCCCTGAAGCTCTCCCATGGTCCATCCCAGCTGGCCAACCTCCCGTGTCCCTCCCCGGCCCCGATCGTGCACCAGTGGAGTCCCTCAGCCTGGCCTGCACCCTCTCGCAATCTGGGACCCCTTGGGGGATGTCGGAGAGCCAGTTTCAGCCCAACGGTGGAACGACCAGTTTCTATGATGCGCACTGACCACCAGGAGGCAGACGGTCAACGCAGGAGCTGCCCCCTGGTGGTCAGTGCATTTCCACAGGGGGGAGCGCCCCTCAGCCAGAAGCTGGGCTCACAGGTGGCAAGCGCAGCAGCAGCAGTGGGAGCCTCTCCCACCTCTGCGGCAGTGCTAAGGATGTCCAACTGTTGGATACCCGAGGGCTCCTGGACTGCCAGAGGGTGCAGGCCGGACTGAGGGAATCCCCAAGTGCACGAATACAAGATATAAACTTGTATAATAATAATACAAGAATAAACTGTGTTTGCATACTCACAACTATAAACCAACTTTTGCCCCACCCTGATGTATAAATATATATAACTAGAGGCCCAGTGCATGAAATTCATGCACTTGGGGGAGGGGAAGTTTCCCAGTTTGCAACCTCTCACAACCCAGGAACCCTCGGGGGATGTAGGCCTAAGCCAGCAGTCAGACATCCTTAGCGCTGCCCCAGAGGCGGGAGAGCCTCCCACCACTGCTGCTGCACTCGCCAGCCGTGAGCCCGGTTCAGGGCTTCTGGCTGAGTGGCACTCCCCCTGTGAGAGTGCACTGACCACCAGGGGGCAGCTCCTGCGTTGAATGTCTGCCCCCTGGTGGTCAGTGAGTGTCATAGCAACCAGTCGTTCCACCGTTCGGTCGATTTGCATATTAGCCTTTTATTATATAGGATGTGCCAAGAATATGCCAACTATAAGCCAAGAATAACAAGAGGTTCAGTAATCTGAAATAGACCTAGATATTTGTATTTTTTACAAACTACATAGGTAAGACTGACATAATCCCCCACTAAAAATTTACTGGCCTAGAAGATGGTAAATTCAAATTGAAAACAAGGCTGTCACCAAGTCAATATTTTGCATAATATCTGAAATTATGACTGACAACAATCTGCTATTGTCTAATATGATCAGGATTACACAGTAGAGATATATCAGTGTTAATTTCCTGATTTTTCCCCTAATCTTCATCAGAGGATATGTTTATTGATTTTTAGAGAGAAAGGAAGGAAGAGAGAGAGAGAAAGAGATATATGGATATAATTGAGAAACTGACTGGTTGCCTCCCATCTGGGAATTAAACCTGCAACCTAGGTATGTGCCCTGACCAGGAATAAAATCTGAGACCTTTTGTTTTTTGTTTTTGTTTTTGTTTTTTCATATATTTTATTGATTTTTTACAGAGAGGAAGGGAGAGGGATAGAGAGTTAGAAACATCGATCAGCTGCCTCCTGCTCACCTCCCACTGGGGATGTGCCTGCAACCAAGATACATGCCCTTGACCGGAATCGAACCTGGGACCCTTCAGTTCGCAGGCCGATGCTCTATCCACTGAGCCACACTGGTTTCGGCAAATCTGAGACCTTTTGGTTTATAGGACAACTCTCCAACCAATTGAGCCACACTGGCCAGAGCATTTCCTGATTTTTAAAAATAATTTGTTACTTTTCAATTACAGTTGACATACAATATTATACTAGTTGTAGGAGCACAACCCAGTGATTAGATGTTTAGATCACTTACTAAGTGATCCCCAATAAATTTAGTACCCATCTGGCACCATACATAGTTTTTACAATATTATGACTATACTAGAGGCCCAGTGCACGAGATCCGTGCACTCAGGGGGAGCGGGGGCCCTCAGCCTGGCCTGCACCCTCTTGCAGTCTGGGAGCCCTTGGGGGATGTCCAACTGGCCAGCAGTCCATCCTTAGCGCCGCCGAGGAGTGGGAGAGGCTCCCGCCACAGCTGCTACACTCGCTACACTCAACCAGCCGTGAGCCCGGCTTCTGGCTGAGCGGCACTCCCCCTATGGGAGTGCACTGACCACCAGGGGGCAGCTCCTGCATTGACAGTCTGCCCCTTGGTGGTCAGTGCATGCCATAGCGACTGGTCATTCTACTGTTCGATTTGCATATTAGCCTTTTATTATATAGGATTCACTATGCTATACTTTACATCCCCATGACTATTTTGTAACCACCAATTTGCTCTTCTTAATACCTTCACCTTTTTCACCCAGTCCCCCAAACCCTTTCCCTCTGGCAACCCTCAGTCTGTTCTCTGTCTCTATGAGTCTGTTTCTGTTTCTGTTTTCTCATTTACATTGTCCTTATATTCTACATATAAGTGAAATCATATGGCATTTGTCTTTCTCTGACTTATTTCACTCAGCACAATACACTCTCGGGCCATCCGTGTTATTGCAAATGTAAGATTTTGTTCTTTTTTATGGCCAAGTAATATTTCATTACATGTATCTACCACATCTTCTTTTATTTATTTGACTATTGATGAGCACTTAGGTTGCTTCCATATCTTGGCTATTGTAAGTAATGCTGCAGTGAATATATGGGTGCATATGTCTTTTCGAATTAGAGCTTGGGGTTTCTTCAGGTAAATACCCAGAAGTGGAATTACTGGGTCCTTCTTTGTCTCTTGTTATATAGCCTTTGTCTTAAAGCAGTGGTTCTCAACCTTTCTAATGCTGCGACCCTTTAATACAGTTCCTCATGTTGTGGTGACCCCCAACCATAAAATTATTTTCGTTGCTACTTCATAACTGTAATTTTGCTACTGTTAATGAATCATTATGTAAATATCTGTGTTTTCCGATGGTCTTAGGCTCTACAGCAGCGGTTCTCAACCTGTGGGTCGTGACATTAGAGAACCACAGTTTGAGAACCGCTAGCAGGATCGCCTAAGACCATCGGAAAACACAGATATTTACATTACGATTCATAACAGTAGCAAAATTACAGTTATGAAGTAGCAACGAAAATAATTTTATGGTTGGGGGTCACCACAACATGAGGAACTGTATTAAAAAGTCACAGCATCAGAAAGGTCGAGAACCACTGTTTTAAAGTCTATTTTGTCTGGTGTAAGTATTGCTACCCCAGCTTTTTGTTTGTTTCCATTTTCATGAAATATTTTTTCCCATCCCTTTACTTTCAATCTGTGTGTGTCTTTTCATCTGAAGTGGGTCACTTGTAGACAGCATATATATGGCTCTTGTTTTATTTATTTATATGTTTGTTTGTTTATTTATTTATTGCGTGTAAACAACAAAATGGTATTTCTCACAGTTCTGGAGGCAGTCCAAGATCGGAATGCTGGCACATTTGGTGTCTAGTGAGGTTGTTTGGATGATATTTTTAAAAATATTTCATTCCTGGCTGGTATGGCTCAGTTGGGCATCGTCCCAGGCACCAAAGGTTTGCTGGTTCAATTCCCAGTCAGGTACATGTCTGCGTTGCAGGCTCGATCCCCAGTAGTGAGTGTGTGGGAGGTAGCTGATCGATATTTTGCTCTCACATCAATGTTTCTCTCTCTGTCCCTCCCTCTCCCTTCCTCTCTAAAAATTAATAGAATAAAATTAATAGAAATAATAACAAAAAATAAAAGATATTTCAACTGGTGGTCCTGGAATCTCATAGTCATAAACACAAATATATATACATTCTTCTCTGAAAGTTTATCACCAAAGAGTTAAACGGAAAGAGGAGGGCATTAAGAACAACATCTAATATGATTTTGAAGACAGTATGTTTACACGGTGTTTTAAAAAGGTAGTTCTGTGCACATTATCAAGCCTCCATCACTGCAAGGGAGGTGGTAGATGGTTACACTGATGACTGTCACACAGCCAAGGGGACTTACCTGCTTCTGAAAAACAGGGGCTCTCATTTTTTATACATTCACATGAATTGGACACCTACAGAGTCTCTATCAAAGGCTTGACATCAAAAAGGAACCATGAAAGAGAACCTCAGACTAAGAAAGCCTAAAAAATGAATTTAACATAAATTAATGTACAAAGATCAGGATTAAAATCACTTGGAAATCAGATTTCTGAGTTGCAAGGTACTAAAGTGTCCTAAAGGACAGCCATCAGACAGACAGCAATCTAATTAACTAATTAAATTATTCTAATTAAATTCTTACAGGCCAGTTCATTTTTTTCTTTCCTAATTATTAGGTACATTATGACCAAACTAGGTCATCACAGTCAACATCTTGACAGAATTTGGAATGTTGGGGAAACACTGTGAACCAGCAGTCAGGGAATCTGATTTGTAGTCTGGCCTCCACTATTAACTAGCAACGTGACTGGTCAAGTTACTTCATCTCTTTTGGCTTTGGTTTCCTAATGTGTAATCTGTTATAGCAGCCGTGGGCAAACTACGGCCCACGGGCCGAATCCGGCCCGTTCGGCTGTTCTATCCGGCCTGCAGAGCCGAAAGAGCAGAGGGTTCTCTTGCTCTCCCCTCCGCTCCTTCACTTTGAATTTATATTAGTTCACACAAACACTCCATCCATGCTTTTGTTCCGGCCCTCCGGTCCAGTTTAAGAACCCATTGTGGCCCTCAAGTCAAAAAGTTTGCCCACCCCTGTGTTATAGTCTCTTTCAGCTTGAAATATATATATATTTAAATACAAAACTATATTATAATTTAAAAATATTAAAACTCAACTCTGCTAATGACTGAGTTTCAGGAAATGTATTTACATGATCGGGGAGAACCAGATGGGCTTTTTTTCAAAGATACAGGCAAAGAGCATCTGCAGAGTCCTGTTTTGGGGGGAAGGTGATATATTTATGTAAATATGTAATTTACATATGCATTTTATTAAGAATATTCCTTATAAAGAATTCAATATCTATATCCCAGAGAATCTATACTTTCTAAAAAGTACGGTACTAGCAGACCTGTAAGAAATACTAAATGGAATTCATCTGAAATGAAAAGACACTATAGGGATTTGCATCCACATGAAGAAAAAAGAGTACTGATAAAGATAACTACAGGTAAAAATAAAAGACAGTTAAATGTATTTTTTGTTTGTAACTCTTTTCTCCTAATTTAAAGACAAATGCATGCCCTGGCCAATGTCGCTCAGTTGGTTGGGCATCATCCCATGCACCGGAAAGTTGCTGGTTCAATTCCCACTCAGGGTGTGTGCCCAGTTGGTGGGCTAGATCCCTGGTAGGGGACGTGCAGGAGGCAGCTGATCGACGTTTTGCTCTCACATCGAAAGTTTCTCTCTTGAGAGAAACCAAGATGGCGGCATAGGTAAGCACCTAAACTGCTGCCTTGCACAACAATTTCAAAACTACAACTAAAAGACAGAACGGACACCATCCAGAACCACAGGAAAGCTGGCTGAGTGAAAATTCTACAACTAGAAGGAAAGAGAAAAGCTCACAGAGAATTGGAGGTACGGAAAAGGGTCTTTGTGCGCGCAGAGAGGAAGGGCGGCTGAGAGCCTGGCTGACTTTCTCTGGCGGAAGGGGGAAGGAAGCCTCCGACTGCACTGAACCCCAGTTCTGACTGCACTGAACCCCAGTTCCGGGCGAGCCCCCTGGGGACCCACGCTCTTGTGGGGGGACTCTGGACTCTGGGGCGGAGACTCAGGAGCTGGGGAAGGCAGAAGTCTGAAGGCGTGCGCGTGCCAGTGCACACAAAGGCTGCGGAGGTTGCCACAGGCTTTCCCTAGTGGAAGGGAGTCAGAGGCTCCTGACTACACTGAGCCCCAGTTCTGACTCCACTGGACCCCAGTTCCAGGCGAGCCCCTGGGGACCCACGCTCTTGTGGGGGGAGTCTGGACTCTCGGGCAGAGACTCGGGAGCCAGGGAAGGCGGAGGACTGAAGGTGCGCGTGTGCCAGTGCACACAAAGGCTGCGGAGGTTGCCACAGGCTTTCCCTAGTGGAAGGGAGTCAGAGGCTCCTGACTGCACTGAGCCCCAGTTCTGACTCCACTGGACCCCAGTTCCAGGCGAGCCCCTGGGGACCCACGCTCTTGTGGGGGGAGTCTGGACTCTCAGGCGGAGACTCAGGAGCCAGGGAAGGCAGAGGTCTGAAGGCGCGCACGTGCGCGCAAGGGCAAGGCTGACATGAAGCCAAGACTGAGACTCCACCCCATCCAAGCTGAGCACAGAGGCTATTGCAATTTGGCAAGTCTAATCCTATTAGGCTGTCTCCAGCACTGAACTTCTCCCAGCATAGACACAGCTGATCCTTACAGCCAACTGGCCTGGAGGTCAATTCTTCCCAGTGATACCAACAACAATCAAGACTTAATTACAACAAGGCTGTACACACAGTCCACAAAGGGGTGCACCAAGAGTGTCCACCTCAGGTTAACTGGGGAGGCAGACCCACTGGGCCATATTGGAAACCTAGCACACTAATCTACCTTACCAACTCAGGGAAGCAGTCAAAATGCGGCGTCAAAGAAACAGATCACAAACGAAAGAAATGGAGGAAAACAAACGACTGGATATAGAATTCAAAACCACGGTTAAAAGGCTTTTCAAGAATATCCTAGAAAAGGCCGATAAATATAACGAGACCCTTGAAGATATGAAAAAGGACCAACTAGAAATTAAACATACACTGACTGAAATAAAAAATATTATACAGAGACCCAAAAACAGACTAGAAGAACACAAAAATCAAGTCAAAGAATTGAAATACAAAGAAGCAAAAAACACTCAACCGAAAAAGCAAAAAGCAAAAAAAAAATCCAAAAAGTTGAAGATAGTGTAAGAAGACTCTGGGACAACTTCAAGCGTACCAACATCAGAATTATGGGGGTGCCAGAAGAAGAGAGAGAGCAAGATACTGAAAACCTATTTGAAGAAATAATGACCGAAAACTTCCCCCACCTGGTGAAAGAAACAGACTTACAAGTCCAGGAAGCGCACAGAACCCCAAACAAAAGGAATCCAAAGAGGACCACACCAAGACACATCATAATTAAAATGCCAAGAGCAAAAGACAAAGAGAGAATATTAAAAGCAGCAAGAGAAAAACAGTTAGTTACCTACAAGGGAGCACCCATACGACTGTCAGCTGACTTTTCAACAGAAACTATGCAGGCCAGACGGGAGTGGCAAGAAATTTTCAAAGTGATGAATAGCAAGAACCTACAACCAAGATTACTCTACCCAGCAAAGCTATCATTCAGAATTGAAGGGCAGATAAAGAGCTTCACAGATAAGAAAAAGCTGAAGGAGTTCATCACCACCAAACCAGTATTATATGAAATGCTGAAAGGTATTCTTAAAGAAGAGGAAGAAGAAAAAAGTAAAGAGAAAAATTATGAACAACAAATACATATCTATCAACAAGTGAACCTAAAAATCAAGTAAATTAAAAACCTGAGGATTAGAATAATCTGGTGAATATAATAGAATCAGGGGCATAGAAAGGGAGTGGACTGATAATTCTCAGGGGGAAAGGGGTATGGGGGGTTCATGAAGAGACTGGACAAAAATCATACACCTATGGATGAGGACAGTGGGGGGGAGGTAAGGGCAGAAGGTGGGGTGGGAACTGGGTGGAGGGGAGCTATGGGGGGAAAAAGGAGAAACAATTGTAATAATCTGAATAAAGATTTATTAAAAGAAAAAAAAAGTTTCTCTCTGTCTGTCCCTCTCCCTTCCTCTCTATCTAAAAATTAATTTTAAATATTTAAATAAATAAATAAATGACAACTGCATAAAGTAATAATTATAGATCTGTGGCAATGGGCACATAATGTATTAACTGTAATTTGTATGATAGATTAATGATAAAGGGTCAATCCATCAAGAAGTTATAACAATTTTAAACATATGTACCTAAGAACAGAATCCAAAATTGCATGAAAAAACTGAAGGTAGAAATAAACTCAACAATAATAGTTGGAGCTTTGCCTTGGCTGGTTTGGCTCAGTGATTAGAGTGTTGGCCCTAGGGGTCTCAGGTTTAATTCCCAGTCAAGGACATGTACCTCAGTTGCAGGCTCCCCAGCCCCAGTAGGGGTGGATACAGGAGGCAACCAATTGATGTGTCTCTCTCACATTGATGTTTCTCTCTATCTGTCCACCTCCTCCTCCCTTCTACTCTCTCTACAAATCAATGGAAAAAAATCTCCTTGAGTGAGGGTTTAAAAAAAATAGTTGGAGCTTCTTTACCCCACATAAAGATTAAAGCAGACATTCATGAAATAATGAATAGAAAAAATAGTAAAGAAAATCAACAAAACCTAAAGTTGGTTCTTTGAAAAGATCAGCATGATTAACAGTCCTTTAATAAGACTGACCAAAAAAGGAGACAAGACTCAAATCACTAAAATCAGGACTGAAAGAAGGGACATTACTACCGACCCTACAGATATAAAAAGGAGTGAACAGTTGATTATCGACAAATTTGATTGCCTAGATAAAAATGGACAAATTCTTAAAAAGACATAAACTATCAAAACTAACTCAAGAGAAATAGAATATACAGGGGTAGGCAAAAGAAGGTTTACAGTTGTATGAGAAACACCATTTATTCTTGTGTTATTATCTACTAGAGGCTCAGTGCACGAAATTCTTGTACAGGTAGGGTCCCTAGGCCTGGCCAGCAATAAGGGACGATCTGCAGGGCGACTGGAAGGGCGATTGGGGGGCTTCCGCTGGCACCTGCCTTGGCTGGCCTGGGGCCTGTGGGCTGGAGGCAACTCCTTCATTGAGTGTCTGCCCCCTGGTGGTCAGTGCATGTCATAGTGACTGGTCGTTCCGCCGTTTGGTCAATTTGCATATTAGGCTTTTATTATATAGGATTGTATTATTTATTTGTATTATAACCATAAACATACTTTTGCCCACCACTGTATAAATAGACCTATAACAACAATATGAAGAGCTATAAGAAACTGAATTAGTACCCCCCCCAAAAAAAAACTTCCCACAAAGAAAGGTACAGGATGGCTTCACTAGTGAATTCTATGAAATATTTAAAGAAGTAATACCAATTCTTTAAAACTCTTCCAGAAAGTAGAGGAGGAGAAAACACTTCCCATATTATCCTGATACCAAAACCATACAAAGACATCACAAGGAAGAAACTACAGACCAGTGTTTCTTGTGAACACAGATGTGATATTCCTCAACAAAATGCTTACAAACCAAATCCAGAAACATATTTTTAAAAAGATGAAAAGGCACTGGAGTTTGAGAGTTATAGATATAATGAACAACCTCAGCACAAGCATTTATTCATTCAGTTACCTGCCTTGCTCAAGAGCATTCTAAATGAAGTATGAATGAGGACATTGATGAAACCTCACTTTCATGATGTCAGTTTTTTCCTATTTAGAAAGTAAAGGTTTGAGAGATTATTATTAGAATTGCTCTGATACCATCATTTACCACATACCCTTTCCATAGTCAGTAGATAAGTTGGATTTTGTGTTTGTTTTCTTAATTTACAAAGTTAGTATTTTCTCCATTAAGAAGTGATGCCAAACAAGGGAAAACTGGATTATGATAAGACCTGATTAAAATATGTATTCTCAGCCTTCTGCTATAACCTAAGTCAGTCATGGGAATGTAATATCAGCATAGTGACTATAATCTATATATATAAAAGCCTAAGTGACCGTTAAACCATTCACTATGATGCGCACTGACCACCAGGGGGCAGACGCTCAACACACAGGCATGGAAACATGGTCAGACTGATGAATCTCAGAGGGAAGTGGGGAGGGAAGAGGGCGGGAAGAGATTAACCAAAGATCTTTTATTATTATTATTATTATTGATTTTTTACAGAGAGGAAGGGAGAGAGATAGAGAGTCAGAAACATTGATGAGAGAGAAACATCGATCAGCTGCCTCCTGCACACCTCCTACTGGGGATGTGCCCGCAACTAAGGTACATGCCCTTGACCGGAATCGAACCTGGGACCTTTCAGTCCACAGGCTGACGCTCTATCCACTGAGCCAAACCGGTTTCGGCTAACCAAAGATCTTATATGCATACTAGAGGTCTGGTGCATGGATTCGTGCACTGGTGGGGTCCTTTGGCCCGGCCTGTGGGGATTGAGCTGAAACCGGCCTGGTGCATGGATTCGTGCACTGGTGGGTCCCTCCACCTGGCCTGCGGGGATCAGGCTGGCTGAAACTGGCCCCATGCACCGGTGGGGTCTCTCAGACTGGCCTGCAGGGATCAGGCCAAAACCGTCAGTCTGACATCTCCCGAGAGGTCCCAGATTTCAAGAGGGTGCAGGCCAGGCCGAGGGATCCCACCGGTGCACAAATCTGTGCACCAGGCCTCTTGTCAATAATAACATATTGCAAATTTGAAAGTTACTAAGAAAGTAAATCTTGAAAGTTCTCAACAAAAAACATTTATAACTTTGTATTGGGACAAATGATAACTAGATGTATTGTGGTGATCATTTTGCAATATACACATATGTTGAATAATTGTGTTATATACCTGAAACTAATATAGTGTTGTATGTCAATGATACTTTAATTTTAAAAAATGTATTCTCAAGTGAAACAGCACAGGAAGAAGCAATCAGCAAATGCAGAAGAAATACAGTTTATAAAAATGTTGGGCCATCTCTTTAATAAATCATATAAAAAGAAGGCAGGGGAGAGGGGGGAGAGTTTCAGTGTAAAGAGGGATCTCAGAGACACAACAATCCACAGATTTGTCTGACCATCATAAAAAGAGAGGCAAAGTATGGTATATGACCATTGATGGGATATAATAGGAAGGACACAGCATCAACTATGAGTATTCTTGCTAAAAAAAAATGAACGTACCATCCCAGTTTACAGGAAATATAGGAAACAGAGGAACATGTTAAAGGACTCCACAGAGACGTGTAGAGAGTGCCTGGGAAGGCACATGGGCATTTCTTTAATTATTGTCAGCTGAATCCAGTGGCATTGGCAGAGCCACGTCCTGGAAACACACCTTGCCAGAGGCAGGTGTGTTGTCAGCCAGACCTTCAGCTCAGGCGCCAGGGGATGGGTTTCATTATCTAAATCTAGCCAAGCACCAGGAACAAACATGATTATCCAGGCCCACCCAGAAGTAATGATTATAAAGAACCCACAAGAATGCACATAATCTCCTTTGTCTTGGGCTTTAGTAAAACTTCCTGTTTTTTTGCTATATAAAATAAACATGCTGTATTGGCTCTGGGTCACTGTCTCTCCATCAGAGGACAGCTGTCCCACCTGGCCCCAGCTTTTCCCTCCTATCTCTGTGTCTGTCTCTTTCTTTCATTTTCTCAATCCCCAGCAGCCCCTACTCAGGAACCGGACAGCTCTCTAGCTGTGCTGGACGCGAAAAAGAGAGAAATATTTACAGAGATACAATTGGGTAGATCCAGAATGTGGGAAATTCTCCAGACCAAGTGACAACGACTTCTCCAGCAAATAAGTGAAAGAAAAAATGAAGAGGAAGGAAGAATTGTCATGGATTAAAATGGATTTATGAGACAAATAAACACAATTTGTGGACATTATTTGGATCCTAATTCAAACACAAACTCTATAAAAAGACATTTTTGAGCAAGTGAGGAAATCTGAACATTTACTGAATATTTACTGTTACTGTTAATTTTTTAGGTGCCATATGGCATTATGATTACTTTTTTAAAAATGTTCCTGTTTCTTAGAGATATACAATATAATTATCTGCTTATAACTGTTTTTTCTTCTTTCCCATTTGCTTGCCTTCCTCTCTAAATTATGAGATAATCACCTGGCTGGTATGGCTCAGCCATTGAGCATCAACCTAGGAACCAAGAGGTTGCTGGTTCAATTCCCAGTTAGGGCACATACCCAGATTATGGGCTCGATCCCCAGTAGGGGCCATGCAGGAGGCAGCTGATCAATGATGTTCTTCTCTCATTGATGTTTCTATCTTCCTCTCCCTTCCTCTCTATCTAAAAATCAATAAAAATCCCTAACTGGTTTGGCTCAGTGGATAGCACATCGGCCTGTGGACTGAAAGGTCCCAGGTTCAATTCCAGTCAAGGGCATGTACCTTGGTTGTGGACACAACCCCAGTAGAGGTGTGCAGGAGGCAGCTGATGGATGTTTTTTTCTTTCTTTTCTTTTTTTTTTTTTAAATATATTTTATTGATTTTTTACAGAGAGGAAGGGAGAGGGATAGAGTTAGAAACATCGATGAGAGAGAAACATCGATCAGCTGCCTCCTGCACACCCCCCACTGGGGATGTGCCCGCAACCAAGGTACATGCCCTTGACCGGAATCGAACCCGGGACCTTTCAGTCCGCAGGCCGACGCTCTATCCACTGAGCCAAACCGGTTTTGGCTGGAAGTTTTTTTCTTTTTTTTTTTGGATGTTTTTTTCTTATCGATGTTTCTGACTCTCTGTCCCTCTCTCTAAAAAATCAATAAAATATATATTTTTAAAAAAATTAAAAATTAAAATCAATAAAAAACATAAATTATGAGATACCAAAAGCAGGTACCATTTTTAAAATTCATGTGTGTATTTATAGTCCCTGGTAATTCGAAACATTGGTAATATCTAATATCTGTTCAATAGAACTGTACAGTATAGAAAGAAGAAAAACATAAATCAGAGGAAAAGTAAAAAGGGAAAAACTGAAGGCATACCTCATGTACTGGCTTCAGTTTGGAGATAATTTTACTTAATGGGACATTAGGTAGCAGATGTAAGGCCCAAAAAGAGCTAAACTGTGGGATATCTTTCAACTTCCATGGTTCTTTCAAGTCCTAACTTCCTCTCTTGCCATCAAGCTCTAATTCTACAGTCTCCAACAAAGAGAGGAAAGCAAGGAATAATTAACTCAAATTGTAATTTAATAAATTACCTCTTCCAAGAGTATTCCAGAGAGAATCTGAACAAGGACCAATGGCAAATCCAGAGGATTCGATCTGATAAAGTGGTCAATGAATATATTCAGATATTTTGAATGGATTTCCCTCAAATGAAACCATAAGTTTATACTGAAGTAGAAGCTATTTTTACATTTAGCATTTGGCAAATCCTTCCATTGTCATAATTAAAAAAAAAACTCATTGCAGTCTTAACCAGGTGTGTGTGTTTTTTCCCATTATGCTCTCCCTGAGCTATTACATGCCAATCCCTAAGGAAGTCTGAGTAGATGAGCTATTTTTATAATCTATGACTATTGCTGGCATGAATGATCCACCCACATATTCCAAAAGGAACTAGCAGTTTAAAAACTGGGCACTGTTTCATCATAATACTTGAGACTCAGTAGACAATTTCAATGTCAGGGCCAAGAGCCACAGCTAAGAAAGACTACAAGAAAAAAGTTTTCAAGGCTTGGTCCTGTGAAAAGGAGGCTACTCCTACTTGGGTCTTTTCAGCCAAACCCGTCCCTTGAACCTCATCAGCAATGTTAACAGTCTCAGCTTTGAAGGACAATGACCTTGAATACAGAGCAATGGACAATGACCTTGAATACAGAGAGAAAACGGTGTTAATAGCCCTGGCTGGTGTGGCTTAGTTGGTTGGAGCTTCTTCCCATGCACTGAAAGGTCCCGGGTTCGCTTCCTGGTCAGATGTATACGGGAGGCAACTGATTGTTGTTTCTCTCTTACATCGATGTTTCTCTCTCTTCTCTCTCTAAAAAATCAATTTAAAGAAAGTTAAGCCCTAACCGGTTTGGCTCAGTAGATAGAGCATCGGCCTGCAGACTCAAGGGTCCCAACTTCGATTCTGGTCAAGGGCATGTACCTTGGTTGTAGGCACATCCCCAGTAGGGGGTGTGCAGGAGGCAGCTGACTGATGTTTCTCTTTCATCAATGTTTCTAACTCCCTTCCTCTCCGTAAAAAATCAATAAAATATATTTTTTTAAAAAATAAAGTTCAGTTGTTAAAACTTCTTAAATGTTTTTAAGTTAAAAAAATAAAAATTTAAAATAAAATGTGTTTATAGCTTCATCCCCTCCTTCCTACAGCTGGAAGGCCAGCGGTTGCTATGTGCGTAGTGGTTTTAGAACGCTGGCCCTGAGGTCAAAATACCTAAGTTTACATTCCGGCTCAGGTATTTGCTGAATACAGGGCCTTGTGCAAGGATTTACCCTTTCTCTGCCACTGTTTTCTTATCTAAAAAAAAAAAAAGATAATATCACCTTCCTTTTAGAATAAGATTAAATAAAATAATTCATTTAAAGTGTTTAGCACCGGGGAGTGGGGAGGACAGGAGCAGGTTGGAAGAGTTTATGGGGTGGGGGGAAAGGAGGATTTATGTAACACTTTCAACAATAAAGATTTTCAAAAAAAGAATTCTCTAATAACTAAAAAAAATGAAGTGTTTGGCACAAGGCTGGAACATGGTACATACCCAAGAGATATCTGTTATAATTAATGATCTTTGGTTGTTCATAAGAACCTCAGTAATGCAATACTGAGCCACATCATGGTCCACTCAGTCCAGTATTTGTCTCTGATGGTGGCAGCAAGGGACATTTGGGGAGAGAAGAGAATGCTCTTTTTTGTTATTACCTCAAATGATTAAAGGTTTATCTGAAAATATTCCTAACGTCTTTGACTAACTAAAAATAATATGTCATCATGCATGTATCTATATCATTTTGTTGTTGCTAATCCTTACCCAAGAATATTTTGCCATTGATATTTAGAGAGAGTGGAAGGGAGGGGGAGAGACAGAGAAAGAAACATCGATGTGACAGAGACACATTGATTGGTTACTTCCCTGACCAGGGCCAGAGCCTGCAACTGAGATATATGCCCCTGACCAGAATCAAACTCGGGACCCTTCAGTCCAAGGTCCAATGCTCTGTCCATTGAGCTAAACCAGCTAGGGCTCTATATCATTTTTATCTATATTTATATTTGCAACTGGAACTGACTTTCTTATATTAAAATACTACATTCAAAAAGCAAGAGGATAACCCTTATATCTTGTTTTTTAATATTTTGTTAACAAGTCCGTATTTACCTTATCCTTTAGTCTTTTTTTTTTAATTGATTTCAAAGAGGAAAAGGGCAGAGAGAGAAAGAGAGAGAGACATCAATGATGAGAATGTCTCCTGCACGTCCCCTATTGGGGATCGAGCCCGAAACCTGGGCATGTGCTCTGACTGGGAATGGAACCCGGGACCCTTCAGCCCGCAGGCCAATGTTTTATCCACTGAGCCAAACCAGCTAGGGCTTTAGTAGTCTTGGTTTCAGAGTTTTGATTCAGATTTCCCCTATCAGCTTTAATTTCAGAGAATAAAAGAGCCCTAGCTTTCAGCAGTTGATTATCTAGGTTCTAATTTATTCAGTTCAATTCATCATAGATAATTTTTAGTTCCTACTGCAAAGTGCAAAATTGAACATAAAAAATATAAAATGGAGTTTCTGTTTTCAAAGAGCTTAGAGTTTTCTGAATAATAATGAAAACTATGTACGGAGGCAGCTGTAGCCTTGAGATTAAGAACACTGACTCTGACCTGGCCGGTTTTGCTCAGTGGATAGAGCGTTGACCTATGGACTGAAAGGTACCAGGTTTGATTCCGGTCAAGGGCATGTACCTTGGTTGGGGGCACATCCCCAGTAGAAGGTGTGCAGGAGGCAGCTGATCGAAGTTTCTCTCTCATCAATGTTTCTGACTCTCTATCCCTCTCCCTTCCTCTCTGTAAAAAATCAATAAAATACATATTTAAAAAAAAGAACACTGACTCTGGAGCCAGACTGCTTGGGTTCAAATTCTGATTCTGCCATTTTTTTTATGACCTTGAGCCAACTGCTTAAATTCTCTGTACTTTGGGTTCCTTGTCTGTTAAACAGCTAACAACATTATCTAGGATTGTTAAAAGGATAAAGAAGTTCCAAATTAAGCACTTAGAATAGCAGCTGGGTGGTAGATAGTAAGTACTCAATAAAATGGCAACAATTTGAAGTAGGCATTAGAGCTGTTCACCAATATTCCTGTTCTCTCTTTCAGACAGTGGAATGCACACGTAATAGGATCATATTGGCCTGCCCCCTTTTAAGTGACTCTGGCTAATGAAATGTGAGAAGTGACATGTGTTACCTCGGGGTTGAAGCTTAAACCCAGGATATAATTTGCTGAGTTAATCCTCCCCTGGTGAGTAAGCAAGCTTGTGCTGAGATACACCCTCTGATACTAAGACGTGTGACTAAGTATCACATATCTTGTGACTGCGATGAATACAGCCCCTTGCTAATCCACCATAGACAAGTAGCTTGAATAAGAAAGACTATGTTATGTAAAAGACTATGTTATGAGACTTTGGGGTTGTTTGTTGTGTATCTTAACCTAGACTATTGACCAATACACTATCATTCCATCCACTGGGGATATAAAAGTGAATCAAACTGACAAAAGACCTGCCCTCTTGGGGTTTCTCAATACAATATCCAAACTACTCTATGCAAGCACACTATTAAGAAAAAGCCAAAATGACTGATAAGAGTTTACTACTTCTTTCTGCCTCCTACAGTGAGAGCTTAGACATGTTACAAATGAGTCAAAATTGAGACAGAAAGCTAAAGAAGCATCCATAAAATGGTCTCATCTTATGTAACTCTTATTACCTCTCAAAATGCATGACACAGATAAACAACACAGGGATCACATCATACAAACACAACAGGAGTGTGATGGAGCTGAACCTGAGCATCAGGAGACCTGTGAGGGTTTAGTGGCTCTGCCTCTAACTGTGTCACTCTGCCCAGTGTGATGAGTTGTCCTTCTTTGTGGGGTCCCTCAATAATTGGAAATAATGAAATATCATCTCCCTTTCCAGGAGGCAAACTGTATGGTAGACATGAGCATCCACTCATTCATGTATTAATTCTTGCAAGTGACAAGTAATTATTGACCATCTACTGTGTGTCAGAGAATACAGTTCACAGTGACACAGGGACCAACATGACAGACAAGGTCCTGCTCTCATGCAGCCTACAGGTACTATGGGAGATAGATAATAGATCATCGCAAAGGTTCATCTCATAATGCTGACAGTGATAAGTGCTTTCAGACTAACAGATATGGTCAGTGTGACGGGAGGATGGTACTTTGGATTGGGTGGTCCTGGCAGGCACCCCTGTGGAGGTGATGCTGACTTTGGAAACACGATAGACAAGAAGGAATCAATCCTCTGAGGACCTGGGAAGAGTGTGCCAAGTAGGATGGCAAGTACAAAGGCACCAAGACATGGTAGAAGAGCATAAAGAGCCTATAGAAGTGGTAAGAGGTCAGAAAGAGATGGAGGGGTCACTTCTCAGGCTTCTGTAGGCAATAAGGAGTTTGCAAGCTCCTGGAGTCTCTGAAGCAGAAAAGTGACATAATTCAATTCATAATGTATGCTTAAGAATGCTGTTTGGAGAGGAATCAATCTGGAGGCAATTTCAATAGTCTAGATAAGGGATTGGACAACTGGCACCAGAAAAAGGTTTAAGAAAGGTCATAGTTGGATATATTTTGGAAGACAAGTGACAAGGTTCAGAACATGTGACCCCAAAATATGGCACCTTGGCACACTGAATATTTTAAGCTGAAGGAATCTGAGAAAAAGGCAGATGCAGGAAAGTCTCTCTGACCTTCCCACTAGCATGGGAGAGGTGCCCTCCCTATACCCCAAGGAAAGAAACAGCCTCTCTATGAGGCAGGGATGCCTGGAGGAATCCAAACAACAGCCTTGCTAAGCTTCCCCCAGTTTATCACCCTGAGCTCATACCCCTTTTTGTCCTATCACATTTTTCCATGACTCTCCATTCCTCATCAAACCTAGTATTAAAAATGTATAGGCTTACACCCGGCCGGTGTGGCTCAGTGGTTGAGCATCGACCTATGAACCAGGAAGTCATGATTTGATTCCCGGTCAGGGCACATGCCTGGGTGGCAGCTTGGTCCCCAGTGTGGGATGTGCAGGAGGCAGCTGATCAAGGATTCTCTTCATCATTGATGCTTCTATCTCTCCCTCCCTCTCCCTTCCTCTCTGAAATCAATAAAAATATACATATTTTTAAATGTACAGATTTAACTGTTTCTTCAGGTCTTCATTTCCTTATAAAGGCTTCCGTGTCATATGATACTTATATTAAATACATTTGTACGCTTTTCTCCTGTTACTCTGTCTTTGCCAGTTTAGGGACCCAGCCAGGAACCCTAAGAGGGTTGAGGAAAACTTTTTCCTCCTTTACACAAGACAAAAGGATATACTAGTGTGGAAGTTCCTTTCACAATTAAGACTAGAACTAACATATGACCCAGCAATTCCTCTTCTGGGTATTTACCCAAAACATATGAAAACAGTTATTTGTAAAGATATGTGTACCTCCATGTTCGTTCCAGCTTTATTTACAATAGCTAAGACATGGAAACAACCTGAGTCCATCACTGGATGAATGGATAAAGAAAATGTGTTATATATACAATGCAATACTACTCAGCCATAAAAATAAAAGATTAAATACTGCCATTTGTAACAATAGGGATGGATCTTTTTTTTTTTTTTTAAATAAATCTTTATTCAGATTATTACAATTATTTCTCCTTTTTCCCCCCATAGCTCCCCTCCACCCCTTTCCCACCCCACCTTCTGCCCTTACCTCCCCCCCACTGTCCTCATCCATAGGTGTATGATTTTTGTCCATTCTCTTCATGAACCCCCCCATACCCCTTTCCCCCTGAGAATTATCAGCCCACTCCCTTTCTATGCCCCTGATTCTATTATATTCACCAGATTATTCTGCTCTTCAGGTTTTTAATTCACTTGATTTTTAGGTTGGCTTGTTGATAGATATGTATTTGTTGTTCATAATTTTTTCTCTTTACTTTTTTCTTCTTCCTCTTCTTTAAGAATACCTTTCAGCATTTCATATAGTACTGGTTTGGTGGTGATGAACTCCTTCAGCTTTTTCTTATCTGTGAAGCTCTTTATCTGCCCTTCAATTCTGAATGATAGCTTTGCTGGGTAGAGTAATCTTGGTTGTAGGTTCTTGCTATTCATCACATTGAAAATTTCTTGCCACTCCCGTCTGGCCTGCATAGTTTCTGTTGAGAAGTCAGCTGACAGTCGTATGGGTGCTCCCTTGTAGGTAATTAACTGTTTTTCTCTTGCTGCTTTTAATATTCTCTCTTTGTCTTTTGCTCTTGGCATTTTAATTATGATGTGTCTTGGTGTGGTCCTCTTTGTATTCCTTTTGTTTGGGGTTCTGTGGGCTTCCTGGACTTGTAAGTCTATTTCTTTCACCAGGTGGGGGAAGTTTTCGGTCATTATTTCTTCAAATAGGTTTTCCGTATCTTGCTCTCTCTCTTCTTCTGGCACCCCCATAATTCTGATGTTGGTACGCTTGAAGTTGTCCCAGAGTCTTCTTACATTATCTTCAACTTTTTGGATTTTTTTTTTTGCTTTTTGCTTTTTCGGTTGAGTGTTTTTTGCTTCTTTGTATTTCAATTCTTTGACTTGATTCTTGTGTTCCTCTATTCTGTTTCTGGGTCTCTGTATAATATTTTTTATTTCAGTCAGTGTATGTTTAATTTCTAGTTGGTCCTTTTTCATTTCTTCGAGGGTCTCGTTATATTTATCGGCCTTTTCTAGGATATTCTTAAAAAGTCTTATAACGGTGGTTTTGAATTCTATATCCAGTCGTTTGTTTTCCTCCATTTCTTTCGTTTGTGATCTGATTCTTTGACCCCGCATTTTCACTGAATCCCTGAGTTGGTAAGGTAGATATTTGTGCTAGGTTTCCAATATGGCCCAGTGGGTCTGCTTCCCCAGTTAACCTGAGGTGGACACTCTTGGTGCACCCCTTTGTGGACTGTGTGTACAGCCTTGTTGTAATTAAGTCTTTATTGTTGTTGGTATCACTGGGAAGAATTGACCTCCGGGCCAGTTGGCTGTAAGGATCAGCTGTGTCTATGCTGGGAGAAGCCCGGTGCTGGAGACAGCCTTATAGGATTAGACTTGCCAAATTGCAATAGCCTCTGTGCTCAGCTTGGATGGGGTGGAGTCTCAGTCTTGGCTTCCTGTCAGCCCCGCCCCTGCGCGCATGTGCGCTTTCAGTCCTCCGCCTTCCCCAGCTCGAGTCTCCGCCTGAGAGTCCAGACTCCCCCCACAAGAGCGTGGGTCCCCAGGGGCTCGCCTGGAACTGGGGTTCACTGCAGTCAGAACTGGGGCTCGGTGCAGTCAGAATCCTCTGACTCCCCTCCACTAGGGAAAGCCTGTGGCAACCCCCGCAGCCTTTGTGCGCACCGGCGCGGCGCGTGTGCGCACTTTCAGTCCTCCGCCTTTCCCGGGCTCCTGAGTCTCCGCCCGAGAGTCCAGACTCCCCCTACAAGAGCGTGGGTCCCCAGGGGCTCGCCTGGAACCGGGGTTCACTGCAGTCAGAACTGGGGCTCAGTCAGGATCCTCTGACTCCCTTTCACTAGGGAAAGCCTATGGCTACCTCCGCAGCCTTTGTGCGCACTGGCCCGTGTGCGCCTTCAGACTTCTGCCTTTCCCAGCTCGCGGTCCGAGGCTTCCTTCCCCCTTCCGCCAGAGGAAGTCAGCCAAGCTCTCAGCCGCCCTTCCTCTCTGCGCGCACAAAGCCCCTTTGCCGTACCTCCAATTCTCTGTGAGCTTTTCTCCTTCCTTCTAGTTGTAGAATTTTCACTCAGCCTGCTTTCCTGTGGTTCTGGATGGTGTCCGTTCTGTCTTTTAGTTGTAGTTTTGAAATTGTTGTGCGAGGCAGCAGTTTAGGTGTTTACCTATGCCGCCATCTTGGTTTTTTTTTTTTTGATAGGGATGGATCTTGAGGGTAATATGCTAAATGAAATGCTAGACAGTCAAGGACAAAAACCAATGATTTCACTCATATGTAGAATATGAAATAAAAACATAACAAATGAACAAAATAAATAAAAACAAACTCCAATACAGACATCAGAATGGTGGTTACTAAAAGGAAAGGAAGGTGGGAGGAGGGTGAATTGGGTAAAGGAAGTCAAATATATGGTAAAAAAGGAAACGAGACTTAGGGTTGTGAGCACACAATGGCATATACAGATAGCAAATTATAATACTGTATGCCTAAAATTTAAATAATGTTATTAACCAATGTTACCTCAATACATTTTTTTTAAAAGAAGGATATACTAATATGTTAGATGTGGGAGTAAGAGAAAGACAGAATTAAAGATGATGGAAGATGTTATTTCCTAAAATAGGGAAAGCTGAGGGATGAACATGGTTTGGGGTAAAGATGGGGAATTCTATTTTTAAATGTATTAAATTTGTCAAACCTACTGGGTAGATTTTCAAGAATAGTAAATGAGATCATGTATTTTAAAACACCTAATATATAATAAATGCTCAAAAACAGTTAATTTCTTTCCAAATTTCCTAAATCTCCTAAAGCTAAGTGTCCTAATTTGGAAAGGGGATAATACTAGTAATATGGATCTTACAGGTTCATGGGGAGCCTTGACTGACTTAATATATGTGAATAAAGATTATTATAGCTAACCTGTATGTAGTTCTTATCATGTGCCAAGTACTTTTGTAAGTGCTACATTTGTTAATTTACGCCTTCCAACAGTTCTGTAAGTAAGGTGCTGTTATCTCCATTTCACCGATGAGGAAGTGAGGCACGGAGTAGAGGTTAAAAAACTTGACCAAGTAAGTCTGCACTGATAGAACGCAAAAGCTGAATAAAACGTATTATAAAATGCCCAAACGTATACTGCGGACAATAAATTCAGAAAGAGAAGAGACAGGTTACTTTGAATATTGAACAAATACTTACTGAACATCTTCTCTGTGCCAGACGGTGGTCTAGGAACCACAGACACAGCAATGAACAAAAAAGACCAAAAACCTGCCATCCTGGGCTCAGCCAAGGAAACGGGATTAGCCTAGAAAATGTGTAGGTTCTTGCCCTAGCCAGTTTGCTCCGTGGATAGAGCATTGGCCCAGGAGTGTGAAGGGCCCCGGAGTGTGAAGGGCCCCGGAGTGTGAAGGGCCCCGGAGTGTGAAGGGTCCCGGGTTCGATTCCATTCAAGGGCGAGTACCTCCGTTGCAGGCTCAATCCCAGCCCAGTCAGGGGATGTGTGGGAGGCAACCAATCGATGTGCCTCTCTCACATCAATGTTTCTCCCAGTGTGTCTCTCCCCCTCCCTTCCACTCTATGGGAAAATATCTTCTGGTGAGAATTAACCAAAAAGACAAAATGTGTAGGATCTGAATACCGAAAGGGGGAAAGCAGGGATCAATTGGCAAATTACAGCAGTCCCTTCAGCATAGCCTATAACCTGTCCAAGCTAAGAATGTGTTTTACATTTTTAAAAGGAGGAGGAGGAGGAAGAGAAGAAAAAGGAAGTGCAGGAGGAGGGTTGTGAATATGGTGATCTGAACTACCTTGAAAGAGGAGGACATAAAATAAACACTGCAGGCAAACAAGACAGACTGTAAAAGGTGCATTTGTTGCCTCTTCGAGAGGCCACGCCGAGCCCGGGGTGGCTGAGAGCAGATACTCCGGGAGGGGGCAGTGGTGAAAGGACAGAAAGAAAGAGGCAACACGTGGAGGCAAGGGCTGCTGGAGTTGATTCTTTTCTCTCTCTGTAGCTGTTAGGAGGGAACCCTTAGGAAATTCACAGACTGTTCTAGATATTTGGTTCTCACACTTTGACGATATGTGTCTAATCTTAGAAGTACTTAAAGAATAGTGTTTTGATGCATACAACAAGAGCAGAATTCTAGGGAATAATTTTAAAAGTAACTTTTAAGGAAAATGTCAGCCTTTTATAAAAGCTCTGCAACCTTAGAAACTCATTTTTTTTTTTTTTTTTTTAGGAGATGAACCATAGCATAGGCCTACTGAGATCTCCAAGTGCAATTTAAGCTGGTCTTTGATGCAAAGGAAATATCACTTGTACCCAATCCAAGTTCGGGTCTTTTGTTAGCGTGGATAGGAGGACAACTACATGAGATATAACACAGAAATCAGGAAAATTCTATACACTGTGGTATTAAGGACCTAGTGTTCATGGGAGAATGACAGTCAACTACATCTGTGGTTATTGATACCAGGTAAAACAATTGTGCAACACCTCTTTGTACACATCCTATGGAGGTTAGTACAGCCACTGAACTATAATAATAACCCTAGAACTATTTTATTAAAACTCAGAAAAAGAGATTTTTAAGGAATTTGTGTTTAGCATGATTACATTTATTTCTCACAGGTGCAATATTTTTTTTAAATAATTGCCCATTTAAAAACACTGTAATAGGGAAAACTACTGTATTAATTTCCTGTTGCTACTGTAATACGTTACCACAATCTTGGTGGTATTAAACCACACAAATTTATTCTCTTACAGTTCTGGAGTACAGAAGTCTGAAATGGGTCTCAAATCAAGGTGTCAGCAGGCCCGCATTTCTTCTGGAGGTGCAAACCCAATTCCTAGCCTTTTCCTTGGCCTGTGGCCCCTTTCCACATTCAAAACTAGTAAGTCTTTCTCATGCTATATCACTCTGCCACTGACTCCTTTTCTGCCTCACTTTTCTACTTTTAAGGACTTTGTGATTACCTTGGACCCACCCAGATAATCCAAAATAATCTCCCTATTTTAAAGTTAGCTAATTAGTAAACAACCTCAACTCCATCTGCACCCTTAGTTCCTTTTGCCATGTAATGATGTAATGTAACATATCCACAGGTTTCAGGGATATCTCTTGGGAGCCATTAACCTGCCTATCCCAACTTTAACCAAAGTTAAACTCTATTGTGCCAGACTGACGTGCTCAAATCTTGTATTTGTTCAGCATCTTTACAGACATTACACATTCTTCTCTATGCTTGAAATTTTGTACCTAAAATATAACCAAATAAATTGGTAAGCCTTTTTGTAGGATTCTTCCCAACTTTTACTTTAAAAAACAAACGAATTAATTTGCACTGTGATACTATCCCACAGAGGTCTTTTAAGTAGAAAAAAATAAAAAGAATGTTTTCATTAATTTTATTCTCTTCTTACAGACTATTCCAAACAAGCTATGATTCTCTTGGCAAAACAGCCCCATCAAGAGTCTCACCAGCCTCTCCCTTGGGAACATAAAGACTCAGACAAGGGGGAAAAAGACAAGGCTAGACACCTGTGCCCTGTGGAAAAAGGAAGAACACATCTAGAAAGCAGCTCTGACAAAGGGAGCCAAGGTGGGGAGAACAGTAATTGGAGAAGAGAGACTGCTTCCAACCTGTTGCTGGTTTATAAGGTAAATCTACTCCTGCAGTAAAAGGGATACAGTAGCAGCACAATAAAAACTGGGACAGGGCGTGGCTCTGCTAGATTGTTTCTCCTGCAAGGCTTCACTCTGATGACAGTCCCACCAAGGACGTGTTTCCATTATGACCTGAGCCCAGTGTGGATCAAGTGTTCCGCCTGAGAGTGCCAAGCATCCTGTGCACATCTATCTCATTAATGCCTTCATTCATTAAAGCTGAACACCTAACATGCTCTAAACGCTGGAGATTTTTTTAAAAAGTAAACAAGGCATGCCGAAACCGGTTTGGCTCAGTGGATAGAGCGTCGGCCTGCGGACTTAAGGGTCCCGGGTTCGATTCCGGTCGGGGGCATGTACCTTGGTTGCGGGCACATCCCCAGTGGGAGGTGTGCAGGAGGCAGCTGATCGATGTTTCTCTCTCATCGATGTTTCTAGCTCTCTATCCCTCTCCCTTCCTCTCTGTAAAATATCAATAAAATATTTAAAAAAAAAAAGTAAACAAGGCATAATAGCACTTATCACATGGCATTTATCGGCATTGGTGTTGGCTTTCTGTCTCCAGGAAGGAACCCTCCTTCATTTTTGCATCCTCATTGTGTAGCACAGTGCCTGGCACAAGCTGGGTGCATAATGAACGAAGGAATCCCTTCAACTGTACTTTTGATACCAGGCTAGATTCTCAAATCTGTACCCTATTGGGGGTGGGAGTGGGGTTTGACGGCAACCCATCTTTATACCGAATGCATGTGGCAATCAGTTTCCCTACGTGGCTGCTAGTACTGAAGTAAGTTAAAGAGTTCGGGAGTCCAGGGAGGGAAGGGTAAGGTCTTCCTTCTCCTCTTCCTTCCCGCGTGGAGGGGGGCTTGAAGTGGGGGGAGGGGGGCAAGAAAGGGACTCTCAGGAACCCGACTGCCCGCCCGAGCTCCTCACCAGGTCAATGGCCACGACGTCCCGCAGCGCCACAACTTGTCGGATGGATTTGGGCGGGTTCTCGGTCAGGTAGATGAGCCGGTCGCTGAGGACCAAGTACTTTAAGGTGTGCTTCTCCGAATCGGACACCACAATGCACGGCTCATAGGCGCGGATGGCATCGTAGACCTCGGGCGCCAGATGCCTACGCAGGAACGCGTCCAGGCGGCTGTTGGTCCGCGCAGGGAAGCCGGACCCCGCGGGGCTGGCCATGCGGGGCGCCCGCGGCCGGGCCGAGTGCCGGGGACAGCGGACGCCTCTGCCCAGCCCCGCCTCGGCGCCGCCCTCGGTGGAACCCGCGCGCGCCACAAAGCGGCCGGCCTCACGGTTGCCACGTGCCCCTCGCCCCTCGGGCGCAGGGAGTGGGGGTTTGGGGGTGGGGCAACTTTGGAGCTGGATTCCTGAGGCTGGTTCCCTGGAGCCCTCCGCCCAGCCCCGCGCTCCCCTCCAATCCTCGTCCGAACCTCGGACTCGGACAACAGTGGGCGGGGTGAGACGCAGGTCCTTCCACTTGGCCAAGGACTTGGAGGCTGCGTGGGCCCTCCGCCCAAGCCTCCCCACACCCCGGGCCACCCAGCATTTTGGACCTTGCCAGTCCTTACAAATTGTATTGAAGCAGCAGTTTTAATCTGGCTTTCTGTTAGAAACTTGAACGAGATGGAACTTACCAATTTATTTTTTTATATAAGCAAAAACAATCCTAGATCCCTATTAAGACCCATCACAAAGATTTAGCATTTGATTATAACATTGCTAGCAATAGCTCTCTAATCTTAATGAGTATAAACGTAGATCTTCTCTCTCCAGGTGGCTAAAAGCTCTCGGAGAGAAGAGAATCCTATCATAAATTGATTGGGCACAGCCAAGGCTACCTAATGGATATACTTGTGGTCTCAATGCCCAGGACAAGGCCTTGGGGACAATCAGAGCTCAATCTATATGGGATGAATGAATGGGTGAGGCCTGCATCTTGAAAAAATTGAAGCTTATAGGTTTAGGAATGCTGATGGCGCAGCCTTGAGGCTGCAGGGTAGTAAAAGTGCTGCTTAGATTTAACAGAACAGGAATACGTTATAAATTAGGTTAGAGAGATGAGAAAAGTACAGCAGAAACTTGCTCCCAATAACCCTACAATTCCTCCAGCTACCCAGAATCAAATTATATCTTCTTTATTGCAAACTATCTTCTCCTTTCCCTCCTATACTGTATGCTATAAGCAATTTCAAATTCTTTATGGAAAGAAAGCATATATACATTACAACGTATTCTCAGATATTGTGCACTAAATCCCTACTACAGGGAACTGAGGAGAAATAGTTGGGGCTGGCTGAGCAAGTCTGAGGAACTCAATTGCAGCAAAGAAATAGGAACAGTATTTCTTTTCTTGGAGAGACTGTATTTGGTGAGTAAAGAGAGCAGTGCCACCTGCTGACAAAATTGTGAATGACCTAGCAGTTAAAGTTTTCTCAGAATCTGCTCATACATCTGACTCTTCAGAACTTAATAGCTGGATGAAAAGTGAGCTCCCAGGGCATGGCTCCTCCCTCTAAAATCAGGACTATTCCCTATCTGAACCACTCTAGACAGAGTTTGTAACCTCAGACCAACAGAAGGCAAAGGCCCTTCACCTTTGCCAAACAGCCACACCTCACAAGAGCTGTTGACAGGGAAATGGCTGTCAGAGGTGGAATGTGAGGCCCAAGTTTGGGAAACGGCCTCACTCCAAGCTGTTATTGGGTGTCTCTCGGGCTTCCTACTCCAAACCCAGGACCAAGAGAAACAGAATGTCTGGACATTCCAGAAAAGACAGCATACTTGATCTATCTGCCACCAAGCCCATCAAAAATGAGCTTTTGGTGACAAGGGTAGCAGGTTTAACGAAAGTTAAGAGGAAGCACCAGAAGAAGGGAATCTAACAAAGGGGTTGATGGCTAATGACCTAAGTTAAACTTTTAACTTTGTGGCACAGAGAAGGCAGTGTCATGGTTTCTAGGCACTCAATGTTCTGCACTGTTGCCAAAGTAACAGCAAAGTTCAGATCCTAGGAAGGGGATTTAATATAGGAGAAAGATCACTGGATTTGGAGTCAGGAGAACTGGATTAGAGTGCTAACCCAGTTGCTCACCATCTGAGATTTTGGGAAAGTCATTTAAAACGTTGAGCCTCAAGCCCTAACTGGTTTGGCTCAGTGGATAGAGCGTCAGCCTGCAGACTGAAAGGTCCCAGGTTCGATTCTGGTCAAGGGCATGTACCTTGGTTGCAGGCACATCCCCAGTAGGGGGTGTGCAGGAGGCAGCTGATCAATGTTTCTCTCTCATCGATGTTACTAACTCTCTATCCCTCTCCCTTCCTCTCTGTAAAAAAAAAATCAATAAAATATATTTAAAAAAATAAAAAAAATTAAAAAAAATAAAACGTTGAGCCTCAGTTTTATCATCCTTAAAATGAAACTACTAATACTTGCCCTGCCAACCAAAGAGTTGGTGTGAGGAGCAAAGGCAACAAATGTGAATTCTAAAAGCACTATAGACATGTGAAGTTTACATAGTCCCTTATCTTTCAGTAAACTTTATGTGAATAGTTAACATAAATACACCTGAGGCCCTAACCGGTTTGGCTCAGTGGATAGAGTGTCGGCCTACGGACTGAAAGGTCCCAGGTTCGAGTCCGGTCAAGGGCATGTACCTTGGTTGCGGGCACATCCCCAGTAGGAGGTGTGCAGGAGGCAGCTGATTGGTGTTTCTCTCTCATCAATGTTTCTAACTCTATCCTTCTCCCTTCCTCTCTGTAAAAAATCAATAAAATACATTTAAAAAAATAAATAAATACACCTGAGATGGACACTTACTTCTTATCTTCTAAGTCTGTCCAAACTCAAGAAGCATTTGGTACATATCCTATAGAATAAAAGGCTAATATGCAAATCGACCAAACAGTGGAACAACCAGTCACTATGATGCACACTGACCACCAGGAGGGCAGACACTCAATGCAGGAGCTACCCCCTGGTGGTCAATGCGCTCCCACAGGGGGAGTGCCACTCAGCCAGAAGCCCTAAGCTGGGTTTACACCTGGCAAGTGCAGCAGTGGTGGCGGGAGCCTCTCCTGCCTCTGTAGCAGAACTAAGGATGTCTGACTGCTGGCTTAGGCCCGCTCCCCTGAGGACATCCCCTGAGGGCTCCCGGACTGCAAGAGGGCACAGGCCAGGCTGAGGGACCCCAGCCATATGCACATTGGGGGCGACCAGGCCAACAGGGGAGGGCCGTTAGGGGCAACCAGGCAGGCAGGCAGAGGCGGTTAGGGGTGATCAGGCAGGCAGGGGAGCAATTAGGGGCATTAGGCAGGCAGGCAGGTGAGTGGTTAGGAGCCAGTGGTCCTGGATTGTGAGAGGGATGTCCCTGAGGGATCAGGCCTAAACCGGCAGTCGGACATCCCCCGAGGGGTCCCAGATTGTAGTGAGTGCAGGATGGGCTGAGGGACTCCCCTGTGCACGAATTTCATGCACCGGGCCTCTAGTCCTATATAATCAAGCACCTAATAGATGTTCTTGATAAAACTATCAAAAGAAATGGATCATTACTTACCGAGAACTAATCCCCAAAGGCACTCTCCCTAACCAGGAGAACCTTAACCAGAAAAACAGAGTAGCCTTAGGACAATGCAATTCCTTTGAAAGGACAGTGTTTATAAGTAGAGTCAGGTGACCTGGGTTCACATTCCAGTTCTCACATTCAATAGCTAAATGACCTTGAACAAATAATTTTAATTGTTCAGTGCCTCAGTTTCCCCATCTGTAAAATGAAGTCATAGTACCAATCCCATAGGGTTATTATGAGGATTAACAATGTTCCTAAAGTACTTAGAAAAAGTACCTGAGTACAGAGTATAAATGAGTATAGAAACTATGTGAGTGTTTTAAAAATAAATTGAACAAGTACCTGGTATATGATTTCCTAGTATATATATAGTCATTTGGTTCCCCATATACAACGTAATATCAAATTTTTTGTTGCATGCTAGCCTAACTTTTTAAACTTTAAATTAAGGCTCAGGACAAAAATCTAATCTACATGCACACACATACAAACAAAAGAATGGTATTTGTACTTTTTTAAAATTTGCGTTTTTGGTAGATAAGTGACCAGTGGGCCATGGGTCATAAGAACTCTGCATAAAGAGTTCAAACTAGAAATACCTTTCTTTTTTTTTTTTTTAAATATATTTTATTGATTTTTTACAGAGAGGAAGGGAGAGGGATAGAGTTAGAAACATCGATGAGAGAGAAACATTGATCAGCTGCCTCCTGCACACCCCCTACTGGGGACGTGCCCGCAACCAAGGTACATGCCCTTGACTGGAATCGAACCTGAGACCTTTCAGTCCGCAGGCTGACGCTCTATCCACTGAGCCAAACCGGTTTCGGCTAGAAATACCTTTCAATGGATCTATGGATTCCAAGTGTCCCATCTCTCAACTTGAAACTAAAGACAGACAGTATGCATAGAACCATACTTGAAATCTGTAGTAGGTAAATAGAACCTGAATTTTTAAAGGTGTCTGAATCTCTTGGTGTTTCTACTTAGTATTAATGTATACTGGCCATTTAAGTATCTACTAATTAGCAATCAACTAATACATGAAGGAGAGATGTCATCATAATGAACTTGAAGGAACCATGCAAATGCTTTGGATTTTAAAAAGCTGTTTCTTTTATTAAATAACTGGAGGCCCAATACATAAAATTCGTGCAAGGGGCTCGGCCCTTGCAGCCCCAGCTTCATCTGGAAGGTTGTCCGTACGGTCATTCTGCTGTTCAATCTAATTAGCATATTAGCTCTTCATTATATAGGACTAGTGGCCCAGTGCATGGATTTGTGCACATTGAAAAGAAATTAATTAGAAGAAATATTTTAATATCGCTATTCGCTCTTTCTCTATAATAGAAGTGTCAAAGATGGAAGAAGATTCAGACATATTCTGTTGACGATGTCACTTTATTTCAGCTTCAGAATGTCAACAAAAACAGCCAAATTGCCCTCCAAACAATTGACAATGACAGACCAAAACACACATGTGTGATTGGCACCAGCGAGAGCTTTATCTGTAGCGCACATGCACAAGTCAACGTTTATTTTTAAATTGCCAGTGCGCGTCAGATGTACCAGCCGGTTGGTTGGTCAGATAGTCGGATGGATGGACAGTCAGTCACTTAGCCTTTTATATATATACTAGTGGCCCAGTGCATGAAATTCATGCACAGGGGCAGGGGGGTGTTCCTCAGCCCAGCCTGCACCCTCTCCAATCTGGGACCCCTCAAAGGATGTCCTACTGCCAGTTTTCAGGGATCGGGCCTAAACCCGCAGTCAGACATCCCTCTCGCAATCCGGGACTGCTGGCTCCCAATCGCTCACCTGCCTGCCTGCCTGCCTGATTGCCCCTAACCACTCTGCCTGCCGGCCTGCTCGCCCCCAACTGCCCCCCGTGCCAGTGTGCTCGCCCCCAACTGCCTCCCCTGCCGGCCTGATCATCCCCAACTGCCCCCCCTGCTGGCCTGCTCACCCCCAACTGCCCCCCTGCTGGCCTGCTCACTCCAAACTGCCCCCCCCACTGTCCTGATCACCTCCAACTGATGCCCACTGATGGCCTTCTCGCCCCCAACTGGCCTCCCTGCTGGTCTGCTTACCCCCAATGGCCCCGCCCCCCACCAGCCTGATCACCCACAACTGCCATCCCATCCTGGCCTGATCACCCACAACTGCCCTCCCCTCTTGGCCTCTAACCACCTCTATCTCAGCCCCGCCACCATGGCTTTGTCCAGAGGAACGCCCGGAAGGTCTCCTGGAAGGTCTCCCAGTCTAATTAGCATATTACCCTTTTATTAGTATAGAGGCCTGGTGCACGGGGTGGGGGCCGGCTGGTTTGCCCTGAAGGGTGTCCCGGATCAGGGTGGGGGTCCCGCTGGGGTTCCTGGCCAGCCTGGGTGAGGGGCTGATGGCTGTTTGCAGGCTGGCCAAGCCCCCCAGCAGGGACCCTCACCCCATGGGGGTGTGACCAGCCTGGGTAAGGGGCTGAGGGCTGTTTTCATGCTGGCCAGAGCCCCTTCAGGGTGGGGTGTCCCGTTGGGGTGCCTGGCCAGCCTGGGTAAGGGGCTGATGGCTGTTTGCAGGCTGGCCATGGCCCCCAGCGACTCAAGCTCCCAGCTCCTCCTTTTTTGCTTTTTTTTTTTCAGTGCCTCCTTGAGTGGAGGCCAGGGCTGGCTGGAAGCAGGTATCTGGGATTTATTTATCTTCTATAATTGAAACTTTGTAGCCTTGAGCGGAGGCCACAGCCAGCCAGGGCGGGCAGGAAACTTGGCTTCCTCCATCGCCGGGGGCAACCCAAGCCTCCTGCTTGCTCCAGCTCGTGACCACTGCCATCTTGGTTGGGTTAATTTGCATACTCACTCGTGATTGGCTGGTGGGTGTGGCTTGTGGGCATAGCAGAGGTATGGTCAATTTGCATGTTTCTCTTTTATTAGATAGGATATAGATGCTATAATGCTCTGTCCTGCCTCAGGCTTCCTGCTTCACACCTACTTCCTCTAAGAGAAACTAATGAATGGACTAGAACCAATAAAAGTAGCTTACCTGACCTACTTTTCCAACTTCTTTCTCTGCCAAGAAACCCATAATGAGTGAGCTTTTGGTGGCAATGGCACTAGGCTTAACAAACATTGAAGTGAAGCCTAAGAGGAAATTTTCACACAGGACTTAGTAGTTATCAGCTGAAAATTATATTATTTTTGGTTCAATTTAATACATTTCACAAATATTTACCCAGACCTTATTATCCATAAACAGAATCAGGAAAAGACTTATTTTCAGTCTTCAAGAATTGACTAATAGGTGAGTAAGATAACCACACAAATTTAATACAAAACAAAAACATAGTAAAATACTAGTATATTAATAACATAAGAGTGTTTTAAAAAACAAGCAGGAGCTCTCCCTCCAGGGATCATGCCTGAGCCATTCCCTTCCCCTGCGCCCACACGCATATCCCCTGACCTCTAAGGGATTCCATGATATTTTTGCTATGGTCAATAAATTCTTGCTTGCTTTTCTAAACAAAAAACAGCCTGGCTGGCATGGCTTAGTGGTTGAGCATCAACCATGAACCAGGAGGTCACGGTTCAATTCCCGGTCAGGGCACAGGCCCAGGTTGTGGGCTCCATTTCCAGTGGGGGGCATGCAGAAGGCAACTGATCAATGATTCTCTCTCATCATTGATGTTTCTATCTCTCCCTCTCCCTTTCTCTCTGAAATCAATAAAAAATACATTTTTTAAAGCATCCAGGCAGAGCCAGCCCCCAGGCCAGTGCAGAGGACCTTTCTTTCATCTGTGCTGCCTCCCTTGTGCTTGAGCATAAGCTTAATAAAATCTGTCTGGACATTTCTCTGGGATTTCCCCTCAATTTTTATCTTGGGGAGCCCAAGAACCCTAATGCCAGTTTAACAATAGTCTGGTAATACAAGTTGGTAATAAAGAATATTAGAACCAGTGGTAGAAAAATGGGAGGTCATCTTCATAGAACTAAATGTTGAAGCTGTAAAACTAGATAATTACTGAGTAAGTGCAGAAAACAGAAAACCAGAGGGCAGCTGCAGGAGAGGGGGAAATTTCCCCTCTTCCCTCTTCGTTTTTCTAGGTGGGCTAAGAATTCCATTGACATGAGGCATGAACAGAAGAAACAAATACGTTTAATAACATGAATACCTCCTATATACACAGGAGAGACCCAGGAAAACTGAGTAACTCACCAAAATGTTGGAAGTTATCACCTTAAATATTCTTAGCTAAAGACAACTGATGTTGGAGGTCAGGAGAATCAGCTATGGGAGGTTCCCAGGAAAAGCACAATAAAAAGTGTAGGGTTATACAGATTTAAATATTGCCTTTTCCATTAATAAGAGTCACTAGAGATTGAGTCATCCCCCTTCCTGGTATACCCTTAGAAATGGAGATTTCTCTTAGTGTATATGTATGCATCCTTTACAAAGGGTAACTTCTGCTTGGTTTTCAGAGCTTCCACAGGGTCTGCTGTTTCTTAAAAAAGAACTAGCTTAAAATAATCCTTATGACAAAGAGACACACATTGGGGTAACAAATTCTGCTCCCCTACGCAGTTATGAGGAAGACATGTTAAGAGAGCAAAAGGAGGAGTGCAGTAAAGAAAACAAATAGTAGTCAAAAAAGCAAAAGGAGTTTGAGGATAACATAGGATCCAAAGTCAAGAGAGGAGAGAACGTGGACCCCCAAGAAGAAATATTTATTTGATGTGAACCCTGAGAAAGAATTTATCTGCTGAGATGGACTCCCCATGGCCAAACGAGGGCCCAAATGTTATAAATGACTAGAGGCCCTGTGCACGAAATTCGTGCATTGGGGGGGGGGGTGTCCCTCAGCCCAGCCTGCACCCTCTCCAATCTGGGACCCCTCGAGGGATGTCCGACTGCCCGTTTAGGCCCGATCCTACTGGGATCGGGCCTAAACGGGCAGTCGGACATCCCTCTCACAATCCAGGACTGCTGGCTCCCAACTGCTGGCTTGCCTGCCTTCCTGATTGCCCCTAACCACTTCTGCTTGCCAGCCTGATTACCCCCTAACCACTCCCCTGACAGCCTGATTGATGCCTAACTGCTCCCCTGCCAGCCTTATTGCCCCTAACTGCCCTCCCCTGCCAGCCTGGTCACCCCTAACTGCCCTCCCCTGCAGGCCTGGGTTCCCCCCAACTGCCCTTCCCTGAAGGCCCAGTTGCCCCTAACTTCCCTCCTCTGCCGGCCTGGTCACCCCTAACTGCCCTCACCTGCAGGCTTGATCGCCCCCAACTGCCCTCCCTTGCAGGCCTGGTCCCTCCCAACTGCCCTCCCCTGCTGGCCATCTTGTGGTGGCCATCTTGTGTCCACATGGGGGCAGGATCTTTGACCACATAGGGGCAGCCATCTTGTGTGTTGGAGTGATAGTCAATTTGCATATTACTCTTTTATTAGATAGGATAGAGGCCTGGTGCATGGGTGGGGGCCAGCTGGTTTGCCCTGAAGGGTGTCCCGGATCAGGGTGGGGGTTCCCTTGGGGTGTGGGGTGGCCTGGGCGAGGGGCCTGTGGTGGTTTGCAGGCCGGCCACGCGCCCCCCTCCCCCCCCGGCGACCCAAGTGGAGGCCCTGGGATCTAGGATTTATTTATCTTCTACAATTGAAACTTTATAGCCTTGAGCGGAGGCTAGGGCTGGCCAGGAAGTTTGGCTTCCTCCATCACAGGGAAATCCAAGCCTCCTGCTCGCTCTGTGGCTGCAGCCATTTTTGTTGGGATTTATTTATCTTCTATAATTGAAACTTTGTAGCCTTGAGCGAAAGCCAGGGCCGACCAGAGCAGGGTGAAAGCTTGGCTTCCTCCATCGCCAGGGAAACCCAAGTCTCCTGCTCGCTCCGTGGCCGGCTGCCATCTTGGTTGGGTTAATTTGCATACTTGCCCCTGATTGGCTGGGGGGTGTGGCTTGGAGGTGTAGCAGAGTGATGGTTAATTTGCATATTACTCTTTTATTAGATAGGATAAGAACCTAGTGGACATTTGCTGACAGGGTCTTCTCACATACTCTGTATTCTGGGAAAGTGTCAGGTTGAACTCTAGGCTTCTTGCTCATTTACACAAATTGAATCTACAGTTATGAGGAAGTTCCTGGCCTTTCGACCAATGGGCTAAGACCTGATCCCTCAATGAGAACTGCTCTATAATGACTGGGCAGGAAACACGTTACTGACTAATCAGGACTTCGAAACTTGGACCAATCAGAAGTGTACAAATTTGGGTATCTCATTTACATAATATGGAACTAATTGGCAACCTGGCTGGGAACTTTCTCTATGAAAGGTAACCTCCCCCTTGTTAATGCATTTCTGGTCAAGGGCATATGTGGGGTTGTGACTTGATTCCCAGTAAGGGGCCTATGGATGTTGCATTCTCACATCAATATGTCTCTCTTCCTCTCACTTCCTCTCTCTAAAAATCAATACTCTCTCTCTTTTTTTTTTTTTTAAGACAAAATCCCCTCTCAGCAGAACACAATTTAGGTTACTCCTTGAATCAGTGTCACCAGGGCTGCAGGTCCTTTTGCTCAAATGCTTTTTATTCTTTATTACAGTCTAAAAATAATTTTAGTTTACATCTAGAATCAAGAGTCTAGAGTTCTAGCCTACCATGTAGTAGCAGTGTGACTTAGGATAAGCTACTTAACATAGATCCACCTTGGTTTCCTTATCTATAAATTAAAATGATGATGTTGATGATGATACCAGTTCCATCCCTACAAGATTAAGAGGAACAAATCAGAAAAAAAGATATCTGAAGGCATATTGTAAACCATAATGAAATATATAAATGTTATATATATATAACACACATACATACACATATGGCTAATATGCAAAGTGTCCCCTAGGAGTTCATCTGGGAGACGGGAGTAAGATCGCTTGCTATGACATCCGCTGACCACCGGGGGGTGGCCCAGAACGAAGGAAGGCCCCGACCAGCCTGCAGCCAGCAGCCAATAGATAGATAGGGAAGGAAGGCCCCAATCAGCCTTGATCATCCGCCAGGCCTAGGGTCCCTACCCATGCATGAATCTCATGCACCCGGCCTCTAGTCTATCAAAATAATTTCAAGTACTCTGGCAACTCAAAGAAAGGAAGACACAGAACAAGAACAAAGTTTTATTGTTGTTGTTTTCTTTTTTTAAAAAAAATACGTTTTTATTGATTTCAGAGAGGGTAGGGGAGAGGGAGAGATAGAAACATCAATAGGCTGCCTCCTGTATACCCCTACTGAGGATTGAGCCTGCAACCCAGGCGTGTGTTCCGACCGGGAATCAAACTGTGACCTCCTGGTTTGTGGGTTGATATTCAACCATTGAGCCGAGCCACACCTGCTGGGTGAACACAGTTTTATTGTTATAGGAAGAAGAACTGATTTAGTACTATAATTCTACGATGTCATTATTGTCAATGGACCTTCATATGAGAGACAGAGGTTAGGAGCACAGATTCTAGAGTGAGACTATGGGTTTGAATCTGTCGACTGAAAAATAATATTGACTAGGTGTTTTGTCACCAAAAAGGATTTATTAGGGTGGGAGGGAAGAAAGGGTTGCACCCGAGTGCATGCAGTCATAGCAAGCCACATGCATACTCTGACCTGTTTGCCAAGGGGAAGTTAGAACCATAGAACTTTATTATAAACACAGAGTTCTTCCTGTAGGGTTCTAACCATTCCATAGAGTGTGAGAACTTCCACAAGCCCCAGTTCCTTCCATAGATCCTTCCCACTGATTATGTTTGCTTAAAGTTGCAGTTAGTCTTTATCAAATCCCAGCTCTGCTACCTAACTTTTATGCACTTCAATTTCTTCATCTATAAAATGGAGATAATGATAGTACCGACCTTATAGAGTTGTTATGAGGATTAATGTCTGAACACTTAGAACTGCTTCTGGCACTTAATGCTCAAAAATTTTGACAATTCATACATAAAAATATGCTTTAAGTTAAAATAATGACAGTGTTGTCAACATTTTAATACCTGGCATTTTATATTAGTCTGAGATTAGAAACTGCCCTTCATGGACCAGGTAACCAGAATATGGAATGGTCAAATTTAATATCCCTTTCAGGTCCTCTTCAGTTGGATTTCAAGTGCTTCCTTATTTTTCTGTAATCATGTGAGTTTATGAAATTGAAAGACATTTTTATAACCAACCTTAGGTTCAATGTTACTAGATAAATTGCAGATAAGCTGTTGGTGTGTCAGGACATGTAATATGTGAAGTATGTTAAATATGAATTTACAAGTGAAAAGTGCAAATAAAATACTTATTTGACAGGATAAGGCGGTGCAATATATTGACCGCATTCAAGACTTCAGAGCCACTCAGTATTGGGCCTCCATAGTCCATAGTTGACCTACATAGCTAACATAAGAATCTATGCAAGTATTCACTTATTGAATTATAATTACAGGCTGGCACTGTACTAGACTCTGAGGATACACTGAAATAGGGACAGGAATCCTAGCCTGACATTCTGAGAAAGAAAATTATAAACTGATGCAAAAGCTATTCAAGATACTTTATATATCAAATGTCTGGGGCAGTGTCACTAAAATGTAGCTGTTCAATTGCTACAGTAACTTTATTCTACTTCTTTTCCCATTCCCCCTTCCCAAGTTTTGTTTGTTCTTTACTGTAGTCTCAATGACTGCAACCTAGTCTATATTCAGCACTTATTGAATAGTCAACAATGAAACCTAAATATCAAGCATTTATTGCGTGGCAAACACATTTATTGTGTGAGGTTGTATTACCTCAGTCCTCACAAAAACCCCGAGGTCAGTACTTGAATCACCCTCATTTTACAGATTACTAAACTGAGGTACAGGTTATGTAATGTGCCTGAAACTAAGGTCAACAACTAGTGAAGAGGGCCCTAGGATTCACATCTGTGCAGCTTGAGCCTCTACTGCCTCGATGCATCATTAATAAATCGGTGAATGAATAAGCTAAGAAACAGTACCATAGAAGGAACCTAAGAGTAGGACTTCCTAAGAATGCTCTTTTTCATGAATGACAAATATGTTTCAAGTGAAATTTAAAATTTTCACTGCTCATCGGAGTAACATGTGGGACGACAAAAGAGCAATTAAAAACTGACTCACACGTGGTTTGCACCACGTCATCCGAATCTCGATAATCTGATCATCTATCTACCAACTATCTGACGAAGTCGCCTATATCACGCGCTGAGCGAACTCCACTCGGGGTTTGAACTGGAGCAGAAAGAACGGGAGTCCGCACCCCGGGTAGGTTTCAGGCCATATGCCTCATCCCGGCGTGCACCACAGGCTCACGCGACCACGCCTCCAGGCCAGCGCCCAGGAGCGCGTGTGCGCCTCGCCGCCCGGAAGCGCCGCGTGCACGGTGCATGCTGGGAGTTGTAGGTTCCCGGCCCCGGCCCGCGGGCTGCGGTCCGCCTTCCATGAGGCTGCTGTCTCTGGCCCGCGCGGCACGAACGCGGGGTACGCGCTTCGCGCTGACTCAGCGGGGGCGGCGGCGTTAGCCAGGCCCTCGCATTCTTTCCCTTCCTGGGCCACCGGCCCCGCCCGCCTGCTTTTGCTACCTAGCCGGCCCGGGGCCACGCTAGAGAAGGCAACAGCGGACGCGGAGCGGCGAGAGGCGCTTGGCCCCGGCCATCCCCGTCTCCGGCGTTAGCGCTGCGGCCGTGGCGGAGAACGACGGCGGAGACGCGGGCCGCTCCCTCCGCTCCCTGCGTGCGGCACCGCTCCGTTTCGCTCACCGGCCCTCGGGAGTACCGGCGGGGAAGCGGGATGGAGTGATAGGGAAGGTGACTTGGGCTCGGGGCGGAGGGACTGGCAGGAGGGGCTGGGACCCCGCTCGGTCCGCGCGAGGCTGCGTGGAAGTTGGCTGGGAGGACTGGCCCGGGGACCCTCAGCTGGGGAGGGGTGCGGGCCGGGCCCCTCCATGGCGGTGCGCCCGGAGGCTGGCGGACTGGGTGGGGGTGGTACTAGCTGTGGCCGCCGCGGAGCGTGTCCCGAGTGCGTGGCTGCGGGTTGCCGGGTGTTTCATCACCCGAATTGCCACGAGGCTTCCTTAGGGGAAAATCCGGGGGAAAGATGGGGACAAGGCCAGCCAAGGAGGGTCGGAATCTCCAGAGGCCCCCAATTTAATAAAAGTGACCAAGCCCATTTGTAATAGTTGCAGCGTGTCTCACCTGAAGAGGACTTAAAACTTGATTGCCCCCCCCCCAGGACAAAAAAAGAGAGAAGTGTTATTTTTGTGTAATAATTTGCCAGCAGGAACACGCCATTTCTTCCCGTCCCTTCCTCACAATTCTGCAGGAGAGATATTTCCTGTAACCAGAAGGGGAAAAAAAAAAAAAAAAAAGGAGCACTTTTTGAAGTGCTAATTAGTTTTTACTGGGGGTGGAAGTTACGTTTTATTAAAGCGACATGTCAGAGTGGTGTCAGAGCTAGAAAGATTCAGGGTGTTGGTATTTGAGCAGTCTTCAGTAGGCGTGGAGAAATTTTTTCATAATGGTTTGATTCTTGATTTAATGGCTACCCAGGAAAAGTTAGGGCTTATTATTTTAACTATGTTGCTTACCTTTCTCCAGAACATTTGGTAGATGCGTAATTGAAGTGCTTAGCGGATTGTAACAAATGTTTAAACGCGCAAGACTGTGCCATGTTAGAACATGTGTTCGTGCACAACGTCTTATGGGGGAAATTGTCACCTTTTCGCACAGGTGGTAACTTTTCGGGTGTTTGCACACAATAGATAGTTTACCATGTTTCCTTGCACATTGATTATTATCCAAGTGCCATCTCTATGAAGTATTCTTTCTGTACTGACAACTGTAACAAGTTTTAAGTTTCCTTAGGTAGTTTTATTGGCCATGTTTTATCTTAGGACCACTTGCTTCTTCCCTTGGTAAATTCAAAGTGACTTGATTAGCTTGAGCAGTTTTCCCTAAAGCTATGCCAAATTCAAGGAATCTTTTTTTTTTTTCAAGGAATCTTTTATAGACTTCTGAAGTTGTGATTTCTAGAAACTCGGCTTATCTTTGATATCTGTGTATGCATTTTTCAGGGGAATTATCAAATCTTGTCCTTTTTGGCGGGAGGGGTGGTAGTGAAAGGTGGATGGAGGGGAACCACTGCCTTCGTGTTTTCCCATCTGTTCAAAATGCCAGCTTACTAGTATGATATGATAAATCTAGAATTTTCCAAGCAGTTCCCATACCCCATGTGCCTAGCTCTGAATTGTAAATAACCTATTGAAGGCCCCTGCATGCTTTACCTCATTGAAGTCTTCACAATTCTATGAGGAGATGCACTTTTTCCTATTTTGTAGAAAGGGCTCTCTCGGGTTTGCTAGCTGTTCACTTGGCCCCATTTTGAAAATGACAAGATTGGAATACAAATCCAGGTTTTTCCAAATACAAAAGACAGCCCTTTAAGGCTAATGAGAAAGCCGGTAAGCAAGCATTGACAATCAGCACTTAGGAGGGGCAGTTAATCCAGTTTGGGAGAGTTAGACAATAGGGATCAAACACCCCTTGAAGACGTGACTTCTAAGCTGAATTCTGAAGGACAGGTAGGGATTAACCAAGTAACAAGAAAAGAGCAGCGTGTGCAAAGATGAAAGGCAGAATATCACTGGCCTTTGGGGTTAGGGTGCCAGTTGGTGAGGAGTCATTCACAAGTGTTTGGATCTTGATCCTGAGGGCAGTGGGAAGCTGCACTGCCTTGCTGTCAGTATGATAGTAACCTTAAGAGAGGGGCCCAGGCTTTCTTCTTCAAGACTCTCAGCACATATTTGTCATTGGATACCGGCAGGCCCAGGGGAAAACAGAATAGTAGGGGGTCCTCTGACCTGGATCTGATCCTGGCCTCACCATTCCTTAGAGGCTGCTTATTCTCTTGCCCCTTTAGGCTCTGATCTTCTTTTGTTATGATAATTAAACCAAACCCCAAAAAAAGCCTTTTATTGGGAGTAGCAAGGCCTGGTCTACCTATCTCATAGGTCTTGAGAGAATAAATGTGATTTTCACATTATTTCAAGTTTGTTTCTTATTTCCTCAAATATTCTATCAAAAACCAAGTCTTTTGGGGTTTATCATTTCCTTATTTGAGAATGTTAAGACACTATTTTATGAAAAAGTCATTACTTTCTGGAGACTTAAAATATTTTTAGGATAGTATTATTTGTCAATTTTTATAGCTATTAAAAAACACTTTTTGAAATACATTTCTAAAATTGACTGGGAAGAGCAGTGATCTGTAAAAGGCAGGTCGGCCATTGTTCAAAAGCTAAATTGCCAGGTTTTCACTCCTGTCTCTTCTCTTTACATTTGACTTCTCTTGAAGTACTTGTAGACACTCCAATAAGGGTATTGAACTCTGAGGTCACTACTTAGCCAGGCATTCTAATTTTTTTTTAAGCTTGTGATATTGATAAAGGGAAGTAGGCAAATTATTAAAATTAGCATAATCTGGATTTGTCACTTTTTTCATATAGTTGCACAATTGCATTTTTAAGTATGTACTGAAGATAGTACATAACATTTCATAAATTAGATGCTTCTACTATTTCAAGTAGAAAAGAATTCTTTTCTATACTTTATTGATGATCTTGAAAGAGAGAAAACTTGAGAACCTTAATGGCGTACTTCGGATTTTTAGAAATTATACATTTGTGGAATATTTAGCAGGCTCATTTTTCTGAGACTCTAGGCTCTTTTAGTTGTAATTTGGATAATTTCAAAAGAAGCTTTTTTAAAACACTTAAGTGTCTGCATAATGTTACTCACTTGTTATAATATTCTGGATAAGCATCTATTTTTATCAAGTATTGTTTTCTTTCCACTTTTTTGTGTGTGTGTCCAGATGTTTGTGGATTCTTCTGTGGGATTAGAGGGCACGTCTGTTGTAATCAGAAAACTCCAAGTATAGCAGCAGGGATGGATGAACAGGCTCTTTTAGGGCTAAATCCAAATGCTGATTCAGACTTCAGACAAAGGGTAAGTTAAGTTTGCTTAATTTTTTTAAACCATGTTACCACAGGTTTGCATTAGAGGACTTGAATATAAAATACATCTGATGATACAGGTTTAATTTGGGTAGAAATGAAGAGAGATAATATAATTTGAGGTATCTGAATATATTCTGAATACAGAAACACTGAGGGTTGTGATTTATTTTCTGTTAAGCTGGCTCAACAAGTGTTAAAATCGCATGGGATTCAAGGTAGGTGTTTACGTCACATTGCTAATCATTGATAATTATTTTACAATTGTAATACAAAGGATTGGTTAAGGGACTTTCCATAGTAGCAGACATGCATATTTTATTTTCCCAGTGCATGGCTCGGTCTACACAAGTTGTTTAACACTTGCATTAGTAATATTTAACATCCTTGTTATTTAGTCCAGGCAGACATGTAAATGAGCAGTTATGATATGCCATGTCCTAGCTTAAAGTGATCATATGACAAGGAATCCAATATTAAATAATGCTCAGATATTTGGGTTAACATTAACAATGAAACATAATGTAGTCTACACCTATAATTATGACTATAATTAGATGATAAAAGAAACATCTAAAGAACAAGCCTATAATTAAATATTTAAAGATGTGGGCAGTTTGAAGTCTAGGATAAGTGGAAGGAGAGGCATTTTCTTTCTTCATTCTACTTCTCATAGGAAAGGATATCCTATCTAATAAAGAGGGAATATGCTAATTGACTGTCACGCCCTCAAAGATGGCGGCACCCACAGCTACAAGATGGCATGGCGGCGCCCAGTCCCCTCAGCCCCTCAGCCCCCCAGCCGCCCAGGGCCAGCCCGAGGCACAGGCAAGCCTCGGATGGTGGCTGCCCCGCCGACTAGGGCGGGCCCAAGGCGCAGGCAAGCCTCGTATGGTGGCTGCCCAGCCGTATGGTGGCTGCCCAGCCGACACCCAAGGCACACCTCGGATGGCAGCCGCCCAGCCGCCCAGGGCCGCCTGAGTCTCAGGTAACCAGGGCCGCCCGAGGCTTGCGCTGCTGGCAGTGGCAGCAGCAGAGGTGTGATGGGGAGTCACCTTCCCCTGATCGCTGGTTTGCCTCCCGTCCCTGAGGGCCCCTGTACTGTGAGAGGGGCAGGCCGGGCTGAGGGACCCCTCCTCCAGTGCATAAATTTTCATGTACCGGGCCTCTAGTCTTTTATAATTTTAAATGAGGTTAATCATCTCACTAAATGTTAGCACTTTTAGTTGTGCTTTTAAGCATAAATTTTTTAATTTAAAATACAAATTTTTTTTGAACTTAGAGAGAGAGGAAGGGAGAAGAAGAGAGAGAGACATCAATGAAACAAACATCAGTGGGCTGCCTCCTGCGCACCCACCTAGTGGGGATGGAGCCTGCAACCGGGGCTTGTGCCCTGACCAGCAATCAAACAAACCTCTCCGTACAGGAAGCAGCACTCAACCAACTGAGCCACACTGGCCAGGGCTAAGCAGAAATTTTCTTAAGTAGTAAAAAAAAATTTCAAGTACTTTCTAACGTAGTGCCTGTGATGCCTCTGCTGTTAAGTGACCAGCCCTATAGCTAGAGGGAAATAACAGGAATTGAGATTTAAATAGCTAGTTACAAGATATCCAACTGGTTAGGACATCAAAAGACATTTAAAGTCTATGTCTTGTTTATGCAGACAAATATTTGTCTTCATCGGAGTTTAAGCTGCCCATCTTTAAACCCTTAGTCACATAGTTGAAGTATCCTGGATCTTTACCTGGTTCTGGCTTGATAGTGCATGGTTATTGTAATAAAAGCCTTAAGTGTTTAGTTATTAGCCTTCTGTGTTGTTCGTTTAGGTTCCTTTTTGAAATTTTTTGTGTTTTTTTTTTTTTTATTAAATTCCACCATCTGACAGATTTTTTAAAAAGTGCCATGATTACCCAGTTGGTATGGCTCAGTGGTTGAGCATCCACCCATGATGCAAGAGGTCACGGTTTGATTCCGTCAGGGCACATACCTGGGTTGTGGGCTCCATCCCCAGTGGGAGGTGTGCAGGAGGCAGCAAATCAGTGATTCATCGTTGATATTTCTCTCTATCCTTCTCCCTTCCTCTCTCGGATGTTTTTTTTTTTTTAATATATTTTATTGATTTTTTACAGAGAGGAAGGGAGAGGGATAGAGAGGTAGAAACATCGATGAGAGAGAAACATCGATCAGTTGCCTCCTGCACACCTCCCACTGGGGATGTGCCCGCAACCAAGGTACATGCCCTTGACCGGAATCGAACCCGGGACCCTTCAGTCCGCAGGCTGACGCTCTATCCACTGAGCCAAACCGGTTTCGGCTCGGATGTTTTTTAAAAAACATTTTTTTAAAAATGCCATGATTTTTTTTTCAAAAAAGTAAAACCAAGAAATGGTTAGGGTTTTTAATATACAGAAGTTACGCTTTTCATCAATAAAAATGGGTTCTGTCAATCAATCACAGGCATATGTGGTCTAGGCTTCATTTGTTATCACATTCAGCCAGCCTGAGTAACAGTTAGGGTGGAAAAGGAGGAGTCTTAAGGAAAAATGAGTTCTGATAGTCCTGATGTTAGAGTTCAGTAGTGGGGACCTAATTCAGCTTGGTGGTAAGGAAATGACTGCCAATCCACATTCTCAGTTCTAGTTCTCTGTTTTCTACATGGGCAAAAAAGGAGCTGATTTATCTCTGTTGGCACTTAGAAACAATAGGCCCTCAGAAGGAAGGTATAAGATAGAAGAACAACATGATAAAAGCTTTGACTTGTTCGTCATTGCCAGAAAAAAAATTTTTAATGCTATTAACAGGGATTTAGAGTGCAAAGACTAGTTTAAAACTGAAAACTTTCTAGTTATTGACTCACTTTTTAATGTTTGAATAAAATACCTTTCTTTGGCTTAAAACTTGCTGTTATTTCAAGAGTGGTATGTCAGTAACAATTCTAGCAGCTGAATTCCCCACCCTCCTTTTTTTCATAAGTGGTAATGCAACTTACATGATTAACTTCCACCTTATCACCTACCCTGGCCTTTGAGATATTTGTAAAGGAAACCCTAGATTTTATGAAATATTGTTAGACGACAGCTGAGCTAGATTCTTTTGCAGCTGCTTGGATTCCTATATTCTTAGTTCCTAAAGATATTATTTATACTTTAGATAGTATTTGGTGATCTTCATCTACTCACCTTCATTACCTTGGTTCTCTGTCAGAGGGAGCAGCCATTGAGACCACAAATGAAAATGCATTCCCTCATTCATGCGGTTACATAATACAGGAGACTATCACCTAAAAAAGCAGGGTTTTTTTGCTTTTTTTTTTTTTTTAAAAAACCTCTAATTCAAAGGAAAAAATAATTTTACATCTTGACCCAGTATAAATGTAGATACAAAAAATGTATGTAAATAAATACATATAAACATTTATAACTAAAACAAGTTACACAAAATAGTAGTTACTCTTGCTAAGCGCAGTGCACTCTGATATTTTTATTGTTTCATTTTTTAAATTTCTATTGACTGATAAAATTATTTTTAAGACTAATGGGGCACAAACACTTTTTTTTAAAATATTGACTAGTCAAGATGATGTATTATATAATTATATACTTGAAACTGATAAAATTTTATTAACCGGTGTCACCCCAATAAATTTAATAAAAATATTGACTAATCAAAATTAGGTTTCGCTAAAGCTTAATATTCCTCCTAATTCATTTCAAGGATTGTATCAGTATCTAATTACTTTAAAATCATCTAGCACTGGCCCTGGCCAATGTGGCCCAGTTAGTTGGGCATTGTCCTATGCACCAAAAGGTTGCCAGCTAGATTCCCAGGCAGGGCACTTGACTGGTTTGTGAGCTTTACCACCGGGGATCATGCAGGAGGCAGCAGATCTATGCTGCACTCTCACGTCCATATTTCTCTCTCTCCCTCTCCCTTTCTCTCCAAAATTATACTATTTTTTAACACGTTAAGTGCCCAGTCATTCACCAGTGACTGACACTATACTTTCCGTCCAGAAGATAAAACAGGCTGGGTGTTTAACATGTTAAAAAAATCATCTAGCAATGTTTCTAGTGTATGTGTACATTTTTGGCTGTTTGAGATACTTTTCATAAGTTGCTGAGATTACTATTGGTCCATTGTCATATGTGAAACCTGCATCTGTCATTGATGCCATTTACAGCATGGAAGAGTGGCAGAAGTCACTCCCCATTTTCCCAACAGTGGGGTAGAGAGCACATGGACTTAGTGCTATATTCATTCTAAAGTACACTTGCTCTTAGAACAAGGCCCTGAATGCATGAATAGAGGGATGAGAAATGATGTAGCTATTTCCTAAAGCTTTGACCTTTTCAATTATTTGAGTACTTTCTCAAAATTCATATCATGCAGTTATACTCTGATTTTAATCTCACATTTTAGGGAACTTACATGATATAGTTGAATTGAAATAGTCTCTTTAATTAAACCAAATGGCATACAGTATGTTTTATCTTTTATAATCATCTCTTTAATAGCATAGTTGCTATGAGATAGGAAAACACCCTTTATATATCATTTTTACTTGCTTTTGATGAGTACTTGTATGTTTTCTCTCTTGAGCCTCCTAATAATCCACTGAGGTCTGAAGGACTTTTTTGTGTTGTTTCCTTTGCTGTGAGGAAACAAGTTCAACATTCTAACTGATGGATTTGTTTTCTATTTAATCTTTTCTCTAAAATCATTAAGTGGCACATATTCAGAAGCCCCAATGCAAAGTTTCAGCTACTTTTCTTTATATTCACTGATTTATTACTGGTTTGTGATTCACAGAATATTTGTATAGTGTTGACAGGGCATTGAGATTGACATTACAAATGCATTTTTGCTTTTTGTCTTACAGGCCCTGGCCTATTTTGAGCAGTTAAAGATCTCCCCAGATGCCTGGCAGGTGTGTGCAGAAGCTCTAGCCCAGAGGACATACAGGTAATTAAAACAAAATTTGCATGACTCTTATAATTTAAATTTCTGTGAACTTGACAGGACTCAAATTTACCTGTGTTTGGAGAATGTTTTCATAAAAACATTTTATGACCTGTGTTTTGGGAAATCATTTAGTGTAGAAATGAGAAAAATAGTAAACTAATAATTTGGCTCTTCCAGGATTGACTTTTCAGTAGAACTGTCCTTTGCCTCATGCTGTGCACCTGACAGCATATCTGGACTAGAATGTAGTACATTAAAACTTCCTTATTATCTTTTTTTTTTTAAATATATTTTATTGATTTTAGAGAGGAAGTGAGAGGAAGAGAGAGAGAAACATCAGTGATGAGAGAGAATCATTGATTGGCTGCCTCCTGCACACCCCCTACTGGGGATCGAGCCTGTAACCTGGGCATGTTCCCTTGGCCAAAATCGAACCTGGGACCCTTCAGTTCGTAGACTGATGCTCTATCCACTAAGCCAACTGGCTAGGGCAAAACTTCCTTATTTTCTTATGATGTGAGTGATAGTTGGTTTTCTAAAGAGTTGGTAAAGGAGGTAATCAAATTATAATCTTAATTTTTTAATTTTAATTTAAAGTATATAAGCATTCAATTACCAATCTTTATTTAAAATATGGAACTCTTCACGAATTTGTGTGTCATCATTATGCAGGGACCATGCTAATCTCTCTATTCCAATTATTTTTATTTTTTAAAATATATTTTTATTGATGTTTAGAGAGAGGAAGGGAGAGGGATAGAGAGATAGAAACATCAATAAGAGAGGAAGTTATCAATTGGCTGCCTCCTATATGGCCCCCACTGGGGATCAAACCCGAAACCTGGGCACGTTGATCATACCCATAATCCATCCTCTACATCAGTGGTCGGCAAACCGAGGCTTGCGAGCCACATGCAGCTCTTTGGCCCTTTGAGTATGGCTCTTCCACAAAATACCATGGCCTGGGCAACTCTATTTTGAAGAAGTGGCGTTAGAAGAAGTTTAAGTTTAAAAAATTTGGCTCTCAAAAGAAATTTCAATCGTTGTACTGTTGATATTTGGCTCTGTTGACTAATGAGTTTGCCGACCACTGCTTACATTGAGGAATAATGAATGTAGGTTCCTAAACTTTTTAGTTATTTGTCCCCTTCTCTCCAAGTCTTGTGGTTATCTAACCCACATTACATGTATACAAGGATTTCCCCCTGCAATATGACTTCCTATGAACTCTTTTGAAAACATTCAACTTGATTTTTTACCAAAATAAGAACTCTCATCATGCTCATTAGTTTATATAATAGTTCATTAAATTACTTAATTACAAAATAGGTGCAGCTGGCATAGTGAGACTTGGGGGGAAAGGGGAAACAACCTTCCCGCTCTAAGCAAACAACTCGATTCTGTGAGTAGAAGTTCCTGGAGGCTGGTGATGACTCCTAGCGGAGTTCTCCGCATGCTGTGGGTATTAGTTACTACATTTTTTTTTCTTTATTTTTTTTAAAAAATATTTTAATTGATACTATTTTTTTAAAAATATATTTTATTGATTTTTTACAGAGAGGAAGGGAGAGGGATAGAGAGTTAGAAACATCGATGAGAGAGAAACATCAATCAGCTGCCTCCTGCACACCTCCCACTGGGGATGTGCCCGCAACCCAGGTACATGCCCTTGACCGGAATTGAACCCGGGACCTTCCAGTCCGCAGGCCAATGCTCTATCCACTGAGCCAAACCGGTTAGGGCTAGTTACTACATTTTTAAGGACAAAACCAAGTGTTCCAGTTTATTGAAAAAGTTGGTTTTGAGAACATATATATGTCTTAGAGTAAATAAGGACCAGCTCTTAATTAAAAGCTTCTTATAGTTTACTTTTTGAATGGAAAATTTAAGTCTTGTATACTTAGTTTAAGGCTTCAATGTCATCCATGATAAGGATAAAAACCCTAAGGTGTTGCCCTGGCTGGCTTAGCTCAGTGGATAGAGCGTCAGCCTGCGGACTGAGGGGTCCCAGGTTCGATTCCAGCCAGGGGCACATACCGGGTTGCGGGCTCGATCCCCCATAGGGGGTGTGCAGGATGCAGCCAGTCAATGATTGCCTCTCATCATTGATGTTTTCTATCTCTCTCTCCTTCTCCCTTCCTCTCTGAAATCAATAAAGAAAATATTTAAAAAAAAAAAAAAAAACCCTAAGGTGTTAGAAGAGGTGCTAAATAAACCTAACTTTAAAAAACTCTTAAAAGATTGTTTCATCCCTGGCCAGGTGGCTAAGTTGGTTGGAGCATCGTCCCGTACAACCAAAAGGTGCCAGTTTGATCCCTGGTTGGGGCGATAATGGGAGGCAATCAATTGATGTTTCTCACATTGATGTTTCTCTTCCTCCCTCCCTCATCTCTCTCAAAGTCAATGAAAACATATTCTCGGGTAAGGATTTAAAAAAAAAAAAAAAAAGATTGTTTCATTTATTTGATTAATTCATGTTGTCTAAATGAAGATAACATCTCCATTCTTGTAGTGACCAGTTAGCTTTATATAGGAAAAATTTGTCCTATGACTAATCCTGGCTCAAACTAACTATCTTGGATGAATAGATTGTTCTTCACTAAAGGGACTTTGTCAAAGTTTGTAGCTAGCTCACTGCAACTCTGGCTCACCCCTAGAGAGACAAGTGAAAGTCAATCATTGGTGGATACTGATTTTTGCTCTCCTTTTGTAAGGGCAATATATTTGTACCTTGGTTTTCTGTATGACGTTTGAGGCTAGACTGCCAGTCAGGTGATACCGGTTGTTTTGGATTTGGCTGCAATAGAACTGTCTAGGGTTGAATTTTAAGTATGACTTTGATAAACAACTCTGATTTAACTCAGTCTCTGGCAGTTCTACCATTTGTCATTTTAACACCTAGCCTTTAGGAGTTGTTCCAGGAATCCTAACATCTAGAATTTAGGGTGTGTGTCTTCTATTTGCAAAGTACTATACTTAAGGTGTATCTTAATTTGTTTGGTTTTTCTACTTGCCAGATTTGGTGGAAATGTCGAATATTAAAATTCTCTTAGCATTTTAAACATATAGATAAGAATGTAATAAATGAGATCAATAAGTAGAAAGCAAGCCAAAGGTCTATTTTGAGAAACTTGTAAACTATTTTATTCATTCATATTTTATCATTGATTTGTTTTCCCCAATTCATATTCTGCTTATTTTCTTTTTTTTTTTTTCTAGTGATGATCACATCAAGTTTTTCTGCTTTCAAGTTTTAGAACATCAAGTTAAATATAAGTAAGTCTTTTTCTCACTGCTTGACTGAAGTTTATGGGGAGAGGCCATTTTTTAAAATTAGTTTTTCCCTTTTTAGGAAACCATAATACAGGTTGTAATTTAACAGTGTATGTGACATCCAGTTTATAGCTGTATTTTGATTTGTCCCAAAGAGTTTTAATAATACTGAATTTGTTGGTTACATATAAATATCCAACATTTTATAGGGAAAACAAAATAGATTTCCAGTTTCTCTGAAAATATCAGAAGACGTAGCAACACCCAGCCTGTTTCCTACATGGCAGCTCTCTGTTAGAGTTGAGTGGCAGCATGGGCACTTGTATTCAGAACCCTGCTTTGATTAAGTGAAAACAATGAATCATAGCTCAGAGGACCCTTCGTTTGTCTATTGATTTATTGTGTAAACCACAAGATCTCAGAAGATGGACTTATTTCCATTTGAAAAAATTGTGTAGCTGCCATTTTTTCTATGTGAACCTAACCACAAATTAAACGGATATCAGTATTGATACTCCAGCTGCCACTCGCACATCTATTATTTTCCTTAAAGCAAGTGATGAGAGAGGCATTATCAATTTATTTTAGAGAACTTCAGATAATTGAGTGCTATACAAATTTTTCCTTTTCAAATATGTAAGAGGTCCTTATTTTTTAAAACTGCAGACACCAAATATAGCCATTATTATTTTTCTTCTCTATTTTGAACAGATATTCAGAACTAACAACTGTTCAGCAGCAACTAATTAGGGAGACGCTCATATCTTGGCTTCAAGCTCAGGTAAAATCGTAATTTCATTTAGTATATCAAATTGCCAGATATTTAAATTTTTATTTTTGCAAGCATTTGCAACTTTATGTCAAAAATGTGGATCATTTACCCTCCATTTCATCTTGTAGCTTTCTTAGAAAATATTGGTTTTGAAGATTATGGGTAGATAAAAGCTTAGCAATAATTTTAAATTGTATCAATAACTGAAACTATCATGCTTTCCATGACACATTGTGGAAACTTTGGTTTTAAAATGTAATTTATTTTATTTTATTTTTTTTACTACTTGACAAAAGCAGCTTTTCTGTTCACTCTTAAAGGTGAACCCCCTCCTAAGGGGAAGTAAAGTGCAGCATACGGAATATAGTCAATCCTCCTATATAATAAAGAGGTATATGCAAATTCATCCTAACGCCCTCACAAGATGGCTGCCTATGACCAGGCCGGCAGGGGGGTTAGTGAAGGATGACCAAACGACTGAACAAGCAGGCTGCGTAGGCCAACCAGGCCAGTGGTGGGAGGCAGTTGGGGGCAACCAAGCCAGCAGGGGGGGCAGTTGGGGGGCGACTAGGCCGGCAGTGGGGGGGGCAGTTAGGGGCAACCAGGCAAACAGGGGTGGTGCAGTTGGGGGCGACCAGGCTGGCAGGGGGGGCAGTGAGGTGCGACTAGGCCAGCGGGCGGGGGGGGGGGGGGGTTGCAGTTAGGGGCAGCCAGGCAGGCAGGTGAGTAATTAGGAGCCAGCAGTCCAGGATTGTGAGAGGGCTATCCGACTGCCCGTTTAGGCCTGATCCCTGGGATAAGGCCTAAACCGGCAGTCAGACATCCCCCAAGGGGTCCTGGGTTGGAGAGGGTGCAGGCTGGACTGAGGAGACCTCACCCCCGCCCCCCCCCATGCACGAATTTTGTGCACCGGGCCTCTAGTATTGTAATAACTATGTATGGTGCCAATTGGGTACTAGACTAATCAAGGGGGATCACTTTGTAAATTACATAAGTGTCTAACTACTATGCCATACACCTGAAATTAAATAAAACTGAATGTCAACTATAATTGAAGCTTTTTTTTTAATGATAAAAAATGAAAATAAAAAACACAAAAATGAGTCCTCCTGGACAACCTCTTCACAAAGACCCCATTTCAAAATGACCAATCAAGTTCTTAATTTATAGTATGTTCTTTTTTAAAAAATATGTTTTATTGATTTTTTAAAAATATATATATTTTATTGATTTTAGAGAGGAAGTGAGCGGGAGAGAGAGATAGAAACATCAAATGATGAAAGAGAATCATTGATTGGCTGCCTCCTGCATGCCCCCTACTGGGGATTGAGCCCGCAACCCCAAGCATGTGCCCTTGGCAGGAATCGAACCTGGGACCCTTCAGTCCGCAGGCTGATGCTCTATCCACTGAGCCAAACCGGCTAGGGCTATTTTATTGATTTTTTACAGAGAGGAATGGAGAGGGAGAGGAATAGAGAGTTAGAAACATCAGTGAGAGAGAAACATCAATTCAGCTGCCTCCTACACACTCCCCACTGGGGATGTGCCCACAACCAAGGTACATGCCCTTGACGGAATCGAACCCGGGACCCTTCAGTCCGCAGGCTGATGCTCTATCCACTGAGCCAAACTGGCCAGGGCTATAGTATGTTCTTTTTTTTTTTTTTTTTAAATATATTTTATTGATATTTTACAGAGAGGAAGGGAGAGGGATAGAGAGTTAGAAACATCGATCAGCTGCCTCCTGCACACCTCCTACTGGGGATGTGCCCACAACCAAGGTACGTGCCCTTGACTGGAATCGAACCTGGGACCCTTCAGTCCGCAGGCTGACGCTCCATCCACTGAGCCAAACCGGTTTCGGCTATAGTATGTTCTTATTTGTTAATTTTGGTTGATGTACATATAAAGCAGTTGTATAGTTAGAAATTTTATTTTCCTGTAAAGAGCAAGCAGCTAGAAGAAAAACAATTGAATTTTTTCCTTCAGAAAATTAATAGGAACTGGTAAAACTCTACACCTGAAACTTTTCTCTAAAAGTGTGAGAATGGAAAAAAATAAAGTGTGAGAATAAGAAATAGCCATTAGCACCTTTGTTCATTTGATTATTCCCCATCTGCTCAGTTGCTTAAATATTTTGGTCATTTTTAAGCATATTTGTTGCACAGCTAATCTAGACCATGTTGAAGTTTGATATGTTTTTTTGCCTATTAATGATAAATAGGAAAACCAAGTGTTTGAAACTTTTCAATTTACATTTAATTTCACGGACTTTTTCTCTGATTGTCAGATGCTGAATCCTCAACCAGAGAAGACCTTTATACGAAATAAAGCAGCCCAAGTCTTCGCCTTGCTTTTTGTTACAGAATATCTCACTAAATGGCCCAAGTTTTTTTTTGACATTCTCTCAGTAGTGGACCTAAATCCAAGGGGAGTAGATCTGTACCTCCGAATCCTCATGGCTATTGATTCTGAGTTGGTGGATCGTGATGTAGTGCATACATCAGAGGCAAGTAACTTCCCATTAATTTTTAGGGTTTTTTTGTTGTGTTTTTTTTTTTTTTTTTTTTTTTTTTTATTGATTTGAGAGAGAGAGAGAGCAACATCAATTTATTATTCCACTTATTTATGCATTCTTTGGTTGCTTTTTATATGTGTCCTGACTAGTGATTAAATCCACAACCTTGGCATATTGGACACACTTGAATCAACTGAGCTTCCTAGTCAGGGCCTAATTTTTAGTTTTTAATATGTATATTTTATAGGAGATAATGGGCACATAATAAAAGGAGCATAAGTCTTATTTTTGAGACAGTTTTTTAAGAATAATTATAGATTTACTTAGCATTTTGAATTTTGTTTTACAAAAGAACTTAAATTTGTTTCCCCCATGTAGATTGAAATTAGAATATTTAGATTTTTTTTTTTTTTAACTAGGTGAGCACTTTCTCCTGTGAATTTGTAGGGATGTGATCTATATTTACTACTGCTATGTAGTCACTGACTGAGGAAGAAGCATTACTTATCAATCAATGCTGGGTTCTTCTGTATTCTCGGTCACATAGCCCATTGCCTTTTATAGTTCGTGACCTAATACAATCTTTTTTTTCTTTAATTGATTAATTTTAGAGAGCGGGGAAAGAGGGGAGGGAGAGAGAAAGAGAGGGAGAAACATTGATTCGTTGTTCCACTTATTTGTGCATTCATTGGTTCATTCTTTATACGTGCCCTCACCGGGGATCAAACCCACAACCTTGGTGTATTGAGACGACACTCGAACCAACTGAGCTACCATCCAGGGCTTTGTCTCCTTACAAAGGACACAACAGAAATAGCTTAATTCAAGTGTTTATAATAACTTTAAATTCATTGTATGTCAAACAGTTATAAAGGTTATTTTCATGCATTTAATTTATTGCCATTCTCTTTAACTTAAACATCATGTTTGTATTATATTGAGCAATACTTAATTACTTAAGATTTCTAAATGCTTATTTAGTTTATGTTTAATAGATCAAGTTTGGCACTGAGGAATAGAATGGAAAGAGGAAATAGAAAGAATCACCAGGTATGATTTTAGAGCTGATAAATTGGAAATGTGTTGAAAGTCTGGAAGTTTAGGGGTGAGGTAATTACTGTGTGCAACTATTCAGATGTCAAACATTATTTTGCGAGGTACTCTGCTTTGATTGCGTATAAGGTGTTTTGTTTTGTTTTTAGGAGGCTCGTAGAAATACTCTAATAAAGGATACCATGAGGGAACAGTGCATTCCAAACTTGGTGGAATCATGGTACCAAATCCTGCAAAATTATCAGTATACTAATTCGGAAGTGACATGTCAGTGCCTTGAAGTAGTTGGGGCTTATGTATCTTGGATAGACTTATCCCTTATAGCCAATGATAGGTAAGTATAAGTCTATCCTATCTAATAAAGAGGGAATATGCTAATTGACCACCACTCTGTCACAAAGCTGGCTGTACCCACAGCTGAAGCTAAGTTCCCATAAGGAGCCTTAACAAGCAATCAGCAGGGACCTGAGGTTACGCCCTCCCCCGCTCCTATAGGGCTTGACAGGGGACCTCAGGCTGCTCCCCCCACCAGGTGGGGCTTGACAGGGGACTTCAGGCTGCGCCCCCCACCCTGGCACCAGGCCGAGGGACCTCAGACCGCACTCCCTGCCCAGCGGGGCTTGACAGGGGAACTCAGGCCGTGCCCCCCCACCCCAGCACCAGGCCGGGGAACCTCAGGCCACGTCCCCCACCCAGCAGGGCTTGACAGGGATCTCAAGCCTCGTGCCCCCTGCCCCAGCGCCAGGCCGGAGGACCTCAGGCCACAACCCCCGCCCCGGTGCCAGGCCAGGGTACCTGAGGCCACGCCCCCCGCCTGGCTGGGCTTGATGGGGGACCTCAAGGTGTGCTTCCCGTCCTGGTGCTGGGCTAGGGGACTTCAGGCTGCTCCCCCCGACCCAGCGCCAGGCCGGGGGACCTCAGGCCACATCCTCCGCCCCAGCACTGGGCCAGTGGACCTGAGGCTGTGCCCCCTGCCTGGCGGGGCTTGACAGGGGGCCTCAGGCCATGCTCCCCACCCAGCGGGGCTTGATGGGGGATCTCAAGGTGCACCCCCAGTGCTGGGTCGGGGGAACTCAGGCCATGTCCCCTGCCCAGCGGGGCTTGGCGGGGAACCTGAGGCTGCACCCCCCTGCCGGTGGGGCTTGACAGGGGACCTGAGGCTGCGCCACTCCCTCCCTCCCCCCGCCTGGTGGGGCTTGATGGAGGACCTCAGGCCATGCCCCCCACCCAGTGGGGCTTGACAAGGGATCTCAGGCCATGTCCCCCACCTGGCAGGACTTGATGGGGGACCTCAAGGCATGCCCCCCGCTCCAGTCTGAGCTGGGGGACCTCAGGTCATGCCCCCCGTCCTGGCACCGGGCCAGGGGACCTGAGGCTATGTCCCCTGCCCGGTGGGGCTTGACAAGGGTGGAACTGGCCAGGTCTGGATCTAGCCCAATGGGGCAGGGGCCGGCCGGGTCTGGGTCTCACGTGATTTTGAGGCTCATGTGGGTGGGCGGGGACTTGACTCTGGGTCCCGTGGTGTGCCCCAGACTCTGACAGGAGGAAGGTTTTCATATACATTTTACTAATTTTCTTTCATCTCTGACACTTCTATTATAGAGAAAGGGCAAATAGCAATATTAAATTATTTCCTCTAATTAATCCCCTTTTAATGTGCACAAATTTCGTGCACCGGGCCACTAGTTTTTAACATATTAGCCTACAAAATACATCAGTTTGAAAACATAACAATTTTATTCCATTGCCAGGTTTATAAATATGCTGCTAGGTCATATGTCAATAGAAGTTCTACGGGAAGAAGCATGTGACTGTTTATTTGAAATTGTAAATAAAGGAATGGATCCGGTTGATAAAATGAAACTAGTGGAATCTTTGTGTCAAGTATTACAGTCTGCTGGGTTTTTCATCATTGACCAGGTCAGTAAATTTATATATAAAGTTTTTTAAATTGTTAGAACAAACTTTCTACAGGATAGGTACTAATATAGGATAGGTAGTAATTTAAATATGCTTTCTTTTTCTTTCTTTTTTTTCTTTATGTTGGAAACTTCCCTTCAGATTATAATAATGAAACACGGCATCTCGAAAGCCATAATATTTCTGTAGCATTTGTTTTAGACAATGGATTATACCAGTTCTTAAACTTGAAAATCTGGGATGGTACCTTCGATTGTTCATTTCTAACAAAGTCCTGGGTGATACTGATACTACTGGTCCACAAACCATACTTGTAGCAAGAGACTATATTTACATGACAGTGTATTTTGACCAAAATTAGACTTGGTTATAATAGTTAATTTTCATCATACTTTTGAATGGTTACTTATTTGAGTTGTTAGAATTTAATTCCAACAGCTTTGAGTGTGGCAAATTAGTAATTTAGATACATAATTGGAAAATTTTAATTTTACCTATGATAGTGATAAAAAATTACTAAGAAATCTTTGTATTGCTGATATGTTATTAACATAGCTCTAGTGTTTTCCTTGCTGACGAACAGTATTGTTTTCTTATACTGCTAATAATTGTTTTATTTAGTCCCTGGTAAAAGACCTAAAATAATGAAGTTAAAAATATATTCCTATAGGAGAACATTATAAGGATAATTAATGAAAAAAACTTGAGTTCTGTTTCTTTACTGATATAACCTTAGGTAGGTAATTGTAATAGCAGTATCTCTTTGCAGCAATAGTTGAGGCTCAAATTAAATAGTATCAGAAAGGACTGTTGTAAGTTGTTACACATATTTTAACTTTATTAAAGCATATTTACTGAATTCAGTAGTTAGAGAGAAGATTCTAAAACCATATGTCCCTATTTTTAAGCTTTTATAAAGCCAGCAATGTTTACAGTACTATAATCGTTAAAAACAGTTGCTTTAGCCCTGGCCGGTGTGGCTCAGTTGGTTGAGTGTCGTCCCATGCACTAAAAGGTTGCCAATTCGATTCCCGGTCAGAGCATATGCCCAGGTTGTAGGTATTTTTTATTTTTATTTTTTAAATATGTTTTTATTGATTTTAGAGAGGAAGGGAGAGGGAAAGGGAGAGAGAGATAGAAACATCAATGATTAGAGTGAGTCATTGATTGGCTGCCTCCTGCATGGTCAGGGATCTAGCCCACAACCTGGGCATATGCCCTGACCGGGAATCAAACTGTGACCTCCCGGTTCATAGGTCAAGGCTCAATCACTGAGCCACACAGGCCAGGCTGTGGGTATTTTTTTTTTTAAGTTGCTTTAAAGAGTAATAGTGTATAATAATGGTAGAAGAATTCAAATTCTAAAAATTTCCCAGTCAAAAATTTAGAATTGTTAAATGTCTAATGTTAGTTTAAAATTGAATCCTATACTTGACACTTGATTCATTCTAAAGCTTAGGGTTTTTCCTCTTACTCTTAGGTGTGTGATTTTAAATTGAGGACTGCCTTGATTCCTTTCAGGAAGAAGATGTCGACTTCCTTGCCAGATTTTCTAAACTGGTAAATGGAATGGGACAGTCATTGATAGTTAGCTGGACTAAATTAATTAAGAATGGGGATATCAAGAATGCTCAAGAGGCACTACAAGCTATTGAAACAAAAGTGGCGCTGATGTTGCAGCTACTAATTCATGAGGATGATGATATCTCGTCTAACATTATTGGATTTTGTTATGATTATCTTCATATTTTGAAACAAGTGAGTCTTTATTTTAACTTTTTGTACAGTAGATAATATAGAAGAGTCACAAAGAATTGGAAAATAACAGGAAAATGAAAATAGCCCTAATTGTAACACCTAATGACATTTACTGTTAAATATTAATGTATTTCCTTTTTCTTTTCTTTTTTAAACCTTTTAGCCAGAAAACAAATTTCCAAGTTCTAAAATTCATAACACTAATAACAGCTTCAGAATTAATGATAGGTTTAGGTTATTTTTTTTATTTTTGGATCGTATTTATTTCTAAATACAGTAAATATGTTGTTAAACATAGTTTATTATATTAATTAAATATAAATAATTTTTATACAATTAAAATTTTCCCCCAGAGAATTACTTTTAATAAGAACTTAAAATGTAGAGGGTATTAGTCTCTATATTATAGCATGTAGCCTTTTTAAGAACTAGTAACTTCTCATTATAACATTAGGTGAGAGAACCATTCTTATTTTATTTATATTGGATTAGTTTAATCAAGTCAAGCTTAAAATAATTTTTTTTCTACACTGAGTTTAGCTTCTGTTTGTATAAATATAACACGTCTCTATGCATACTTTAAGACATTTTTGGCAACGAGGAAAGGTATGAAGAAAGTTCAGGTCACTACTGGTAATCTGTGTATCTCATAATGGATTCTTAGGCCTTTTTTTGCCTTGTTAAAAACAAGGCAAGATCATACTTTACTGTCCTATAACCTGCTTCTTTGCTGAAAACATTATAAGTATCTTTAGAAATCAAATTCATTTATATGTCTTTGCCTGCATGTCAAGTTATTTACTAGAAATGGAATTGCTAGATCTTAGGTACATTTTAAATACAGGATGGGACAAAAGTAGGTTTACAGTTGTGAGTATGCAGAACACAGAATTTATTCTTGGGTTATTATTTATTAATTATTGTATTATTTCCCATACAAACAACTGTAAATGTACTTTTGCCCCACCCTGTACAGAAAGGAGCTGCCAAACTCCCATCCAGAAAAGTTGTGTGCATGTTTTTAAAAATGTTAATCTATTAGAAAAATATTCTGATGAGTAAGTATAACTTTAGGAAACCTAATAAATTATTGCTTACTTTTTAACAGCTTTCAGTGCTCTCGGATCAGCAAAAAGCTAATGTAGAGGTAATTGACTTATTTTTGCTTCTTTTAAACTGCCTTTAAATATAGCTTAACTTCTAATTTTATAAAATTAAAAGACTGACAAAAGGTATTTTATTCTTAATTATAGGCAATCATGTTGGCCGTTATGAAAAAATTGACTTATGATGAGGAATATAACTTTGAAAATGAGGTAAGAATTTTGCATTGAGGAGAAATCAGTTTTAATTTCATTGTTTACTTACATCATGTCAATATTTCAAGTTTTGATTATTTTAGTGTCCTTTAAAACAAGCTATATTTTAAAAATTAGCCTGATTATATTAACCTTAACTTTAGGTAGAATTAATGGAAGCCTCATAATCCTTCACATTTGGTACTTTTTAAAAACAATCTTTTTAAAAAACATTTCATAGCATTGATCTTTATAAAATACTGACAATGTTTTTGGTGATCTTATCTTACTTTATATTTAACAAGAGTGATAAATTGAGGCCAGTTGGTGGACCTCAGATTATAAATGTGTATGGGAGAGTGGGAATGAGGTATCTAATGGCCTGGACTTGTTCTGGTTAGAAGTCTTGTCTGGGATTGCTAGAGAGTCAGCTTCCCATCAAACACAAGGTCATCAGGTGCTTTCTAGTAATTCAGTCATGATGTAATACTGTTTAGTTGTGTGCTAGTGTCCTATTCCTTTCTTTGGGCATTCAAAAACTTTGAACTATAAAAGGATAATGGTGATGATAACCAACACACTGTGTACTTAAAGCACCAGGCTCATTACAGGTAATAGCTTCTATCATACAGTATTACAGTTTTTACAGTGGACAGAGAGATACAAGGAGTATAAATAAGGTGCTGAAGTTCTCACAAAACCCAATGTGAACCTCTTCTGACTCTAGATTCTTAACCATAATTTTCTTTCTGAACTATTTCTGGTTCTGGCTTTCAAGATCTAGGGCTATGTTCAGAAACACTTATTTGTGAGCAGGAGGGGAAGGTCTAAGCCTAGTAAGTTTTCCTGTATACATGAATATTGATGAAATAAATGAAAGTATTACATTTGTAAGTGCAGAAAACTAATGACAGTTCACCATTTACATGAGTTTTATGGTCTTTTATGTTTTTAAAATGAGAATTTTAAAATTCATCATAGGGTGAAGATGAAGCCATGTTTGTAGAATATAGGAAACAACTGAAGTTGTTGTTGGACAGGCTTGCTCAAGTTTCACCAGAATTACTGCTGGCTTCTGTTCGTAGAGTTTTTAGTTCTACACTGCAGTAAGTTTGTTACTGTTTTGGTAACAGGTCATCTCTTTCCTTTTCTCCCTGGTGATGATTTACAATAAGTGATTCACTACTTTATTAATCTGTGTGACTTATTAAGATTTTATGTGTATCTCTGAAACAATGGACTATCATCTTGATTTTTCTTGATCCTTGAGGGGAAACACTACTCTTTAGAACATAAATAATAAAATGGATAGCATCAGTTATTTCTACTTTTTGGTATATATTATATTGCCTGGCAAAGTTAACAATATCTGCCCTATCTGGTTTGGCTCCGTGGATAAGGTGTCAGCTTGTGGACTGAAGGGTCCCAGGTTCAATTCTAGTCAAGGGCACATGCCCGGGTTATGGGCCGGATCCCCAGTGGGGGGCGTGCAGGAGACAGCCAATCAATGACTCTCTCATCATTGATGTTTCTATCTCTCTCCCTCTCCTTCCTCTCTGAAATCAATAAAAATATATTTAAAAAAAATTAACAATATCTATGACTTCTTAACAATTTAAAAGGCTTTTGTTGGTGTCTTTTTATCCTTTGCATCACTAATTTTGTATAGAAAGTGTATGTTCAGATCTCAGTAACATATTATGCCTTGTTAGGAATTGGCAGACTACACGATTTATGGAAGTTGAAGTAGCAATAAGATTGCTGTATATGTTGGCAGAAGCTCTTCCAGTATCTCATGGTGCTCACTTCTCAGGTGATGTTTCAAAAGCTAGTGCTTTGCAGGATATGATGCGAACTGTAAGTATACTGAAAATAATTTATTTGAACATAATTTTCTGTTTTCACTATAAGCTAATGGGAGTTTCTTGTTAGAGTTTAGTATCTGTTAATAGGGGGCATTTTGATGTTACAATAAATAAGGATAGATTTCTTAACTTTTTCTTGCTCCAGTTGGTAACATCAGGAGTTAGTTCCTATCAGCATACATCTGTGACATTGGAGTTCTTCGAAACTGTTGTTAGATATGAAAAGTTTTTCACAGTTGAACCTCAACACATTCCATGTGTACTAGTAAGTAAACATTTTACTTTCAATTTTTGTTATTTTCCCGTGTATTTCATTCAGCTAATGAGCAGATAGTATTCTGGTTTTCTTTTATAACTTTTTCCACAGCCAGAGGTTCTCAAAAACTCTTTTTTTTTTTGTTTGTTTGTTCTCAGAAACTCTTGAATGCACTGACACTAATCCCTCTTCCATTAAAAAAATTTCTGTCTAATCAGTCACCTAAAACAAGTCCTCAAGGACCTATTCGTGTGTTGAGTAATGTTTCTTGTCATATATAGTATCTGGTTCCTGCCTTCTGGAAGCTAAGAAAAAATGTTTGATATAAATAAAAATGTTTCACAACAGGAGTTTTAAATAAGTGCAGCAAGAGTAAAAGTGTCTCTGTTTCTTTAGATGGCTTTCTTAGATCACAGAGGGCTGCGGCATTCCAGTGCAAAAGTGCGGAGCAGAACTGCTTACCTGTTTTCTAGATTTGTCAAGTCTCTCAAGTAAGTATGAAATTTCAGCTGTTATGTTTTATTCTTATATTTAGGATTGTTAAATAGAATATATAAATTTTCTTCTAAGAGCCTGTGGTAGATTCGGTTCTTTCTGTTCTAAGGCATTTTTTAAGTATTCCTTTTTTTGTATCATGATCTTAGGATTTCTTTTCATTCTCATTAATTTACTTCATTCATTAAAAAGTGATTTGTTAAAAAAAAAAGTGCTTTGTTTGCATACTTGTATATGTGACACTAATCACTAATAACATTATGTAATTACTTAACCAACAGTTTTATTGCTATGGATCAGTAGTATATGGCTTCTTTGAGATTCTAAAGAATAGATTCCTTGGAAATACATATTTAACCTAACCTGTTTTATACTCTTAATTAGTACCAGTTTTTGGCATGAAAACTATTCATTCTTAGGCTTATAAGGTTGTAATTTTTAAAAATCATCATTAGTTTTAATCACATGTGACTAGCTTAGAACTGAAAATTTTTTTTTTATTTTCTTTTTTAGTTCTGCCTTAAGGGGGGGATTTAGTATTTTTAGAAACTTTTCAAGCACTATTACTTATATTATTGTGATTTTCCTTTTTGCCTTTATTCAGTAAACAAATGAATCCTTTTATTGAGGATATTCTGAATAGAATACAAGATTTATTAGAGCTTTCTCCACCTGTAAGTATCTATTCTTCCAAATTACAGATTTTGAGGCCACATATACCTTTAGCATTAATACTTTCATGGGCTTTTTTAAAATGAGGGTGGTGTATGCAAGGGTTAGTTCTGTTTACTAACACGGTTGAGATAGCTATAATAATAAAAGTCTAATGTGCTAATTAGACCAGACGTCCTTCTAGATGTCCTTCCGGACAAAGCTGGGGCTGCAGCTGTGGGATCGAGGAATCCGCGATGGCTGCGAGGGAGGGATCCAGGCAGCCGCCCGTGGCTGCGAAGGCCTACTCTTGCACATATTTCATGCATCGGGGCTCTAGTAGTAAATAAAACAGTAATAGAAGCAAGAATTGACTGACAAATTTGGCAATGTGAGAAATAATCTGCTTTCTCTACACTGTTAAATGTTGATGAAGTGTTTTATGGAGAAGGAAAAATTCAGTTTACAAATTATTTAGTACTATGATCATATTGGGCCTTCTCAGTGACTGCTACTAATAGACTGAAGCTTTTCTGTGTTTAATTTTTCAGGCTTAGGATAAAAAAAATTTGATGCTGGTTTTTCTGAATATTTTGGTGTCCATTTCACTAGAAAGATTTAACTTGGGGTACTTTGTAAGCACATCTTGATGGATACTAGTACATGTTTTTGTTTTAAAACAAATACTGACATTGACTCAATTTTTTTCCACTTTGATAAAAAATATTACTAGAGCTGCCATTTAAAAAGTGTTGAACAAAAATAATACTTTAGTTTTTTTAAGTAAATACCAGCACTTAGGGTACACAGCTTATGTAATTTCACTGCATGAAAGGTTAGTAGTGAATTATATGGTTAAATTATCTTTGCCTACATACTAGAAAAGCTGATATATTAAAGTACTTCACCCTGTTATTGCCAGTTTTCCTTGGCAGTTCACAGTGACCCAATTTTTGGGTACCTTATATTTCTGTAGCACTTTATCTTTGTATTCTCTACTCCTAGAGCATTGATTAGTCTTAGTGGTATTTAAAATGTGCTTTAGTTATTTCTAAATTGGGATTTTTTTTTTTAAGAAATGAGAAATTCTTTTATAATAAAACTATTACATAATTTATCTGATTTAAGACAAGGTTTTATATATTTCTTAATAGGGAGCTTGAGTATTGGACCTAGAAGGGCCTCTGATATTTCCCTACACTCCTCTTGGCCTCCCCTACTGCATAAAAAAATAACAAAATTCAATAAAAGTGACCCATATATGGGATGCCTGCTTATGCCTGAATGAGATCTGGTTTTTATTTGCAATCTTATTTTCAAACGTTTTAAAGTAACAACTGTTGTGAATGTGCATATGTACTTATTGTGTGGTTTTTGTTGTTATTCAACTCTTAAACACTCTTTAAAATATTAACTTGTGTGGCCTTTGTACTAACGTTCTAAGTACCTTTGTACATCTCATTTTTAGCCACCTAACAATCTTACAAATAAGAGTTTTACAAGAGAAAACAAGGTACAAGGCTAATAATTATCTTATGACTATTTGCAAAGTCTTGAAAAGGGAAGAATTGGACCCACAATCTCTACCTCTACTTCAGTTTTCTTTCTGTTACATCGTCTTGGGAGAAAATTTGTTTTTAAAAGCACTCAACCTACTTTTTAATAGTGAGTTAATGTCATAGATTAATCTCCTCTCGCTTTTACACTTACTTTGCTTAAATGAGTGGACTTAAATATGGAAAAACTTCAGTGAGACTAAATTTTATTTTAGGAGAATGGTTACCAGTCTTTGTTGAGCAGCGATGATCAACTGTTTATTTATGAGACAGCTGGAGTGCTGATTGTTAATAGTGAATACCCCGCAGAACGGAAGCAAGCGTTAATGAGGAATCTGTTGACTCCACTAATGGAAAAGTTTAAAATTTTGTTAGAAAAATTGATGCTGGCGCAAGATGAAGAAAGGCAGGCATCTCTAGCAGACTGTCTCAACCATGCTGTTGGATTTGCCAGGTGAGTTAAAATTATTAAGTGACAGGACCATTTATTTGTCTGCATCTTTTAGAATTGGGCACATATCCAAGATTCCAAAACTGGATTGTCTAGAGAATTATCTAAGCTTTCTTTTCTAAATCTAGTGAATTAGAAGACTTAGCTGAAGAAGTGAATAGATTACGTAACATTCTGCATTTCTGTCTTGACAACTGAGTCCTTAACTTTGACTTCTTTGGTGTACATTGATTGTGTATTTAAGGGGATTAGCTAAAGTGTTTATATATCAACTAAAGGCCCATTGCATGAAGATTCGTGCAATAGGCTTTCCTTCCCCTGGCTGCTGGCACCAGTTTTCCTCCGGCACCTGGGACCCAGCCTTTGCTCTGGCCGGAGCCTTCAGTCTTCACTCCGGCCGGAGCGCCACTCCTGTAGCTCCCTCCGCCCCCCGCCCTCCCCCTCATAGCAGGCGTCCCGCCTGGCTGCTCTACACCTGCATGGGTGCTGCCCAGAGGCCTGCAGTGGCTGGGGGGCGGGGCAGCCACCATCTTTGTTGGGTTAATTTGCATACTCACTCCTGGGCGTCACAAAGTGACAGTCAATCTGCATGTTTCTCTTTTATTAGTGTAGATTACTAATTGGGAAATCTTGTTGTTCAGTTTTGATATCTTAAAGAGAAGGTCCTGAGACCTTTTTACCTGTTGCATTGTGTCCTAAAGACCACCCAAGCTGCTGTTTCTTTCTCTCTACCCATAACTTTTATTGGCAAATAATAACAGCATATAAGTTTTAGTGATTGTTTATTATAAGCTAAATAAAGAAGTTGCTCTATGAAATATTTCAATGCAAAAGTTAATATTAGAGAGTTGTAGAAATAACTTGATTCTAAAGATTGTTTTCTTAATTTAAATGGGTAGTTTGCAGATTATGTAGTAGGACAGCCTGGTCATAGCAAGTGTATTTCCCCCCTCTTTTCTGCATATTTCATCAGTAGGATTTTAATAAAACATTTAGATGGATTCAGATTAGAGGGATTATAGTAACTACTTCTCATTCATTTAGAATTGTCTACCAGTTTTGTTAGTTTTGTAATTTGTCGTGCATTGTTTTTTATTACTTCATGAAACTTTTAAAGATTAAAGTTAAAAATAGTTGCCTTATTTTACTTATCTAGTCGTACCAGCAAAGCTTTCAGTAACAAACAGACTGTGAAACAATGTGGCTGTTCCGAAGTTTATCTGGACTGTTTACAGACATTCTTGCCAGCTCTGAGTTGTCCCTTACAAAAGGATATTCTCAGAAGTGGAGTTCGCACTTTCCTTCATCGCATGATAATTTGCCTAGAGGAAGAAGTTCTTCCGTTCATCCCATCTGCTTCAGAACACATGCTGAAAGATTGTGAAGCAAAAGACCTTCAGGAGTTCATTCCTCTTATCAACCAGATTACAGCCAAATTTAAGGTACTACAAACCTCAGAGCATCTCCTGCCTTAAAGATATTCCCCTGGCTTAAAGATTAGATGTATTTATGTTTAGATATATTTATATACAGTGTTCCCCAAAAGTGTATACACACACTTTGAATAATTATAAAGGCAGTGCTTATTAAAATATTTTTTATTTTCAAAATTGAGCTATCAGTTGTTAAAATGTGTATATTTTGGGGGGAAACCCTGCATTTTGACATTTGCCCCCTTGGTTTGTTTTTGTAAATAGGAGTTACTTGTGGGCATGGATTGTGTATTTTTGTCACCCCTAATAATCTGGCATACTCCCTGACACATAGGACATGTTTAATAGATGTTTTAATAAAAACATTCATACATTATCTGTTTTGTGTAGCAGAAGAAAACAATTACTCTCCTGTTTTACAAAATCAAATAAAAACAGCATTGAGTACTACATGTCTAAAGAGGTAAATAAAAAGCATTGTAATTTGGGTGTCCACACAGGAGTTTAAAAGTAATTTAGTGTACTAAAGTTGGTTTTATGTACAAGGAGATTTAAGTCAAGTATAAGCTAGCTAATAAGAATGGCTAACATAGTGCTTTCTGTGTTCAATGCATTTTCCTGCACATTAATTCACTTGATCCTAGGAGGTAAGTATTGTATTTTATAGATGAAGAAACAGACACAGAGAAGTTAAGAATTACACAGTGGCTTATAAAGCCTGAGAGCCCAAGCATGTAACTCCATTTATAATTTAGCAATAGAATTAATTTCGTGGAATTTAAATTGAAAATATTCCGTGGCAGTATTTGATTATGAAATATTTCTGGGTCCCTACTATTTTTCTTGTTATTTCTCAATTGTTTATCAAGAGAAACTGTTCCTTAGCTCAGATACTCATGTTTCATAGTTCAGGAACACACGTCAGTAACAAACTTACATGGAATTCAACCCAAAGAAATTCTTTACATAGCAAGATCACTTTGCACTCTGAAAGATACCAGCCTTCCTCATCTCCTCAAAATCTTGCATGGAATCATAACTTCTGTCGAAATCTGCATATGCCTCCTTTCTTGGTTCAGCCACACCAAATATACAGGAAGCTGCAACCCCCAGGGATACAATGATGGCTCCAACAATATGAAATCTTGGCCATGCATCTAAGGTTTTGACAAAGCACTGGAAGACATGGTAGTTATAGTCTCCTCAACACCGACGTCCTTCCTGAGGGAGAACTGGATCTGGCTCCCTACTATTTGAACGTGGATCTTGAACTATAGGAAATTGGTTGAACTTAATAATGTATATGCTATGTAGATTTTGTTTTAACTTAGGTATTTGCTAAGTGAATTGTGTAAATATTCTAAATAGAAATTCTTAAGACTTTAAAACACGTTTTTTTTCTAAGTTACATTTATTTTTTAAATTGAGGTATAATTGACATACAACATTATATTAGTTTTAGGTAGTACACAACATAAAGAGCCAGTATTTGTATATAGCAAAAGCCTAGTTAACAGCCGTCACTAAACATTGTTTCAGAATATTTTTTCTTGTGATGAGAACTTTTAAGATTTACTCTTAGCAAACTTTTCAAATATGCAATACAGGATTATTATTATTAAGCTTCATAATAATTTTCTTACTCATTTCTGAAGTAGTAGTAATATTTCTTATGTTCAGATACAGGTATCTCCATTTTTACAACAAATGTTCATGCCTCTACTTCATGCAATTTTTGAAGTGTTGCTTCGACCAGCAGAAGAAAATGACCAGTCTGCAGCTTTAGAGAAGCAAATGTTGCGGAGGAGTTACTTTGCTTTCCTGCAAACAGTCACAGGCAGCGGAATGAGCGAAGTCATAGCAAATCAAGGTGGGGATGTGTGTGATGCCTAAATTGTCTGCTGACGTCTTTGTCACAGCTATGCATCTATGTGAGCAAGAGCTAGTTAAAGTAGACACTAAACTTTTGGAGTATTGTTGTATATGGACCCCTAGGATGACTGCTCATTATTTCAAGGAGGGAATTACTTTCAAGTTGAGGGCCTTAAAACTAATTGGTATTCAGTTCCCTTTTTCCTAAAGTAGTATTCTTTAATTGGTTCTTTGGTATTATAAACAGCATGGTGGTTACTGCCAGAATTGACTTGACAATTGAGTCTTACTGATCAATTTGCCATTTTCAAATTAAAAATAAATGGGACTGTATAGATCAGTGTGGATAATTTTTGCAATACAGGAAATCCAGTAAGTAAGATGACAAGGAAATAGTGATTTTTCAACATTTTATACTTAAAATTAAGGAGTACAGTTAATAAAAATTGAGGGATCTTAACTCTGTAAATGCTTTTGCCTGGTTACTATATATGGAATGAGAGCTTCAGGTTGCCTTTCCAGTTCTTAAAGTCAAGGTTTTCTTTTCCTTTTCAGGTGCAGAAAATGTAGAACGAATTCTAGTTACTGTGATTCAAGGAGCAGTCGAATATCCAGATCCAATTGCACAGAAAACATGCTTTATCATCCTCTCCAAGTTGGTAGAACTCTGGGGTAAGATGATTTTTTTTTAAGCTTTATTCCCTAGCCTGTTTCCTAAGACTCTCAGAGATGAAATGGAACCCTAGCCCTCACAATAGACAGGAGCGGGGTGTTGATTTCCCCAATGATAAATTATAATGGACTTTCTTTTTATACAAGATGAAAATTTGAATTGTCTTGACAGGTGGTAAAGATGGACCAGTGGGATTTGCTGATTTTGTTTATAAGCACATTGTCCCTGCGTGTTTCCTAGCACCTTTAAAACAAACCTTTGACCTGGCAGATGCACAAACAGTATTGGTAAGCATCCAGGAATCTTTGTTTACCTTGTGTGGCTCTTATGTGTTTTAACTCAAAATTGCTTCTTCAATGCCAGGTTGATTTTATTAGGTTTCATTGCTTTTTTCTTCTTCTTCTAATTTAGTAATTTCAAATTAGGATTCACTTTTAAGAGATTGATGATACCTCTGAAACTTTCGTGGATTCTTACTAAATCCCAATGCTAAAATTGACTATATAAAACCCAGCTCCTACAACTTTAATAACCAAGACTCTTTCTAGGACCATGAGAGGGCACATACTACCAATAGTCTTTAAAGTTTTATTCGTTTCCTACTACTGCTTTCATTCTAAAACTGGTGCTTAATGTTTTTTCTCACTATTAAGAGTAACTTTCTCTTTCTTGAATGATGGTTTCCCCAAATCTCATCTTCAGTATGCTTAGTGTCAAGAAGTTGCCTTTTACTCACTTCCCCACAGCCAAGTAAAAGCTAGATTTCATAATTACAATTCACTACATTGAGACAGCATTTTTGTGTTTTTATATTTTCTATTCAACCTACTTATTCCATCCTTTCCTGCCTTCATTCTTTCTTTAAAGGGTAATGAGTAGTGGTCAGGGAAGTAAAAAGAGAAGTTGGATCAGTAACCAAGAATTAACTATAGTAAATTCTTAAACTTGTTTATACAGGCTTTATCTGAGTGTGCAGTGACACTGAAAACAATTCATCTCAAGCGGGTAAGCTTTGGACCCCATGCTTGTTTATTTTCATCTTACATGTATATTTGTTATGGTTTTAATTGTGTTTGACTTTTTTTTTTTAAAACTGTATCTTTTTTTTTTTCCCTAATGATTTTATTGATTTTCAGAGAGGGGACGGTAGAGGAAAAGAGAGATAGAAACATCAATGATGAAAGAGAATCATTGATTGGCTGCCTCCTGCACACCCCCTCAGTTCAGGCAGAACTGAAATTAATGAACTTTTAAAAGAAAGAGCTTTCTCCCGGCCAGTGTGGTTCAGTGGTTGAGTGTTGATCCATAAACCAGGAGATCACGGTTCAGTTCTGGTCAAGGCACATGCTGGAGTTGCAGGCTTGATTCCCCCCATGTGGGCTGTGCAGGAGGCAGCCAATTGATGTTATGCTCTCAAATCGATGTTTCTCCCTTTACCTTTCTCAATAAAATAAGATAAATAAAATACTATCTAATAAAAGGGTAATATGCAAATTAACCATCACTCTGCCCAGTCCCCTCAGCCTCGCCGGAGTCCCCCAGTCCTGGCGGGGGCTGCCTCTGAGAGCGGACAGCATGAATAGCCTGGCCGAATGCTTGCTTCGTTGCTGTGGTAACGCCCCGGCTGTGGAGGGCCTCTGGGGGACCGGAGGGCTGGCCCGCAGCCTCCGTGGCCAATCACCAGCCCTGAGAGGCAAGGGCGGACCCGCCCACAGCCTCGGAGGCCAATCGCAGGCCCGGAGTAGAACATTGACAGCAAGTCCTTTCAGTATAATTGGGGCATTAGAGGCCCACAGAATGATCATTTCCTTTTCTATGAAACATACTCTGACACACTATTTACAATTAAATAAGTTCCATATATTTTGACATTTTATAGCCCTGGAAAGTTACATAGAATGATCAGCAAAGTGAGAAGATGAAAGAATTTTTAGGCTTTTAAAGATGTAACTAATTTCTGTCTAGAAGACACACAAATTCAAAAAGTGACGGTTTTATTGTCCTATAGGACATTAGCCAGATTGTATCTAATTTAGCAGTTTTACTTCAGGCTTTCATCTTTGGCAATCTCATTTGAACTGCATTATCATCCTGCCAGTCCCTTCACTGAGTTAAACAGAACTTTTGCATCTGCTGTTATGTATTTGAATAAGAATTATGTATTTAACACATGCGAAATTTTGTTTTGACACAATAAAACAAAAGATCATTTGATTCTTCCCTGGAACCCAGAAAAGCACAAACTTGAATTATTGGTGTGGCTTAGGCTAATTTTCCAAATATTGTTAATAAAATTCAAGTAGGGATCTTCACAGAGCCAAGAATTCTCTCTTTCAGCCTACATATTCAGCATCTCCAAGGAGGAGGCCTGTTATTCTGTGTTTTGTTTTGTTTTTTAATACTCACCAGATGATATTTTTTCACTGCTTTTTAGAGAGAGTGGACCAGAGGGGGGGAGAGAGAGAGAGAGAGAGAGAGAGAGAGAGAGAGAGAGAGAGAGAGAGAGAGGGAGAAGGAAAGGAAGAAGGAGAGGGAGAGGGGCCCGCTCACGGCTGAGAGCAGGCCCTCACCAGCAGTCCCGCCTCTGCACATGAGCTACAGAGGAAACACCTTTTCTGACCGCTCATTGGCTAAGCTCCTGGTACGCCACTTGCAGTGTTCTTGGTAACTTGGGTATAAGAATCCAAGAAGGTGATCTAGGGTTTTTCTACCACACTCCTGGAGGAAAAAACGAAGGTCCACTGCTGGAGGGGCTAAGAAATGTCATATCCTGCCCTAGCCGGTTTGGCTCAGTGGATAGAGCCTTGGCCTGCTGACCACAGGTTCCGGGTTCAATTCTGGTCAAGGGCATGTACCTGGATTGCAGGCTCCTCCCTGGCTGGGGCCCAGGTCAGGGCTCATGCAGGAGGCAACCAATCACAGTGTCCCCTCACATTGATGTTTCTCTCTGTCTCTCTCTCTCTCTTCCACATTCTCTAAAAATCAATGGAAAAATATCCTCAGGTGAGGATAAAAATAATGGAAGAAATGTCATATCCTATGAAAGAGACATCTTGAAAATGCCTAAAGAAAGTTGTCATTTTTTCATGGTGAAGGGACTGGAGTCTGTTGATGAAAACACCTTGGGGGCTGCAGCAGCCAGCAGTGGCAGCAGCAGCGGGATGATGGGGGTGGCACCTTCCCTCATCAGCCAGATTTCCTCCTGCAGAGGGAGGCCTCCTGCAGGAATTGGGCCTAAGCCGTCAGTAGGACATCCCCTGAGAGCTCCCGGGCTGTGAGAGGGGACCCCCACCCCCACCCCCACCCCAGTGCACGAATTTCGTGCACCAGGCCTCTAGTAATAAAATTTTTATTTTAAAAAAATTCTCCCTTATTTGTATATCTTAGAATCGGTGGAGACCCATGCATAATAGCTTAATGGAATGGGTTAAGTTCTTTAAAAAAAAAAAAAAAAAAAAATATATATATATATATATATATATATATATATATATATATACACACACACACACACACACACACATACATACACATACATATATATGTATGTGTGTGTGTGTGTATATATATATATATATATAAAATTATGTATTAAATGTAATATTATGGAACTAAAGAAGAAGGAGCAACTTGGCCTCTGAGAGCAATCTAAGAAAGCCATTAGAAAGAGGCAATTTTTAAATTTTTTTCTGACAGACCTTAAATATAGATTCATTGGACTGATAGGAGGAGCTGGCATTCTGGGCAGAGTTAAGCAGTGTATGGAGACAGAGAAGACATCGCATGGTAGATTTGGTAGAAAATAGTGTTAACATGTTTAAGTAAAGTATGAAGGCAGAAGTAATAGATAAAAGCTGAAATGGGACTAGGTGTGCTCTATTTGTGAAAGGTTGGGTTATAATTTAGGATAGCTAAGTCAGAAAATAATGTTCAGAGAACAGTTTGGAATATGGTCTGAACCAGTTAGGACTAAATACTGATTTTGGAGTTCCAAGTGTGTAATAGTCAAGATGAAGTGAGACTTTCTAAGACCAGGACAGAAAGAACCTTGGCTAAAGAAAGAGTTAGGGGAAACTAGAAGAACCAAAGTTGTGAAAGCTAAGGGAAGAGAGTCACAAAAGAGCAGATGGGTTGAACGTTATTGGGTGCTAGAGAATCAGGATGAGGAATGACAAAAAAACAGGAAGTGTGGTATTTACAGTTCAGAAGTATTTATCTTGTCCTTAGAAGCTCTCGTTTAGACACACAGAATTGAATCATATGGAATATTATATTTGAAAATGTTTTGTTTTGTTTTATTTTTTTCATTTATTCACTTGACTGACTTCCTCTTAAGGTAGAAGTTTACTTTTCCTGATTTAAAAGGTAAAACAAGTATGCTCTATTTTTAAGTGATAACAGTGGTGTTGTATGAGATGATGAGCAGTGCATGAAAAGTTAAGTTTAGGGAGAATAGACTAAAGAAAAAGGTGAGAAGGAAAGTTGAAGGGATCTGAGAAACTTTCACAGTGAAACGTTACCTCCTCTCAGTTAGGAACAGCCTTCCTTTGAAGACTAAATTGTGACCTAGGTCCATTGGGTTAGAGGGCCCAGGAATCAAGGTAGAAGAAGAAACATAGAGAAATCCTTTGATTCAGGAGCAGTAATACTAAACAAGAAATGAGGTGTTAATGCAGGGAGAAGTGTATTGAGGAGAGATGGATTGATTTAATTTTGATGACTGTTACTTTAAGTTGGACCAGGTTGAAGACATCTGCATATTAAAGCCTTTAGTCAGATTCACATTTAAAAGTGAAATTAGCTTTTTTTACTATTGGATTTATTACATTTGCTTGAGGCCTCTCTCTCAGAAACACAGTGCTATAGGATAACTACTTTCAAATTGTATCCTAAGTTTCTTTATAGTGTCTAAGAAGCGGTGGAGGAGTCAGGGGCTAGTTTGTGGAGATTTTCTCTCTTCCCTTCACCAAACTTAACCCCAAAATGCCCCAGAAAACTACTGTTACAGTTTTTAGCACCTAGAAGTACTAAAAGATAGCAGTATAGAGCAATGGTTTTAGAAGTCAGGTGACCTGCTTTTTAGTACAGTTTTAATCAGCAGACTGGGCAAATAATCCTGTATTTCTGGGTCTTGCTTGCCTCATCTGGCTACTAAATTCCTTTTCCCTATTTTGTGAGCAGAAAAAGGAAGTTGTGTTTTTATTTATATTACCTCCTAGCCCAGGGGTGGGCAAACTTTTTGACTCGAGGGCCACAAGGGGTTCTTAAACTGGACCGGAGGGCCGGAACAAAAGCATGGATGGAGTGTTTGTGTGAACTAATATAAATTCAAAGTAAAGGAGCGAGGGGAGAGCAAGAGAACCGGATAGAACAGCTGGATCCGGCCCATGGGCCGTAGTTTGCCCAAGGCTGTAATTTTGATCTTTCTTGCTTATATTTTAGTTTCTAAAGATAGTCATTACTGTGGTACTGCCCTATAGTCCACCCAGAGGTGGATTGAACAGGAGCACTTCTGTTTGCTGTCCTTTCAGTGCATAGAAGACATTATGACCTCCTGAATTTAAAAGAATATTTGTTTAATTTTTAGCACTACATAACAGTTTTTGTAGTAAATACTAAGTGCTCTTCAAAAGCTTTACATTTCTAAAGTCATCCAACCCTCCCAATAACTCCATTTTTTTAGATGGGGAACTGAGGCTCAGAGAAGTTAAGTAACTTGCCCAAGTTACCAGAAATTTGCCAGAGCCAGTCTTCCAAACAAAGCAGATTCTGGTTTCAGAGTCTGTTCTTAATCTCAGTACTGTATTGTGTTTAAAGTATACATATGTTGCTCCAATTTCTTTTAAAGCATTACTGATGTCAAGGAAGAAAATAATTTAGTTATAACCATCTTTTCATTTTCAGGGCCCGGAATGTGTTCAGTATCTTCAACAAGAATACCTACCTTCCTTGCAAGTAGCTCCAGAGATAATTCAGGTAAGAGCTGCCCTAGCAGATTTTCCTCTTTTTTTTTTTTTAATATATTTTATTGATATTCTACAGAGAGTAGAAACATCGATGAGAGAGAAACATTGATCAGCTGCCTCCTGCACACCTCCTACTGGGGATGTGCCCGCAACCAAAGTACGTGCCCTTGACCGGAATCGAACCTGGGACCTTTCAGTCCGCAGGCTGACGCTCTATCCACTGAGCCAAACCGGTTTCGGCAGATTTTCCTCTTAATCTAATTAAAGAAATATGACTATAATTCAAACTAAATTTTGATCCAAGAAAGCCAAACTGCATTCAAGTTGTTGTTTTACTGTGTATAGGATAGCAAGAGTCCAAACTTGGGAGAGGGAGGGGGCTCTGAAATTGAATAGGAAAAATTGTATTTTTATTTTCACTAACCTTTAATAGAAATTTGATCTGTCATTGTGTAGGTAACAAATCACAGTAGTATTCATATTGCCGTGACTCCGTCATCAATAAGTAATCACAGATATTTTCTGTATCACTAGTTTCAAAGATCTCAAAATATTATTTACACTCATTAGTAGTTTGAAATTAGGAGTTAAGATATGCCACTAGACCTTATTACTGAGTCTGTTTTATTCTACCACATGTCAAAAAAAATTTTTATAACCATAATTCATTATTAGTTTCCTTTGTAATCCCATGTGTTAAAAATCATTCTAAAAGGAGTCCAAAGGGGACCATGGCCCACGAATCTGTTCTGAAGGTTTATGCCAGGTAGTTCATTTTATATGTGCTTACTTTGTAAATCTGAAACTATATTTTGAGGTAAGGGGCTGGAAAGCTATCTCACTTTCGCACTATTACAGAATAATTTTTAATGGCATATAGTTATCCAGACTGCTTGTGCTATTGCACATAGATCTGATAAGGTGTCAAAGTTTTGATTAAAACTAGTTAGAATCTCTTGTGTAGATTCCAAGAATTGTTTCTTCATCAACAGTGATTTATAATGCTATTTTATAAGAGGCATTGAAAAAATTGAGTGAAAAATCAGCTAGATCTCACATAAGAGTAATCATCCAACTCATTTTTAATGAATTTATGGTCTCTATAACACATCATCTTTAACTTTATAGATATTAATGAATTTTCTCAGTTATTACTTGTAAGCTAATATTTTATTAAAACAATAAATTACTAGTTACTCGTGATCTTAATGCTCATGAAAATAGAAATATGTCATCTGATTTTGAGTAGCTAATATTCTCCACATTGCTGACTGAAACAAAACTATATTTCTATCTAATAATTTGATTATGAAGGATAAGGATTTGGTCTGGCTTTGCTCAGTTACTAACTAGGTAAGAATGGGCATATCAGTGTAGTTTTTATCATTTAGGTAGGAGAGCCTTATTCTCAAAAGTGAAAGCAGCCTGTCTGACAAGTATTAGATTTGAGAATACTATATAAACATGTTTGGTGAGGAACTGTTCAGGTTAATTTTGATAAGTTACAAATATTATAGATTTGAAGCAGTGCAAATGTCCATTCATAGGTAAATGGATAACAGAGTGTGGTATGTATACACAATGGATTATTATTCAGCCTTAAAAAAGAGAAATGCTGTCATATGCTACAACTTGGACAAACCTTTGAGGTTATGCTAAATGAAATAAGCCAGTCACAGAAAGACAAGTACTACAAAATTCTAATTATATTGAAGTATCTAAAGTAGTCATACTCTTAAAACAGCAAGTAGAATGGTGGTGGCCAGGGGCTGGGGTGTGTGGGGAGTTGCATTGTGCATATAGTTAACACTGCTATACTGTACACATAAAAATGCTTAAGATGGTCAGTTTTATGTTTTCAATCACAATTTTAAAACAGTGCTGTGGATTTATATTATTATGAATTTAATACGAATAGATTGATTCTCTTCTTTCCTCCCTTCCTGGCTCCCCAGGAGTTTTGTCAAGCTCTTCAGCAGCCTGATGCTAAAGTTTTTAAAAACTACTTAAAGGTAGGTATTTGAAAAACTTACATATCTTCACATAATTAGGAAATGTTTCAGAACCAAGAGAGAATATATATTCGGCCCAGTGCACGAATTCATACACATTGAAAGGAAATTAAGTAGAAGAAATATTTTAATACTGCTATTCACCCTTATTCTATAATAGAAGTGTCAGAGATGAAAGAAAATTAGTAAAATGTATATGAAAATAATATATAAATTGATTAATAAATAAACAATAACATGATATAACAACAACAAAGACATGATATAAAAAGAACAAAAACATGATATAAAAACTACATTGATAAAAAAAATGACTGATAAATTCATTAAACTTATTCTAACACTGAGGCCAGTGTCAGACGGGGACAAATCAATTTTTGGAATCAGACCAACCTCCTCTGCAGATCCTGTTAATACTTCAGCTTCGATTATGTTAGGTCACAATCTTTTGATAATAAATCTAGTACCATTGCAAAGACCCCATTTACTATTAAGATTTCTCTGTGGCATGATGATTGCACCTACTTTCGATTCTAATTTATGACACGGCATTCCCAAAGGAGTAATACTTTTAAGAAATTCGATGGGAAAATTTCCCTTTTCAGCATCATCCATTGAATCTAGTATTATTGCATTAAGACTCACACTGTCGTCTCTATAGAGTCTTAATGCAATATCTGTTCCCCAGCCTTTTTCACCATGTGGGAAAAGAATAGGATACGTCATTGCATCTAATGTAGGAAACAGGATACCGATTTATTTCATTTTAGTGGCATTCGGATTATTGGGATCTGGTTTGCAATGAATGAGCAAGTCCCTTTCAAAAGGAGGTTCTCCATCTTCGTTTCTGAATATGATAGCAACTTTGGTTACACAGGGTTAATTATATCTACCTGGATCACTATTACGATCATATTTAATCGCCATTGTTACTTCCCTGCGACGCCGCCGCTTTCTTTCAGCTTCAGAATGTCAATAAAAACAACCAAATTCACAATTGATGATGACAGATTGAAACACACACGTGTGATTGGCGCCAACAAGCGCTTTATATGTATCACACATTCACGAGTCAGCTTAGCCTTTTATAGATATAGAGTAAACTTGCTTAATTAGACCTGCTTTCTGATGTAGCTAAACTTTTTTCAGCCCAGTGAAGCACCCCAACTTCTCTTTCAGGTAATTGTCAGCAACACAGCAGTAAATATCAACACAAAGCAAATTATTATTGTAGATCATGCAGGGAGAACAAAGGGGAAAATATTTAACTGCAGCAGTGTTTGACTATATTCTGCACAGTGAGAAAACCTGAAATTATTTTCAAGGTCCACCATTTCTTCTTTTCAGTCGGGTCAAGTTTCTAAGCTTTCTAAATCTCCATTTTTTCCGGCTAATGAAAATAAAATAGGATTCCACCAAGTCTCCTATCTACCTACTCCAGGACTTCTGTGAGGATCAAATGAGATGAGGCACACTTCATAGACATTTAGTTATAATGTAAAGTGTTTCCACCTGGCTATAAAGCAAGTCCGTGTTCCTGCGCTGAAGAAACTGCAAGGAGGCTAGTCCATAGGGAGAGGAAGCCAGGTGTTGCTACTTGGCGTCATTACCCAGACGGTAGGACACTTAGCATATTAGCCTTTTGTATAGATAGGATACTGTAGTTTGTTTTGTTGTGTTTTTTTAATCCTCACCCAAGGATATGTTTTCATTGATTAGAGAGAGAGAAGAGACAGAGACAGACAGAAACATCCATTGGTTGCTTCCCGTACTGTCTGCTCCCCAACTGGGAATTGAACGCACCACCCTTTTGTGCACAGGATGACTCTCCAACCAACTGAGCCACACCAGCCAGGACTCAGGCTAGTTTGACCAACTATTGTTTTGGGATCTCTTTGCTCTAAAACATGCTTCTAAAAATCTATAGTTATGGCTGTTATACTTTAGAGTCTTCTGTGAAACCCCTTTCAACTGAACATAAGATCATAGAGAGTTGGGTAAGAACACTGAATGTGTATGTGCCTGAACATTTGATATGAAAATGCCAGTTTTCTTTTACAGTTTCATGATGTAATGAAATAGGAACAAGTAATGTTTAAGAACAGTTGCCCATATTGAGTTGAAAGGAAGTATCTAAAAATATAAAAACAGAAGTATCAGTTACTTGGTTGTATCCTATCTTGAAACTGGAATTGTAAAACAGACAAAAAGTAGAGTCCTCAGATTTGGCCAGCAAGGCTCTTTATACATTTGTATAATCACTGAATTTTTAAAAACCCTCCAAATTGGGAAGAAGTGCCAAATGTTTATTTGGTATTATGTTTATAATTAAATTCTTGAGACAGCACTATTTTGCTTTCACCTAAGTAGTCCTTTAGTACTTCCTAACTGCTTTTTATGTAACAGGTACTATGCCAACTGCTGCAAATACCAATATGAGTAACTTTACCTGCCCATAAGGAGCTCCTGGGCTGGAGAAGGAACTGTTCTTTATTTTTTATTTATTACCTTCAAATCTGAGGACAAAGCACTGTGCTAAATGTTTTGGTAGCAGGTAATTTAATGAATGGCTACCTGGTTCTTTTGCCCAAGGCATTCAAGAGGATTTATTAAGTCAAGGGGCTTTGCAGAGTTTAAGTGTCCTATCCTTTGACTTTGGTTCTAAACTCTTCCCTTGTCAGTTTTTCCCCAGTAGTAGTAGTTTGTCAGCTTAAACTGACAAAAGGATTTGTGAGAAGAATGTTGAGAATTACTGTTTATCATCACAAATCCTCCCACTCCCATTTCCCCATAAAAGCAAAGTGCCTGTGAAGATAACCTATTAAATAACTGATGAATCAAACTGCATTAAAGGATTCAAAAAAGTATAACTATTAAAGGGGTCTGTAATAGCAGATATATGTACATTGTAGCAGGTTTTTGCTCCAAACATATAATTTATTCCAAACAGCATTCATAAAATGTCTTTCTCCCAAGTCCAACTTCTCTATATTGATAGCATTAAGTCATTGGTAGCATTATTCTTCTAGTTTGAAAAAATGAAGTTCCTTCTTTCATGCCTACTCCCTTCATGCCTGATGGATCCTCAGATTCTTTGCAGATTCTTCCTCCTCACTCACTTGCTGTCCCTTCCTTGCTATCTGGGATAGGCTTGTTATCTCACTGATCGCCCTTCCCTGTTCTCGCCAAGCAGGTCTACTTGACAACACTGAACAGACCCCTGAAATTCATTCCCCTAATTCATAACTTTCAAGCCTGCTGTTGACTAAAAATACATTCATGTTTCTTAGTTTGGCATCCAGTGTTTTTTCATACATATTTTAAAAAATATATACTTTTATTGATTTCAGAGAGGATGAGAGAGAAACATCAATAATGAGAGAGAATCATTGATCGGCTGCCTCCTGCATACCCCTACTGTGGATCAAGCCTGCAACCCCGGGCATGTGCCCTGACCAGGAATCGAACCATGACCTCCTGGTTCATAGGTTGACGCTCAAACACTGAGCCACTCCACCTGGGCTAAAAGTATTTTTTTTTTTAAATATATTTTATTGATTTTTTACAGAGAGGAAGAGAGAGAGGAATAGAGAGTTAGAAACATCGATGAGAGAGAGACATCGATCAGCTGCCTCCTGCACGCCCCCTACTGGGGATGTGCCCGCAACCCAGGTACATGCCCTTGACCGGAATCGAACCTGGGACCCTTCAGTCCGCAGGCCGACGCTCTATCCACTGAGCCAAACCAGTCAGGGCTAAAAGTATTTTTTTTAGGTTATTTTTTTTTAAATTGATTTTAAAGGGGCAGGGGAGAGAGAAACATCTATTTGTTGTTCCATTTTATCTATGCATTCATTGGTTGATTTCTTGTATGTGCCCTAACTGGGGTTTGAACCTGCAACCTGGGCCTATCAGGACAACACTCTAACCATCTGAGCTTCCTGTACTTTATAATAATCAAATAAATAATAAATTCCTTAAGGGGTAACAACTGCTATCTGTAGCTTTGACTTGTTTCTTCCTCAAGATTTAATTTCTCAGCATTAATTTTGATAGTAGTGCCAGTCAGCAAAATGTATCAAAAGCATGTTTTCCTCTGATCACTTGACTCTCATAGCATTAGTATAATACTTTATTTCAAGTAGTTTCCCAACTTAATATTGCCACCATAAGTTATCTATAGACTTTATCAAATTGTCCAAAAGACAAAGTTCTTAACTTGTATTATGTGTGAATTTATGTGAAATGTTTTAAGTATCTACTGAATTTTTAAATACGTTTTTATTGACTTGAGAGAAAGGGAAACATCGATGTGTGACAGAAATATCGATTGGTTGCCTCCCGTAGACACCCTTACCAGGGATCGAGCCTGCATGCTGGGTATGTGCCTTCACTGGGAATTTAGTGTATGGATGACGCTCAATCAACTGAGCCACACTGGCCAGGGCAGATCTACTGAATTTTACAAAAGAGTAGCACTCAGCAACTTAGAGCCATTCTTCAAGTGAAAGGCGGTATTTTCGGACATCAATACTGACTGTACCAATACTTTATTTGCAGGTGTTCTTCCAGAGAGCAAGGCCCTGAGAACTGGATCTCCCTGTGCCTACTTCATGATCAGGATTTATGATCAGAAATTCCAGTTAATAATTTATAAAGAAGCAGTTTTGTGTGCCATTCACACTGGTCTTTTTAACTTGGCCCTGAGCTTATTGCAGTATATGTATTGGGATTTTTCTGTAAAATGTGTGTAATTTTCCCTAAATACGGGTATGTAACAACAGGAGAAGTTGCTTGCATGCCGATTCAAATTGTTCTATATAAAAAAGCTGTTAAAAGATACAGCAGAGTTATTCTAGTACCATTTTATCTTTACTTTGAAACTTTAAGTCCTTTAAAGACCATAGCAGGAAAACTGCACTTTTTTAAATTGCGGAATATAAAATGTTTGAAATTTTAAATTTTCTTTTATCTGTGCAGACTTAAAGTATGGGGGTGGGATACAACAGATCAAAACTAATTTTTTGTAGATAGCCATTACATTTCTTTAAAATGTTTCGATGCCAATAAGTATTCTACAAAAAAGAATGGTTTCATAAATTAACTGATTTAAGAGTAGGTACCGGTGTTATACATTTTTTTTATAAAAAAAATAAAATAAATTTTACATAGTGAATCTACCAAGTCTTTTTTGGAATTATTATAAACTAGTGACCCGGTGCATGAAATTCATGCACATTAAAAGGGGATTAATTAGAAGAAATAATTTAATAATGCTATTTGCCCTTTCTCTATAATAGAAGTGTCAGAGATGAAAGAAAATTAGTAAAATGTATATGAAAACCTCCTGTCAGAGTCTGGGGCACACCACGGGACCCAGAGTCGAGTCCCCGCCCACCCACACGCACCTCAAAATCGCATGAGACCCAGATCCTGCCGCCCCCCCCCCCCCATTGGGCTAGATCCAGACCCGGCCAGCCCCACCCTTATCAAGCCCTGCCGGGCAGGGGGCATAGCCTCAGGTCCCCTGGCCTGGCGCCAGGATGGGGGACGTGGCCTGAGATCCCCTGTCAAGCCCCACTGGGTGGGGGGCATGGCCTGAGGTCCCCCGTCAAGCCCCGCCAGGTAGGGGGGGGGTGCAGTCTCAGGTCCCCCGGCCCGGCACCGGGAGGGGGGCGCAGCCTCAGGTCCCCCATCAAGCCCCACTGGGCGGGGGCGCAGCCTGAGTTCCCTCGACCCAGCACTGGGGGTGCACCTTGAGGTCCCCTGTCAAGCCCTGCTGGGTGGGGGGCCTCAGCCTGAGGTCCCCCGGGCTGGCGCTGAGGCAGGGGGAGCAGCCTGAGGTCCCCTAGCCCAGCACCAAGATGGGAAGTGCACCTTGAGGTCCCCCGTCAAGCCCTGCTGGGTGGGGGGCGTGGCCTGAGGTCCCCTGTCAAGCCCTGCCAGGTGGGGGGCACAGCCTGAGGTCCCTGGCCTGGTGCTGGGGCCGGGGGAGCAGCCTGAGGTCCCCTACCCCAGCACCAGGACGGGAAGTGCACCTTGAGGTCCCCTGTCAAGCCCTGCTGGGTGGGGGACACGGCCTGAGTTCTCCTGTCAAGCCTCAGGGGGGCGGGGGAGGGCGTAGCCTCAGGTCCCTGCTGATTGCTCATTAAGGCTCCTTATGGGAACTTGGCCTCAGCTGTGTGTGCATCCATCTTTGTGATGGAGTGATGGTCAATTAGCATATTCCCTCTTTATTATATAGGATACTTTAGCCTTATTTTCTCATTTTATCTTTCTGTGATTTCCCATTTAAAGGATTGCACATATGAGCTTACAGATGGTTTATTTTATTATGTTCCTAAAAGGCTATATGCAACTTAGTTCTGTTAAATAGAATCTTTTTTAAATGCCCTAGAAAAATCCTGTGTGATTCTGTTGATAGAATTAAAAATCCAATTTTTTCTACCTCTTTTATTGGATCTACATAGGGCACAATATACCTATGTGTTTGGTACTTGTAACTACGGTGGTTGCTGCCCATTTAGTTAGTAGAAGAAGTACCTTCCCCTGTCTTCTCCCATTTTTATTCATGACTGCAAGAAGGCAAGAGGAAAAACAATAGCAGTAGTATTGGAAAATTAAGAAAAGAGGGACAACCCTGAGTAAAAGAATTACTATAGTTATTTAAGTTTAAATTCTAAAAGTCTAAGTAAGATTTTAGGGGAGGGTTGGGTGTTTCTGTGGATTTTTTTTTTAACCTTTGGCCAATATGGTCCCTAGGGATTTCATGGATGAGCTCCAGTGGTCTATAAATTCCCTAAAATTGTATTCTAAATTGTGCACATAGACCTTTTTCTGGGGTTAATTCCAGAAGTGATTTTAAACATTTTCCTTATGTTATAGAATAAACATACTGAACTAAGTTGACTGAATTGTAAAACTAGAATATATATTATACTTCAATAAGGATGTTTTTAAAAATAGATGATTAAAAGCTGAGTGCTTTGTTTATAAGTCCCCTTGTACTATGGGAAAGAATATTGCACCTATTGCAATAGTACTAATTATTCAAAGTGTGCTAATGAGTAGCATAGCATAGTGGTCAAGAGCACAGGCTTAGGATCCAGATAACAGTTCATATAAGTAGGTTCAAATGACAGTTCTGCCAATAACTGCTTTTTGAACCTTAAGCAACTTCTCTCTCCACAGTTCCCCATGTGCAAAATGGGAGGAATAATGGTAGCTACCTCATAACTAAGAACTGATTAAGTTAAACATGAAAAGAGCTTACAATATCTGCACACAAAGGCTTGATACAAGCTATGGTTACTGTACTATTCCACATATGTAAAAATGACACCTGCTCCTTTCTCCCTGGCTTTTTAAAGCCCTTCAAAAGATTCACACGTGTTCAGAACTAAGAGAAATAAGACATGGAAATTAAGAGTGAATAAAAATGAAACTTCATGTTATATAACCATATATAATTCCTCTCTTCATGCCTTGAAGTTTCCCAGAGCACTTTACTTAGAGAGTGCCATAGTAATTAGGAAACTGTTCAATCATGAATTACCTTATTTGTATTGCACTTCATTTCCAAAAGCAAGCACTCAAATAATTGTCACAAGGGTGAATCTCACCTGTTTACAGGTGAGATAACATCGAGGCAAAAAGCTTAGTGATTTGTGTGACTTGACTATGAAACCACAAGGATTTTATGATGCCTGGTTTAATTCTGTGCCTAACAGTTTTATTTCAATGGTAAAGTAAACGCTTACACTGGTTCACAAGTGACTTGACCTTTAAGAAAACACTGGTATTTCAATGTATATCAATTACTATGTGGTAAATATGTGAATAAAAGGCTTGAGCTCAGCTCATCACTTCTCCCATAAACTTTACTGTTGCAAGGAGCTTTGACAGGTCTTTGGCATTAGATATGGGAGAACTGGTTGGAATTGTATGCAGTGAATAGATTTGTTTGTTGTTAGAATGACTCCATCGCTTAAACATTGTTTAAAAGTCTAATAAAGTAACTTCCTTTGTAACAATGCATCACAGTGGGCTTTTGTTACTGCAGTTGTGTATATAAAACAAAACACAGAAACTTGTTTAAAGTTCAGTATTTGGCAGGAAGGGCTGAACAGCAGCCCCAGGTCTGTTCCATTCAAAAGCCTCTGGTCTAAACCACACTGTCGCTGTTTCTCGTTTCTTGCTGGTTCTCTTTTGGGAAGCTCTGGGTCAGCAGTGCTGTCATTTGGCAGAAGGGATGGCTAGCTGCCTGAGATCTTGGCAGCACGAATATTGCTGGGCCTGATTTTAGTCCATAAAAAGTGCTCCAATATTGTCATTTTCCAAAATTCCGCTTAAAAGAGGGACTTATAAGAGCTTATTTACATTAAGACTTTCACGAGTGAATTATTAAGAAGCGATCATCTAGCTCCACTGCAGCCAACGTGGTCGTGAAAACAGATACAATCTACCCCTTCGGACTCCGATGTTCCCCAGTGAGAGCCCCTCAGGTGTCCAGCATTCTGCACACCTGTGATTGGATTGTTACAAAGAGGACTTCCGTTCTGTCTTCCCCACTATCAACCCACGCCGCACCCTGCTCTCCAGGACGGGGCGGGATTCGCGATTATGGGAATCTGAATCATTGTGCAGGGCTCCCTGGTTTCACCCTCAGAGTAAGGGGTGTCGCGCTGCAGACACCCCCAGCTTCTCCGCCCCTCGCTAGAGACGACAGGAGAACCCACCGACGCTGCAGCTTCCGAGGCTGAGGCCGGACCCTATGGCGTGCGCACGCGCACACGCGCGCGCCGGCCCTCGGTCACGTGGCCCCCGGACAGGGTTGGCGAAGCCGGAAGTGTCCTGAGGTGCTAGGAGGCCGCGGGAGCCCGCTGGCGGTGGCGCGGAGGCTACCGGGCGCGGTGAGTGGGGTGGCTGTGGGCGGAGGGGCCGCAGCGCGTGGGGAAGGAGCCACGGAGCCCGGCGCGGGCCTCGCGGAGTGTCCCCGCCCTCCGTGGGGAACTGGGGTGCTGAGTCAGAGCGGGGGTGGGGCGGGCGACCCCAGTAGCCCCGCGCGGCCCGAGGCTGACCCTCCCCGCACCCCGGCCGAGCGGACACCGCCCCCGGGGGTCTGGGGCATCTGAAGCCGGGCGGAATGGTCGACTCCCTCCATCTAGACTCCCGGCCCTCCGACCCGGGCCCTCCGGGCCCTGGCGACGTCGGGCACCGAAAAAGAGGATGTGTTGGTGGCCGAGTCTGGGCCCTGGCGCCCCGCAGAGACGACGCCCCCTTCCCTTGCACTTCGACTGGCCGCTCTGTGCCCTATTTCCCAGCACTGGCGAGATCGGCCGTTTTTAAATGGATTGATTTATTTTTGTCAGATGATGAAAAAGATGTTTCATTTAGGTTTTAGTGATGATAACGAGGGGGTTGACTCACGGGAAGCTAGAAGCGGAAGACGTTTTTAATATACATGCACGTAATTAATGGATAATGCAAGATCCTACACGTTTCCTATGGGGAAGTGGCTGTAGGTTTGTTTTCCTGTCCGCTTCCCAGGTATTTGTTCAGTAAGTGGCCTCAAACCAAGTTCTACCCAGGAATTGTCAAAGGCGTAACCAAAGAACGACCTCTTCCACTTGAGAACGCTGAATAAGTACCTGTTTAACATGCTTCACGTGGTAGGAGAGTTTGGAAATCCTGGAACTGCCCATTTCCTGGTTTTATTGATGGACAAAGGCTAACTTTCGCTTCGGATAGTTAGTATATCAGGAAGTACACGTAAGGCAGGGTCAGCAGTAACGTACTTGTTGAGTGCCTGCCTGTGTCAAAATTTTGGGAACATTTATACAGCAAGCACCTTGTGGGTGTGCTGAGTCACGTATTAGCATGCTGTTATGGTGGGGTTTTTGGAAGCTACTTTCAGAAGACATTTCCCCAGATGACTGTAAAACCATGGGTTTATATCTGTGTACAGAGAGCAGATATCTTAGCTGATAAACGTGTTTTATATTATCCACTAGGTACAGATAGGTACCTAATGATACTGTTGGCCGTTTACAGTTATCTCGAACAGCAAAGTTAATTAGGGAAGGTTTTTCGTTATTTAAAAATATTATTGAAAAGAATTTGAAAAGTTTATCATTATTACCCCGGTAGATCACAAATATTTCTTATTTGTTAAAAGGAAATCTTATTTTTATTGCTTATTTCCAGTAAACTGCTGAATATAACATTCCTTATCTGAATTAGATGGCTGGTAAAATTACATAAATATATCTTAGTATATCAAAGATTGCTGAAATTTAGACCCCTGGCCATTCTTTAAGTTGCTAATTCTACTTGGAATATTGGCAGTCATTAATTCATCACTGACTGCCTAGTCTGTTCTAACTTACTACAATGGATATATATTATATTTTAATTTGACAGGGAGGCGGGAAGGAGAGAGGGAGAGAAACATTGATTTGTTGTTTCACTTATTTATGCATTCATTGGTTGATTTTTGTATGATGGGGAACATGCAACCTTGACATGTTGGGGTGATGCTCTAACCAACTGAGCTACCCAGCCAGAGTTCTACAAAGGAATATTAAGATCTTTTAATCTGACATTACAGCAGGTTTAAGTTTAAGGTGGTTTGGGGAGACTAGTGTTTATGCTTTTTAGCATACCTTTTTATTCTAACATGGAGGTCAAATAGTTTTAGTATTCTTACATGCTTTTTAGTATTAAAGGACAGTGTTAAAAAGGGATGATGCTTTTTTCCAGTATTGGATAGGGATGATGCTTTTTTAAAAATAGACTTTACTTTTTAGAGCAATTTTAGGCTCACAGCAAAATTGAGCAGAAAGAACAGAGATTTTCCATATACTTCCAGTTCCCACACATGCATAGTTTCCTCTTGCTTATTTTTTAATATTTAGTAATATACACTTGGCATATCTATATTTATATACTTGCAGGTTGGGGAAACTATCCTTTAATTTCAGAAGAGTTAGTCATCTTTCAGCAACAATCATTTTTGCACCTTTCCATTGTGAGTGTCAGGCTCTGTGTAGATGAAATTTTAAGTTATGTAAATGTTATGCAGTGTCAGCAGTTGTTTTCATTAGTGTTGCCCTGCCCTTGAAGGAAACAAAGTAATTTTTACTATATTGTTATATTTTACACTATTGCGTTATTTTGAAACACTTTAAATATAATTCTTCATTGATCTTTCAAAACATTTGAAGAAGTGGCCAGTATCACTCTCATTGACAAAGACAAAATTAGAAGGGAAATAGATGTTTTTTTCAGCCTTTTGATAAGTAAATGAAATTGAATATATAAGGTGTCATTGGCTAGTGTTATTCAGAGCCCACACAACACTTTAGCCTTTACTATTGCTGGAAACTTAGATTTTTACTTTGGACTGTTTATACACCTCAATTTAGCTATAAATAAGGGGTGATCTTACTTGAGACTAAAAGTAGCTAACATTGGTTTCATAAATGTATTAGTCCCTTAAAACAAACATGCACATTTTTTCTTTCTTTTAGTATAACAAAGCGGATCGCCTGACCAAGCCGAGATGCAGAGCACTTCTAATCATCTGTGGCTTTTATCTGATATTTTAGGCCAAGGAGCTACTGCAAATGTCTTTCGTGGAAGACATAAGGTTGGTACAGAGAAAACTGTGAAGGTTTTTATCATTTTACTAGAGGCCCGGTGCATGAAATTCATGCACAGGGGCAGGAAGGGGGGTCCTTCAGCCCGGCCTGCACCCTCTCCAATCTGGGACCCCTCGGGGGATGTCTGACTGCCAGCCAGTTTAGGCCCCAGGGCCTAAACCGGCAGTCAGACATCCCTCTCGCAATCCGGGACTGCTGGCTCCTAATCACTCACCTGCTTGCCTGCCTGATCACCCCTAACCCCTCTGCCTGCCTGCCTGCCTGCCTGATCACCCCCAACCACTCTGCCTGCCTGCCTGATGCCCCTAACTGCTCCCCTGCCTGCCTGATCACCCCAACCGCCTCTGCTTGCATGCCTGATCGCCTCTAACTGCTCCCCTGCCGGCCTGATCGCCCCTAACCCGCCTCTGCCTGCTGGCCTGATCACCCCTAACTGCCCTCCCCTGCCAGCCTGATCACTCCTAACTGCCCTCCCCTGCTGGCCTGATCACCCCTAACTGCCCTCCCCTGCCAGCCTGATCGCCCCTAACTTCCCTTCCCTGCCGGCCTGATCTCCCCTAACTGCCCTCCACTGCCAGCCTGATCGTCCCTAACCGCCTCTGCCTCGGCCCCTGCCACCATGGCTTTGTCCAGAAGGACATCCAGAAGATGTCCAGTCTAATTAGCATATTACCCTTTTATTAGTATAGATATGTACTCTTCTGAGAAGCACACTTGCACTAAAATGTGAGACTTGGTGTTTTTGTTATACTCTAAAGAGTACCTGTTTTTGTGGTTTTTTAGGTATAGCTTACATTAGAGGCAGTGGTTTCTACTCAGTGGTGATAGAAGTTATATGTTGGGTAGCAGAGAAAAACAGGAAGGTGGCTGAAAAAAGTGACTAGGGAGATATGTTGTGCCTTTTGAGTCTTTCCCCACCTAGCCCTCCTATGGTTGTGCATGATCTCACTAATAGAAGTTCAATGCGGCAGTGATATGGGGTGGGGGTAGTAGGGAAGGCAGATCTGTAGTTTGGAGGGCAACCATGGATGGTTCCTATATGCTGTACTAAGGCTTCATGCCCCCAGTAAAACAGCATCCTACAAAGTAGACTAGAGTAGAATGCAATTATAAAAAAGGAGCCCAGGATTAAAAGGCTCTATCTTTGTATGAGGTAATTAGAACTTGTTAGTGGAAGTGAGAATGAAATAACACCAAAGGCACTTCAATAACTAAAAAAAAAAATGTGTCAGATTCTATATTGGAGGGTAAAATTAAAGATAATTAAAATAACTTAAAATGAAGACATTTACAATAATTAAAGTTTCTATTCTGGGAAAGGAGCTAGAAAAATAATGGAGTTAAAAATCCTTTTATAATTCAAATAAATCATCAACTAATTTTTCAGTACTGTGCTTTTTTTTTTGAGTAAATGATATTTAGAGCCTCCTTTAGTCTTATTTTTAGAAACAGGAGCCTTAAATATTTTAGTAAGGAAGAGTTTTTTCCATATTTTCCTGTACCCTTGAGATTACCAATCATTTAGTTCCATCAGTGACAATGAGATAAGCATTCATATCGGAGGGGCTGTTTCCTCTCCTGGAGAGAGAATATGACTACAAAGAGCTTTTATGGCTCATAGAGAATGAATCAGAAGCACCATTTGGACACTTTTAGCTTTTTTCCTTCTGATTCCAGACTTGTCCACAGGTTCTGGGTTCTCGATCAAGTTCATTGTGGTCTCTGGTTCCTTGATCAAATCCATTGTGCTCAACTGTGGATATTTCTGTCCTAGAAATTGTTTTTGTTTTGTGTCCTGTGCCAGAAAGCAAAAACAAGTGACGGCACAGGATTTAGTGTTGAGAACACATCTGACTGTCTGTCTTCCTGTAACCCCAATTAACCAGACTTGAATCATCACTTGATATGTGTCAGGCACTGCAGTGGACCAAGTGAATATAAGTACAAATAATGTGCATTTCCTGCCCCCAAAGAATTTTGGGGTCAGTAGCAAGATGGCATTGGAAGGGATGCAAAATTGAAACTGATGAAGTGATAGAAAATGATGGAGATTGGGTGATGCATATTAAAGTGCTTGGCTCTAGCGTGGGCGGTGTGGCTCAGTGGTTGAGCATTGACTCATGAACCAGGAGGTCACCTTTCGATTCCCAGTCAGGGGCACATCCTTGATCCCCAGGAGAGGGCTTACAGGAGGCAGCTGACACACTATTCTCTCGCATCGATGTTTCTCTCTCCCTGTCTCTTACTTTCTAAAATCAATAAAAACATGTTAAAAATAATAAAAATAAAGTACTTGGCACTAATAGTATTTCTTATATTCCAGTCCTCTTTCTTTACTTAGATTACATATTCAGTGTCCTTTATGTAAGTGCCTATACATAGTAGGCACTCTGTAAATGTTGAACGAAAGAACGAACGGACGGATGAATGAATGAGGACAGATTAGACTAGGACAACCCGAAGCTCTTCAAAGGAAACAGAAATATACTTTATCCAATATAGTTTGAAAGCCAAAAGTAAGGATTTGAGAGAAATAAGAATTGACTTAAAAGATGGCTAAGATCCAGTTTAGTATTCCGTCTCTAATGGTCTTCCCAGGGATGTGTTTTAAGAAACCATGTTTGTTCTCAGTGACATTAATTTCAAGGGTTTAGGACTAGAACCAAAAAAATCCTGTCTGCCCTTAATAAACGTTTAAGGATTTTAACAATATTAGCTAAACTCTTTTATGTTATTGCTTAGAATGATCAGGTTCCTAAATTTATTATTCCGTTATAATTACCTTCTTAATCTGTCTCTTTTTCATCAAGTTACCTGTAGCTACTGTGTGTGGATTGGTGTGTGTATGTGTGTATGTATACAACATATAATAACCATGATGAAGTTAAAGGGAAGAGAGCTGTAGGAAGGATGTGTTGATTTGCACATGTGTGTACAGCAAGTCTTTGAATAATGCAGTTTTTGTTATAATATTTACGAGATGCTGTGGGAACTTAACTGTTGTTTTTATCAGTTACCCTATGGTAAAATTGTTTTAATTATACATTATTTCCCTTTAAGTCACAGAACCTATCGATGATGTTAAATGAGAAATTACTGTATATATATAGGCACATAGATCTCTAAATATTCACATATGCTTTGACTTACAGACAGTGAATGATAAATGTGCAATTGAATAAAGAGAAAATTGTACATTCCCATGCATAACACAGTAATCTCACAGGTATAATGTAGACTACAGAAAATACTGGCCTTGATCACAGTGGGTACATTGCAACATTGTATTATTTTCCCTGCTCATGCCTCTGTTAGGATTCACCTAATCTTAGACTAAGTTTGAGACAAGTATCCTCAAGAAAAATCTCTCTGCTGAATGGTATAGATTTGGCAATGTCCTTACTCTGGCTGAACAAATAGAAAAACAGTGTAATTGACCAACATGTAGTTCAGTTTTTCAATTTTCATATTGTCTGAAAATGTCATTGGCCCTTTTTTCTCTGAAAAGAATATGTGTATTTAGTGGGGAGTGAGGGAAGCTTCATCATATCACATCACATAGATGGTCTCCAAATAGTGATCCTGGAAAGTGAGATTGTGAAGGAGTTAAATGGTTTTAAGAAAAAAATCATGAGATTCTGAGGTGAGGGGCGGAGTGTTATGACTGAAAGTGAAGAAGTGTGGAAACTGTAGAGAGGGCTTCAAAGCAGGAACAGCACAGAGGTCCTGACAGACAGAGAGCCATGAAATACTTTTAGGCAAGGGTGCTTGAACCCCAAGGTCAAAGAGGGAAGTTCAACCTTGGATTATGGGGAAAGTAATATTAAACTCAAAGAATCTGGACTGATCACCAAGGAGAGGCTTTCAGGTTAGAGTGAGTGGAAGAGGTGGGAGGGTTTGGAAGAGAGCCTTTAAGTAAGGTTAATATGAAGAACTTGAGAATGTAATGTTTACCTGAAATTCAACATTTGTTTTGTATTTCTAAGATTCCCTCTCAACTATAGCTGTGCATTGTAACTCTGTGTGTGATCTATATAGCAAGCCATAAGAGTGAGAACAGGGTACTACATAGGAAGGAAAAGGAAATGTGTTTGATCCTCTAGAGATGATGTGTGAAGCAACAATCTTCCCTACTCATAGGTAAAGTTGCAGAAAGTTATCTGAGGCAGCAGTGGTACAGTCCAGCAAGGACAGTCTACTTTATTTTTTATTTTTTTAAAAATATATTTTATTGATTTTTTACAGAGAGGAAGGGAGAGGGAGAGAGAGTTAGGAACATTGATGAGAGAGAAACATCAACCAGCTGCCTCCTGCACACCCCCCACTGAGGATGTGCCACAACCAAGGTACATGCCCTTGACCGGAATCGAACCTGGGACCCTTCAGTCCGCAGGCCGATGCTCTACCCACTGAGCCAAACCGATCAGGGCTAGGATAGTCTACTTTAACCTTACTCTCCAACTTCTACTTCTGCACACTCACACACACACACATTATTGTAGCTAGGGAATATTTCTTAAAAGTTAATTGCATTACTTTGAGATTCTTACTAAAAATTTCATATGTGGAATATAGTTTTCAATCTTTTCTTTCCTGGTTTAATTAGGTTAAACTTATTAGGCCCTGATCAAACTCTTGTTTCACTTTCTGTTTCTTATCTAAAATGTACTTTCACATTTGGTACTATTAGAGCTCTTATTTTCTGATATGTAAATGCCTATCTTTGCCACATGTATCATAAGGGAAGCATTTAATATGAAAGAAAATAGTCTTTTCTACTTTCCAAAGCATACAATTTGAAAGAAATATTCATTAGTTGATTGACTTAGTGTAGCTTTAAAAAAAGTCAGGAGCCCTAGTATAAATTACCTATGTTTAAAAATATTCAGGTTTGCTATAGCTAGTTCTAATGGTACCTTTTTATCTTCTTTATAATATTATAAGTAAGACCTTTCTTTCTCTCTCTTTTTTTTAGAAAACTGGTGACTTATATGCTATCAAAGTATTTAATAACATAAGCTTCCTTCGTCCAGTAGATGTTCAAATGAGAGAATTTGAAGTGTTAAAAAAACTCAATCACAAAAATATTGTCAAATTATTTGCTATTGAAGAGGAGGTAAGTATTCAAGTTTTAGTTAATCTTCTCATGTTTATTATAGTTATTATAATTTAGAAGAAATAGCCTAGCAATGTTTTATAGACATGTTTGTGTTTTTTAAATGTGCAAATTAGAGTTTATATAATTCAATATTCTATTCTCAAAGATTCTTGAATAGCCCGGCCGAAGTGGCTCAGTTGGTTGAGCATCGTCCCATGTACCGAAAGGTTGCTGGTTCGATTCCCGGTCAGGGCACATACCTGGTTGCGGGTTCAATCCCCATTGGGGCACGTACAGAAGGCAACCAATTGATGTTTCTCTCTCACACCCATGTTTCTCTCTCACCCTTCCTCAGGTGAGGATTCAAAATATTAATTTAAAAAATAAATATAAAAATTGAAAAAGAAAGAGTCTTGATTAGCTGTAACAATGGAAATGAAGTATCATGGAATCAGAAAAAGTAGTATAAAAAGTAAAAGAGTATAGAATATTGTTACCATATTACTAAAAGAAAAAAAAGAAAGAAACTAAGTTAAATTGACATAATTATAAAGGGAGCAAAGAGAAAGTCAAACAGTAGAAAGGTGGCTTTGTAAAGGAATAAAAATCTTAAGAATCCAGGGATTAATATGTGAAGTCCATTTATAAAAGATAGAATTGATTTTAGGGGGAAACAGTGAAAATAAGGATGTTATTAGGATAATTATCTAGGAATAATAGAAATAGAAATCTATTTTAATCCCTGTAAACATGGGTAGTCAATAAATTACACCTTTTGAAAAACAATTTAGAGGTTTACACTTCTTATAATAATCATTTTATTTTTTGTCATTCTTAAAAAGTAATTAAAAATTAAATTATAGTTTTATGCACAAAGATGTTCCTTGCTGCCCCAGTTATAATAAAAAAAGGTTCAATAGGTTAGAATGTGTGATGGATAGTTACTTGGAGTTAGCTACACTCAAGGTTGAGAACATAACCTTCCAGACTTCCAAATCTGTTCAAGACTTATGACACCAGCTACCAAGAGTTTGGCAAGCTGCACAGTCTGTGAGAACAGTGCCCACAGGACTATGCTCATTCAGACACAAGCTTCATGTTCAGGCGCCCCCAGGACTACCTTCACTTCAGACCAGCTGGCTACAAATTCGGGGCTTCCCATGGCTGTCCTCGGATTTGATAATTTGTTAGTGTTGAATGACACAGAACTCAGAAAAGCTCTATACTTACAATTAGAGTTTTATTGTAGCAAAAGAATACAAATTAGACCTAGCCAAAGCAAGGAATCCATAGGGTGGAATATGGGAGGGCTTCAATGTGACTCTTCCTTGTCCTCAGGAACACATTAGGTTGACAGGATGCACAGAATATTGCCAACCTTGGAAGCTCACCTGAGCCTTTGGTATTCAAAATTTTAGTTGGAGCTCAATCACATTCTCTCTGCATGGCTGACCTTTACTCTCCAGGCCTTCCCAAAGGTTCATACTAATACTTCAGTCTCTATTTCCTCTGGAAGTTGGAAAGGATATGCATGACCTAAAACCCCCACCGTAAATCACATTGTTAGGTTGTCATATGGCCAAAGCGCCCAGAGAAACAAAGACAACTAATAGCAGACAGGACATTCCAGAGGCCTAGTGAGTAGCCAAGGACAAAGGCCAAACCTCTTTTGGTTAATTCTTTACTACACAGCAATTAAGCAATAATGAAGAAAAAAGATATTTACCAAAGCTTTAATCACCTGGGAACTTGCTTATGTGTATTGTTATGTTAGAAAATCAGGACTAAAATACATATACAGTATGATCTTGATATATACAGTATGATATATAAATAGTGTTAGGTATCTGTAATATGATTTGATGCATAGATAAAAGACATAGAAAATGCATAAAATATTAACATAATTATCTCTGGGTTATAGAATTACAGATATTTTTCAATTTTTCAACAATCAACATAGTTTATTATTTAAAAACAAATTTTTTAAAATATTTTATTTCTCTCTTGATACAGAGAACATTTTGATTGTTGCCAGATAAGAAGTGGGGTTGGGGGAATGGCTGAAAAAGGTGAAGGGATTAAGAAGTACAAATCGGTAGTTACACAGTAGTCACAGGGATGTAAAGTACAGGATAGGGAATATAGTCAATAATCCTATATAATAAGAGAGGAATATGCTAATTATCCATTATGCCACCGAGGCATAACAACCAACTGCATAACCACCAGATCACGGATCTGCAGGAGGTAGGGCAGCGAACTACCAGCAGGCAGCCAAGAGCTACAGGAGGGGGCAGGGCAGCAAGCTATAAGGGGGGTAAGGGAGGGAGCTACAGGAGAGCGGGGCATCGGGCTGAGAGCTACAGGAGGACAGCAGCGACCTACTGGCACACAGATTCATGCTCAGGGCTACTAGTATTGTAATAATTATGTATAGTGTCAGATGGGTACAAGATTTATCAGGGGGATCACTTTGTAACTTATATAAATGTCTAATTGAATTGTACACCTGAAACTAATATAATACTGTATGCAAACAGTAATTGAAAAATAAAAAATTATTCAAAAATAAAAAATTTTCTCTTATAACCTCAATAGTAGAGAAATTTAAAATGTTTTATAAAAGTATTTTGGAGCTATGTAGAAAAATTATAAAAGAAAGAAAGAACTTAAAAATTGAAAATAAATACTGGATTTTAAGCCTCTCATTTTCAAGTTTCTGAAATAGCATATATCTTATAATCAATGTGTATATGTAATTAGATAATATGTATTTTTCTCTACACAGCTGTTATTAAATTGATGTATCTTATAATCAATGATACATTAGAATCAAGGTTTAAAACAAATCAGCAGCTCAGATGAAAATGAGCAGATTAGAGGTTTGCTGCAAGAGGGACTGATCAGCTATTCTGCCACTTGTTTGTTTTTAAGGCTAGAAATTCATTCTTTGAAGTAAAAGTTTTCTTCATGAGAAAAACTTCAAGTGTTTTAAGAGATTTGTTAAAAGAGCTAATGTCCTACATGTACTATTATGTATAAAATTAAAGATAACTTTAAAAGAACCATTCTAACATCAGAGCAATGATTCTCTAATTCAGATTTAGCCAGCTTTCACTGTGGCTTGATTATCTTCAAAAACAAATTCAATTTTAATAGGAATTTATGTTAATTCTTATATGTGTACAGTCAACAAATATTTAACAAATTCTAGGTAAAGCAATTCAAAGTGCCTTCATTGTAGCAAATCCCACACTTACATAAAATCAGATTAAGTACTGTCATATAGTAAAAACAGTTTTTATATTGAGTTTCAATCAGTGATTTATTTTTTGCAGACAACAACAAGACATAAAGTACTTATTATGGAATTTTGTCCATGCGGGAGTTTATACACTGTTTTAGAAGAGCCATCTAATGCCTATGGACTGCCAGAGTCTGAATTTTTAATTGTTTTGCGAGATGTGGGTATGTTTTTTTATTTATATGATTTTATGTATATTTATATATATAATTTGATGACATAAATTTTTTTGCATTAAAAACCATGGACTTTTATGCCATGCTGTCTTAGATATGACACCAAAAGTACGATACAAAAAGAAAAAAAAATAGATGAATAGGACTTTATCAATATAAAAAACTTTAGTGTTTCAAATGACAACATCAAGTAAGTGAAAAGCCAATCCATAGAATGAGAGCAAATATTTGCAAATCTTTTATCTGATAAGGAATTTTTATCCTGACAACTCAACAATAAAAAAGTCAAATAATCCAATTTAAAAATGGGCAAAGGATTTGATGGACATTTTTCCAAAGATGATATACAAAAAGCAAACAAGCACATAAAAAGATGCTCAGGATCTTTGTCATTAGGGAAATGAAAATCAAAATCCCCCCAAATTACCACTTCATATCCACTAAGATGGCTAAAATCAAAAAGACCACAAAACAGGTGGTGGTGAAGATGTGCAGAAATTGGGACCTTTATATACTGCTGGTGGGGTTGTAAAATGGCACAGCCACTTGGAAAAACAGTCCAGCAGTTTCTCAAAAGGTTGAACATAGAATTACTATATGACTTTACAATTCCATTGCTAGGTATTTACCTAAAAGAATTAAAAACATATCCACACAAAAACTTGTTCACCAGTATTCATAATACCCAAAAAATGGAAACAGCCATTTGATAAATAGATAAACAAAATGTGGTATATCCATACAATGGAATATTATTTGTTTATAAAAAGAAATGCAGCCCTGCCCAGTGTGGCTCATTTGTTTGAAGCATCGTCCCATACACCAAAAGGTTGTGTGTTTGATTCCCAGTCAGGGCATGTGCGGGAGGCAGCCATTTGTCTGTTTGTCTCTCTTCCTCCCTCCCTCCCTCTCTCACTTCCTCCTTCCCCCTTATTCTCTCTGAAATCATTTAAAAAAAGAAAGAAATGCAATAGTGATACATGTTTTAATAAGATGCACCTTGAAAAGTTATGCTAAGTGAAAGAAGCCAGACACAGCAGGCCACAATATTTATATGATTTTATTTCTATGAACTATCCAGAATAGGCAAATCCATAGAAACAGAAAGCAGATTAGTGGTTGCCAGCGGTTTCGAAGGGAGGGCATAGTTGAGGAGTGACTAATGGTTTTGGCGTCTCTTTTTGGCATAATGAAAATGTTCTGAAATTAATGGTGATGGTTACACACTCTGTGGCTGTGGCTATATTAAAAGCCACTGAATTGTATAAAAAGGATGAATTTTATGATATGTGAATTTCATCTCAATAAAGCTATTATTAAAAAAATATGACAACCATAAGGAGTAATATCTTGGAAAGAAATGAATCAATATTTGAGTGGGAAAAGCTCAGTGATTAAAAAAAAAAAAGCATAAAGTTAGTGGGGATTTTTTTTTCTTTTAATTGATTTTAAAAGGAGGGAGAGAGGGAGAGAGAGAAACATCGATCGGTTGCCTCCCTCACGAACCCTGACCAGGGATTGAACCCACAACCTCGATATGTTCCTTGAGCGGGAATCAGACCCCCCACCTTTTGGTGTACAAAACGATGCTCCAACCAACTGAGCCACACCGGCCAGGGCTAGTGGGAATTCTTGAACTTGACACTGAACACAGCGTGGAGACAACCATTTAGATGAGGATAAAATAAGAGAGAAACAATTAATATATACTACAGCCTGTTTAATCAAGTAGAAGTTATAGATGATTGATGCCTTCCTAAGTATACTGGTGGCCCTGAGTTTTCATAATTAAATGATACCCCAAATTTATGTTCATGTTATATTTGGACATTATCTATCTGCTGTCAAATATTTCAAACTATCACTCAGTGACACTGCTTGTCAGCCAAAACAGCTTAATTTCAGCAATATAGCCACCTTTATCCTTACCAAAAAAAGGAATATGACCTTCTTAGAAAAGTGTATGAGAAATATATTTTTATGGCTACAAGTATGACATCTTGAGTCTCTTTCTAATACTTTTTTACTATTTTATGTAGTGAGTCCAATTTACTTTTTTGTGGAATTATTTCTCTAAGGTAAAGATATGTGAAACTGTAGTGAAAATTGATCTTTTTTGGGAATCTTTATTCTTTTTGTTTTAATTTATTGGAATAGCTGGCTAATACCATTAAATAAGTTTCAGGTAGAAATAAAATATAAGAAAAAATTTTAAAAATAAGTAAGTTTTGGGTATACAATTCTGTAGTACATCATTGTATATTGCTATATGCTCACCACCCAGTCTAGTCTCCTTTCATCACCATATATTTGACCCTCTTTGCCCTCTTCATCCTCCCTTACCTTCCTTTCCCTTTGGAAACCACCCTTCTATTAGCTGTGTCTATGAGTTTGTTTTATTTGTTCACTGCTTTCTGTTTTATATCCCACATATGCATAAAATCATATGGCTCTTGTCCTTTTCCACCTGACTTATTTCACTTATCATGGTACTCTCAAGATCCACCCATGTTGTCATAAATGGCAGTATTTCATCATTGTTTTATGGCTGGGTAATAATCCATTTCATATATTTATAACTGCTTTATTTAATCATCCATAGAGGGACACATAGGTTGTTTCCATGTCTTAACTATGTGCAATAATGCTGTAATAAACATAGAGATACATATATATTTATGAAATAAGTGTTTTCAATATTTGGGGGTAGATACTTAGATGGATTGCTGGGTCATATGGTAGCTCTACTCTTAATTTTTTTTGGACGCTTTGTACTGTTTTCATAGTGGCTATACTATTTTACATTCCCATGAGCAGTGTGGGAGGATTCTCTTTTCTCCACATCCTTTCCAATACTTGTTATTTCTTGCCTTATTGATGGTAGCCATTCTAAAGGTGTGAGGTGGCATCTCATCGTGGTTTTGATTTTCATTTCCCTTATAGGTAGTGAAGTTGAGCATCTTTTCATATATCTGTTGGCCAGCTATGTGTCTTTTTGGGAAAACTATCTGTTTAGGCCTCTGCCCTTTTTTCAGTTCCTCACCCGAGGATATGTTTTTATTGATTTCAAAGAGAGAGGAAGGGAGGGAGAGAGAAACATTCATCGGTTGCCTCCTATATATTCCCAGACTGGGGATCAAACCCGAAACCTAGGTATGTGCCCTGATCAGGAATCAAACCTGCAACCCTTTGGATGTATGGGCTGATGCTCCAACCAAGTGAGTAACCCAGCCAGGGCCTTCTGCCCATTTTTTAATCAGATTGTTTTTCGGTTGTTGAGTTGTGTGAGTTCTTTATATATTTTGGATTTTAGCCTCTTATTGGAGGTATTGTTTGCAAATATCTTCTCCCATTCTGTTGGCTGTGCTTTTGTTTTGTTGATGGTTTCTTCTGCAGTACAGGGAATCTTTATTCTAAAGTTTAGGCAGATTGCCCAGATATATAACCAAAAGTAATTCGGGAAGTCATATGCTTAAGATCATTTTTTTCCATTTTTCTGATGGTACTAAAGGGAGACTGGACTCTTTCTGAAACTGATCCTTATCATTCTGAAGCCTTTTATGACTCAAACATGAGATGCAAAATACTACTACCACCTATTCTTTGACTAAAATGACATGGAGCTGACTTACAGAAAAACTTACATTGAGTGAATATGAATGAATTATATTGATGAATTTGACATGCACAGATATGCACATAGACAACTACATTATTATTATTACCTTTGTTTCATATTTATTGTTGAAGTGGGTGGAATGAATCATCTTCGAGAAAACGGCATAGTCCACCGTGATATCAAGCCAGGAAATATCATGCGTGTTATAGGGGAAGACGGGCAATCTGTATACAAACTCACCGATTTTGGTGCAGCTAGAGAATTAGAAGATGATGAGCAGTTTGTTTCTTTGTATGGCACAGAAGAATATTTGGTAAGTCATACATTACTAACAATGTTATTTAAAGAAGCTGAATATATTGTGAATACGGGTAGTCAACCAATTAATATACAATGTATTTTGTAACTTTTAGGACAAAGATTAAAATTTTCTAATCTGATGAATATGGTGTGTAATGAAGAAATTAGAGATTTATTTCTAAGGGTGCTGTCATTTTTCGGTTAAAAATTCTTACAAGTTTTATAACACTCTTAAATTGTTTAATTTTACTAATGCTATGGATTTTTAGTAAAAGCTATCTGTTCACTCCAGAGGCATCTAGGTGATAAAGGCTCCCTTTTTTTGGATCAGAATAGCTAATATAGTACAAGCTTGTTATAATCATATTCCCTGTAGAGCAAAATTCATTATAATTCTGAAGCAGAATAATCTATTCGGGGAAACTAGTTATTGAAAGACAGAGAGGACCATTGTTAGAAACATATGCACAAAAAAATGAAATGCCTTTGAAAATATCTAATTTGAAAGTGTAGAAAGCTAGAAAAGCTCTGTTTATATAGGTGTGTTTGTGTGGAGTTGGTAACCATTTGAACACTTAAGAAAATAGTCTTTTTTGTTCTTTTAAGAAAATATTAAAAGTAAGTACATTTAACACATAATCAAGAAATTTATAATATGTAGCTATCACTAATTTTTCATGGCTCTGAGTTTTCTCTCAAAAGCCTTAGAATCTGTGACTTTTTTCCAGTTGGATTCTGCTGTTGTAATTTTGTAACAAGAATAAAGTCTGCGGCCCTAGCCAGTTTGGCTCAGTGGATAGAGTCCCCGGTTCTATTCCGGTCAAGGGTACATGCCTGGGTTGCAGGCTCTATCCCCAGTGTGGGGTGTGCAGGAAGCAGCCGATCAATGATTCTCTCTCATCTTTGATGTTTCTATCTCTCCCTCTCCCTTGCTCTCTGAAATCAATAAAAATATATTTTTTAAAAAGGAATTTAATATTTTAAGTGTAGACATTATTAGCTTTTTATTTTTAAAAATATATTTTTATTGATTTCAGAGAGGAAGGGAGAGGGAGAGAGAGATAGAAACATCAATGATGAGAGAGAACTATTGATCGCCTGCCTCCTGCATGCCCCCTACTGACCAGAATCGAACCCAGGACCTTCAGTCCACAGGCTGATGCTCTATCCACCGAGCCAACCTGGCTAGGGCTTACATTCCTTTAAAAAAAAAAGAATAAGAATAAAGTCTAACCATGATGGCTCCACAGTGCAGATGAAAAAGTTAGCTTTTGATAAGAGCAGTTCCATTGTAACTGGAAATTAGATGTAGAGTATAGGCACAGATTCAGGTAGGTTGGTATTTGGTAAAAGGTATAAAGGAAAGTTGGTCCTCTGATTACTTCCATTTCCTCGTTGACGTATGCAATGAGGTCATGAAAATTGAGGGTCAAATGAGGTGGTGTTGGAAGTTTGAGGAGAGGAAGACTTGAAACAGTCTTTTCAGAGAGAAATTATTAGGAAAATATAGTAAAATTTCTAAGCATTATTGAATACCTATTTTTTGTGTAATGTATTACCATAGAACACAAGTTAGTTTTTTCTTTTTTTCTTTTTTTTAAGCATCCTGATATGTATGAGAGGGCAGTGCTAAGGAAAGATCATCAGAAGAAATATGGAGCAACAGTTGATCTTTGGAGCATCGGGGTAACTTTTTACCATGCAGCTACTGGGTCACTGCCATTTAGGCCATTTGAAGGGCCACGTAGGAATAAGGAGGTGATGTAAGTGATTTCTCCATCTAAATGTAAAAATAATTTTTTAAATGTATCTTTATATTATTTTATGTAATCAAATATTAGAGGTGTGTATGCTAATGAAAATTGATTTAGCCATCATTTCTGGACTTTACTAGTAAGCTATTTGCAGCCTTAACAAAGTTTATAGGCATAATTTTTCATATTGTCTTTAAATATATTATATAAAATAGACTATAAATGATATCCAGTCCATCATTAAAAATATACTGCTTTTTGGATTTTCTTTCAGTACATTGTGTATTTCTTTTTATGCACTTATTAGGGTTTTTCCTTCATATAACCGAAAAAAATAGTAATCTGTGGAGTACTCAAATCATTATCAGATCTAAAAGAAATATAATTCCTACCCTGAACTGATTTGATTTCTTTTTCCATTTCAAAAATATTAATGTAACATTAATTTTTTTTCTAGTGTTGCAGTTTCAGTCCAAAGATATCATACATTTTATTAGTACACAAGAGGCTCAGTGCACGAAATTCGTGCACGGGGTGTGTGTGTGTTTCCCTCAGCCCAGCCAGCACCCTCTCCAATGTGGGACCCACCGGAATCGGGCCTAAATGGGCAGTCGGACATCCCTCTCACAATCCAGGACTGCTGGCTCCCAACCGCTCGCCTGCCTGCCAGCCTGATCAACACCTAACTGCTCCCCTGCTGACCCGATTGCCCCTAACTGCCCTCCCCTGCAGCCCTGGTTCCCCCCAACTGCCCTCCCTTTCAGGCCTGGTCCCTCCCAACTGCCCTCCCCTGCTGACCATCTTGTGTCCGCATGGGGGTGGCCATCTTGTGTGTTGAAGTGATGGTCAATGTGCATATTACCTCTTTATTATGTAGGATTTACATTTATGTACTGCCATAATTATTAGGAAATCATTAGTGTGTATAAAATAATTCTTGTAAACCAAATAGTGGGGGAAAGAAAGATAGATTTCTAGATGTGAAATCTACCTATTATAAATTTTTTTCATACATTAGCTACACATCTTTTTATTTTAAAATAAATTAGTAAATGACCTTGCTTCATGAGAAACAGTCAAACCATTCACACATATAAAACTGAGGTTATGAACACTGTTTAATTTAGCAAATGATTTGGGACAGTAATTCACTGACAGCCTAATGTGCCAAACCATTCTTTAGCTCTTAACATTTTTTTTTTAATGTATATATTTTTTATTGATTTCAGAGAGGGAGAGAGAGATAGAAACATCAGTGATAAGAGAGAATCATTGATCGGCCGCCTTCTGCATGCCCCCCATGGGGAATCAAGCCACAACTCGGGCGGGCATGTGCCCCAACCTGAAATTGAATTGTGACCTCCTGGTTCATAAGTCGTCGCTCAACCACTGTGCCACACCGCTGGGCAGACCACTAAATATTTGGTGCTGTCTCTTTTTTTCTTCTTTTTAAATATATGTTTTTATTGATTTCAGAGAGGAAGGAAGAGGGAGAGAGTGATAAAACATCAATGATGAGAATCATAGATTGTCTGCCGCTGCCTCCTGCACACCCCCTACTGGGGATAAAGCCTGCAATCAGGACATGTGCCCTTGAATGGAATCGAACCTGGGACCCTTTAGTCTGCAGGCCGACGCTCTATCCACTGAGCCAAACCAGCTAGGACTGATGCTGTCTTTTATAAGCAAACATGACTTCATAATTACAACGTAAAAATATAGTCTTTTACTTAATCTCATCTGAAAAATTTGAGGGAAAAACATTTTTCCTTTGGTTGACTTAGGAAGTAAAACCAATTCAGCTGATACAATGACTTTTGCTAAAACCTGGGTATCTGAATGTTTCCAGTAAAGACAACATGCATATTTGTAGGAAGAAGACATCTATTGCTATCCTGATGACTTTGGTATAGCATCATCTTGAGCCTGCATTATAGCAGTGCCCTTTTTAAATAAAAATCTCTTCATTAATGAAGGCTAAGAGTCCATTTGTGTTTTATCATTAAACATAAATTGTGCCTAACAGTTAATCATGCTTTTATTGTCAGAGATAGGTTTTAAAGAAATATCAACATTTCTTGCTGCCCCCAAAATGGATTAAATAAAACTGTGGTGTGGCACTCCCTAATAAAGAAAAAGTAAAACTCATAAGTAATTGGGAATACCTGATGATTTTGTTTGACTACCATGTGGACAGATACACTGTTAGAAGAATTTATTTCTTTATTTGTAAAGTATTTCAACTTTTTAGCAACACTCATGCTAATAAGCGTTCAGAGGTACTTGAAGTAGTAATAATGACTCTGCTAGTGAATGATGCATCTATGTCACATTATAGTAGTATTGGTCCCTTTGTATCTCATTTACATGTTATAAATGTGTTTATGGAGCTTACCAAAATTCATTAAGCTTTTTCAAGAATTTGTAAGCATTCCCTTAAGAATTCTACCATTCATTGTATTTCCTTCTCTTTTCTTGCATTAATCTCACATATCTCTACTTATTTGTCCACAGTCAGATCATTCTTATGTGAATGCAACTTATTTTTCACATTCATTTCCTTCTTTCCTGAAAAATCTCTTACGGCAGAAATCCTGACTGCATCTGCTAAGGAAGCAGCAAGCAGTCCAAATTAGTTGTGCTGGCTCTACTTAAAAAAATAAATAAATAAAAATGTTTTTTATTGATTTGAGAGAGAGAGAAACATGGATCTGTTGCCTCCTGTATGCACCCTGACCGGAGATCAAACCTACAACCTGGGACATCCAGCTCTTTCTTCAGTTCAACTTTATTTTTATCACCTTCATCAAGAATCAAATTAAATTTGACTTTTAGCCCGGCCAGTGGGGCTTGATCTCTAGTGAGGGATGTGCAGGAGGCAACCAATCAATATTCTCTCTCATCAGTATTTCTATCTCTCTATCCTTTCCCCTTCCTCTCTCTAAAATCAATAAAAATATATTTTTTAAAAAGACATAAAAAAATTAAATTTCACTTGTAATTTTGTATACATACATATTCCTATCTGTGCAAAGAATCTTTTGGGTACTGTGCTATGTATATCTTTTTTTTTACAGAATGCTGTTCTTTGTTCTGCAGGAATTTCATAGTCCAATTGACTGTGTTTTGGGTGATCTAGAAACATTCTGTAACATAACTTTTGTGTTTGCTCGATTTTTTCAGATAGAAAAATTAATATTTTTGTTGTGAACATCAAGATATTGTTACATGGCATTCTGAGATCCCAAATGAAAATTAGTTATGGCATATATAAAATAATCATACAACCACTATTCTACTTCAGTCAGTCAGATTTAAAGTATTTTGATTGTTTTATGGATCCTGTGAACTCAATCACAAAATTTCATCTAGTAGCTCATTATAGGTGCACCTGAGGGAAATACTATTGCAAAGCCCATTTATAGGCTATGGCTATGCAATAATGAACTGCTTATTTTATTCTGCTTTTATTCCTCCCTAGGTATAAAATAATTACTGGAAAGCCTTCTGGTGCAATATCTGGAGTACAGAAAGCAGAAAATGGACCAATTGACTGGAGTGGAGACATGCCTATTTCTTGTAGTCTTTCTCGGTGAGTATATCTCCTCTTTTGCAATTTGGTGTTTGGAATATTAATTAACTAAAATCACAAATACTTGAGTGTAGCTTATCGTTGTTGTTTGTTTTATTAGATGTTATTAAAGCATATGCTTTGATTTGTGATTTTTGTCTTTGTGGTGATATAAAAATTAATTACTAGTATAATGTATAAATAATTTTGCCAGACCTATGTGAGGACATAGGACATACATTTTTTAGATTGCTTGGAATTCTGTGCAATGTGGGAAACCAGGTTAGGACCTTGGTGTCTTTTGTACTGATTTCCATATTGGCAGATCACAAATAGTGGTATATAGATAGTATAACTAGAATTCTAAAAAAACAGGCACTCAAGAAGTTTAATATATCCCCATTTTTGAAGAGTATTTGTATTACTCAAAAGGTGAGAAGTAATAGTTTTCAACTTCCATCATTTCAAATGTTCATATGGGTTTAATTTAGCAGCAGAACTAAAAATATAGATATTCTCAGATATGAATTCTTTTACCACAAAGAAAGATTTAAAGTAAAATAAATTAAAAGTAGATGCCCTGGCCGGTTTGGGTCAGTGGTAAGAGCATGTCAATCAATGTGTCTCTCTCGCATCAATGTTTCTCTCTGTGTGTCTCCTCCTCTCTTCCATTCTCTCTAAAAATGAATGGAAAAAATATCTTCAGGTAAGAATTAACAACAACAAAAAAGTAGAGAGTAAATAATTTTAGGTTTTACTCTGGAAATAAAGCCAAGACACTCATCAATATGTAGAATTTGTGATTAGTGAATTAACTGCCATTTTTCCTGAGTGTGTTAATTGTATATTCCACAAGTGAACACACACATGATTTACTGACCTATTATAATTTGTGGGTTCTTTTTGTATTACTTTTAACATATAAATATGTATATGTATATTTATATAGCATAAGCTAATAAAATATTACCTCTCATTTATGATCCCTTCAATTTGCTCAGATCTGCTTTTATCTGCTTTCTCCTTCCCTCCAGCAGGCTCTTTCCTGAGAGCCACAGGAAGGCTGCTCACATACCCAGACTCACATTCTCACAGCTTTGATTTCTGTGAAAACTCATTTAAACCAACGGTTTCATTGCCAAAATCATTTCTGAAAACCGCTGTTTTGACAGTTTTATTTTTGCATTGTTTTTAAGTTTCTAAAATAAAATTATATCATGCAACTAGAATTACTAAGAGAAATTCATTTTATTGGAGAGAAGAAATTTAATATTTATATAATGACTTGTGTTAAATTTTGATTTATAAAATACTCATTTTGGTAATCTCAGGCAAAACATAAAATTTAAAGTAGTCAGGAAATGAATATTTTCTGTGTAATAATTGTATTGCTGAAACCCAGAATCAATAATTTGACAATCTACACTATGGATTGCATATTTTAGGAGGATAACAGGACTTATCTATCAAATCAGTCTTCAGCACCAAGTTACACATTCTTTAATAAAAATTGCTTAGGTACCGGAAAGCATATGATCTTTTTTTTGATTAATCCTCACCTGAGGATATTTTCCATTGATTTTTTAGAGAAAGTGAAAGGGAAGGGGAGATGTAGAGGGGGACACATCGATTGGTTGCCTCCCGCATGCACCCAGACTGGGCCGGGTATCCAGCCTGCAACTGAGGTACATGCCTTTGACTGGAATCGAACCCACAACCCTTCAGTCCACGGGCTGACGTTCTATTCACTGAGTCAAACTGGCTAGGGCTTTTTTTTTTCTTTAAATATATTTTTATTGATTTTTTTAGAAAGAGAGGAATAGATAGAAACATTGATCGGCTGCCTCCTGCATGCCCCCTACTGAACCCCACCACTTGGATATATGCCCTGACGTAATTGAAACAGTGACCTCTTGGTTCATGGGTCAAGGCTCAACCATTGAGCCACACCAGTCAGATAATCTTTTTTCTTTTAATAGTAAGGATATTAAGTATTACTAATTAGCAATGAAAATGACTACCAAAAATGTAATGACTGCAAAAATAGATAACCATCCTGCCCTAGCTGATTTGCTCAGTGATTAGAGCATCAGCCTGTGGACTGAAGAATTAGGGTTCGATTCCAATCAAGGGGATATGCCTCGGTTGCAGGCTCGATTCCCCATACACAGCCTCCCCCACCCTCCACCCCCTGGGGGTACATGCAGGAGACAACCAATGGATATGTCTCACATCAATGTTTCTTTTCTCCCTCCCTCCCTACTACCCTTCCACTCTCTATAAAAATCAATGGAAAAAAATATTCTCAGGTGAGGATGAACTAAAATAGAATAAAATAAGCATTCCTTTTAAAAAAAAGATAACCATCCTCTTTCTTATATTTATTAGTCAAGATTGAATAGCAAGTGAGAAAAACCTAATTCAACTGGTTTAAGTGGAAAGAAAATAGATTGACTTTGTAATTAAAGGTTCACATGTATATGTGACTCAAAGCTCAGCTAAATCCTCAGACTCAGGCTCTATCAAGACTTGGTCCCTTTGCCTAACCGGTTTGGCTCAGTGGATAGAGTGTCGGCCTGTGGACTGAAGGGTCCCAGGTTCGATTCCGGTCAGGGGCATGTACCTTGGTTGCGGGTACCTCCCCAGTGGGGGGTGTGCAGAAGGCAGCTGATCGATGTTTCTCTCTCATCAGTGTTTCTCTCTATCCCTCTCCCTCTCTGTAAAAAATCAATAAAAAAATATTTTAAAAAAAAGACTTGGTCCCTTCAAATCGCTCAGATCTGCTTTTATCTGCTTTCTCCTTCCCTTCAGTAGGCTCTTTCCTGAGAGCCACAGGAAGACTGCTCACATTCCCAGACTCACATTCTCACAGCTTTGAAAACTCGGTGGGGAAAAAAGATTTTCTTTACCAGTAGTTTTAGCAAAGATTTTTGGCGTTGATTCACATTTAACTAACTTATATTCTACCACCTAACCACCTCCAACTAATCATAACCCAACCTGGCTTTTTTTTTTTTTTTTTTTTTCCCAAAGAGGAGGGGAGAGGGAGAAATAGAAACATCAATGATGAGAGAGAATCATTGATTGGCTGCCTCCTGCACGCCCCCTACTGGGGATCGAGCCTGCAACCCGGGCATGTGCCCTTGACTGGAATGGAACCTGGGACCCTTCAGTCCGCAGGCCGATACTCTATCCACTGAGCCTAACCAGCTAAGGCCAAACCTGGCTTTTATACCCATCTATGCACAGGGAATAGAGTTAGAGAATAGAGAGGTGTAGATTCTCTTACAAAAGGAGGGAATATACATATCTGTTAGGCAAAAATTTTAAATGTTCACTACATATTTTGAAAATAGTTCACAGACAAGGCCTGTTACATAGTCAAGAATATATTTTTAAGACTATTTGAAATTCCATAATTGAGAATCTGTTTAAGCATATTTTATAATTCAGAGAAAGAGTAACGTCCTTCTGTTCATTTTAAAAAATACACTTTAAGTTATTAGTCAGAAGTTATTTGTAATTGAATTGGCACTAATTGATTGCTAGATGATTATAGTAATTTTACTGCCTAAATAAGTGTCAATGTAAGAAACTAATTTGAGCCAAACTGATCACATATGCTGAGGAGCAGGATCTCAGATGCTCTGGAGAATGGCAGCTTTCCAGCTTATTTTATACACTGGAATCAAAGGGGAAGACCTCAGGAAGGTGCATGAAATCCATTGGTGAGAGATTAAGGAAGTGGGAGAAAGCATAGCAGAGAAATCTCTAGGACTGGATAAAAGACAAAATGGAGAAACATACTTCCTTTACACTTATGGGTACAGGATATTTAATAGTTAACATTTACAGCATGTGGAGATGGTATGCAGGGAACAAAATAACAATGAGGGGGTCTGGTTCTCTGGTGCCTTAGTGGCTTCAAGAGTAGGAAAACAAAATTACTCTGACATTTCAAAGGTATGTTATCCTAGATGCATAAGAACAATAAACAAAGTTCACTTAAGGTAAAGTTAACCTTTGCTATGGAAGCTATAGGCCTGGGACGTGACTACCCGCTATGATTTTCCCAGTTAGAAATTTGTGGTCAGGCCATCCTGTGTGGTTATTTCTCTTGGTCCCTAAGCCTGCCAGGCCTGCCATGTGCCCCCACTGAGCCTGTCAGCTTTATTGCATAGCCCCTTTTTCATTCACAGAAGTATACTATAAAAGGCATATAAATTCAGCCTTAAAAATTATATATTGCAGTGCCGTATTAATAGGACATTAAGAAATAAAGAATGCCAGCCAGGCCAGTATGACTCAGTGGTTGACCAAGAGGTCACTAGTTTGATTCCCCATCAGGGCACATGCCCGGGTTTCAGGCTTGATCCCCACCAGGGGGTGTGCAGGAGGCAGCCAATCCATGTTGATGTTTCTCATGGATGTTTCTATCCCTTTCCCTTCCTCTCTTAAAAAAAAAAAAAATCAATAAAAAACAAAGGACATTTAAAACCCTGAAATTAAACAATTATCCTCATGATCACCTCATTCAAATCAATTGATTTCACCTGGATGGTTTTGTATATACAATGTTAGAATGTGTTTGGAAAAGTGAGGAAACTTGGGAATGAGAGAATCAAAGAAAATAACCAGTAAAAGATAAATTAACATAAAAATACCATAATCCCTGATTCATTGATGAGTATTAAACTAAGGTTACCTAGCTTTTTGAAAAGTTGGCAAATTTTTTAAAACTTTGATCTAGTCTAATAACAATTCCTTTGATTTGATAGTAAATATTACGATTTTGTACCTAGATAAAATACATATTCATTCTTCAAATTTTTTTTAATGCTATTTTAGGGGTCTTCAAGTTCTACTTACCCCTGTCCTGGCAAACATCCTTGAGGCTGATCAGGAAAAGTGTTGGGGTTTTGACCAGTTTTTTGCAGAAACTAGTGATATACTTCACCGGATGATAATTCATGTTTTCTCACTACAACAAATGACAGCTCATAAGATTTATATTCATAGCTATAATACGTAAGTATCGCTTTATGTTTTCTTCCTAGATGATAATGTTGTTATATAATAACTAGAGGCCCAGTGCATGAAATTCGTGCACGGGGGAGGGGTTCCCTCAGCCCAGCCTGCACCCTCTCCAATCTGGGACCCCTCGAGGGATGTCCTACTGCCCGTTTAGGCCCGATCCCAGGATCAGGCCTAAATGAGCAGTCAGACATCCCTATCACAATCCAGGAATGCTGCCTCCCAACTGCTCGCCTGCCTGCCTTCCTGATTGCCCTAACCGCTTCTGCCTGCCAGCCTGATCACCCCCTAACCACTCCCCTGCCAGCCTGATTGATGCCTAACTGCTCCCCTGCCAGCCTTATTGCCCCTAACTGCCTTCCCCTGCAGGCCTGGTCACCCCTAACTGCCCTCCCCTGCAGGCCTGGTCCCCCCCAACTGCTCTCTCCTGCAGGCCTGGTCACCCCCAACTGTTCTCCCCTGCAGGCCTGGGTCCCTCCCAACTGCCTTTCCCTGCAGGCCTGGTCGCCCCCAACTTCCCTCCTCTGCCGGCTTGGTCACCCCTAACTACCCTCCCCTGCTGGCTTGATCGCCCACAACTGCCCTCCCTTGCAGACCTGGTCCCTCCCAACTACCCTCCCTTGCTGGCCATCTTGTGGTGGCCATCTTGTGTCCACCTGGGGGCAGGATCTTTGACCACATGGGGGCAGCCATCTTGTGTGTTGGAGTGATGGTCAATCTGCATATTACTCTTTTATTAGATAGGATAGAAGCCTGGTGCATGGGTGGGGGCCAGCTGGTTTGCCCTGAAGGGTGTCCCAGATCAGGGTGGGGGTTCCCTTGGGGTGTGGGGCAGCCTGGGCGAGGGGCCTGTGGTGGTTTGCAGGCCGGCCATGCCCCCTTTGCAACTTAAGCGGAGACCCTGGTATCTGGGATTTATGTATCTTCTACAATTGAAACTTTGTAGCCTGGAGCAGAGCCAAGCCTTCTGCTTGCTCCCAGTTGAGGCGGCAGCCATTTCTGTTGGGATTTATGTATCTTCTATAATTGAAACTTTGTAGTCTTAAGCAGAGGCCTGGGCCGGCCAGGGCTGCAGAAGCTTGGCTTCCTCCATCACCGTGGGCAACCCTAGCCTCCTGCTCTTTCCAGCTCCGTGGCCGCTGCCATTTCTGCTTGGGTTTATGTATCTTCTATCATTGAAACTTTGTAACCTTGAGTGGAGGCCTAGGCTGGCAAGGGCAGGCAGAAAGCTTGGCTTCCTCCTTTGCTGGGGAAACCCAAGCCTCCCTCCTGCTCTCTGTGGCCATTGCCATCTTGGTTGGGTTTATGTGCATATTCGCTCCTGATTGGCTGGTGGGCGTGGCTGGTGGCTGTAGCGGAGTGATGGTTAATTTGCATATTACTCTTTTATTATATAGGATCTTCATAAATTAGGAGAAAAAATAGAAAAGATACCTCAGCTTCACCAGAGGCACCCACTTCCCACTTAGAGAATAACATTTAAGTGCTTATTAAATTCCTTTTGGAATAAAAGGACTCATTTTCTAAGATTTATAGTAAATTAACTTGGTCTTAAACTGCAAGTTTTACAAGAATATTTTTGTTTCTATGTCTTCTCTCAAATTATATAATCCCATAACCATAAATAGCACCTACCAATAAATAGGCCAGGTTTCATTAAAGTATTGTCCTGTCATATAAAAAATATTAAAACACATGTCTTAAATATAGTTAGTGTAGTTATTGTTTGTATATGTGGCACAAAACCTTTATTGGGTGCTGGAGAAATAATTTGTTTTACCATGTCATAAAAAAATCTGTGTGATAAAACTGCACATAAGTAAATGCACACACACTTGCATGTAACACTGGGGAAATCTGAGTAAGATAGTTGGATCAGCATCAACAGTATCGATATCCTGGTTGTATTGTACTATATTTTATGCAAGATGTTACCATTGGTAGAAACTGGGTGAAGGGCATATATGTAGCATCTCTCTCTATTATTTCCTACAACTACATATAAATCACCAGTGATCTCCATATAATTTTTTAAGTGAAGGGGAAAAAATTGCACCCATTTTATATGCCTTGGTTTTTGTTTTGATGAGACTCAAATAGCAGTTTTAATGTCTCATAAAACTCAAAAAGAGACTTTTACTGGTAATTTATTAAGAAATAACATTAATTAGATAAAATATTTTAGATATTAATATCTATGTCTAATATAAGCATATTAAATAATATTAATATAACATTAGATTAAAGTATAATATGCACCTTTGTTTTGGTACTTAATAGCCTGAATAAAGTATTATAGTTAGGTGTTGGCCACTATTTCATTTTAAAAATCTATTTGAGCATCTAAAAAGCTCAACCAAGCCCAGTCAGCGTGGCTCAGTGGTTGAGCGTTGACCTATGAACCAGGAGATCATAGTTCGATTTCTGATCAGGGCACCTGCCTGGAGTTGTGGGCTTGATCCCCAATGTGGGGTGTGTGGAGGCAGCAGATCAATGATTCTCTCTCATCATTGATGTTTCTATCTCTCTCTCCCTCTCCCTTCCTCTCTGAAATCAATAAAAATGTTCATACACACACACACACACTCACCCAAGCCTGAGCCAAATCTTAGCAAAGGCGTGTGGGGGAGACAAATCATGACATTGCTGCTGAAACGTTTCTTTGATTTCATGAATCTGTTTTGGGAGAATCTAGCTTTTTCCCAAAAAATTTTGAAAATACCTGGTTTTATTAATTGAGTTAAATATTATGTAGTGATGTTGTAAATACTATTCTCAGTTCTTTATATATTAGTCCTCACAACAAATTTGTGAAGTGGGTCCTATTATTCCCATTTTACACATGAGGAAACCGAGCACAGAGAAGTAACTGAAAGTAACTCAGCAAATAAATGGAATAACTGGAATTCGAACTCCGTCTGATTTCAGAGCCATTGCTCTTAAACTCTGCTATGTTGGCTCCTTATTATTCAATATTAAGAACCCTGTGTATTGTGCATACCCAGTATATTTATGCAAACAGAAATATTTTAGAATTGCTGTGTAGACAGTTTAGATGAAATGGTTAGTTTAACAGACTTTGTAGTGTTCACATCAACAAATCAGGGTTTCTGTGGACTGGTCCTGATCTGAAGTACCACTAGAAATGGATGTACTCAGTCTTTTTAAAAAAGACTTCACCTCTCTTTTTATCTCAGTTATGTTGTCTTTTTGGATTTTTCTCACACAGTGCTACTGTATTTCATGAACTGGTGTATAAACAAACCAAAATTATTTCTGCAAATCAAGAACTTATATATGAAGGACGCCGCTTAGTTCTAGAACCTGGAAGACTAGTACAGCATTTCCCTAAAACTACTGAGGAAAATCCTATCTTTGTAATAAGCCGGGAACCTCTGAGTACCATAGGATTGATATATGAAAAAAGTAAGTTGGGATTTTTCTTGTTCTTACTAGCCATTAAAAAAACCCAACACTGGCCCTGACTGGTTGCTCAGTGGTTAGAGCAGTGGTCGGCAAACTCATTAGTCAACAGAGCCAAATATCAACCGTACAACAATTGAAATTTCTTTTGAGAGCCAAATTTTTAAAACTTAAACTTCTTCTAACGCCACTTCTTCAAAATGGACTCGCCCAGGCTGTGGTATTTTGTGGAAGAGCCACACTCAAGGGGCCAAAGAGCTGCAGGTGGCTCGCGAGCCACAGTTTGCCGACCACTGGGTTAGAGCATCAGCCTTCACACCAGAAGGTCGCAGGTTTGATTCCTGTTCAAGGGCACCTACCTGGGTAACAGGTTCATCCCCCACCCCAGTCAGAGCTTATGTAGGAGGCAACCAGTTGAAGTGTCTCACATAGATGTTTCTCCCTCTCTCTTTCTCCCCCTCTTCCCTTCCACTCTCTCTGAAAAAAAAGAAAAATCAATGGAAAAATATCCTCAGGTTAGGATTAACAAAACAAACAAAAAAACCTGTAAAAATGATTATCTTCATAAAGTTGATTGATTATGACATTATTGTAGACCTTTCATAAACATTAAAATTTTGTAAATTAGTTGAACAAAATTAGTAAAATTTAAAAGCCTTGTAGGTAATACAATTTGATATTAAATATTTTGTTTCATAAAGTGGTAAAATAATTGGTCATAGTTTCACTGTAGCTTTCTGCTTTCAGTATTTTACTCATATTCAAAATAACCTTTTGTACCATAAATTTCAGCAAATATTTCTTGTGCCCAGTGTGAATGGGACATTTTGCCAGGCTTTAGCGTCTAAGAAAAATTAGATCTGCATTTTGGAGTCTTTTAAATTATTAACTGTTGAAAAAAAAAATAAACTATCCAGATTTTTACATTTCTATTTGGATTTTGGGATTTTATTTCAACTTAGAGGCATTGAGCTTGTTGTGTTGGAATATATTTAAGAAAAAAATGAAATTCCTTAGAAATATTGTAGGTAATTTGTTACAGGATGAGCAGCATTGTTTCAAGTGTTGTTGTTGTTCTTTTAAATGTTTTTATGATTTTTATTTTTTTTAGGGATAGAGAGGGAGGGAGAGAGAGAGGGAGACATTGATCTGCTGCCTCTTGCATGCCCCCTACTGGGGATCGAGCCCAAAACCTGGACTTGTGCCCTGACTTGGAATTGAACCTGCCACCACTTGGTTCATGGGAGGATACTCAACCATTGAGCCACACCAGCCAGGCTGTTGTTATTTTTTAACCAGGGAAAGAACATTATAGTTTGTCACTATGTTTAATTTAATTTGTTTAATTTAATTTAATTTAATTTAATTTTAATGTTGAAGTTAGAGGTTACTATATAAAGGATACAATAATTTACTCAAAATTCCCTATTTCTGATTTTAACTGTTTTACTTAATGTTTCAGTTTCCCTCCCTAAAGTACATCCACGTTATGACTTAGATGGAGATGCTAGCATGGCTAAGGTTAGTATTTAATTAAATTACTATATAAACATCTGAGTTCAAATTATCTTATCAATAGTGGAAGCAATAAAATGTATTGTGTCTTTATATATGCCTATTTGATTTAGGAAATCATTCACTTAAATTGTTATCCATTGCAAATTATTTTGTGTTCTTTCTTTTTGACTTTATAGTCTTTTTTTTAATTCACAGAAAACTTTCTCCATGGAGGCAGTGCATGTTTAATATTATCATAACATTAAGGATGAAATGTTCATTGCAGTTATATCTATCCTTAGCTTTTAGAAATTGGTATTCAATTGTGTTTTTAATTAACCTGATAAAAATATATGTTTGAAAATTTTTATGTAAAAGGTTTCCTTACCCTGTACCATAGTTAGCACCAAATAATAACATTTTGCATTTCTTCTTTAGGCAATTACAGGAGTTGTGTGTTATGCCTGTAGAATTGCCGGTACCTTGCTGCTTTATCAGGAATTGATGCGAAAGGGGATACGATGGTTGATGTAAGTAACAAGTGGAAATTTAAAAATTGATCTTCACATAGACCTCACTAAATAACTGGTAACCACCCCATCTCTTCAGACTAGGTTGGGTCAGCTGCTTGATTTTATTATAATATTTTGTTTCACATTTAGTTTATGAAACACTTAGCAGCTATTTTATTCATTTGATTTTTATAATAACCATGTGAGACAGGACATTAATATCTGAGTTTGAAAACTTATACCACATTTACGATGTGATGGCAAATGAATTTCTTTTCTGAGGACCTTAACTTGGCTGTCATTTTATTGTCTTGGAAGGCTTAGTCATCGTCGTAATCCAGTACAACCTATACTTTCCAGGGTTTTTGTCCTCAGAATCTCCCTCTATTTCCTGCCTTTTTCCTAAGTAAAGTATACACTCAGCTTTAAAAAAAAACACCAGCGTTATTGAAATATAATTCACATGCTATAAAATGTACCCATTTTTTAAAATGTGCAATTCAGTGATTGTTTTTACACATTCAGAGTTGTGCAATCATCACCCCTAATTTTTATCACCCCAAAAAGAAACCTGCACCCATTCACTCCCCACTTTTGTTATAACCTCCTAGCCCTAGGCAACCACTAGTATACTTTCTGTTGTTGTAGATTTACCTGTTCTAGACATTTTATAAATGAAAGCATACGCTATGAGCACACACTCACCTTGACAAGCAATTTAAAAGCTAATTTTTGTTTTTTACTAAGTCACTTAATATAATTATTCTGGGTCAGAATATTGATCATCTAGTTCAGTATGTTGTCCCTAAAAGTGATGCTAGGAAATGTTTTGAAAATGACCTTTTTTAACTTTTCATGATTTGTAGATATCATCTTTGCTTCTGATAGAAATGGGGAATAAATGGTGTCTTTTAAGAATCATAACTAGTTCTATACAACATCATTTGAAGTTTTTGAATTTTATACACCCACAGTAATGGCCTCATGTTCTCTGGGCTCCTAGTGTTCTTCAGCTTAAATGCTTGTAACAGCTTCTGTGTGCCCACCTCATACCTAGCCTTCCCTTCTTGCAAAAACATGTATGAAGCATGTCATTGTTCTTGTTCTGCTGCTGCTTCTAAGGAGAAAAAGGGCTCTTTTTTCCCCTTTTACTTTATGTTTAATCCAAAATGTATGCTTATAATATTTTTTTATGTGTTCATAAGCCTGTGTTTTTCTCTTTTCATTAAGAAGCCTCTTTGATTTTACTAAATAGTTTCTGGAGAAATCTAAGTGTTGACTCCATTTGTCTTCACAGTATTGTTCCTAACAGCTCTCATTTCTCTTGCTGTTGTTACCTACCCTAATCACTGCTCCCTGCAGCTTTTATTCCTTTCACTTTTGAGATTTTAGTTTATTAAATCATGAGAAAATAGTTTTTAATGTAGACCACTGTTGGTAAACTTCTTTTCCAGTTAGTAAGGTCTCTTTGTTTTTATTTTGTTTTTATAACCTTTAAACATGTAAATACTATTCTTAGCAAAAACAAGCGTCAGGTCTTAGTTTGTTGACCCTTGATGTAAACCAAACGCCCTTCAATTATATTATTTACTACTAGTAGCCCATCACGCGATGTCGCGTGCAGTAGGCTGGGAACCGCAGTGCACCTCCGGGAGCCGCGCTGCTTCTATGGGAGCCAGGAGCCAGGCAGCTTCCATGGGAGGCGGAAGCGAGCGTGGGCGCCGGGAGGGAGCCCCGCTGTTTCCATGGGAGACAGGCCCGCCGTCTCCTTTCCGTGCCTGCGCTCTGCCGCGGAGGCTGTGGGCCAGCCCCCCTGTCCCTAGAGACCCTCCGTGGCCGGGGCATCTCAGCGGCAGCCCCTCCACCCCCCAGGACTGGGGGACTCCAGTGAGGCTGAGGGGACTGGGTGCTGCCATCTTGTGGCTATGGGCGCCGCCATCTTTGTGACGGAGTGATGGTTAATTTGCATATTACCCTTTTATTAGATAGGATGTCATGTTGCTTCTTGAGAGGTTATCTTGATTTAAAATAGAAATCGAACAGCAGTCTACTATGAGTAGTAAAAATTCTGGTAGTATAAAATGTAATGCTTCAGCTTATTTCTTTTTATTGTAGATTAGTTTTTATTTTTAATCTATTAATGCTTCGGATTTCTAAATTGTTAACCTAATATGTAGTAATGGTTTATGCCCTAGATATGTATAAGAGTCACAGAAATGCTTTTAATATTAAAAAGTGAATTGGCTCTCATAATATATCAAGACTTAAGAAATTTGAACAGAAGAACAGCAGTGTAATTAGTGGTAGGCAAGAGAAAACAAATAATTCCTTAGATATACTAATGAAAATATTTTTTTTAGAGAATTAGTTAAAGATGATTATAATGAAACTGTCCACAAAAAGACAGAAGTTGTGATCACATTGGAATTCTGCCTCAGAAGCATTCAAAGTATGAAAGTGTGAGTAGGTTATTTCCTTAACTAATAGTTGTTAAAATGTTAAATATTGTTACATTTCTATTTAATTTGTTTAATTATCCTTGACACATATTGCATGCTATGCAAATGTTTGTATTAAGGCACAACCTTAGTTTAAGTTTCTACCTCACAATGGCAGAAAAATATCCAGTTGTCTCAGTAAGAAATGAACACCATCTCTGTTAGCATTTCTCATTCCCTTTGTTAGGGAAAAGGTAACCTGAGCCAGAAACATCTCATGTTATACCTTGCAAAGCAGATGCTCTGAATAGGAAAATAAAAAACCTGTAATCAACAAAGGAAATAGGAAGAGGTATTCTAGAACTGTTTGTAGTATTTTTAGAATTTGGGGTTTACTTTGCTAAACTTATCCCTGAGAATGTCTTTTGAAACAGAATATTTTAAATTGTCCTCTTCCTAAGCTATACTATTTGTACTGCATAGGAAATATAATTAGTGAAATCAGAATTTACTACTGACCACTATTAATTTTGGCATAAGACTATATGAAATTAAGTTATCTTATATTTTATCTCTTAACTTGCAAATTTATAAGTAGAAGTATATAAAATTTCTTCTTTACCAAGACATCAAGTTTTCTTGAAATCTATTGCTTAGTAGACTTTGTATTCAGAATTTTATTCTTAAATTATGATGATAATAAGAACTCAAATGTAATTTATAAAAAATCTTTTTAGATTAAATCTGTATATTCATTATACTCATTTAATTTTTCCATACTTGGTTTTCACACAGATATGAAAAGTTGTTGAAAACCAACCTAGAAGCAACAGACTTAGATGAAATTTCAGACATACACACCAAATTGTTGAGAGTAAGTATTTACAAAATGGAAACAGTCATAGGCTCATAATCAATTTCTTTGCTGGTAAGAATAGATCTAAACTTTGCCAGAGAGATGATGTACCTAAAGGATACCTAAAGTATTCTTTTCCTATTTTTAGGAACTATTTATAATATTTAAATACCCTTTCTGCCATGCAATTCTTTACGGTGTTTCCAAATGCCTGCTTTGCTTTAAGCCCATTTCTCTCTCCCTTTCTTCCTGTCTCTCTTTAAAATTGATAATGTTCTTATGTTGCTGCTATGGCAGTTAAAGCAAGCTCATAAATGTAATTTAACAAACAGAGTGCTTAAACTTGCTTAGAATTACATGCAAGTTAGGAAAATATCAGATTTTTTTCTAAAATAAAAAGTAAGGAAAGAAAGATTTAAGTTCCTAAAGGCAGGGAATCATTTCTATGCCTAAAGAAATTAGGACAAAAGTCTCTCTTCTACTGAAAAATACAGTAGCATTTCAGGTAGTTTCTTGATCTCTTATTACAATGTGTTGTAAAAGAACTGATTACTAATCCCAGGATTGCCCCTATTTACCTAGCTATTCCTGCCTGCTGACTTAAGCAAGGCCTTTAATTCTTTGCTTCCTTATTTTCTTTTTCTTTAAAATAAGCAGTTTCTTATCCTGTTGTGCCAGTTAAATGAGATAAATAAAAATGCTATACTCCTGCAGACTTTTAGCATTTGAAGTATTCTTTCATGAAATGGATGTTAAAAAGGAAAAAGAACTTGATACAGTACCCCTTTTCTCTTTTCCAGCTTAGGCTGATTTTTAGTTTGTTTGTTTTTTTCCTTCAGTTTTATATCTAGGACAGTGATTTTGAAAATATGAGTCATGAACAACTAGTAGGTTGTAACGTTAAGTGTGTTGCAGTCAGTTAAGTATGTTTTTAAATGGAATGGAATAGAAAGTGTTAGCATGCATCACATATGATAAGGAAATTACTGTTCCAGGAAACTCAGTTCAGTTATATATATACACATTTAAGTGATACAGAGTTAAAATAAAGTGAATGTCATGGTCAAAAAAGTTTTTTTAAATGATATAGAATAAAGCAAATAAAAGTCAAGAAACAAATTGTCTTCCCCAATATTTGCTTGTTTTTTAATATAGGCAGTTATATTGTGTTTTTTGTTCTTTTTCTGCTTTTGTCTTAGAACTTTATTTACTAGCTCATAGTCCTAATGGATACTTATTTCTAGTGCAGGCATCATTTGAGCACTTTGAATTGAAGTTGTATGTTTTCTTTTAGGGAGCCCAAGTGTTTCTCACTTGTATGACGTTTTTGTGAAGATTTAGATTTCCTATGAGAATTGGAGCATGGATGATTAATAGCTTAAGGTCACTGAGTCTTATGAAATTAGGGCTTTAACTTCAGGCCAGTTACTTGTCACTATGTTGAATTGTTTTTTCTCATAACTTATTTGTTTTAGATCTTCTAATGGAGATCTTAAAATTTTTTCCTACTGGAAAACAAAATTTTTAAATAAAATGTATATGTAGAAATGATAACATATATGTTCCCCACCCAAAAATGATTATTAAAAGTTCTGTTTAGTGTCCTGCAGCAGTGGTTCTCAGAGTAGGTCCTGGACCAACAGCCCCAGCCTCACATAGGAACTTGTTAGAAATGTATATTTTGGGGCCCCACCTATTGAATCAGAAACTGATGGTAGGGCCCAGAAATCCAGTATTTGAGTTGTTGGAGTTTTTCTTTAAATACTTCTTTATTTTTTAATTACAGTTGACATATAATATTATATTAGTTTTAAGTGTACAACCCAGTGATTAGACATTATATAACTTACTAAGTAATCTTTCCAATGTATTTTGTGCCCAACTGATACCATATATAGTTACTACGATATTATTGACTCTACTCCCTATGCTGTACTTTACATCCCTGTAACTGTTCTGTAACTACCAATTTGTACTTCTAAATCCCATCACCTTTTTCATCCAACCTCTAACCCCTGCTTTGATCTGGCAACCCCCTTCGATGCTCACCATATCTATAAATCTGTTTCTGTTCTGCTTTTTTGTTTTTTTAGAGTCATTTGTTGATAGATATGTATTTATTGCTATTTTATTGTTCATATTTATATATTTCCCCCCATCTGCTTCTTAAAGAAGATCCTTTAACATTTCATGTAATACTGGTTTGGTAGCAATGAACTCCTTTACCTTTTTCTTATCTTGGAAGTCCTTTATATGTTCTTCAATTTTAAATGAAAGCTTTGCTGGGTATAATAATCTTGGTTGTAGGTCCTTGCTTTTCATCAATTTTAAAATCTTTACCAGTCCCTTCTGACCTACAAAGTTTCTGTTGAGAAATCAGCTGACAGTCTTATGGAAGCTCTCTTGTAAGTAACTAACTGCTTTTCTCTTACTATTTTAAAATTCTCTCCTTGTTTTTAACTTTTTGCGTTTTAATTATGATGTGCCTTGGTGTGGGCCTCTGGGTTCATCTTGTTTGGGACTCTCTGTACTTCCTGGACCTATATGTCTATTTCCTTCACCAGGTTAGGGAAGTTTTCTTTTTTTCTTTTTTTAATATATTTTTTATTATTGATTTCAGAGAGGAAGATAGAGGGAGAGAGAAATAGAAACATCAATGATGAGAGAGAACCATTGATCGGCTGCCTCCTGCACACCCCGCACAGGGGTTCAAGCCTGCAACCCAGATATATGTCCCTGACCAGAATTGAACCCAGGACCTTTCAGTCTATAGGTCAACGCTCTATCCACTGAGCCAAACCAGCTTGGGCTACATGGGTTTTCAATTCCTTGCTCTCTTTCTTCTCCTTTTGGTTCTCCCATGATGAGAATGCGAGTACACTTGAAGTTGTCTTGGAGGCTCCTTATACTATCCTTGTTTTTTTTTTCCAATTCTTTTTTCTATTTGCTGTGCTGATTGTGCTTTTTTTTTTAAAAAAAAAAAAATATTTTATTGATTTTTTGCAGAGAGGAAGGGAGAGGGAGAGAGAGTTAAAAACATCGATGAGAGAGAAACATTGATCAGCTGCCTCCTGCACGTCCCCTACTGGGAATGTGCCCGCAACCAAGGTACATGCCCTTGACCGGAATCGAACCCAGGACCCTTCAGTCTGCAGGCCGACGCTCTATCCACTGAGCCAAACCAGTTAGGGCTGATTGTACTTTTTTATCTTCCAAATCTCTTGTTGGATCTACTCCACTGTTGATTCCCTAAAATGTATTCTTTATTTCTGACTAGTTATTTTTTTATGTTTTCCAGTTACATTTTTATGTTTCCTGTGTCTTTTTGTTGAAATTCTTCCTAAATTCATTGAGCATCCTTACAACCAGTGTTTTGAGTTTTGCATCTAGTAGATTGCTTATCTCCATTTAGTTTAGTTCCTTTTCCAGGGTTTTGTTGTATTCCTTCATTTAGACATATTTCTTTGTCTCCTCATTTTGGCAGCCTCTCTGTGTTTGTTTTTATGTACTGGCAGTCCTCAGGTTATGTCGGACTCGACATACGTCATTTTGTGGTTACGTTGCCATCTCCCATTTATTTATAATAAAAAAAAAAGTTCCATCATTTCAACGAATGTACATACTGTATGTGCTTTAGGGTTTTTATTATTTATTTACCACAAGTAAAGATCAGGAATTGTTATCTTTCTTTTAAATTTGTTTTATGGTTTCACTTCATTACTGCTGTGTATGTGCTCCATGTGAATGATGTAGGTGCTTATGTAGGTGGGTTCCGACTTACGGCGAAAATCGCGTTACGTTGCGCTGTAGGAACGGATCTCCGACGTAACCCGAGAACCTACTGTATTAGATAGAGCTGCTAAGTCTCATGGACTTGGTAGAGTGTCCTATGTAGTAGGTATTCTGTAGGATCCAGAGGCACAGCCTCCCTGTTCACCCAAGCTGGGAACTCTAAGTGTACCCCTCTTCCCCACTGTTTTCTGTGTACACCCTCCTGTTGTAGTTGAACCTTGATTGCTGTTGGTACATCAATGGGAGGGATTTACTCCTAGGCCGATCAACTACAAGGACTGGCTGTAACCACTATGAAGGATCGTCCACCCCATGGAGGAGGGCTTACTTCATCAGGGTTCTTGTGCCCACTGAGTCTGTTGATTTTGGAGGTGGTTGGGTGATTCTTCAACATGGTCTGCTGGCTCTGGGGCCTCCCAGGAGGTTCAGGCCCAAGTCAGCTATGGCTTGTGTTTTGCCCAGAGCCACCCAGCATGAGTTACAAAGCAATCTGAAAATGGCTTCTACTTGTGCTGGGCTTGGAGGTACACAGGAGAGGCCAAGCTGTGGACCAAGGCTGGCTACTGCTAGTGCCAGCCCTGAGGCCACATAGCACGAGGTACAGGGAACACAAGGCCAGATGCTGCTTGTATGAGAGATTTTAGGAAAGTCTGAAGCATGAGCCAAAACAGGCTGTTTGTATGGAAAAGCCACTGGTGGCTTGGGTGAACCTGCAAGCTAGGTCGGGCATCTCAGGGAATCTCCAGGGTGGGGTGAACAGTGTTAGCCAGGTTAATGGAGACTCAGATGCGTCTGCCTGCTGGCTCTGTTGGGGGAAGGCTTAGGAAAGGAACAATGGCCTCTGCCAACACTTTTGTCTGGGAGAAATCTACTTCTCCAGTTCTTGTCCTGATGCCAGACAATTCAGTTTCTCCTCCTATGTCCCTGGTGCCTTTGGAGCTACTGTCCCAGCGCTGGAGCTCAGAGGGTGTGAGTCCAGGTAAGTCCATGCATGGGCCCTTTAAAAGGGACATCTGTGACTCCAGTAGCCCTCCATCTCACTCAGCCACAATCCCCCCTGGATTTTACAGCCAGAAGTTATGAGACTTCTCTTCCTGGCACTGGAATCCTGGACTGGGGGCCTGGTGTGGGGCTGGGACCCCTCGCTCATCAAGGCGGACCTCTGCATCTGAGATTTCCCTCCTGATTTTTATCTGTCCCCACGTGGGTGTGGAGCCAGCTTGTTCCATGTCTCCGCCCCTCCTACCAGTCTCCATTTGACATCTTTAATTCCATAGTTGTAGGACTTCCATTCAGCCATATTTGAGGCATTCTATAGTTTAGTTGTATTTTTATGTGGTTGTAAGAGAAATCGTACCACATTTACCTATGCCACCATCTTAACTGGAAGCGCCAGCAATCCATGTTTTAACAAGCCCTCCAGAAGATTTGGATGCTGCTAAAGTTTGACAAGCACTATTTTAGCTCTCTCTTTTTATATATTATTAAATGATCATTACCCTGTGAGCAGATAATTGTTATTTTTATTTTTTGTATAATACTATTAAAAAGCATTTTCCAGTTGTTTTGTTTTTGTGTGTTTTTTTGTAAAACTATCTTTTTATAAACATAATATTGTAGCCAATTAATTTATTATTTTTAGACATAATATTATAGCCAATGGATTTATTATTGTTATTATTATCTCCCTAGTGTTGGTTTTTTTAGGTTGCTTGTCATTTTCACACTTCTGGGTAATGCTGTAAAAAGAAATAACTTTATCCATAAACTACTTTCCATATTTTGGAAGTATAAGGTACTTAAAGCATACTAGTATACTTAACATATTCTTAACATTAATGTTAAAGAAGACATAAAGCATGGAAAGCAAGACATATATTTGACCATAAAACTTAAGATTTCTATATGTTAAAAAAATGTTAAAAAGCAAATTGAGAAAATATGATAAAGGTTTTTTAAATTGATTAGGAAAACATTAAATCTGCAGTTAAAAGACAAAGAACATTTAGAAATGATTTTAAAGATCAGTAGACCTAATGAAACTCTTGGAAAAAGGTGTTTACAATAATAACAGCAAAATGTATATATAACAGTAAGGTACTATTTTTGTCTTTCAAATTAGTCAGGCTTGATCGGAGTTTTTGGTTCAACAGGTGGGGCCCCAAAGTGTGCATTTGTAGCATGTTCCTATGTGAGCTGAGGCTGCTGGTCCAGTGCTGACAAGAGTGCAGTAGAAAGGGCATGATTGTTGCTAGTGGCAGTGTAAACCACCAATGAAAACTTTATTTGAAAAGTAGTAGTATGTATCAGAATCCTTAGTAGTTAGATATGTTTATTCTTTAAGTCTGGCCTTTATCCTTTCTTTAAAAGTTTTACAAATGCTTAGTTCTGTGGTAGGTAAATGATAAATACTAAGCTTAAAATGAACAGGATCTTAAATGAGATTTCTTTTCATTTTCTGTTTTAATAGGAATTATATATTTTTTGGCATCTGAACATATAGGGCACAGTCTTGGCTACCTACATTTTATCCTTGGGGCTTAATTATGGGATAGAGTATTAACCATATTTTACAGATAAAGAAACAAGCTTAATTGAATGATTAAATGTATTTGTATATTCTGACTTTGAGTTTAAATAATCCATAAAGAAATATGAGTAAGACTTTAGACTCCATTGGCACTGTGATTATCATTTCTGATTTTTTTGGTACTCTGGATCTGAACCCATTGATTTTATTTAGCTTTCCAGTTCTCGGGGAACAATAGAAACCAATCTTCAGGATATCGAAAGCAAGTTATCTCCAGGTGGATTGCTGTCAGATACATGGGCCCATCAAGAAGGCACTCATCCAAAAGATAGACAGTAGGTTATAACTTTATTGGTAGTTTCCTCTCTTATTAATAATGTACTTTTTCACATCGAATCAGTTAATTTATTTGGGTTTTTCTTCCTTAAATAGTGTAGAAAAGCTACAAGTCCTGTTAAATTGGATCACAGAGATTTACTATCAATTCAAAAAAGACAAAGCAGAACGTAGTAAGTAAAATTTGCCATTTGTTAATCTAATAAAATCAGCCCTACTAGTTGTAATTCAGCTTATAGTGAAGAACAAATTTAGTATATTTATAAGGGTGGCTGCTTAAGTTATTTTTCAGAGATTTGATTTTGTCAGAAATTAAATGTACTAAAATGAATTTTAAAACCAACCTTTTGGATATTTCAAACCAGGGGTCATGAACTCCACAACCTCTAGAGCAGCCGTGGGCAAACTATGGCCCGCGGGCCAGATCCGGCCCATTCAGCTGTTCTATCTGGCCCACGGAGCCAAAAGAGCGGAGGTTTCTCTTGCTCTCCCCTCCGCTCCTTCACCAGCAGCAGTGTTAACATGGCAACGTCGGGAAACACGGCCGCAGCTCCTTCTTCTGAGTGGGCGGATTTATATCCGCCCATTCAGTAGAAGGAACAACCTCTCAATCTTCCAGAGGCTCCTTATAATGCCCGCGGACGCGTCCCCCGACATCACCCTGGGAATGCGTAGACACCTTATCGTGGTGATGTAGGGAGACACGCCCCTGGAGAGCACAGTATCAGAGCATTAGCTAAAAAGGAGACCAACAACACTGTTCCCACTGAAGTTGATGTTTTAAAGACCAAAAACCTTTCAACCCAGTCTACATTGCCATCTACATCTATGTCCCGGGCATAATTTGGAAGTTGCACTAAAGAAAATGTTTCATTTACTGTTTACACATTTTGTTCTTTTCTATTTGTTTTAGTTTTAAATTATTTTATTATATTTAAGTTTAATTTGAAAGGCTTTTGTACCTTTCCTTTGTTAGGCAATTTTATTTTGCTTTTGCCATCTTCAATATAAGGTATGTTATTGTGCTATGATTCCTCCATTTTTTGAAGTTTCAAATTATAATAATTAGTGTTTACATTCTTCTTGTTAAAATGTTTGAAATGAATAAAACTATTGAAATAAAAAAAAAAAAGACCGTACCCTTTTATGTAATGATGTTTACTTTGAATTTATATTAGTTCACACAAACACTCTATCCATGCTTTTGTTCCGGCCCTCCGGTCCAGTTTAAGAACCCATTGTGGCCCTAACTGGTTTGGCTCAGTAGATAGAGCGTCGACCTGCAGACTGAGGGGTCCCGGGTTCGATTCCGGTCAAGGGCATGTACCTTGGTTGCGGGCACATCCCCAGTGGGAGGTGTGCAGGAGGCAGCTGATCGATGTTTCTCTCCCATCGATGTTTCTAACTCTCTATCCCTCTCCCTTCCTCTCTGTAAAAAATCAATAAAATATATTTTAAAAGAAAAAAAAGAACCCATTGTGGCCCTTGAGTCAAAAAGTTTGCCCACCCCTGCTCTAGAGGCTGGCACATAGCAGGAATAAAATTGGCCAGTGGAGACTGAGGAGAACTGGAGAGGAGACACGCCCATCCAAAGGGGAGAGTCACTATTTAAATTCACCTGATTTATTGCCCAATCTCTCTATGTCTCAAAAAGAGCTAGGAAAACGGGTTTTATTTGAAATATCCTGTTTTTAAATGTTGGCAGCTAATATTTCTTTTTAATGTTAACACCTTACAGACCAAATGAAAGCACTTGTGGCCTGTATCTAACTCATGGGTCACAAGCTAGTGACACCTGCTTTAAACTCTTAGATTTTTTAAAGTAATCTCAAAGAAAAAAATACTGTGTGTGATTTTATGATTGTACATTTACAAAAGTAATATATTTTTTTACTTTTAGGATTAGCTTATAATGAAGAACAGATCCACAAATTTGATAAGTAAGTGTCCAGATTATGTTTAATAATTATTTTTTATGTTATTAATGTAATTCTTCTTAAAGTTTAAATTAATTACAATTTAAAATATGTTTTAATCTTGGCTCTACACAATTATTACTGTGTGCACATATTTGAGGCTCATTTATCTAGCTCCAGATTGAGAGGATACTGAGGTGGGAGAAAGGGGCAGGTTTCTCCTGCCTCAAGTGCTTCTATTGCATAAGGGCAGATAATGGAGAACATAGGCGAGTACAGACTTAACTACCTTCTTAACCTTAATTGAATAAATATTTTTTTACCATTCTCCCTTCTCATTCTCCTCCTCTTGCTGCTATAATGTCTGTTAGAAACATTTGGCCTTCGTAAATATTCTAAAGTCAAAACTTTCAGGAAACAAATTTTACATATTGGAAAATTTTTAAATATTGGAAATAGAAACAGTGATATTGGCTTAAGCCTCTGATTATTTCTAAATTCTAGGCAAAAACTGTATTACCATGCAACAAAAGCAATGACCCACTTCACAGATGAATGTGTTAAAAAGTACGAGACATTTTTGGATAAGTCAGAAGAATGGATGAGGTAGGTAAACTATTTGGGGGCAATGAGTGGTTGATTGTATAATACACATTTTAATGTATATTGTATATTTTAAGTAGGAATAATATTTCATTAGATTGCTTATTAATTGATTCTTTTTGGTTTTCAGAAAGATGCTTCATCTTAAGAAGCAGTTGTTATCCCTAACTAATCAGTGTTTAGATATTGAAGAAGAAATATCAAAGTATCAAGACTATACTAATGAGGTACAGCTATCAAAGTATTTAGGGGGAAAAGTACATTTTTCCTACTAGACAAAATGGAAGTAAATTCTTTTTTGTTTACATTTTATTATGAATGAGAAGGGAGAAATAGCACATAATATGCATGGATCAGCTCTACTTGCCTGTTTGTGGGATATAGAGATATATATTTTTTAATCCTCTCATGAGGATATGTTTTTATTGATCTTTAGAGAGAGAGAGAGAGAAGCTTCAACATGAGAGAGAAACATTGATCGTTTGCCTCCAATAAGGCACCCTGATCAGGGATTGAACCCGCCACCTTTTGGTTTACGGGATGACACTCCAACCAACTAACCCACTGAGCTAGGTCTGTGGTATATATTTTGAGCCAAGTTTTAAGAACTTAGATGTTTTACAGTTGAAAACATCTGGTAGACTATTATTTTATCATCCATAACAAAAGATTTTTAAAAAGAGTATTAATTTAAGTATTATATCACCGATGCTTTTGTAATTAAAATGTAAAACTATAAATGGCTTATTAAAGCCTGTAATATTTGATCTAAGATCTGTAGTAAGTATTTTGTTCTGTGATTGATGTGGGATTTTTTTATGTTTTAGTTACAAGAAACTTTGCCTCAGAAAATGTTTGCAGCCTCCAGTGGAATCAAACATACCATGGCTCCAATTTATCCATGTTCTAACACATTAGTAGAAATGACTCTTGGGTAAGAAATTTATTATTTGATAACTATGATATTTCCATTTGTTTTTGTTTTCATTTGTGATCTTGATCTTCTATACTGAAATTTTTTATATTTGTTGTGAATATGTTTGTAAATATTATCTAGTGACTGGTTTAAGCTATAGAACTAAAACATAATATAAATACAATTCTAAAATATTTGCATACTTTTTTGGGCAGAGATGCTTATTTATCTTTATTTTGTATGTATAGTATGAAGAAATTAAAAGAAGAAATGGAAGGGGTGGTTAAAGAACTTGCTGAAAATAACCATATTTTAGAAAGGTGAGCTAATATAGGTATCATTCTGCCCTGTGATTTTATATGCAGTCAAGTACATACGTGTCTATACCTGTATCTCTCTGTCTTCCTATATTGATAGATTAGGCAGTGGGAAAGCGATATAAAATCAGGACCCTTATGTTTGGTGACTTCATGCCTTTTAATTTGTTTGGGATTGTTTAGATAAAACCATGTCAACTATGATTGATTCCATTTTCTAGAAGCACTGGTTAATAGAATTATTTATTTGCTTATTTGAATCAGTTTGTGGTAATTATTTTTACATACTGTTTTCTGATTAGAATTATTTTCAATTTTGGAATTAGAAATTATTTTTTGCATATTACTTTTTATAACATTTTCTCATTAGAATTATAATTTTCAATTTTGGAATCAGAGTTGCTTATAAGATGCCAGCACCATGATTGGTACTGGGTAACTGCAAATCTCCCTGTAAATGCAGTTTTTTGAGGAGTTGGGTGAAAATGTCTAAACTCCTGTTATCTAAAAGGTCAAATCTAAATTCATATTTGAGTTCAAAGAATATAATAGTCCACTCCCAGCCTACTCATCCAACTATATTTTTCACTAGTCCCCAAAATGACAATCTGTGCTTGCTTTGGCAGCACATATACCAAAACAGCAGTCTGATGCTTATTTAGCAGAGATGCTTTTTATCTTTATTTTGGTTCCATTCCTTACTGTCCCTTTAGTATGTCACACTTACTCTCAACTCCACATCTTTGCTTATGAATCCCACCACACCAAAAAGAAATTCTTCCTAATGCTTTCTGGATTACCTCACTCTGTTTTCTCTTAAAAAGTTCTTCCCAAGCCACTGAATTGTGTTTTTCACATATTTATAATAATACCACTGTGTTTCAGTAAGAAATAGAGCAGTTCACAGTTGCTCAAACTCTTTATTCCCCTGAAAAGTATTCTGTAGTCTGCTTTAAAATGTTAGGGGCCAAATAAATGAATCTTTTGATGATGCCTTTTTTCTTCTGTTTTTAGATTTGGCTCTTTAACCATGGATGGTGGCCTTCGCAATGTTGACTGTCTTTAGCTTCCTAAGAAGTTTGAGAAAAGTTTCAGTTTGCACAAGAAAATAATGCTGAGGCATTAAACGAATGCTTCTATAAGTGGTCTCTTGTTTCTACAATTCAGCATTTGATGTGGTCATGTAAATATGTATAATATTGTAAATACATAAAAAAATATATATAAATTTTTGGCTGCTGTTAAGATGTAATTTTATCTTTTAACATTTATAATTATATGAGGGCATTTGACCTCAATGAGCACTAGAAGAAAGCCATGACAGCTGTGTTGAGATATTGATCATCTACTCTTCTGTGTAAGGCTGGATCAGATATCTCTGACTGCCTACTGGAACATTTTTAAATGGAACCAAAATTGGCATCCTTACAAATCAGAAGACTGATGACACTTTTATAAGTGGTAGAATGGAGAGGTGGCTTCTATGGTGGGGAGCAGAACCGAACCACTGTTTTCACAAGGATCACAATTTTTTTTGAGAAGGATAAAGTGGCATTATTTTATTTTACAAGGTGCCCAGATCCTCGTTATCCTCATATCTTTTTACTTTCAGATAAATTATTGAGCAAAATTTTTAAGCAATTAAATTATTAAAAGCTATTCATTTTTATTTAGGCCATGAATTTAAAATTGTCGTAAATATTTTAGGATCATTTCAACTCTTTTAAGCTGTATATTTCTTCTTTAATTCTGCTTACTACTTCATGAAAAAAATCAATAAATTTCTCAGTTTTAATGTAAAGAATTTGTATTTTTTGTGTATAACAGTTTGAGAAACAAAAAATAGTATTTTTAAAGAAATATTATGGGTAGTGATGGTAAATTAGTCTCAGACTATTGGATGTAGGGATGGTTTTGTTTCTCTTCTAAACCCACTGACTCCAGTGTAGTTCTTTCATAAATTTATGCTGCACAAATCCTAAGGTGACATTCTCTGAAAAATCTACCCAGAGTTTTAAACTAAAGGATTATGCTCAGCAAGAAATGATTTTGTCCAACGAAGCTTTATGTGGTTTTCGTTTCCAATATATCAGATTATTGAAGTGTGATTACATACAATCTGTATGTTCGTGATAAAGATGTCATGTCCTAAGCCTATAGAGTAAATCTGACTGCCATGAACATTGGACAACTGAAAGTGGATTAGGATTTTATTTGAAATTTCAAATTGATTATTATTGTGGTAAGGAATTTTAAATGTCATATAAGAACATTATAGAAATAAATGCCTGGGTTGAGTGACTTTACTTATATGAACACAATTATCCCCTGTCAAATATACCCCTTTCTGAGAGTGGAGTGAAGGGGTGTTTAATCCCTCTTGATTTTAACTTTCAGTTTGACCATCTAACATGTATGCCTCTAATTGCATAATTTAAATGATCGTATCACTGAAAATTAGATAAAATTTTGCTTAGATTATGTGATCAGTTAATGTATTCACAGTTTTAGTTTTTATTTCAGTGCCTCTAGAAAAAAAAATCAATAAACCCTTGCGGTAAGGATTATATTTTCATAAATTGATTGGTAAGAACAGTTCTATTCCACATTAGTATTGATTAATACTTACTTCTTATTCCCCAGGTTAAAAAATCAAAATTCAACTAATACCTTACTTGCTTATTAATTCACGAATTGGGCAGCATCTCATCTAGCAAACAGAGAGATACTCTGAGGAATTACACAAAATGAAAAGTTTTTATAGAAAGGGGGTGGGGCAAGGAGTCATCAGTAAAAGAAAAATGAAGGTTATGTGAGGATAGTAATGAGGTCATGGTGATGACAGCTTCTCATTGGCTGAGCTGTGGTGCTTCTATTGGCGGGGCTTATTACTGGGCAAGAAGAAAACCTTCCTGCTGTGGTAGAACAGTAAATACCCTTCCTGTTTGAGGTAATTGATGAATAGTTGTCTGAGGGAAAATTGAGAGAAAATAAAGCAGTTTGAAGGTGAGGTTATATTAAAAGCCATGGCTATTTCTAAAATCCAATTTTCTGCCTATTCCTGGGGACTCTTGCTTCAGAGAAGTTTTCTACAGAGAGATGGAAATGTTTAGCTTTAAAAAAAAAAAGCCCTTATTTTCAATGAACCTTAATTTGCTTGTGGAATTAAAATACCTCAGAATAAACAAAAAAGAGTAAGTTAATCACATTGAGTTCCCCTTCCTTTTCCTAGAAAACTAGAAAGGTCAATGGACCTTATATTTCTTTTGTTCAGGTCAATTTATGTAGCATATTTTATTTTTAAAACATATTTTTATTGATTTCAGAGGAAGGGAGAGGGACAGAGAGATAGAATATCAATGATGACAGAGAATCATTGATCGGCTGCCTCCTGCAGGTGCCCTACTGGAGATCAAGCCTACAACCTGGGCATGTGCCCTGATCAGAAATCTAACCATGACCTCCTGGTTCATAGGTCGATGCTCAACCACGGAGCCACACAGGCCAGACTATGTAGCATATTTTAGTCAGGGATTGATGTGAGATTTTAAAGTACCTTAAATATGCTGCTGCATAAAGCTCTGCATTTTCTATCCAGTCTTGCCTTACTGGAATGTGAAAGGGTAAGTGGAGAAGGAATTATAGGGAGTAACGAACTCTCCCAACTCAGTGTCTAAAGCACCTTCTACAGAGTCCAGCTTTCACCTTTGTTCTCTGCAGGTGGGAGAAGTGTTGGACAAATGACCTAAACTAAGGTAAGCAAGTTCTTTTACTTCATAATGTTTCATCTTGCAACTGAATTAAAATTATAATTATGTTTCTTTGACACCCATGTAGCTCTGCATCTTACGTAAGTGCTTAGCATTTACCCCTTGTTAGAGATTATCAATCATAATCTGATGATGTGATAGGTGATCCAGCAGCCGATTCTCCTTTAATTAACACTGAAATGACTGATCTCTAATCACCAAGGGAGGTATCTAACAAATGTATTAAATGTAAGACCTAGTACATTTCAGTTATCTAGTTTTCCTGGAATTAATATTTTCTTTCACTCTTTTTTACTACCAAAATATGGGGAGTCCCTCTTTATATACATCATCCCTCAGATATAGAATAGCATAATTTGGGATGTTAGCGCTCCAAGAGAATTTAGAAAAATCATTTTCAATCCTTTCACTTTAAAAAAAATTTTTTTAATTTTATTGATTTTTTACAGAGAGGAAAGGAGAGGGATAGAGAGTTAGAAACATTGATGAGAGAGAAACATCGATCAGCTGCCTCCTGCACACCCCCTACTGGGGATGTGCCCACAACCAAGGTACATGCCCTTGACCAGAATCGAACCTCGGACCTTTCAGTCTGCAGGCCAACGCTCTATCCACTGAGCCAAACAGGTCAGGGCCAATCCTTTCACTTTAAAGATGAGTAAACTGTCTGTAAAAGGTTAAACCTTTTAACCTTCTAACACAATTACATGGGAAAAAAACAGAACTTTACTTTAAATCATCTAATTACTGGTCCAGTGCTTTTCTTTTTTTAACCATATCATAGTGCTATAGTGTGTAGATATCAGAGACGGTGAACATATAAACACTCCCTGTATACTTTACAGGTAGCCCTCGTCAGTGGATAATCTGTACCTATAAAGTTTGGTCATTTATTTTTCTAAAACAAAGCTTGCTAGTATTCTCATTAGTTTAGAGATTAATAGCCTATTTCCACCAATCTTTTTACTTATAATCTGATGAAATAGTCTTTTGTTGAGCTATTACCCCAATCTAATGAAATTATTGAAATATATACCTTATAAAATCATATTCCCCCTTTTATTCTCCAATGTTTAACAGTGTTTTGTATAGTGGGAAGTTAGTACCTATCTGTCTTAGGAATTGATTTATGAAGAAAGCCAGATGAGTTAGAAAATTGAGTTGATTCTTAGAAGTCTGCCTATTCCTGGGGATGCTTGCTCCAGTCTTCTGCATTGATTGGTGGATTGTGGCTACTTGCTAGTACAAAAGACAGCTCACACAGGTCATCTATTCAGCATTGAACTCGGTCACTCATCAATAACCTATAGTCATCTGTTGGTCACTACAGAAATAAACCAAGGTTTCCCTAAGAACCTCTATCCCAGTCAACCCACTTGAAAACAAATGATCTCAAGGCAAGACCAATGATCGATGTTTTACTAAAGTGAAGGCTCCCAAAGAGCTTTATCACCATGTGACTTAACACACTTTAGCTCACCGTCATTTCTCCTTCGTTTCCTCATCTCTGGACTCTTTTAATTGAGTCAGGGTTTTAGCCTCAGCTATCCATGAAAAATCCAGAGCTTGAGAGCCTTGTGGTCCAGTGGAAAGAGCACGGGACTTCAGCAAGGGACCTTGTTTCTGCTGTCAAGAGTTGTGTGACTGAGCAAGTCACTGAACCCCCTGACGAGTTTTCTCATCTGTAAGACATGGGGATTGGACTTGATCTTAAAGAACCCCTCCAGCTTGGTCAACGTCATGACACAAAGATACAATAACATACAGTAGCTGTATGGTTGTTGAAGAGAACAAAAAGGAACGTTTTTTTAAAATATCTTTTATTGACTTTTTACAGAGAGGAAGGGAGCGGGAGAGAGAGTTAGAAAGAGTCCACAACCAAGGTACATGCCCTTGACCGGAATTGAACCCAGGACCCTTGAGTCCGCAGGCAGACGCTTTATCCACTGAGCCAAACCGGCCAGGGCAGGAGGAACGTTTCTTGAAGTCAAATAGCTTGCCACCGTATTATTCATCTACCGAAATAGGACTGGCGTTAATTGTCATATCAGATAATTTATATTAATCCTAGTTAAGGAGCATATATACCAAGTGCATATATATATATACACATATACATATGTATATATATGTGTGTGTATGTATGTATGTGTGTGTATGTATATATATATATATATAAAGGGAGAGAGAGAGAGAGAGAGAGAGAGAGAGACCATGTTTAGCTATAAGCCCTGAATTTTAGGCTTCTACATGTCAGGATGAGCATTGTTGTATGTGTAACTGACTCCAAAGCACTTACGGGTTCTCAGAAATCATCCTGGTCATGTAATTTCGATGGCAAGGCCATTGCTTTCACAGCCCAGCTTTTCACTCCTTTTTCCAAATCATTGCTAATCACCAATTGCACATGGCGGTTTATTTTTAAAAACATTTTCTCTTATTCCTTCTCATCATGGCTTATAAGACAACCAAACTCTCAGAATGGTCAGAAAACACGAGCTAGAATACCAGTGGTTACCCTGCAAGAGGTGAGGAGGACTGGCTGAAGTCCATGAGGGTTAATGGAAATGTGTTGTTTTCATTGAGATGGTGGTTACATGGGTGTGTATGTGTGTGTGTGTGTGTGTGTGTGTGTGATAACTAATCCAACTGAAAATACATGCATTTTATTGTATGTAAACTACACTGAAAGGAAGTTAATCTAAATATGTATATATTTATATAGATAATGCTCTGAAGAGCTTTAAGATGAGAGCAGCATTATGGCGCAAAGCACAGGCTGGATCCAATGGCCTAGTTCCCAATCCCAGCCCCACTGCCTTCTGTGTGGGACTTGGTCAGGTTCCTCAGTCTCCCTCTGAAATGGGGGTAATAGTACCTCCCCTGTGGGATTATTCATAAGGATTACATGAGCTGATAGAAATAATGCATTTAGATCAGAATCTGACACAATAAGTACTGAATATATTTTAGTGTCTATTTCTAGTCATAATGGTGTGTTCAAGAAAGCTGCTTTTTTAAAAGAAAAAAAGAAAAAGGTGCTGCTAATTTTTTATCCTTTTAAGCAAAAAAAGGCTATAGGTTCCCAGACTGGGAGCCTGGATATTATATGTTAAATGTGATTGAAGTGCTTCTGTTCCCTGGATTTCTGTTACTGTTTGTGCGAGGTAAAAATATTGAAGTCATTACTGAAAAGAGAACCTTGGAAAAAAAAAAAAAAAAAGGAAACCAACATGACTGATTGAAAATGGAGGTGTTGGTATAGCCTCAGGAGAGTCCACATTAAATCTCAGGAAGAGGGACTTTAAATGGCTGAGTTCAGCCTCAAAAGCAAAAATAGACAAGTGGGACTACATCAAACTAAAAAGCTTCTGCACAGCAAAGAAAATCATCAGTAGAGTAAAAAGGCTATGGAGTGGGAGAAAATGCTCACAAACCATATATCTGATAAGGGACTAATTTTCAAAATAGATAAGGAACTCTTATAACTCAATAGCAAAAAAAAAAACCCAAAAAAACCTGAATAGCTTGTTTTTAAAATGAGCAAAGGACTTGAACAGATTTTTCTCCAAAGAAGACATACAAATGGCTAACAGGTACATGAAAAGATACTCAACATCCCTGATTAGCAGGGAAATGCAAATCAAAACCAAAATGAGGTATCACATCACACCTGTCAGGATGGCTGTTACAAAAAAAGACAAAAGACAAGTGTTGGTGAGGGAGGGGAGAAATTGGAGCCCATGTACCCTTTTGGTGAGAATTCAAAATGGTGCAGTCACTATGGAAAACAGTATGAAGGTACCTCAAAAAAAATTAACTGATCCAGCAATAGGACCCAGTAATTCTACTTCTGGGTATTTGTCCAAAAGAATTGAAATCAGAATCTCAAAGAGAGATCAGCACTTTCATATTCACAATAATCAAGATGTGGAAACAACCTAAGTGTCTATCAACAGATGAGTGGATATTTTTTAAAATGTAGAATATTATTCAGCCTTCAAAAAGCAGGAAATCCTGCAATATGATGAGCCTTGAGGATATCATGCTAAGTGAAATAATAGTCACAAAAGGACACATACTGTATGACTCCACTTCTGTGGGCTATCTAAAATAGCCAAACTCATAGAAGCAAAGAAGAGAGTGGTAGTTGCCAGGATCAATGGGTATGAAACTTCATTTATGCAAGGTGAATAAATTCTAGATTATCTACTGTACAACATTGTCCCTATAGGTAACTGTACTGTATGTACACTTAAAATCTGTTAAGAGGATCTCATGTTAAATGTTCTTACCACACTATTGTGGTAAGAATCGATACTTTTTTAAAAGTTCATGAGCTCAGAAAGAACTCTTACCATTTGCAACAGCATGGATGGACCTGGAGAACATTATGTTAAAGCGAAATAAGCCAGTTGGAGAAAGATAGATATCACATGATCTCATTTGTGGAATATAATAACATAAATTGATGAACAAAAGTAGATCCAGAGACATAGAAGCATCAAACAGACCATCAAACCTCAGAGGGAAAGAAGAGGAGGTTGGGAGCGAGGGCGGGGGTGGGCGGGGGCGGGCGAGGGGGGTGGGGAGTGATCAACCAAAGGACTTGTATGCATGCATATAAACATAACCAATGGACACAGACAGTAGGGGAGCGAGGGCATGTGCTGGGAGGCAGGAGTGGGCAGGAAGAGGTCAATGGGGGAAAAAGGAAGAGGCCTGACATTCCTCCTGAGAGGCTGAGACTAGATCCCAACAGATTGTGGCATTTCCATTCTTTCTTCCCCTCCCCTCCGGCCCACATCCCCCCTTGAGAATGTCCTCCATGTCAGGGAGGTGTACTAATCAGACAAAAATACTGAAAATAGGTAAATCTGCCTAGGCCAAAATTAAACAAAGTTAATTTTGAAAGCCCTAACCTGATCATCTGATACGGAAAAATTACATGCGGATCATAAAACATGCACAAAGGAAGAGAGAGCATCGCAGGTAATATTTTTCTCCCTCCATGTGTCTATGCTGTTGTTTTCCAAAGTTTCATCATGCTCATTACCATTCATTGTCTGCACCCTATACCGCAACACTGCAAGTGTTATCATTCCCATCCCTCTTTCTTTTAACCAAAGAAGGAATCCAAGAGAGTCAGGCTCAGAGGATCAAAAAGGCTTAATAACTTGCCCAGGTCCTGCAGCTGAAGGGGGCTCAGTCAGGGGAAGTGAATTTGAGTTTCTGCTCTGCCTGAGTTTGAGCTGCCCCCGACCTTCAGAACTCTCTTAGGTCTCTTCCCCCAAATAGTGGGAGCATAGCCCTTCTACTTGCTGGTTGATACGTTCCTAGAAGAGAGGGGGAGTCTGTGCAAGTCCACAAAGATCAACTTGTGAAGCTTCCGATTTTTACTTCCACACTTACACATTCTTTTTTTACTTGATAAAGTTTTATTTTTCAAAATGTACAGCTGTTGGAACCTGTTCTCCAGCAGCTGGGCATCCCCAGTCTCGGTGTTTCTGGCGTAAAGTACTCGAGCTCTGTGCTTTGAAACTAGTTGGGTAAGTCCTGTTCTAAGGAGGTCCTGAGGGCTGCGCTGGCCAAGGACCCCCAAGGCTTCAGTCTCAGAGACAACAGCTGGACTCTAAGCTTATAGTTGGGAACTTCCTTACAGAGTTTGTTGTATGTTGCTTTGTCAAACAGGATTAGGTTATTGAGCTTGTCCCGAACGTTGTCTTTGGACCATGTCTTCTTTTTGGCCTTGCCCCAGTTTTGTTCATGAGGTCTTTGTCTTTCTTGGCCGACTTTCCAGCATCATTCTTCTTGTTCTGGGGAGCGCATCTACACGCCAAGAGCAGCTCCGACCACTGCAGCCTCAATAGAATGTCAGGCAAAAAGCTACTTATAGCCCTGGCCAGGATGGCTCAGTGGGAGTCTCAGGTTCAATGCCCAATCAAGAGCACAAGCCTGGGTTGCAAGTTCGATCCCCCACCCAGATCGGGGCCCATGAGGGAGGCAACCGATTGATGTCTCTCTCACATCAATGTTTCTCTCTCTCTCTCTCCCCCCCTCCCCCACTTCCTCTCTTTCTTCCTCTCTCTAAAAATCAGTGGGACAAATATCCTTGGGTAAAGATTAACAACAACAAATAGCCACTTATAAATTCTTTAGAAACGGCAAACATTTTTGGAACACCAGGAGGCATGAAAGCAAATGCCTTTGCAAATGCATTATGTTTCCCATGACATGGTTTTCCAGACAGATCTGGAAAGTTCTGTCAAAGTAGAACACCTTTGAAAATACCAAAAAGTCTGTGTTACAGGATGGATCTTGTCCAGGCTCAGCATGATTCTTTTCTCTTTTTTTCAGAGCGTATAAAATAAAAACAGAAGTTCTGTTCTCCAGATGTCAAGTCTATTGTTCTCAGCTCCTCCTGCTGGGGACATGGGAAGAAATTGCCAGGGAACGAGGCCCAGCACAATGGTAGGCCTGTGATAGGATGTGCCAAGTGCTACTGTTGAAATATAGGGTTAGAATTTTTTAATCTTCCATTCTACCCTTCTTCCTACTCCCATCCAGCCCAGTGTGCATATCAAAGAGTAAAAACATTCATGCACACAGCACTTAATCAAGTCTCTTGTCACTGGTCCCTATGAGATGGTTTGGATGATCTGCTTTTTTAGGGTGTTTTCTTTTTAAAAGAAAGAAGTTTTTATTGATTTCAGAGAGAGGAAGGGAGAGGGAGAGAGAGATAGAAACATCAGTGATTAGAGAGAATCATTGATCAGCTGCCTCCTGCATACCCCCCACTGGGGAGCAAGCCTGCAACCTGGGCATGTGCCCTGACCGGGAATCAAACCCCAACCTCCTGGTTCATAGGTTGACGCTCAATCACTGAGCCACACCAGCTGGGCTGCTTTCTTAGATTTTTCACCAAGAGAAAGTGACTGTAAAAGTTGTATACTAAGAATGGGGACCCAAGAAATCAGGAGACTATGAGTCACCTCAATTTCCATTTCCACAATTATTCTCTTGGCTGTGATTTCCACAGCCATCCACCTATTTGGTTTCAGCTAAAGAGGTTGGGGATACAGAAGGGGTTTTAGATGCAACTAAACTTAGGAAACTAATCCTGGCACCCTGCTTCCCGAGGGAAGGGAGATGGGAAAGGCTAGCCTCACTTCCATTCCCCTCCCGCTGCTTTGGGCTGCTGAGCCCCTCTGGGAATCCAGAAACAGAGTATTGCTTCTAGACCAGCTACATTCCCAAATCCGGGGGGTCAGGAAAGGGGGTGGGCTGTGGAGGGTGGACAGGTGTGGGGGGAGTACTGATTCATTCCAGGGCAAAGGAAGATGCCCACATTTTTCAAACCTCTGACCTATTCTTTCTCTGAAAATTTTTCTGTCCATTTGTTTGAAATAATGGCCTTTCTTGTACAGACATTGCAAGCTGCTCCCCACCCCACCCCCCCCCACCCCCCGCCCCGAGGTTACAAAAAGCTTGCTCTGACTCACACGTCTGCCAGCCTCCAGCAAGAGCTCTCTGCTGAGACCAGCTCCCAAGTTTGCATATGAGCCAGGGCCACCTATAGGCTAAGACCAAAGGCGGGGACTCAGGTGGCTGAAGAAGGAAAAAACAAAGGGCAACAAGGACAAATGTTTTTAACAAGTGGTCTTCACCCAGCAGCTGAGCTGATCAGGTGACCAATTCAGGGAGAACTGGGGAAGCTGGGGGTGGGAGGCGGGTCCCAAGTCCCACCCAGACTACACTTGTCACTTGCTGGCTGTTCTTACATTCAATCATCCTTCCTTCCTTCATGTTCCCAGCTTCCCCCAGAGTGATGTTTCTAAATACAAGTGTGCTCATGCCCTTCCCAAGCCATCACTGTTTTGTGGCTCCCTGTTGTTTACAGCTTTGGTTCTCAGCTGCTGTTCCACTTCCACGCCATTCCCATACACAACACCCTCCCAGAACAGCCCTTATCACACTCAGTGATGTCAAGGTATAGGCTGTCAAGACAGTGCCCACACTCCAGTGAGAACCACTGACTTTTAAAATGCAAACTCACCTTAAAAGTCAGTGGTTCAAGGCCCACGCCAATCCAGCCTGCATGGCCAATCTCATCTCCACCCACTTCCTGCACCGCATCCTCTGCGTAGCTACATCAGCACCCCCATTATGCTGCTAGGCACCCTCAGATGTCAGTAAGAATCCAGGCAGGACTTAAATGAACAAAAGGGGTCAAGGGCAAGGAAAACAGTAAATGGTGGGGACTGTGGCAAGCAGAAGAGCTCTTGTTCCAGCTCATCCTCTTTCACCAACTGGTGGGCATCAGGGCTCATCCAATTTGCTCCATGCCTATTGGCAAAGATTTGTACTTTTCTTGTGGTGCTTGTTGCCATCTGTACTTTAAATTGAAGTTATTTGTGTACATTTCTTATCTACTTTCTAGACTGTGGGCTTGAGGGAAATAAAACCAGAAGGAAGAATCCTCGGAAAGTGAGGGTCCTCTGAAAGCATCCTCACCCTTTTTTCCCTCTTTCCCCCTCTCACTTTTTAGCAGGTCTGACTAGCAAAACCATGCCTGGGGAGAACACATCTCCTGTCCTCACTGCCTCTTTGAAGAATGATACCAGTTCTCTCACTTCTTCAGCCTTTTCAGGCCCCACATACTCAGCCCCCTTGTGTCATATGAGCCCTGGCTGCGAAAGGGGGAATGAGCTGGCAGGTGGCAGTGGTGAGCGTGGGTGAGATTGTGCATACGAATTGGTTTGGCTCTACCCTGCATTTCCTCTACTTTCCTGCCATTCTCTGCTTTGGAGTTTTTTTTATTACTGTGGGGAGATCAGGAACATAGAGATCTGCTGTCAGAACAGACTTGAGAAAAGATCCTTCGATGCCTCACTGCCACTGCGATGCCTGGAAGAGGAACCGTTGAAGGAGATGTGACGTCAGCTCCTTACTCCTGTCCCACAGGCTGCAAAGGCCTCAGAGGGGAGTGACAAGCCATCGAACAAGGGAAGAAGTCTGCAGTGAGTTCATCTCCCAGCAGCCGCTCATGATTCTAATCACTCCTGGGATTACAGCCACTTCTCACATGAGACCGTAGGGCCACCTGCTTTGGAGCTACCTGGAGATTGTGAAAACTGCATTCCTGCACCCTCCAATCTAAGGACCAGGACTTCTGGAGGAGGGCTGTGAGTCTGCAGTTTTAACAAGCTCTCAGGTGATGCTCATGCTGTCCTCCGTCTGAGACCTGCTGAATTACAGAATCCTGGCTTTGGGTCTCGGTGACTCAGGAGTTCACTCCGCCAAGGTTGCCAGCGAGCACAAGGCCTAGGAACATGGCGTGAGGTCAGATCCTGGCTCCATCCGCCACATGTCGGTAGGTAACCGTGAGAAAGGAACTTAACCTCTCTGTGCCCTGGTGTTCTCTTCTACAAAATAAAGATGACAATGACAGTTCCTGGCCTGGTAGCTCAGTTGGTTAGAGCATCATCCTGATACACCAAGGTTGTGCATTCGATCCCCAGTCGGGGCATATACATAGTGGGACAAAATCTCTCTCTCTCTCTCAAAAATGAATAAATAATTCTTTTAAAAAGATGATAATGACAGGACCTATTGCTTAGGATTCAGCATTAAATAAGTTAACCCACATGAACACAAGGTTCCTGGCACATATGAGGGTCCAGTGAATGGGAGCTCTCATTTGCCAAGTGTCAGCCATTGACAGCCCTCCCCACTGTTGTTGCCATACTTGCATAATCTCCTACTAGTATTTACTTAGCATTTTTTCCTAAATAACTTGCCCTTTTAACTCAGTGTCATCCTAAGAAGTGATACCTTGGAAATAATTGCTTGGATGTACTATTATATTTTTTACACATTAAAATTAGTGTCTAAGTCCTGAAAAACTAAAACATTCATTTTAAGGACCACCATAGTATGTTTACCACCATCGGTAAACACTGATTTAATCCAACATCAGTTCAGGGAACAGACTCAGAGAGGTTAAGTGGATTTTCCGAGGTCACACAGGGCATTGTGGGAAAAGCCAGAAAAAGCAGAATTCAGGTTTGCCTCCCCATCAACCTCCGGTTACAGTGTTCTTAAAAGGCACATTGAGCCCTGGCCGGTTTGGCTCAGTGGATAGAGTTTCGGCCTGCGGGCCGAAGGGTCCCAGGTTTGATTCTGGGCAGGGGCACATGCCTGGGTTGCGGGCTTGGTCCAATGTGCAGGAGGCAGCCAATCGATGGTTCCCTCTCTGATGTTTCTACCTCTCTCTTCCTCTCCCTTCCTCTCTGAAATCAATAAAAAAAAATATTTTTAAAAAAGGCACATTGAAATGTACTGAAAAGGAAACATTTCTTTGTTAGCCTGATGTTAGGAAACTGAAATAACCCTTATATATTAAATTGGCTACAAAGGAAGCCCCCCTTTAGCATTAATAGGAGAGCACATTGAAAGTGTAGGTTCACCTCCTTTCATCCCGAAGCCCTTGAGTGGGCGCTGGATAACAGTACACAGGGCAGGTGCGGCTGCGAGGCGGAGCCCGGAGCTCCCTTGGCTGCTGTGACTCCTGGTGACTGGGTAATGCTGCAGACAGGTCCCTGCGGTGACGCAGCTAAGGGCACAGCTTTAGCATCACATGGGCCACGTTCTGATCCCCTTCACCACTCGAAAGCTCAGCCTTTGGACAAGTTACTTAGCTTTTCTTTTTTTTTTTCTTTATTCATGCAGGGGTCCTCAAACTACGGCCCGTGGGCCACATGCGGCCCGCCAAGGACATTTATCCGGCCCGCCGGGTGCTGCTGCCTGTCCTGCTTAGCAGCCAACTCGTCCCGGGTCCACAGTGCACATAGGAATTTGTTCATAGTTTTTTTTTTTAAACTATAGTCCGGCCCTCCAACGGTCTGAGGGACAGTGAACTGGCCCCCTGTTTAAAAAGTTTGAGGACCCCTGGATTAAGGTATTACATATGTGTCCTTATCCCCCATTTCTCCCCGACCCCTCATGCCCTCATCCCCTGTTGTCTGTGTCCATTGGTTAGGTTTATATGCATACACACAAGTCATTTGGTTGATCTCTCCTCCTTACCCCCACCCTCCCCTACCTTCCCTCTGAGGTTTGATGGTCTGATCAATGCTTCTCTGTCTCTGGATCTGTTTTTGTTCATCAGTTTATGTTGTTTATTATATTCCACAAATGAGTGAGATTCATGTGATATTTATCTTTCTCTGACTGGCTTATTTCGCTTAGCATAATGCTTTCCAGTTCCATCCATGCTGTTGCAAATGGTAAGAATTCCTTCTTTTTTATAGCAGCCTAGTATTCCATTGTGTAGATGTACCAGTTTTTTAATCCACTCATCTACTGATGGGCACTTAGGCTGTTTCCAAATCTTAGCTATGGTGAATTGTGCCGCTATGAACATGGGGGTGCATATATCCTTTCTTATTGGTGTTTCTAGTTTCTTGCGATATATTCCTAGAAGTGGGATCACTGGGTCAAATGGGAGTTCCATTTTAGTTTTTTGAGGAAACTCCATACTGTTCTTCACAGTGGCTGCACCAGTCTGCATTCCCATCAGCAGTGCAAAAGGGTTCCTTTTTCTCCATATCCTAGCCAGTACTTGTCGTTTGTTGATTTGATGATGATAGCCATTCTGACAGGTGTGAGATGGTACCATATTGTTGTTTTGATTTGCATCTCTCAGATGATTAGTGACTTTGAGCAGGTTTTTATATGTCTCTTGGCCTTCCTTATGTCTTCTTTCCAAAAGTACCTATTTAGGTCCATTGCCCATTTTTTGATTGGGTTGCTTATCTTCCTTTTGTTAAGGTGTATGAGTTCCCTGTAAATGTTGGAGATTAAACCCTTATCGGTGATAACATTGGCAAATATGTTCTCCCATGCAGTGGGCTTTCTGTTGTTTTGTTGATGGTTTCTTTTGCTGTGCAGAAGCTTTTTATTTTTATGTAGTCCCATTTGTTTATTTTCTCTTTGGTTTCCATTGCCCTGGGAACTGTATCAGTGAAGATATTGCTTCGGCATATGTCTGAAGATATTGCTTCAGCATATGTCTGAGATTTTACTGCTTGTGTATTCCTCTAATATTTTTATGGTTTCCCATCTTATGTTTAAGTCCTTTATCCATTTTGAGTTTATTTTTGTGTATGGTGTAAGTTGGTGGTCTAGTTTCATTTTTTTGCATGTATCTGTCCAATTTTTCCAATACCATTTATTGAAGAGACTGTCTTTACTCCATTGTATGTTCTTACCTCCTTTGTCAAATATTAATTGAGCATAGTGGTTTGGGTCAATTTCTGGGTTCTCTATTCTATTCCATTGGTCTATATGTCTGTTCTTGTGCCAGTACCAGGCAGTTTTGAGAACAATGGCTTTGTAATACAGCTTAATATCTGGTATTGAGATCCCTCCCACTTAGTTCTTCTTTCTCTGGATTGCTACAGCTATTCGGGGTCTTTTTTTATTCCAGATGAATTTTTGGAGAGTTCATTCTAGGTCTGTGAAATATGCCAATGGAATTTTAATGGGGAGTGCATTGAATCTATAGATTGCTTTGGGTAGTATGGACATTTTAATGATGTTGATTCTACCAATCCACGAACATGGTATGTTCTTCCATCTGTTTATGTCTTCCTCTATCTCTTTTTTCAGTGTCCTGTAGTTTTCTGAGTACAGGTTTTTTACCTCCTTAGTTAAGTTTATTCCTAGGTATCTTAATTTTTTTTGGTGTGATGGTAAATGGGATTGTTTTTTCAGTCTCTCTTTCTGTAAGTTCACCATTGGTGTATAGAAATGCTATAGATCTCTTTGAGTTAATTTTATATCCTGCTACATTGCCAAATTCATTTATTAAATCTAATAATTTTTGATGGAGTCTTTCGGGTTTTCTATGTACAATATCATGTCATCTGTGAATAATGACAGTTTTACGTCTTCTTTTCCAATTTGGATGCCTTTTATTTCTTCTTGTCTGATCACTATGGCTAGTATGTCGAACAGGAGTGGTGAGAGTGGGCATCCCTGTCTTGTTCCTGTTCTTAGGTGAAATGGTTTTAGTTTTTGCCCATTGAGTATGATGTTGGCTGTAGGTTTGTCATATAAGGCTTTTATTATGTTGAGGTATGATCCCTCTATTCCCATTTTACTGAGGGTTTTTATCAAGAAAGGGTGTTGGATTTTGTCAAATGCTTTTTCTGCAGCAATTGATATAACTATGTGATTTTTATCTCTCAATTTGTTTATGTGATGTATCATGTTTGTTGATTTGCAGATATTGTACCATCCTTGCATCCCCGGGATAAATCCTACTTGGTCATGGTGTATGATCTTTCTGATGTAGTGCTGGATCCAATTTGCTAGAATTTGTTGAGGATTTTGGCATCTATGTTCATGAGGGATATTGGCCTGTAATTCTCTTTCATTGTGTTGTCTTTATCTGGTTTTGGTATTAGGGTAATGCTGGCTTCATAGAAAGAGCTTAGAAGTGTTCCTTCCTCTTGAATTTTTTGGAATAGTCTGAGGAGGATAGGTTTTAGTTCTTTGAATGTTTGGTAAAACTCCCCTGTGAAGTACTTAGCTTTTCTGAACCTCACCCCCCTTATCTGTAACATTCTTACAGGGTTGCTGAAAAAGGTAAGTACTGAAAAATAGGTTTATTTGTGTTATGCTTATTAATTTGTGCAGTTATTCAGTGTCTGGTAAGTTAATGTTCAAGAAAAAATATTAATTTTTATTAAAATGTTCTATTATTTTATGTTAACGATTACTCATTTATTTTAGCCCTTTGCATTCAGCATGTCACTATCGAAATAAATCTATTTTTCTATGAAAATAGAAGCTTTTGGTTTTTTGTGGCCCACATAAACTTAAACCTTATTTGGCCCGAGTTGGCCTTTGAGTTTGACATGCTTGATCTAGAGAAAATGCTTAGTACAGCAGCAGGTAGTTTTTATTTTTACTTCCTGGTTAAGGGCACATACTTCGGTTGCAGGTTCATTGCCCTCCTTGGGGCACATCTGAGAGGCAACAGTCGATGTGTCTCTCTCACATAGATGTTTCTCTCTCTCCCTCTCCCTCCCTCTCTTCCACTCTCTAAAAATCAATGGGGAAAAAATACCCTTAGGTGAGGATTAACAATAATTAATTAATTAATTAATTAATTAAAAGAAACTTGGGCCCTGGCTGAGTAGCTCAGTTGGTTAGAGTATCATCCTGATACACCAAGGTTGTGGGTTCAATCTCTGGTCAGGGCACACACAAGAAGCAACTAACCAATGCATAAATAAGTGGAACAACAACAATGTTTCTCACTGTGTGTCTCTAAAAAAATCAATTAAAAAAAACTTGGTAATTCTGAATTCCATCACACTTCCAGTTTCACTTTAATATCTATAATAATCTATATAATAAAGAGCGAGGGTTGTAACGACTGTTACAACCGAAGCTCGACCAGACCGGAAGTCAGTGCTGGGTTGCCGAGCTGGACGGGAGCCAGTCCCAGGTGAGAGTCAGTCCGGGTGAGAGCCAGTCCGGGCAGGAGTCAGTCCTGGGTCATGTAAGTGGAAACCGTAAGAAACAGAAACAAGGCAGACCTACCCCTCCACATGGGGAGATATTGGCAGAAGAATAGCAGGGAGCCAGAACTCCCACCATCCCATAACAATAATGAATACCCATCCCCTCCCCTGACACACACACCTACAAACCTTGGGCCAAGTGGGGAACCTGGACTTCTACTCTCTTCTTGAAATAGTGAGGTGGCATCTCACCCTTCCCTTACCAGAGCAGTATCAAAGCAAAGTCAGATGAAACAGGGTTGAAAAAGATCCAGAGTTTCATAATGCTCAAAATTTCTAGGTTTCAATTATCAAATTATTCATACAAAGAAGCAGAAAGATCTAAAACTGAATAAAAAAGATAATAGATACTAACACTGAGATAGTAGAGATGACAGAGTTATTTGATAATAAGTTTATAGCAGCCATCAAAACAATGTTTACATGAGTGATTTTGAACATCCTTAAATGGGAAAAAAAAGTTATGGCAAGTAAATAGAAAGTCTCAGCAAAGAAAATGAAGCTATGAAGAAGAACCAAATGAAAATTATAGTACAGAAGAATATAATAACTGAAATAAATAACTCAGTGAATAGGCTCAAAGCAGAATGGATGGAACAGAGGAAACACTCAGGGAACTAGAAAATATAACAATAAAAATATCCAATGAGAATAGGGAGAACATGGGCTTGAAAACAAACAAAAAAAAGATCAGAACCACAGGAACCAGTGGAGTCATAACAACAACAACAAAAATAAATAAATAAATAAATAAATAAATAAATAAATAAATAAATAAAACTGTAACATTTGGAGTCCAGGAAGAAATTAAAGGAGATGGAGCTGAAAGAGTACTTGAAGAAATAATGGCTGAAAACGCTTCCAATTGGTCAAAAGATAGAAATCCTCAATTTTAAGAAGGTGAGCAAATACAAAATGAGATAAACCCAAAGATATCAACACCCACATCATAGTCAAACTTCTGAAAAATAAAAATAAAAACAAAGAAAAAAATCTTGAAAGGCCTGAATGACAAATAATACTTTATAAGGAAAAAGTAATTCTCATGACAATAGGTTTTCCATTAGAAACCGTGAAGTCTAAAAATAAAAACTGTCAACAGAGTCCTATTTCCAATGAAAATATCCTTCAACAATATGGGGAAAATCAAGGCACCTCAGGAAAAAGAAAACACAAATGTAAACAAGAATTGATAATAATATCCAAATGTCAAAAAATATATGAAATATATCCAATATCGTATATCCAGGTAAACTCAAATTTATTTCTCCATTACTTACTTACCAGGATAGCTAAAATTAAATAAGTTTATAATATTAATTATTGGCAAGGATCTGGAACTCTCATTCACTGCTGGTGGTTGTATAACTTGGATAAAAGGAAGCAAAACTGTATCTACTAAAACTAAACATATGCCTACAGTGTGAGTCATTAAATTTACTGCTTTTATATATCCAAAAGACATGAACATATAGGTCCTCAAAATCATATGTGAAAGGATGTTTAGCATACCTTTATTCATAATATCTTTAAATTAGAAACAACTTACAAATCTGCCTACAGGAAAATGGAAGAATGGTAGTAAATTCAAATAATAGAATACTACACACCTACAAAAAAGAATAAAATCCTGATATGAAGAATAATATGGGTTAATTTCATAGATATTATGTTGAGCAAGAGAAGTGAGATACAAATGAGAATACATCATATAAATCCACTGATATGAATTTCATGAACTGATGGTACTATCAATGATTATAAAGGTCAGAAAATTAAGAAATTCTGAGGGTAGTAGTCAGAAGAGGGGATGAAAGAAACTTCTAAAATCTTGAAAAAGATTCTACATCTTATATTGGGTGTTACATATGTAAACAAGTTTGATCTCTAAATTTACGTTTCATGCACAGGTGGAGTTAAATATAAGTGTTTTCTAGCACTGAAAGTCGCTTATTATTTGAGCTTGGGTTCTTCAACTTTCAGAGTCCATGCTAATCTTCACTATGTCATATTACCCTCTGAAGATAAATAGTGCCATCAAGATCTAATTCTATAGCTCAGTAACCCTGAAAAATGAAAGAGGATTTATCCTATTAAGAACTCTGAAGAAATCATACTAACAATTCAATGTAATTCACCAAATATTCTGCATAAAATATCATCTCAAATGGAGTACCATTTATGATTCAATAATTGGAATTTAAGAGGAAGTAAAAGAGTAGGTCTTTGTTATTCTCATTGTTTGTGGACTCAGTAGTAATACTGATAAACTATTGAAAAAGTAGGTGTTTACTTTTTCTAAAAATATTTAAACTGTTTGGGTAATACCAAAAGACTAAATTTTTAGCCTAACCATACTTTAATATATTTTTATTGTTAATTTTAGAGAGGAAGGGAGAGGGAGAGAAAGATAGAAACATCAATGATGAGAATCATTGATCGGCTTCCTCCTGCATATCCCACACTGGGGATCTAGCCTGCAACTCAGGCATGTGCCCTGACCAGGAATCGAACTGTGACTTCCTGGTTCATAGGTTGATGCTCAACCACTGAGAAACACAGCCAGGCAGCCTAAACATACTTTAAAAAGTGACTGTCATATACTGGGAAATGAGACATTAATATATAATCCTATATAATAAAAGGCTAATATGCAAATCGACCAAGCAGTGGAACGACTGATCACAATGGCATGCACTGACCACCAGGGAGCAGACGCTCAATACAGGAGCTGCCCCTGGTGGTCAGTGTGCTCCCACGGGGGGAACGCTGCTCAGCCAGAAGCCCTGAGCCAGGCTCACTGCTGGCAAGTGCAACAGTGGTGGCAGGAGCCTCTCCCGTGGGGAGTGGGCCTAAGCCATCAGTCAGACACCCACCGATGGCTCCTGGACTGTGAGAGGGCACAGGCCTGGCTGAGGACCCCCCCCCCCCGAGTGCATGAATTTTGTGCACCCGGCCTCTAGTATATATATATATATATATAAGCCTAAGTGACCGTCGCAACCAAAACAACTGAACGGACGACTGAACAGACTGCGTGGGGCGACCAGGGGGGTTAGTGAGGGACGACCAAATGACTGAGCAGCAGCAGGCTGCGTGGGGTGACCAGGTTGGCAGTGGGGGGAGTTAGGGGCGACCAGGCTGTCAGGGGGACAGTTGGGGGTGACCAGGCCAGCAGTGGGGCAGTTGGGGGTGACCAGGCCATCAGGGGGCCATTAAGGGGTGATCAGGCAGGCAGGCAGGTGAGCAGTTAGGAGCCAGCGGTACCAGATCGTGAGAGGGATGTCCAACTGCCGATTTAGGCCCGATTATGGGATCAGGCCTAAACCGGCAGTCAGACATCCCCCGAGGGGTCCTGGATTGGAGAGGGGACAGGCTGGGCTGAGGGGACCTCCCTCCCATGCACGAATTTCGTGCACCGGGCCTCTAGTAAAAGCATAATATGCTAATTAGACTGGAAGTCCTTCCAGAGGCCCTTCCCTTCGAAGCTGGGAGGGAAGCTGGTGTGGGCAGCCGGGGCAAGGAAGGCTTACTCTTGCACGAATTTTGTGCATGGGGCCTCTAGTACAATATACTGTAATGTTAATGCTCCATAAAGATGAACCATAGTTAGCCTGAAGCTTTGTGTGGGTTCCATGGCATCCCTTCCTCCCCAGGTTGTGCAAACTCCAATTAAGAACCTCAGAGGAAGGCAGAATTTACAGAGACCTCAGAGGTCACCTCGAAGTGCCCATGGTTTTACAGATGGGAAAACTGAGAACCCGATCGCAGGCTGGTAAGTGGCAGAGCCAGCTGAGGAGTGGGAAATGCTATTTCTGTGCTGCTGAGGGGTTTGCACAAAATCCCAGCTGCCTGGCTCTGAGATCCAGCTTCGGGGAAATACCCTCCTCCTTGCCTCAGGCGCCAGGAAAGTGACACAACCACCTTCCCCCAGGGCCAGAAATGCTTCAAAGTCAGCAAAAGAGGGTGATCGGGGACAGGAAAGCGCAGCTTCTAGGAAGGCTTTCTAACCACCAGCGGCCACTGGGGAGGAGATGCTTAGAAAGAGTTTTAGCAAGGACGCGAGACGGCAGTCCTGGCTCTCAGGATGGAATGGACTGTCATCACAAATAGAAGCCGTCCTGTTTCTAGTCCTGGCTGAAGAAGGAGCAGTGTTGCTGCTGCTGCTGCTGCTGCTGCTTCTTCTTCTTCAAAATATATTTTATTGATTTTTTTACAGAGAGAAAGGGAGAGGGATAGAGAGTTAGAAACATCGGTAAGAGAGAAACACCGATCAGCTGCCTCCTGCACACCCCCCACCCCCCACCCCCCACCCCCCCCACCCCCCACCCCCCACCCCCCACCCCCCACCCCCCTACCCCCCTACCCCCCTACTCCCCCACTCCCCCACTCCCCCACTGGGGATGTGCCCGCAACCAAGGTACATGCCCCTGACTGGAATCGAACCTGGGACCCTTCGGTTCACAGGCCGACGCTCTATCCACTGAGCCAAACTGGCCAGGCCTAGCTTCGCTTCTTTTAATGCTTGGCAATCACAGCAGTCCCTTTCCCCAGCGCTGGGCATCCTGGTCGGGTGCGGGTTTCCCAGCATTCTTGGAAGTACAGTAATCCCCCCATTTGCATCTCACTTTCCGTGGTTTTTGCTACCCATGGTCCACCATAGTCCAAACGTATTACATGGAAAATTCCAGAAATAAACGAGTCATAAGTGGTCATTTGCACGCCGTTCTGGGCAGTGCGATGAAATTTCCCGGGCGCTCTGTTGGCGGGGAGGTAGGTATCCACGCTGTGTTCGCCCCGCCCACCAATCCCTTGGTAGAAACCTCGATCAGCAGATTGACCGCCATGGTTTCACATGGATGCCTAGAGGTCCCCAGTGCTCGTGGGCTCCACTGTGAGAGTGTTTTCGTTTTTCTCAAGTTCAAGGTACCCTCCTTTTAGTTAATAATGGCCCCAAAGCGCCAGAGCAGTGAGGCTGGCAATTCCCAGAGGCCAGAGAGAAGCCATAAAAGGTGAAAAGGTGAGCACAGTACGGTCAGGTATTTTGAGAGAGACCACATTCACATAGCTTTTATTAGAGGGTATTACAGTAATGGCTCTGTTTCATTATCAGTTACTGTTGTTAACCTCTTACTGTGCCTAATTTATAAATTAAATTTTATCACAGGTGCATCTGTATAGGAAACCACATAGTATTTCTAGGGTTCAGCACATCCGTGGTTTCAGGCATTTATGGAGGGTCTTGGAACGGATCCCCTGCAGATAAGGGGGCGCTGCTGTGTTTTACAGGAGAAAGGGAGGCACAGTGAGGTGAAATAACTTGGCAGAGGTCACAGCTTGCCTAGGCTGCCTGTGTACAGCGGCCTTAACGAAAACATCACAGGCATCTCCAGTCCACGCTGTCAACAGCCCCTCCACCTCTTCCAACCTGATTTACAGGCGCGGCTGTGGCCGTTTGACAGCCCTGATGGAGCCGCTGAGCATGCTGGTGGCCAGTTGGAAAAATCCACGATGAGGTCGGGAGTGGAGGAGCCGGCCTCCTGGTGGGCTCTGACACACAGGTCAGCCGGCTGGCCGCTCAGCCTGACGCCCTCAGCTGTCTCACTGTGCTGCCGCAGAGCCGGGCCTCAGAGATGGGAACTGCGATTTACAAGCTCTCGGGCAAAATCAGCTTTCAGGTGAAGAAAACTCACGTTCCCGGTAGGTCACCCTTGCTTCTGACAGTCTGATGGCAGTGGGGCCACGGGAGGTGAGGAGCTCCCGCTGGTTCCATCGTGTGTGCCTTTGATGTTAACGAAGGACCCTGCTGGCCTTCGTTCGGGGAGGAAGGCGCAGCGGGCCTGCTGTGCTGGTTTCTTGTCAGCTGAGTTCGATTAGAAGCCAGTTCACCAGGAAGCCTTGCTCCTTGTAGGCAAACGTGCTTTCAGATTTTGCCCGAGTTAAACAAAGGATGGGGAGCCAAGCCCTGCAGTCCCTTTCTCCCACAGGACAGCTCCAAGGCCGAATTTTCCGTAACAGATGGAACACTAACTCCAGCATTATTCTGACTGTTATAAATATCAAAGACATGTGTTCTGCAGTTCAGATTCTTCCTAAAAGGACTCGAGGAGTTCCCGGCTTTAGTCCACGCTCCTGAGTCTTTCTTGCGAAGCAACAAAATGCACTGGGGCTTGCAGGGCTGGAAGAACTGGGGGAGGTGGCCAGGCACAGCGACACCCCTGCAAAAGCTTGGGGGAGCTTTTCACGTAATTACAGATTACGTAAAAGAGGGGCATCTTCACTCTTCTCTTGCCAGTGGCTGATGGATTGCCCATCCCAAGGCTAATGACCTCTGCAAGGTTGGGAGTGAGGAGAAGGTTTGTGTGTGTGTGTGTGTGTGTGTGTGTGTGTGTGTGTGTAAATGTGTGCGCATGTGTTTAGAGTAGGGACAGCATGAATTTAAAGAGGAATCCTGCCTGGTTTTGCCACAACAAGTCTTGTTGCCTGGCGTGAGCAGCAAGATGCCTGCCTTCTCACTAAGCTATGAGAAATGTTGCCAGGGCAGGGTGTCTGCCACATCACCGAATATCGTATTACTATTATCTAGAGGCTTTCAACAACAACAACAACACATACTTGTATTTCTAGAATAGCTTGCCTGGTGGTGGGGCAAAGCATTACCACGCTTCACCACATCTGAGACACCTTCGGTAGAGTCATCATTCTATGGACCATGCTGTCGCTTACACTTGGACATGCCACTCACTGTAAGGTGTATGCCCCCTTTAGAGATGTTTATCTGCGAAAAAAGAAGTGCTTTTCATGTAGATGACATTTGGCAGAGGGCCGCCCAAAGTTCCTTTCAGTCTTATAATTCGGTGCCTCCTCCCAGGAGTGTCCCGTCCTATTAAAGCTGCATTTACCTTAAGGAGAAAACTTCCCCGATGCGTGGGCTTGCTTCCCCTTCCGTCAAGTGAGCTTTGAACAGGAGAGAGTGGCCTGCTGTAGGCTTGGCATGCAGAGCTAGAGATTAACATTAATTATGAATGAGAAACAAAAATGCATCAAAAGAGAAACTGTTTTCTAAATCAGTAATGAATTAATCCCCTCTTACCACTGCACCGGCGAGTACACAGCTCTCTAATGCCATCTGTCGGTGAGGTTTATTACCACAGGCAGGCGTCCTCAAACTACGGCCCGCGGGCCACATGCGGCCCGCCGAGGACATTTATCCGGCCCGCCGTGTGCCGCTGCCTGTCCTGCTTAGCAGCCGACTCGTCCTGGGCTCACAGTGCGCATAGGAATTTGTTCATAGTTTTTTTTTTAACTATAGTCCGGCCCTCCAACAGTCTGAGGAACAGTGAACTGGCCCCCTGTTTAAAAAGTTTGAGGACCGCCCTAACTGGTTTGGCTCAGTGGATAGAGCGTCAGCCTGCGGACTGAAAGGTCCCAGGTTTGATTCCGGTCAAGGGCATGTACCTTGGTTGCGGGCACATCCCCAGTAGGAGGTGTGCAGGAGGCAGCTGATGGATGTTCCTCTCTCATCGATGTTTCTAACTCTCTATCCCTCTCCCCTCCTCTCTGTAAAAAATCAATAAAATATATTTAAAAATAATAATAATAAAAAAAAAAAATAAAAAGTTTGAGGACCCCTGCCACAGAGGCTCATGCACATGACAAAAGTGTCAATCTAGTTCCTAGATAAGCTTTAAAAAAAAAGATAAAAGATGGTGCATAATCTTGAAAGAGGAAAAGTACGGAATAAGGAATTGGAATATATTGTATATCCCGTTCTGTTTTGAATTAAATAAGGAGTCTGTAGGATTTCAGTTCTAGTTCCATTTGGGGCCTGACTTGAACCCAAGGTAAGCAGACAGGTGGAGAATTGGGTGCCCCTTTTCCTCTCAATATCATGCCTGTATTTTACGGAATAACCCAATACATGGCTGGTGTGTCTGTAGGCAGGACCTAGTCCCATCCGCCCTTGATCCCCCCACTGCCTGCCAGACTACAGTCCAACTTCTGGGAGGAATGGTCGGCACTCCGTGTCCCCACTCCCTAGCTCTCATTACTTCAGGACAATCTCTCTTTACTTCGACTTCCTAACAGCCAAATCCCTGAGCTCTGTTCTGTGCTCGTCAACTCACCTCTCGGTGACACGTGACAGAGCTGACCTGAAACGTCCTCCCCTCTTGTCCTCCTCCCCACGCTCTAGCTTACTTCTCCCCTCACCTCTGATCTAACTCCTCACGCTCCCCCTGATGCCCACCTTCCTCTGAGCACCCTTTCTGTATCAGTGATCGTTCCTTGTCCTACTTCTCATTGTGGTAGGAGTAGCTGCCACTTTGTCCACGTTCCTATCCTAGAACATTCTAGGACACAACATGTTGCATCATTTATGGCTCACAGGAGCTCTGAGAGGCCCCATCACCCCCTCTGCTCACAGGTGGTAACAAGGGCCAGAGTGGATTTATAACTTGTGCAAAGCCTCAGGCTAGTAAGAGGTGGAGGCAGAATTCAAATTCAGAACATCTGACCAACCAACCATGCTCTTTCCAGCGTGCCACTCTCTTTCTGACTCTTCTCAGTCACACTCCAATGGGCAATGGGCTCAATGATGCTAACTCCACAGCCCACCTCGGGTTCCCACCTCCCACCCCCCACTCCAGGCTCACACACCCAATGACTTACTGGACATTCTCTCACAGTCCACGGGCACCTGAGTCTCACTCCACCCAGAGCTCAATCACCTTTCCTCCCAGTGCTCTCACCTCATGAAAGGCATCACCTGGAGTCATCTTGGCGTACTCTCACCCCAGATCCAAAGCCTGACAATTCATCTAATAAACAGGTAATATGCAAATTGACCCTCACACCATCACAAGATGGCGGCACACACAGCAGAGGCTGGGTTCCCATAACACCGTCACAAGATGGCTACACCCACAGCAGAGGCGGGGCTCCTGTAAGGAGCTGTAACAAGCAATCAGCAGGGACCTGAGCTGCGTGGTGCCAGGCCAGGGCAAGGGACCTGAGGCTGCGCCCCCCGCCCACCCAGCGGGGCTTGACAAGGGACCTCAGGCCACGCCCCCCGCCCGGCGTGCGCTGGGGGACCTGAGGCTGCGCCCCCTGCCCAGCGCCAGGCTGGGGGACCTGAGGCTGTGCCTCCCACCCAGCAGGGCTTGACAGGGGCCCTGAGGCTGCACCCCCCCACCTGGCGGAGCTTGATGGGGGTGGGGCCAGCCAGGTCTGGATCTCGCCCAATGGGGGTGGAGCCAGCTGGGTCTGGGTCTCGTGCGATTTTGAGGCACGCGCGGGGGGGTGGGGACTTGACTCTGAGTCCCATGGCACACCCCAGACTCTGACAGGAGGAAGATTTTCATATACATTTTACTAATTTCCTTTCATCTCTGATACTTCTATTATAGAGAAAGGGCAAATAGCAATATTAAAATCTTTTCTCTAATTAATTCCCTTTTAATGTGCACGAATTTTGTGCACCGGGCCACTAGTGCTAGTTATATTAGCCTGTTCGGGCTGCCATAGCAAAACATCACAGATCAGGGGCTCAAACAACAGAAATGTATTTTCTCCCCGTTCTGGAGGCTGAAGGCCAAGATCAAGGTGCCAGCAGAACTGGTTTCTTCTGAGGCCTTTCTGATGGGCTTGTAGATGTCCGCCTTCTCACTGTGTCCTCACATGGTTGCCCCTTGGTCTGTATCCAATAGCCTCTCCGTATAAGGCTGGCAGTCATATTAGACGAGAGCCCACCCATATCACTTGTTTTATCTTAGTTACCTCTTTAAGGCACTACCTCAAACTATAGCCACATTCTGAGGTTCTGGGAGTTAAGACTGCAAGATATGAATGTGAGGAGCACAAAATTCATCTCATAACACTAGCTTTTAGGTATCCCTAACATTTTACTTTCCATCTTCATCTGCATACGTTGGAGGTACGTGCTCAATATATATAATTTTTATTGACAGCAGTGTGGGTTCCAGAATGTTTAGAGACTTTACTGTAGAGATTATATTAATTGTTTTTTAAAATATATTTTTATTGCCCTGGCCGGTTTGGCTCAGTGGATAAAGCTCCAGCCTGTGGACCAAAGGGTCCCTGGTTCGATTCCGGTCAAGGGCACATGCCCAGGTTTCAGGCTCAATCCCCAGGTTGGGGGGGGGGGGTGGCGTGCAGGAGGCAGTCGATCAATGATTCGCTCTCATCATTGATGTTTCTATCTCTCTCTCCTTCTTCCTTACTCTCTGAAAATAATAAAAATATATTTTAAATAATTTTAAAAATGCAGACTTGGGGTGGAGGCAGAAGTGTATTTACTGGTAGTGAGAAAAAAAATCTTGCCATTGAGATGTACCCTCATGGACCTTCCCCTGGCCTTTAAAATAAAAAATTTAAATATATATATATATATATATATATATATATATATATATATATATATATTGATTGATTTTCAGAGAGGAAGAGAGAGATAGAAACATCAATGAGAGAGAACCATTGATCGATTGCCTCCTGCATACCCCCTACTAGGGGTCGAGCCCACAACCGGGCATATGCCCTGACCGGGAATCGACCATGACTTCCTGGTTCATAGGTTGATGCTCAACCACTGAGCCACTCATCTCCCTCGGATCTTGCTCATTCCCCCACCATCTCAAGATGATAGTGACAACATAGACTGCTTTATCCTTAGCTCGAATAAGAACCGCATGTGGAGCCCCTCTAAATTTTCCTCCAGGGTTCTTCTTGCCCAGACACCACTTTAATTGGTAAAGTTATTTCATAATAAAACCCCTTAAATATTTCATAATCTAAGATCCCTCTTGACTACTGTTTAGAGAATTATATTTGCTGGTAAATAGAGTTGCAGAAGTTTTTATCTATGTGTTGTAATGTGGCTGATGTAAGAGCGCTTTAAAAAATATTTACATAGTTTGTCAGTCCATCAAGAAATTAAACAGAGTCACTGTGTGATCCAGAAATTCCACTCATGGGAATCAAAACAACCCAGTGTCCATCAACTGATGAGTAGATAAACAAAATGTGGCACTTCCAGGCAATGGAATACTATTCAACAATGAAAAGGAATGAAATTCTGATACACATTAAAGCAAGGACCAGCCTTGAAAACATTTTGCTGAGTGAAAGAAGCCAGACACAAAGGGCCACATGTTGTATGATTCCATTTATCTGAAATGTCCAGAATAGGCAAATCCACAGAGACAGGAAGTAGTAGGGGACAGAGGAGAGAGGGGCGCGTCACTGTTGCAAGGTCAGAGATTGGTTCTTGGAGTCATGGAAACGTTCTGGGATTCGCTGGTGGTGATGGTTGCACAACATGGCGAATATGCTAAAAAGCACTGCATTTTATGACTTAAAATGGTGAATTTTATCTCAATTAGAAAATTGCAAAACGTTTTTACAGTAGCCTACTTTCCTGCCTTTATGAAGTACACTCACTGAATTTCAGAGAAGGCCGAGACAGTCTGGTGTAAATGATTCAGAGTACCATTGTGAATCATTACGTCCTCCTTAGTCCAGGTCGGATGCTGGCTTGTGGTTTGGGGCTTAAACCTCCCCCTGCCTATTGGATGGAGAGAGACCCAGAAAACCTCTAACAGGAACCCCGCACGCTTTCTCTTCCAGAGGGCAAGTCCATATGCCATTCTTACTGCCGGGACCTGGTGCACCTGGACTACCCACCACGTGGGAAATTACCGAGCTGCGTGCGCACTGGCGAAGCGAGACGTCCCCGCAGCCAGCACCCTCAGGTAGGCACCCTGGGCGCCCGCAGGCTCTGGCTGCCGGCGGCCTGGCCCACCTGCCCGCGGAGCAGCCTGTCACCCTCACAGCTTCCCTGTGTCTTCGCAGGCGCGGGCTCCTTCTCGGTCCTCTCTGTGCCGCATCGAAGCTTAACTATGCTGCGGGCTGTGGTTTAGAAACAGCACGATGGCATGTGTCAGTGGTTGATCCAACAGATTTGGGATAAAATGAGAGGTGTGGATCTTCGCGATTACACGTCCCCATTCAGGATGTGGTCTTGTTCACACACGTGCTCACCGCTGCTGACAATAGGATGTGACTTTGGGACGTGTGTGTGTGGGTTGTTTCTCCCCCTGATACGGAGCCTCAGCATGAACGAGAGAATCCATCCTTTCCCCCTGGTTCCATTGAAGTAAGGATTTCCAACTAGTAGGTTGCTCTCTACCTGCAGGAGGCCCTCGGCCTGTTTCTGCTGGCACCCCCACCCCCACTGTTCTCCCTGGTTTGCTGAAGTTCTCAGAGGGAAAGGGGCATGACCAGCAGCGATGCCCATGTCTCTGCAAATGTGACGATTTCTAGCATCTTCTCTCCTGGCACATCCATAGTGTTCTTTAGAAGTCAGTTGTTTATTTCCAGAGGGTTGGGGAAACTCGCATTAAACTGTCTTTGGCGTCTTGTCAGTTCCTGGGCGCTCCCTGGTGTGTCTGACCAGGATCACTGAAATCAGGCAGCAACAGCCATCTTTCCTTCGTACATGAATGAAACTGTTATTCCATCGGGGCCAGGAGGCTGATGGCCCGCTGCCCCCTGACCAGCGCCGGGTACGAAGGCCCAGATCCCTCGTCTTGCCACTTGTTTCCCCTAACGAAGGTAGCTCTTGATCAGGACGGTCAGAGCTGTTGTAAAGCGTTTCTCTGGCGTGTGGTTCCCATCTGTGGTTCCCAGTCAATGTGGTTACGCTGGGCAGGGGCGTAGGAAGAGAATGGGGGATCTGTGAGGGCAGAGAGAATCGCTTTTATGGCCGACGGATGACTTCATGTTAAGTAGCAACTGATGTGAATGTTTCAACTGGAGCCTTTTGGAGTTCCTGCAAAGTGGTACCTGCCTCACAACTAACCCGGAAAAGGCCTTCCTCTCAGGGAGAAAAGCTGGGCTAGGGATGCAGTTTGCAATTTCACAGGATGACTCTGGAGTGAGCAGAGACGATAATAGAAGTGTTATGAGAGGCTAGGGAGGACAGATCTATGCTTGTTTGGCTTGAACAAATATAGAGTTCAAGTGTAAGGTTTACACAAATGGACGTTTCTCAAAAGGTCCCTGAACTACCGATGCTTGAATAATTTACATTTTTTATAGAGAATTTTAAAAAGGGAATACTGAGCTCTCCCACATGACTCCTAAAAGTTTAAAGAATGATAAAGCAGTTCGATATTTAAATTTTTTAGTTCAATTGTTTTTAAATTGTAGAACTTCAGATTTAGAAGTTGATGTTTTGCGGAGCCCCGGGTTTGGTTTGCCGGACAGAGCCATGCAGAACACGTGAAGAACGCATTCCCAGCATACAATTCTTCTGTGTGAGGCTAAGAATGTCCTCAATTGGGAGTGCCACTCGAGCGGGTAATTTCCTGTATGTGCGTCTAGGAGATTATGAGAGGTACCTCACAGGGAGCAACGATAATTAAGTTAGATTTTGAATACTTTCTTTCCATGAGGCATACCCAACATGTGGTGCTGTAACACAGTGTTTTAACACTTTACCAATGATCTGTTCTTGTGAACGGGGCTTCGATACCGTGCTTTTCTGTTACTGGCCTTAAAGTTACTAAATGGGCCCTGGCTGGTGTGCTCAGTGGGTGGAGCATCATCCCATGCACCAGAAGGTCCCCAGTTCAATGCCTGGTCAGGGTACATGCCCAGGTTGTGGGTTCTGGCCTTGATTGGGGTGCGTACAGGAGGCAGCGAATCGATGTTTCTCTCTCACATCCACATTTCTCTCCCTTCCTCTTCTTTCCTCTCTCTGAAATCAATAAAAACATACATTTTTTTTTTTAAAAAAAAGATAAATGCAATGGCTCTAACATCATTAATAGAATTCTGAGTCCTGGCAATATCTCAGGTCTGGGATATGAACTTTTTAGAAGTGTGCATCAGCTGATTATGTTACAAGAGCTCTCTGTGTAATTATAATTCCCAATGCTACCGGCTTCACCACTGATAGAGAATGAACTTCAGAATGGGTTCAACTCAGCCCTGACCGGTTTGGCTCGGTGGATAGAGCATCAGCCTGCGGACTGAAGGGTCCCAGGTTCGATTCCGGTCAAGGGCATGTAAAAAAATAAATAAAATATATTAAAAAAAAAAAAAAGAATGGTTTCAACTCAGTGGAGAACCTTGAAAACAAAACAAAACAATTCAAACAGAATTTCCTAGAAGCTGCAGAATTTGACCAAGAAAACAATTCTCTCACATTCGTCTTGCTGCTGCGTATGATATGATGAGGACTTTGAAAAATTGCTGGAGAGCACTTTTCAACTATAAGATGTATTTTAAAACATAGTTATTTATCAACTTTAGATTTTAAGGAAACCTGGTATTCAGTTTCTAAATTCAATACCATGGAGATTATAAAACTCAAATTCGACTGACTTTTAAAATCAAATTGCTTTTGTATTGTATATAGTTTTGTGATTATGAAAGTAAATAATAACTATTATAGAAATTTTGGAGAATGTAAAAAATTTTAAGGAAAGCATTAAAATTGCCTATAATCCACTACTCAGATAATCACTCTTAATATTTTAGTGTCTTGCATTCTTTTTCTTTTTTTATATATATTTTTTATTAAGGTATTATATGTATACATATCTTACCATTGCCCCCCCCCACCCCACTCCCATACATGCCCTCACCCCCCAATGTTTTGCATCCGTTGGTTATTCTTATATGCATGCATATAAGTCCTTCGGTTGATCTCTTATTTCCCCCACCTCTCCCTAACCTTCCCGCTGTAATTTGACAGTCTGTTTGATGCTTTACTGCCTCTGTATCTATCTTTTTGTTTATCAGTTTATAATGTTTTTTGTTATCCACAAATGAGTGAGATCATGTGGTATTTTTCTTTCATTGACTGGCTTATTTCACTTAGCATAATGTTCTCTAATTGCATTCTTTTTCTCAGTGTCTATTGTCTATATGTAGTTCTTTGTGAAATTGGAATAATTAGATACATAGATATACAGATGGAGATAGAGATCTATCTTCATTCTTCATTACAATGGGACCATTTTCCCTGTCACTCCATATTCTTTGAAAACATAACCACTAAGCTATAATAGTTCATTTTATGGATATTTCATACTTGATTTAACAATCCTGTTTCTTTTGGTGCTCTTTCTGACTATTGTAAATAAAGCTGCAATAACAGCTTTGTGTGAACATCTTTTTCCACATTCCTGCTTATTTCCTTAATACAGATTCCTGAAGGAGAATTACTTGCTCAAGAGCTTTAATGGCTCTTAATACATATTGTCAAATTCTTTAACAATAAGTTTGTACCAGTTTACACCCTCCCCAGCAGTCCCTAAGCAGTATAAATTCTCCTGCAGGCACCTGTACAATGTATTCCATTAAAAAAATTTTTTTAATGCTTAGTTCCTTAAGTCTTGGTGGTGAGGTAGGGAAATAATTGAGTAATTTGGTCTATTCCAATTTTTGAAAATTGTAATTAGTGAAGTTGTTGATTTTGTGGCCTCTCCATCCCCCACCCCCAATCTGGTCTTTCTCAGAGGACTATGCAGAGGGTGTGGGCTTCACAATCCACTGTCCTCGCGAGACTCAGAGTGGGTCTTTTCCAACCTGGGGAAAGAAATGGCTAGGAGTGAACTAGCAGTGAAGGCGCACAAGAGCCCACAGCCACCTGTTCTGATTGAGGGAAGGGTGGGCTATAACGGTGAAAGCTGTTAGAAGAGATTTAGGAAAACAGCCCCAATTATTAAAATCTGAGGGATTTGACTATATGTGAGGAGGGATTGTCCTTTCCCCAGCTCCGGATCCCACAAGCCACAACGTCATGCTTAAAGTCATTGTGCGTTTTCTTTTCTTTGGTTTAACACTTTAAACTACACACTCAGGTTCTTAATTGCTCCCCATACAGCAGCAATCATTAGGTCCGACCACAGGAAATTTCCATTTTTGTAGGTCAGAAATGGTTCAACACCAGCTAATTCAAACATACTTAGGGAATTATTCTTAATCGTTATGAGTTAATGTTAACGTTTTCTGATGACAGCTCGGGCTCCGCTTTGTGTGGGCCAGGAGACGGGTTGGGATATCTGACCAGTCAGGATCATTGGTTTTTGTTTGTAACCGGAAAGCCACCAGAGGGCGCTCTAGCATTGACTATTGTATATTTGCGCCACAGATTCCAATTAGAAACCGGTAAATTGAAAAAGAAAACAACAAAAAAGAATAAAAGAAAACAACAAAAAAGACAAAGAAAAAAAAATAAAATAAATAAAAACCAGTAAATAAATATATAAATATTGTTAGTATTTATTGAGTACCTTCTAGACAGAACTAAAGTTTAGGCACATAACCATACCATTAACATTTTTACTGTTAATATTAATTAAATTTTCTGTGTGCTTACCACATATTTAATTTTATGTTTTCCACAGTTCTATCAGCAATATATTATTTTTTACTTTTACAGATGAGGAGATTTGAGACTTACAGAGATTAAGTGATTCTACAAATTAGAAGAATAAAACAGTTTTTATCTACAGACTAATCCCTCCATTAAAGTTCTCTTTCCTTCCCTCCCTCTTTTTTTTTTTTTCTTTCTTTTTCTACTAGGAATTGAAAGGAGATATGCCCTTGCTTAAAAAGAAAAAGAGCTGAAACTAATGTTCATAAAGTCAGTACACTTTCTAGTCCTGCCTCCTGGTGCTAAGGCAGTAGTGGGTGTGCAGGAGGCAGCCAATCAATGATTCTCTCTCATCATTGATGTTTCTCCCTCTCTCTCTCCCTCTCCCTTCCTCTCTGAAATCAATAATATATATATATATATATATATATATATATATATATATATATATGACTTAAAAAGGAGAATAAAAGTATAAAAGCCCTGGCCAGTGTTTCTCAGTGGTTAAAGCATTTGCCTGCGCACTAGAGGGTCATGGGTCCAATTCTCTATCTAGGTTAGATACCTGGGTTGCAGGTTTGATCCCTGCCTCCAGTTAGGGCACGTGCGGTGCGGGAGGCAACCAATCTCTCTCTCTTTCTCTTTCTCTCTCTCTCTCCCCCCCCCCCATTCTGTACCCCCCTCCCTCCCTCCTACTTCCCTCTCCCCTCCACTCTTTTGCTGATTGTTGGACATTCGGAGGCATCGGTAGCTGGGTCAGCCTTGACAGGTGGGAGTTAGTGCTGCTGGGCCCACACATAGACTCCATGTCTGCCACCATGCCATGCTGTCCATGGGCCCAATACACCGTTTGGGGGCTGGCTGATCGTGAAGGCTGACGAATGTCACCTGACTAATGTCACTTTATCTAATCTGTTGATCAGTACCTCTTCTGCGAAAGATGCTTTCTGGTGGTTGTTAACACATGACACAGAAATGTACTCCATGCTCACTCCCGTGTGTCCATGCACATACTTCATGAGCCCTTGACTCATCAGGCCACCGATCAGGCACTTGTGTACGTTCGGGCCACTTCTTCCACACAGAGTGACCGGGTGCACTGCTCGCAGTACTGCCCATAGGAAAACTCTCCCCGCGCCGTCTCCTAAATGTGGCTGTATGCGGCCACCATCCATTTTCATTTACACACACGCACGGAGCCAACCCATCTCTAAATCAAGCTCAGCGTTTCTCTCTTCCTTCTTCAGCTGATTGTACGGAAGGCCACCCCATCCCCATAGCCATATGTCCAATAAAACTGCTGGGTGGCAGGGGCGCCGGTGATGGGCTGCTTGCTCGTGCAGCACACTTACACCCTCTGGTCCCGCTGGCACTCAGTCCTGGATGTGCCATTTCCATCCTGCGGCTGGGCCCGTCCCATGATATGACTCGGTGGCTGTGTCAGAACCCAGTTGATAACGGGCCGTCCTGGAGGAGTGGCTTCTGGGCGCACCGTGGTCAGCATTCTCTCTCTGCCAGAGCCCAGTCAGATGCCAAAAGGGGGCTGGGATGACTCTGGGAACCAAGTCAATTTAGACCCTCTGTCGAAGAGTCCTGGAAATGACTAGATATCCCCCTTCCCCTTGTTTATAGTCAATGACCAAGTGTGTCTTTGGGGAGTGGCTGCAAAAAGTTTTAATATATATATATATCCTCACCCAAGAATACTTTCCCATTGATTTTTAGAGAGGGAAAGACAGAGAAATATCGATATGAGAGAAGCACATTGATTGGTTGCCTCCTTCACCGCCCCAACCAGGGCTCTGGCCAGGGAGAAGCCTGCAACCAAGGTACATGCCCTTGACTGGAATCGAACCCGGGACCCTTTGGTCTGCAGGGCGAGGCTCTGTCCACTGAGCCAAACCAGCTAGGGCTACTGTATACACTGAGTGGCCAGATTATTATGATCTCTGAACGCAAAATAATCTGGCCACTCAGTGCGTGCGTGCGTGTGTGTGTGTGTGTGTGTGTGTGTGTGTGTGTGTGTGTATTAGAGGCCTGGTGCATGAATTCATGCATGGGTGGGGTCCGGCCAGCCTGGCCAGGGGGAGGGGACATGGGCAGTTGGCCGGCCTGCCTGCTGGTCGAACTCCTGGTCGAGGGGCAGTTTGCATATTAGCCTTTTATTATATAGGACATACACTGAGTGGCCAGATTATTATGCGTTCAGAGATCATAATAATCTGGCCACTCAGTGTATATTTCTGCAGCACAGCAGGGTCCTTCCTCCTAGCAACCTGACACCTCTTCAGTCAGTGGGTTCCACATCTAAAAACTAGCTCCAGTATGGGCACTGTGTGAGAGGTTGTGACTTTTTATTGGCGTGACCTCCCCCCGTGTCCCGCTCCTCCATGCTGGCCTTTGCCCGGTGGAGATACTATGCAGCACCTCTTGGTGCTGGGGACACCATGCTCTGTTAACCATCTCAGAGGTCCCTGCAGGGCAAGCCTCCTTGGCTGCTCCTCTGACCTTGCTGGTTATCCCAGTAATTGTGGCCTCCTGGTTCTTGCCCTGTAAGTGTGACCACCTGGCCTCTGTCACTCTGGAGCCTCCTAAACCCCAGGGATAGTAACAAGCCCAACTCTTCCTAGTGTCTGACTGCCACTTCTGCCACTGGCCCTGACCTGCGGGGGAGCCGCCACCAAGCTCTTCAGCCACGCTGGTGCCCCTCTTAAGGCCTTGGTGAATGGCGTGTCCTCTAGGACCCTGTGGGTCCATTTGCCTCAGCATCTTTAGTCTTTCCTCTCCCGTTTGTCAGGGTAACCAAGCATTTCCCCTTCGCTGGGGCTGGCTATCATGTCTCTAGGTTTCCGAGAGCCCGGCTAGCGGTTTGCCTCATCCTCTGGGGTCATTATCAGAGTTACGTCCTGTGTCCCCAGGTCAGTGAATTCTTGCTTTTCTAGTCTTATCGTCTGGCTTCCTTGATCAAATACCCTCAAATTACAATCCCAAGGTTACTCCCCGTTTCCGGTTGATACGTCCTGGCTTCTTCTCACAGCTCCATTGATGTACAGTCTCTTTCCTCTCTACTAAGCCCAGGGCATTCTGGGTCATGCTGGGGTTTCACCCTACAGCTTGGTAGCTGGTGGAGGAGATGGGGCAGCTCCTGAGAGTGCACTTGCTACCTTGCAGGAGAGGATGAAAGCGCTAGCGCTCCTGCGAAAAGTGGGCCCGCTCTGCAGCCTTGTAGGGTTCAGGGCCTGTGCCCAGCCCACAGCCCGAGAGGCAGCCATCCAGATCCCCACCCCACGTTTCAGCGTCCCACCTTTCTCCAATCAGGTTCCTGATTGTAGTATAACAGACTGGCCTTCGCTGAGCATTCAGACATCTCTGTAGCCACGTGACTTTATCAGATCCCCCGTCAGCTGCTCAACTCTGTCAGTTTCTGAGGAGGTTCTCTGGCTCTCACACGGGTCTGTATTGTTCCTTAGCCCTCTGCAGGGCATCGGGGCAACTTAGCAGTAACCAGCCAACGCTGCTGTTCTTGAAGGTCTTGTCCCCCTCCTATCTTTCAAATGCCTGGGTGCCTGCACACAGCATTCCCCTCCACAGGGACATTCTCCTGGTCACCCCTAGAGACACCTTTAGGAATTGTGCCACCGCCTTTTCTAGGGACCATCCTTGTGCCACAGCTGGCACCACAGGAGTAAGTTTGGGTTCTCTGAGAAGCAGAAGCCAAGATGGGATTAGATGTGTAAGACATTTATTAGGGGGGACACTTGCTAAGGATAAAGGGAAGGGAGCCAGAGTAGGCAGGGAGAGCCGTGAGGGAGAAGGGGAAGGCAGCGGGATCAGGTAGGAGAGTCCTGGGCTGCAGTCGTGAGAATAGTTCAGCCAAGCTGGTGGGGAGTCCATGTTACTGGAGTAACTCCCAAATGAGTCCTGCATGTTGCAGGACTGGGCCTGTATTATGCCCCTCCCTCCTTGCTCGCTATTGGCTGGGAGCTGCCTGGGAAACTGTGCTCCAAGTAAGTGTGGGAGTGGGTCCAGAATATCAGCAGCTGCAGCCATCAGTCATTCACACTCCCCACAGCAGGGGATCTGAGTGGTGTGTTTTTGTGGCCACCACAACTTCCCCAGGCCTCCTACTTATACCACTGTTGTTTGTATACCTTGTGAGGCATAGAATAAGGTGGTTGGAGCTAACGTCAGAGATGATTTCATCTTAATGTCATAATTTTAAAGATGAAGAAAGACGCCTACATTTTTATTTGTTTGTTTTTTAAATATGTTTTTATTGATTTCAGAGACAGGAAGGGAGAAGGAGAGAGAGATAGAAACATCAATGATGAGAAGCATTGATCGGCTGCCTCCTGCACGCCCCACACTGGGGATTGAGCCCACAACCTGGGTATGTGCGCTGATTGGGAATCGAAATGTGACCTCCTGGTTCATGGGTCAACGCTCAAACACTGAGCCACGCAGGCTGGGCGAGACTCCTAAGTTTTAAATAAACTTTCCCAAGGCACGGGAATTTGGATTGGACCTGTTCCCCACATTGCAGCACACTTGGCATTCCTGGCCCCAGGACTAGATGCAGTGGCCTCCTTCCCCTCCCTGGTGACAAGAAAAACTGCCCTCTCCCTCTGTACACACTCCTGGAGGCAGTAGTCCCAAGTGCCACTGAACAGCTCACTGAACAAAGCTCTTGTGCAGATGTGACCGCTATACAATGCACTTGCTTAACATCCAGTGCACATGCCCCAGGGAGCCCCACCCATGCTGCTTCAGGGAGGGTCTGCATCTCCATAGCATGCATCTTGCATGCAGATGCTCCTTAGACATCCTGGTGAGGAGGAACCAGTAGGCAATTCTGTGCTAGTTCAACTTGCCTTCTGCGCATCTCCATCTGAGGGGATGAAAGGTACCTCAAAACCAAGCTGTCACTTCTCCATCCTTTCCCCTACCTCTCCTCTCTACCTCTACCCAGCTGTCCCTTCTCAATACGTGACATCTTTCTGAAGCTGGTTGTTCAAGCTTAAAACCCAGGAACCTTCGTCCAGTCTTCCTTTCTCTTTCTCCCTACATACAACGAACACATGCATTTGGCTCTGTCTTCAAAATACTGTAACCAATGTCTTTCCTCCTTGTCCACGCTGCCATCCTTGTCCAAGCCCCCATCTTCTCTCCCCAGCACCCACTAGGACAACCTCCTGTCAGGTTTCCTGCTTCTTTTACACACAACAGGTAGAGAATATTTTATTTTATTTTATTTTTTTAATAAATCTTTATTGTTCAGATTATTACAATTGTTCCTCTCTCCCCCCCCCCCCGCCCCCGCATAGCTCCCCTCCGCTCGGTTCCCACCCCACCCTCTGCCCTTACCCTCCCCCCGCACTGTCCTCATCCATAGGTGTATGATTTTTGTCCAGTCTCTTCCCGCACCCCCCACACCCCTTTCCCCCCGAGAATTGTCAGTCCACTCCCTTTCTATGTCCCTGGTTCTATTATATTCACCAGTTTATTCTGTTCATTAGATTTTTTATTCACTTGATTTTTAGATTCACTTGTTGATAGATATGTATTTGTTGTTCATAATTTTTATCTTTACCCTTTTCTTCTTCTTCCTCTTCTTAAAGAATACCTTTCAGCATTTCATATAATACTGGTTTGGCAGTGATGAATTCCTTTAGCTTTTTCTTATCTGTGAAGCTCTTTATCTGACCTTCAATTCTGAATGATAGCTTTGCTGGGTAGAGTAATCTTGGTTGTAGGTTCTTGCTATTCATCACTTTGAATATTTCTTGCCACTCCCTTCTGGCCTGTTTAGTTTCTGTTGAGAAATCAGCTGACAGTCATATGGATGCTCCGTTGTAGGTAACTAACTGTTTTTCTCTTGCTGCTTTTAATATTCTCTCTTTGTCTTTTGCTCTTGGCATTTTAATTATGATGTGTCTTGGTGTGATCCTCGCTGGATTCCTTTTGTTTGGGGTTCTGTGCGCTTCCTGGACTTGTAAGTCTATTTCTTTCACCAGGTAGGGGAAGTTTTCTGTCATTATTTCTTCAAATTGGTTTTCAGTATCTTGCTCTCTCTTCTTCTGGCACCCCCATAATTCTGATGTTGGTACGCTTGAGGTTGTCTCAGAGGCTCCTTACACTATCTTCATATTTTCGGATTCTTTTTTCTTTTCCGGTTGGGTGTTTTTTGCTTCTTTGTATTTCAAATCTTTGATTTGATTCCTGCAATCCTTTAGTCTGCTGTTGGATCTCGGTATAATATTTTTAATTTCAGTCAGTGTATGCTTAATTTCTAGTTGGTCCTTTTTCACATCCTCGAGGGTCTCGCTAAATTTATCGGCCTCTTCTAGAAAATTCTTGAAAAACCTTATAACCGTGATTTCAAACTCTATATCCAGTAGTTTGCTTTCCTCCATTTCTTTCGTTTGTGATCTGTTTCTTTGTCTCCACATTTTGGCTGCTTCCCTGTGTTGGTAGAGTGGCTTTTTGTGCTAGGTGTCCTATAGGGCCCAGTGGCTCAGCCTCCCCAGTTACCTGAGGTGGACACTCTTGGTGCACCCCTTTGTGGGCTGTGTGCACAGTCTTATTGTAGTTAAGCCTTGATTGTTGTTGGTATCACTGGGAGGAATTGACCTCCAGGCCAATTGGCTGTGAGGATCAGCTGTGTCTACAATGGGAGAACTTCTGTGCTGGAGACACCCTTATGAGACAAGACTTGCTTCAGTGGGGCTTTGGTGCTCACTGAGTCTGCCCCCTGAGTGTGTTCCTTATGGATCTGAGGAGTTGTAATCTGGATGGTCCCACTCTGACCCCTAGGTACACTGGCTCTTGGATCACCAAGGAGGTGCTAATTTAGCCTCTGCCTGAGGCCACCCAGCAGGGGCTACGGAGAGATCTGAAGATTCCTCTTTTCTTTGTTTGGGTTTTGGAGGTGCCCAGATGAGGCCCAGCTGTGAAGCAAAGCAAACTGCTGTGGGGCCTTGGGCCTTGTTTTGGATGTTCTGGGTCTCACTGACTCAGCTGCAGTTTGTTAGGTAAGTTTAGAATTCAAAGGACCAGGCCATTTGTATGCAAAAGCCTCTACTCTCAGCTTGGATGGGGAAGAGTCTCAGGGCAGAGCAAGCAGCAATGGTTTTGTGGGGCAGGATCTCAGGGTGGAGCAGACAGCAATGGCTTCCCCTCAGCCCTGCCCTAAGAGGCCCCTGGGTCTCAGTGTCCTGCTGTAATTACTGCAAGCACCTCTGAGAGAAAGCCACCCTCAAGTTTCGCCCACTGCAAGACAGTTCAGTTTCTCTCTGTATGAGTCTGGGTCCCCAGAGTCTCGCCCGGAACTGGAATTCAGAGCAGTCGGGAGCTTTTGTCTCCTTCCCTCTTGAAAAAGACAGCCACATACTCAGTTGCCAGCCCTCTGTGTGTGTGTGGCTCCGTACCTCTGCCTTCCAAAGCTCCTGTGAGTCTTAGTGTGCTTTTCTCTTTCCTGACAGTCAAGTTTCACCCCGTATGAGTCTGGGTCCCCAGAGTCTCGCCCAGAACTGAAGTTCAGTGCAGTCGGGAGCTTTTGTCTCCCTCCCACTTGAGAAAGCCAGCTGCACACTCAGTTGCCAGTCCTCTCCGCGCGCATCTCAGTACCTCTGCCTCCTGCAGCTCCCCTGAGTCTCAGTGTGCTTTTCTCTTTCCTTCTAGTTGTAGAATTTCCACTCAGCCAGCCTTCCTGTGGTTCTGGATGATGTCCGTTTTGTCTTTTAGTTGTAGTTTTGAAATTGTTGTGCAAGGCAGCAGTTCAGGTGTTTACCTATGCCGCCATCTTGGTTTCTCCAGGTAGAGAATATTTTAAACATGTAAATCAGATTACATCACACACCTATTTAAACCCCCAAATAAAATCTGCACTCTTTGCCATGCCTTACAAGGCCCTTCGTGATCTGGCCCTTGCTGCCTCGCTGAGCTTGGCTCTTACCACCTCCCATGCAGTCACTGTGCACCGGCTCGGCTGACTCTTGCTCTGTCCCTCACAGACGCCAAGCTCAGTCTTGAGCTCCTTTGCTCTTCACTCAGGCTAGAATATTACCCGCCCCCATGCCCCGCCCTGCCCCGAGCCTCTCCACTGGTGCTTTAATTCAGGTCTCAGTTCAAATGTCATCTTCTCAGTGAGGTGTTCTCTGACCACCCAAATGAAGGGAACCCCCAAACCACCATTGTCCTCTAACCTATTACCCTGTTCTGTCCTGTGCACACGATTAACAATCATCTGACTTCATTTTGTTTATTTCTTATCTTGTCCATCTAGAGGGTAATTTTCATTGGAGAAAGGGAGGGGCGTGTCTGTTTTGTTCACGGCTGCACCCCAGCCTGTCAGATTGGGTTCTCAGAAATATGTGTTGAAATTTGATGCATATGGTCTCTGCATACCTAATGTCATTGCATATTTTGATCACTGACTTAGATCCTTTGGCTTTCAATATGCATGATCCTAAATCCTGGGGTTTATTGTCTTAAATACTGTCAATTGTCGGTATTGACTTCATTTCTCTGCTGATAGACAGTATTTGCTGTTTGACAATGGAACATGTGCAATTTCAAAACAGGATTTTAAAAATATATATATTTGTATTGATTTCAGAGAGGAAGGGAGAGTGGGAGAGAGATAGAAACATCAATGATGAGAGAGAATCACTGATCGGCTGCCTCCTGCATGCCCCCACCCCCCACTGGGGATGGAGCCCGCAACCCGGGCAAGTGCTCTTGACTGGAATCAAACCCGGGACCATCCAGTCTGCAGACCTATGCTCTATCCACTGAGCCAAACCAGCCAGGGCTCAAAACAGGTTTGTTTTTATAAACAAACAAGTGAGAGGCCTCTTGTCCTCTGGTAACTACTATTCTAATTTTATTGGACTGGGGCTGATAATTCTTTGTTAGTCCCTAAATTTAATAAATGCCATTTATCACATTTATGCAAGCTGCCATCTTCAACAGAGAACTAATCATGCTCTTTGAGAAAACAATTCAGTTATGTCTCAAAATTTTTGCATGTATTTTTAGCAACCTCAAAACTAAATTCTGCATACATAAGTACGGTAGTAGAGGAAGGTAAACTACAACTATCCCATGAGCAAGAAATGAAAGGTTGAGGAGATTAACCAAAGAACTTGTATGCATGTATGCATAACCCATGGACACAGACAATAGGGTGGTGAAGGCCTGGAGTTGGGGGCAGGGCAGGCTAGAAGGGGTCAATGGGGAAAAAGGGGGACATATGTAATACTTTCAACAATAAAGATTTTAAAAATAAACAAACAAATGAAAGGCTGGCATTTTGAACGGTGCACCCAAAAGGCCGGGGCCGTGGAGCAAGATGGAGCACCTGCAGGTCTGGAAGCGCTACCTACAAATTCTCGTCAGAGAAAATGATGAGAGGTTGGTACATTAATGGGGGAGACAAATATGGAAATAAATACTATGAAGACAATAAGCACTTTTTTATCTGTCACTGATGGGTTATGTATAGTACAGAAATGAACGGTGTCCTGAATGGTATTGTTGGCTTCACTGTATGACTGATGATCTGCCAACAGCAAAACCACCTACTGCTCATAAATGCATTTGGACAAACCATAAATTCAACATGAGTGACACTCCAGAACAGTGTGTGCCGGAGTTCTTGCCCCAGCATTAAGAAGGGTTCAGCAATCTGGAGAAAGGCTGTGCGTAGATTAAGTAGGAGTCCAAAGATGAAAGATAATTTTGAGAGGCATTGGGGGTCAGAGGAGCTTCAGCTAAAGGAGCTAAAGGCTACCCTTGACTCAGAACCCTGTGCTTTTTATTAACACAATTTGTCCTAAGGCAAGGTGGAGATAATACACTTCAAAGGGTAGGGTACAGAAACATTGTCAGATTGGGGAATAGCCTACAGCTGTTCAGGTATTTGGCCAACAGGAGGCAATAACATGTAGATTAAGAAGCCCTGAGCTGTCTGGCAGCAAGCAATCATCCTATTCAGGTTTGGGGGAAGTGCCTTTTCAGCCGTTCCAACAGGTAATTACATATGTGACTCAGCCCTTGTTGAGCCCCCAAGTTTCATCAACCTTTTGATAAAACTCTTGTAATTATGACATGCTGGAATTGGCTCCTGGCAGTGCATCTTACTCCGCCACTAGGAAGAGGATTCAGGAGTGGCTCTCACCTTCAACACCTTACAAGTAAAGACAATGAAAAACAATTTAGCCCTGGCCTGTGTGGCTTAGTTGATAGGGCATACATAGTCCAGTGCACCAAAAGTCACTGGTTTGATTCCCAGTCAGAGAACATGTCCAGGTTGCAGGTTCAGTCCTTGG